>NC_054831.1:59478930-60094109 GCF_018345385.1 Vulpes lagopus
GTAACCTTATTTCAGGAAAAAAAATTCCTTAAAGCTCACCCCACAATAGTCTCCCTCGGAGAAGCAGCTGTCTGTGGGAGGTATCAGAAGGCTGCACAACAAAGACATCTGGCCCAGTTTTACCATGGTCTAACCTCAGTGTGAGTGGTACATCTTCTCCTACTATTTGTTTCTTCTCTTGCTCACCCTGGTTAAAAAAAATCAGCTTGGCAGGAACATTATGTTTCTATTTATTTGCTAGAGCGCTGGGCACACAGAGCGTACCTGATACATGTTTAATGGTAATACTGTGACAACAACGAGGCAAAGACTGTGAACCCAAGGTGGCATTTAGAAAGCCAGTGGGAAGCAGGAGTCTGGAAATATATACAAGTTTGGGCAAAGCACTCACCTTTGCTATTAAGTGGTATCCAAAATTTACTGCATCCTGTGACAGATTTGAGTGGGGACATTATTCATAAGTGGTAAAGTATGTGCAAACTGTAGTGAAATCAAGCTGTGAGGACAGGAAATAGCATTAAGAGGAGCTCAGTGGTGTGTCAGCCAATGAGTAGCCTAATGGTGCGATGGCTCCCAGAGCAGCTCCAGAGCTGCGGGGGTAATTATCCCGACCTCATCACTTAGCCAGTCTGGCACCTGGGCTGAGCCTGCAGGTGGAAGATGGATCACAGAGTGTTGGCTGGGTACTATCTTTTCAGGGCTGCCCTTTGTTCTCTGTTTGTTCTTACACCAGCTGTGGGATGGTGGCTCTTGTTAATCAAAGCACAAGACAGGAAAGTAATGACTTTTAAAATTTTAGAGATCATTCTGATTAGCGGTGAGAACAGATTTGCTGTCATAAGAGAAAATAAATCAGCAATTTGAAAATGTACAAATATAACCTCTAACCTTCCCAGTATAGCAGTTTGGGTCATTTGCCTTTGGGAATTTAGAAGGCCACACACTGAGATCAACAGGTCTCCAGAAGTTGAGGTGAATCTCTCCAAAGTTCTGGGCAGTACATTCTTCTCAGACCCTCAACAGGGCACTGATTAGAGTGGCCCACAGCACCTTGGGCCCTGCAGCATGGCTCTCTCATAAAACAGAAGGGACAGGGGAGCGGATGAAGTCCCCATGGTGGGGACTCAGGACACTGTGGCCCTGCAGACTCTGCAAAGGATGCCTTTTTTTTAAAAACCTTTCTCAGAAACCTCTGGGTTCCATGGTACCCAGGGCCTCTCCTTATGGATGCTCAGCCTTGGAGGGGTTCCTAGGATGGAATGAAGAGGAGCTTTCCACAGTGCTTACAACATGACAGGCTTCTGGTTTACAGGTTTATAGGTTATAGGGTAGATGAAAGGGTTGCATGGCAGGATCAAAATCGAGTTTGTATGTGGGGTCTGCCCCAGGGATCCCCCTTTCCCTATAGGTACTTGGGCTCTTGTGCCCTGCCCCCAACCTAGCTTGACCAGGTTCTGCTGATCTCTAAGAACCAAGCATCCACCGTGGCAAGAATGACCTTCCGAGACCTTTGGAGCTTGGCTTCCTTCAGCCTCTTGCTTAGAGTTGCCCTTCTTTAGCTCATCCTGCACTAGATAATAATCCCTTACATTTGAAGAGAGAACACTTTAGAATTTTCAAAATCTCCTTATACCAGTTATTTGATCTTCAGGAGCACCTTGTATAGTAGATATCATGTTTGTTTTAAAGATAAAGAGACCAAGATAGGGAGTGAGTCTAATGTGGATAAGTCACAGCTTGAATCCAGGCTTGTTACCATTAGCCCAGTATTACTGCTTCAGGGCCCCACGTCTATGGGGTCCCGGATGCTATGACCTGGGCAGTGCACATGGTGGCAGGTCTGGGCTCTGGAGTCAGCCTGCCCTGGTAAGAGTCCCAACTCCACTACTGTGCAGTTGCTGTGCAACTGAGGCAAGTATGTTCACTTGTGTGTCTCAGTTTTTTCAATCTAGAAAATGGCATTAGAGATAGTGCCCATCTAATATGTTTGTACTAACACACACATATTAGTACAAGTAAGGAGCCTATGATAACGGCAACTACAGTTTGGTGCTCATTGTGTGCCTGGCACTGTGCTGTGCTCCTTGTGTGCATTCATTTATTTCATCATCACAATAACACTAGGGGATAAATTCTCATTCCCATTTTAGAGATGAATACGCTGAGGCATGGAGAGACAGAGCAATTTCTTAGTGGTAGAGAGACCAGGAACATTGCTATTAACAACAGCATGAGACGTCCTTTTAAAACAGAGCTTGGCTCCTGGTAAGCACACAGGGAATGCTGGCTGCCACTGTGGCTGTTAGAGGCTGGAGGTGGTAAAATCTCAGTCCCACCTCCAAGATGCCTCCTCTACAGATTAGTTTCCTGAGGCCAGAAAGCCACAGTCAGGACTTCAGTTTGGCTGAAAAGGACTTTAGTCCCCTATTAAAAGGCAAAGACCCCTGGGACCACTCACGTTCAGCCTTAAGTTGCTCACATTTTAGTGACTGTGAGGCAGGTTTGATGGGGGAGAGGAGGAGAGATCTTGAGGTCACTGCTCAGAGAGGTAATAAGGGACATTGCTGTTGGTGGGAATGAGATAGAACGTGTAGAAATTTTGTAAAAAGGGAATATGAGGACTTGTCTGTCTTACCATTTTTTCCCAGCTACAAAAATGATCTGTATTATAGAACCTCATTAGGGCACATTTTCTGAGCACTCTTCTCATGAATGATTTTAATGCTTTTATGTGATGGCAATCACAGACTAATAGGGCTTCTTTGACAGATAAGTATTCAAAGTGCAGAGAGGTCAGATGACTAGACAGTAAAAATCTAGTGCTCGCACTCTAGAATCCCACCTCCCTGCGTGAATAAAATCTGCTTCCCTGTGCTCTGGGTAAGCACAAGGCATTATTGCCTATGACCCTGGTAATAAATCAAATACCTCAGTGTTGAGTTTCCTCCTTGGCCTCAGCATGGACGTAAAAGTTAGAGGCTCTTCCTCGCTAGTTTTGCTACCAAAGTTGAGCCTGTCTGATGGGGAATTTGTTAAACTTGTAGTTTCCGATCTCCTCTCCTGAAACCCAGGTTTAATGATGCTTCCCTGCCTTCCAGGTAATGAGGGTTAATTAGATAATGTTTGCATAAGGCTTTGAAGATGAAAGCACCATATAATTGTTATTACATATCATCTCTTCCAGAAACCAGGAATGCTTCTACTTCAGGGAACATGTGAACCTGTCTTTACATGTATCACTCACTTTAGGATCAAACTTGTCAGGCATCAGTGAACTAATGATATTGTGTAGAGTGCAGAGGATCAAATGGTCAAAACAAACAGCAAGCACTAAGAGCTCCTTGGATTACCAGGAAGCAGCCGTCAGTGGGCGTGGTGATGGAGCAGCCACCCTTCAGTTGCTAGCTGCCGGCAGTGCTCAACTGGGTCCCAGCACATGGGAACCTGGGTCAGCAGAGAACGCCATGAGTCCATAGGCCAGAAACAGCTGGAATGGATAGGAGAGGCAAAGATGACATTTGGAAGAACTGGGGTGACATGTCACAGGAGGGGTTTCATAGAATGAAGACCTTTCTTACCATGCTTGAAAATTATTTTAAGAGTTTCCTGATTGGTCTCTATGCTTCTTGTGCAAATTGCAATATATCCATCCATGTCCCCTCCACCTTCAGGTAATTGCCCTTTTCATCTTCCATATCTACATCTTGTGAACCTTCATTACTATCTACTTGCCTAGAAAGTGAATCTAGTCCTTTTGAACCCTTGCTATGACTTTCAAGACCCTCTGTCATCCGCACTCCTGTTGATCTTCCTATTCTTCTCCCTCACACACTGCCTGTGGGAACTCTTTCCCAGACTGGTGTCTGCTCAGGAAAAATGCCTCTCTCCTCCCCTCGTATCTTCAGGTATACAAATCCCAGACTTTTAGCCCAGCTCCTAATTCCCTGCTGACTCTGATAGTGTAGGTCCCAAGGGTTCCCGTTCTTCAGTTAATTCTGCTTGCTCAGGACACCTGGGTGGCTCAGCGGTTGAGCACCTGCCTTTGGCCCAGGGCGTGATCCTGGAGTCCTGGGATCGAGTCCAGCGGCGGGATCCCTGCATGGAGCCTGCTTCTCCCTTTGCCTGTGTCTCTGCCTCTCTCTCTCTCTGTGTCTCTCATGAATAAATAAATAAAATATTAAAAAAAATTCTGCTTGCTCTTCAAACCTATGGCCCTTTTGCATAATTTCTTACACTGGTTTCTTATACTGGTTATATTCTTATGTTTATATAAATATTTCCTATGTTGCTATTTGGACTGGAAATTTAGAGAGACCAGGAACTGTTTCTTATATTCACACAGAGTGATGGGTCAGGAAGTTTTAAACTCCAAAAGGGGATAATACTTCAGTTTCTAGCTTAGTGCCTGACCTACACACCTCCAGGGAATACACTGCTCCTGATGTCAGGAGATGGGGAAGCATTTACTTTATGGTATCTTCCCCTATCATTTCATCACATTAGAGGGGGTTGGCATTTAGCATCTGTTTTTGCTTTTTTTTTTTCATTATTTCTTTCAACTTGGTTACCCAGAGTGTTAGGCCATCAGTGCTGGGAGCTGGTTAGACAGTCTCCAGGTCCCACCTCAGAGGGGCCAATCTAGAATCAACGTGTCAGCAAATCCCTAGCTGAGTCATGCACATGACAGTTTGAGAAGCACTGCCTTAGAACTGCCTCATCCTCCACCTCCCTCTTTGTCCACATCATAAGTAACGTTATTAAAACCTCAAATACAAAATAATCTTCTTACCTTCAGTTGAGCATTCTGAGTTGCTATTATAGATGCACTAGTAAAATAGGAAGGAGAAACTTAGTGCCGACTTAGCTTCCTATTTCTGGTGGCCCCAGTGGTTCACAGAGGGGAAGCTGTGTGTGAGATGTGGGGACAGTGTGGCCTGTAGTCATGTCCTCTGATAGATGCCATGAGCCCTACGGGCAAGAGATATTGCTCTTTTTTTTTTTTTTTTTTTGATATTGCTCATTTTTAAAGGCAGTCTTCTACCCAGCAACATGTTTGCTCCTATGTAAATTTTTTTCCTATTAATCCTTATATAATTGGGGCAAATGCAGCTGCTAAGAATGCCCATTTCATTATTTATGCTACATTTTGTGGTGTAGAGTGCCTGTCTTTATTTTTCTGTATTTTCAGTAGCTAATCTCAATAGTGTGGACTGACACATGTTAGGTCCAGTGTTCAGACAAACATATTCTTTACTGAATTTAGGTTTTTAAAATATGCTTCTAGGCTTTTCTTGCCTTACATAAGTGGGTGTGTTGCTTTGTACTAAGGAATTACTTTTCTCAGTACTGACCTGCCTTCCAATGGAGAAAGTAAAATTATTTTATTGTGACTTTTAGTAGGGACTCAATTCCTTCAGTTGTTAAATGGAATTAAGAATATTTATTGTCAGGGCACCTGGGTGGCTCAGTGACTGAGCATCTGCCTTTAACTCAGGGCATGATCCTGGGGTCCTGGGATGGAGTCCTGTGTCAGGCTCCCTGCAGAGAGCCTGCTTCTCCCTCTGCCTGTGTCTCTGCCTCTCTCTCTCTCTGCATCCCTCATGAATAAATAAAGAAAATCTTTTTTTTAAAAAAGGACATTTATTGTCATCCATGAGGGCTAGCTAAGAATGTATTACATCATCTTCTCTCCTATAGTACAGCTGAGAGATGAGGTGCTCTTTCCAAATACCCACAAAACATAACTGGATCTGAGATTCCTTATATGCCAGTCACATGAGACTTGATTATTTTAGACTAGAATTTTAATCTATAACATAGCTAGGAGGATATAGGAAACTTCTAACTGAAATTCTGGCTACTCCTTTCACAAATAATGACAAAATATGTGACAGTTTCTCCCTTGGTTAAAAGATCTGGATGTAATAAAGGATGCTACTGATTTGCTTGCATAATCCCAACAAATGTCTTATCCTGTAACCAGAATTCCTTGTAATGAATGGAAAATGGCTTCTATGTCATTTTGGAGGCTAAGAATTTAAAATGTATAATGATAAATTCCTCATATAAGTTACTTTCCATATCTTGACAGTGCATGCCTATCACATGCCCATTGTGAATTCTATTTTGAAGAAATTAAGTTGTCTGGAAACAAAAAGAATTCTGATTTCTTAGTACAATTTCACTTATGTTTCAAACTACTTTTCTTTTTATGACATATCTAGCTATTAGAATTTCATGATTACTGCTTAAAACATTGGCTTAGGATCATTAAAACAAACACCACTAAAAATAGCTTGTAAGCTTTAAAAAATAGTATAAAAATTTAATTAATCATATTCCCACCTCAGACAACACACACACTCACTCCTGCTTTCACACACAAAGTGTAATTGCGTGGCAGGCAAATGAGCTGACTGTATAGTGATTTAGCATACAGTTCTATTTCTTACATCTGTTTGGATTTAGCTCATTTCCCTGGTGCTTAAGCTGTTAGCTCACATGCAAATACCTGCTTGGAGGGGACAGAGGACTATGCTGCTTTGGGCCTAAATTGATTGCTGAAGTTACAGGATTGAAATGCCTCAGGTAAAAAATTTAGTCAAAAGAAAAACATTAACTCGACAGCTATGTAAAGCATGCTGCCTGACAGTCAGGGATGCTCCAGGAATGGGAGCACTGCTGCAAATAAGGTCAGCAGAATTAACACTCAATTGCCCCTTGACTATGAAAGGCTGTCAAGGGGGGTTGCCACTCATCCAAAGAAATTTCTGACTTCACTGAATTTTTAGGTCAACTCCTTTATTTGCATTAACTATCCATAAATTTAAGACAGGTAATTTACTTTCTCTGCCCCACCCCATTTAAAGCTGTTCTCTTTATTATTTGTAATGGTTTTGGCCTCTCTGTGCACAAAATTGTAAAAATATGGCCAGCGCTGCTCCCTGGCTTATGTGCATTAAAATAATTATTCCAGCCTCAGACCCCTTTTTTCTCCCTTTCTCTCCTAACTGCATTACTAATTGCCTGGCTTCCATAAGATACTTATTCTCATATGCTTGGTGGGCATTCTACTTCTACATATGAATATCTATGAAAAATGTGTTTTCCATACTCTCTGAACATGACCTAAATATTAGTGTACTCTATACCAGGTTGAACTCTTCTCAACATTGATTTTCATCTCTGTCTTTGGTAATTAATCATTTTTTGATCTCTGATAAATATGTATGCAGAATACATACTTTAAAGATATCTTCCTCTTATTTTGCTATCATATAATCTTTATGCATGTCTCTGTGTTTATTGAGTTCTATGGAGGTACATATTCAGAAATTCCTGGGCTGTTAGGCATCTGCTAACACAATTTTACTATATATTGCTAGATTACCCACCAAATAGGCTGTAATACATATTTGTAAAGTCACCAGCACATGTGAAAATTCCTATTTTCCCTCATGCTTGCTGACATTGGTTATTATCTGATTATTTTTTATCAATGTGGCTCTGAATTGATGCCTATGTTTTGGTATTTTCTGGTTGCCTCTTCATATCCTCCGTCCCACTTGTATGTCAGCAATTTGACCAAAGTGTGTGTGTATATATATATATATATGATTTTATTTATATATATTATATATTTTTATTTTTTTATTGGGTTGCCTCCTTTTTTATTCTTTTTCCTTTTTTTTTTTTTTTTACTAATTTATAGTAATTTCTTAAATACTCTGGGTATTAAACCTTTCTTGGTTATATACATTGGAAATATCTTCTCCCCATCTATCACCAGTCTTTTTACTTTGTAGTGTATTTTGTGGAACAGACATCTTTAATTTTGATGTAGTCAGATCTTCCCATTTTCTTTATAGGTAGTGCTTTTCTATACATCCTCAAATAAATCTTTCCTGATCCCAAGGTCATAAAGCTATTCTCCTATTTCCCATCCTCCAGTAATAATTTGTTTGTTTTATACTAAAGTTTTAAACCCATCTGAATTTATTCTTGTTTATAGAATGAGATAGGTATGTAATTGAATATTCATATTGATGAGCTAATTTCCCCAACACCATTGATTACATAATTTATATTTTCTCTGTATATGGGTGATACCAATTCTATTACAGCTCAATTTTGTTATGAGTATGGTTCTGTTTTAAACTCTCCATTTGGTTTCATTTCTCAATTTTTAAAATAACAAGACCAGAAATATAATCTTTTAATCATATACTATATCTTAATGTCTGGTAGAATAATTCTATCTACATTGCTCTTGTTTTTCACAATCTAGCTGGAGTTTTGATTGGAACTGCATTAGTTTAATATGTAATCTTTGGTACCTTTTTTGACTTCTACCTCAGTACATGTGGAATAATGTCTCTAAATAGCACACAAAATCTGCAAAGTTAATTTCAAAAGGTCAAAATTTCTAGAGAAGGAATGCATTTCTGTGCTGAATCAGGCTTTCAAATTCTTTAATAGAATATTTTTGATGAAAGTTTTGATAAACTCTTCCATCATGAGTCCTGAATCATTCATATATGCACTTACCAACTTGTCAAACGATATTGAGCCCCTTCTGTGTATATAACCCAATACTAAGTGTTGTTAAGAACATTTCCAAGCTTCTACTTCACTCACCTATTTTAGGTGAATCAGTTATACTCCTTTGTTATAAAGGGCTTAACTGCTGCTTAGACAATGAGACTTTAGGGGACTTATATTTTGTATTTAAGAACTCTGTGCATATATTTTAGTAAAAACATTAATGATCAATGCTGTCAATTTGGATCCAAAGGTTGGCAAATATTCTATGGAGATCTGGACTTTAGTCTCCCTTCTGCAACCAGCTAGTAGGCCAGTTAAATGATCAGAGCCTATGGTTCCTCATTTGTAAAATTAAGACATTGTACTAGGTGGTTTCTACAGTTTCTCTCAGCTGTAAAATGAATTTATGATTCTTTGACAAGTGGGGCATGGAAGCTTTGATTGATTATATGTGCAAGGGTGCCTGTGGGTCTCGGTGGTGAAGTGACTACCATTGAGTGGAGTAACTGTTTCTGAAGGAGACAGATATTAAGCAGAGTGCTGAACAAGATGGGGGATGTGGGTGATTGAAGAATGTGGGTAGGGATAATGGCAAAGAAATGCCACCACATAGGTGGAAGGTGAGAGGTGGAAGATAAGTTTTTCTGGATGGAATATGTATGAGCAGGAAGGTCAGTGAGTGGGGAGGGTGTCAGTTATTGGTAGACCTTAAAATAGTATTATTAGTAATGTGTGCCCTTTGTCTACTTATACTGTGTGAAGTGAAGTCGTATGTTATTCATTTGATCTTTAGGATCGCATCCTTACGCGTATTAAGTATTCTTAGCTTTGTTTTGCAGATGAAGAAACTGAGGCACAGAGGTTCAAACAAACTGACTTCCAGCTTGTCATGTTGGTACTGGCACTCGGCCCATTGTTTTCAAAATGCCTGTAATTTCCATTTCACCACAGTGCACAAACCAGAGTTTTAATTTGATGAGAGAAGCATCTAGGAGGGGCCTATGGAAACTTTCAGGTTTCTCTGCCTGTCTTAAGCAACCAATGCTCTGATGGAAGCCCCCTTTAAAAAAAAAAAAAAACAAAACTCAGCTAATGCCTGTTGTTGAGATAGACCTGCCATCCCCCAGGACTTTTCACACTTTTTTGACTTCTCTAGATCAGATGGTCAGTGAGAAAGTACAGTCGGGGAAAGGAAGATTTTCCTTCTTCATGTTTGTGTCCTGGTACTTTGTGGCTTCCCGATTTCACAATTTAGGAGAGTTCAATTAGTTAGCATATAATTGACATTTGTAGTTGAATAGCTAAGATGGGCTCCTATTCTTAGAATTAAGAATTCTAATTCTTAGAATTATGAAAACGAGTGGACACAGACTCCAAACCGAGGCAAGGCTGTCCACACGTTTGGTGAGCTCCTGTTCCCTTAGGTAGGCCAAACTGGGAGCTGGAGATGAGCACACCTTGCAGTCTTACTTCAGGGGTTTGGGGCTTGTCTTGTGATTTACTGTCTAGGATGCACTTGGGAAGTTGTGTGTGTTTTTGTTTTTTAGAAATGTGGTTTTAGTAGCACCTTCCTAGAGCTAGCAGGGATTCTGCCCTTGCTCATTAGAACTTTAGATGCCTTGAATTTAAATTTTAAGATACAATTTTTCATTTTTTTCTTCCTTTATTTCAAACTCATCAAACCTCATGAATTTTCAATAGCCCAAGAAATGATTTTTCAAAAAAACAGTGAAATAAAAGAGGACAGATTCTGTAATTTGCTCCTTTAAATTTCTAAAACCGTTAAGTTGGCTATAGTCACTATTTTACTTATCTTTATATTGCCAGAATCATTGCGGAATCTCTTAGGTCTCTTAAGGGAAAAAGAAAAGGAAGCATCTTTGCTTTCTACCATGAAAAACAGACATTTCAAACTGATGGCAAAAGGTGTAGTTTTGCAATTTTATAGTATGAGATTTTTCTTTTGGCAAAACTAGACTTTTGGTTTATTTTTTATTTTTTATTTTTTTTAGACTTTTGGTTTAAAAAATTACTGATGGTCATTAGCAGAGATTCTGATTTATTGTTGTTAGAATACATTAGGTGATTTAAATTCACTACCAGAGTTGAGAGCCACTGATGCCCAGACTAGCCCCTACTGGAAGGCACTTATTTTGTTAGGAGCTAGGTGTGAGAAGTAGTCTAATTAGGACATTTTTGTTAATGTAAAGACTTATTATGATTTTTATTTATTTTTTTTTATTTTTTATTTTTTTATTATTATGATTTTTATAGTTTATTTTTTATTAATGTAATAGTTTTAGATTTATAGAAAAATCACACAGATAGTATAGAAAATTCACCATAGATCATTCACCCTATAGATAGGGCATACTATATATGCCCCTGTACTCATTTTTCCCTATTTTTAACACCGTAAGTTAGTATGGTGTAGTTAGTACAATTAATGAGCCAATAGTGATACATTATTATTAAGTAAAGACTCTTCAGAGTTTCCTAGTTTTTACATAATACCTCTTTCTGTCTCAGAATCCCATCCAGGGTACTGCTTTGCATTTATTTAGTTAAGATTCCTCTTAGCTGTGACGGTTTCTTAGACTTGCCTTATTTTTTATGATCTTGACAGTTTTGAGGGATACGGGGCAGATATATTATAGGGTGCCCATCTATTGGAATTTTGTGATATTTTTCTTCTGATTAGACTGGGGATGATAGGTTTTGAGACGGAAGATCCCAGAGGCAAAGTGCTGTCTTCATCATATCATATCCAGGGTATATAATATCAGTTGTTGACCTTGACCACCTGGCCACAATAGCATTTGTCAAATTTCTCCACTATCAAATTACTCTCCTCTAATTTTCTGTGCTGTACTATTTGGAAGGAGGTCATGAGACAGCCCACATTTAAGGAGCAGGGTGTTATGCTTCCCTTCCTTTAGGGCAAAGTATGTACATAATTTATTTGAAATTTTTACACATACAACATTTGTCTTATTCTATTCCCACCATTTGTTAATTTACTCAGTTACTTATTCATAACAGTGTGGACTTAAAGATATTTATTTAATAACTTGGATTATAATTCAATACTACTTAATTTTGTTATTCAAATTGTTTCAACTTTGGACATTGGGATTCTTTCACTTTGTTTCTGTGTCCTTTGACATGCCATCATCATCGTGGGATTTTTTTTTTCTTTTAATACTTTATTTTCTGGTACTACAAGATGCTCCAGACTCATCTTGTATATTTCTGCCCCCATCCTGGAATCAATCATATCTCTAAGGTGCCCTGGTTCTTTCACTAGAGAATGATATTAGAACCCAAGATCTGGAAGCTTATAGTTTGTCTTTAAAGTAACTGAAGTTACTTTGGGAGAAGTTAACTTGATCAGCATGGTTGGCTAATATGTTATTCCTGTTACCTGAATATTTTTATTAATTGGTAGTAATTAATTCATGCTATGACATCTTGGAGGAAGAGATTTGTTTTTAATTGCTCTTCAGCTTATTCAAAGGTGAGTTTTTGTGTTTGTTTGTGAATGACATGCCCTCATACTTGTTCAGAAAGTAGAAATAAGTTAGCTTGGGTCAGTTATACTCATGGCTTGCTTTATTATTTATGTTCAAGTTTTCTTTTATGTAAATAAAACATATTCTTTTTCTACTCTCTTCCCATCCCCAGCTATCACTCTTCAACAATGATGAAGGGGAATCACACGACCTTTTGTGACCTTTGACTACAGAGGACAAGAAAATTTGTGGTATTATTTTTGACACCTACCTTATATTTTAGTAAAAAGTAACATCATTTTAGTATAGCATGTTGCTACTCAGTGGCTGATAAAAGCATTTAATTGCTTAATCATGAAAACTATATGAAAATATATATTCAGAACTTGCAGAAAATATACCAAAATGCTGAGTGATGCTTGGTTTCAAATGACATATGTGACTTTTTTCTATTTTTAATAGATAAAAATTTAAAAGATTTTAAGAAACAATATATAGGCATCTATGGGACCAGTGTTATTCTGCTTCCCAAGGTTCCACCCAGCTGTCCTGTTAGCTTCTGGTTTGCTCTTCTGTCAGCTTCAGTCTTCCCCTCTGCCTTTCATTAACTCCATAGAATTCTGCAGGGCTGGAAAATTTACTGTTAACCTCAATCCTACCAGTATAGTTTTGCATTTTCAAAAAAAAGAGTTTATCAAATAAATTAATTACTAACTGGTAGAATGTATAAAAGAATTTTACATCCCAGAATGTTATATCTGGGAGTTCATGCAACTTTGCTGTCCTCATACCCACAACTAGAGGAGTTTATGACAGGCACAGGCATCACTGACTACCTGTGACCTTGGACAGACTATTTTACCTCTGGGCCCTTATTTCTTCATACTAAAAAATTGAAAGGTTGAACTTAAATGTATCATTAAAGTGATTTCCATACCAAGGCATGATGTAGTCTCAATGATTTATTTTTGCTTTTGTTGCCTTTGCTTTTGGTGTTAGATCTTAAAAATCATTGCCAATATAAAAAATAAACAAGTGGGACCATGTCAAGTGAAATGTTTTTGCACAGCAATGGAAACAATGAATACAATGAAAAGGTAACCTAGGGAATGGGAGAAAATATTTGCAAACTGTATATCTTATAAAGGCTTAATATTCATAATATATAAGGGACTTTTAAAATTCAGTAATATAAAAACCCAAAAAAACTCAATTAAAAAGATAGGCCTCAGTAATCACCAGGGGAATGCAAATCACCAGGGGAATGCAAATCACAATGAGATATTAACACCTCACACCTGTTAGGATGTCTTTTATCAACAAGACAAGCAATGACAAACGTTACCAAGGATGTAGAGAAAAGGGTACCCTTGTACACTGTTGGTGGGAATGTCAATTGGTACAGCCATTGTGGAAAACAGTATGGAGGTTCCTAAAAATAATTAAAAATCTGTATGTTGGTAAATTGAACACCAATAAAAGTTAATTAAAAAAAAAATAAAAAAAATAATAAAAAAAAAACTAAAAAAAAAAAAATAGAACTGATGTGGGAGACAGGCAGAAGAAAAATATTAAATTTCTATAATACTTACAGCCCATTGACGAGTCCTTGAAACAAACAGAGTGACATTCCTCTAGGGATTTAGCTGCCTTGGTGTTAATACTTTGCTAAGGGCAAACAGCAGCCTTAGCCCAACCTCCAAGATCCTGTAAGTCTACTTTAACATAAAAATTCCTTTGGAAACTTAGTTTATCTCTAAATTCCCTCCAAGATATGTGTTGGCAATCATCTGCCAAACATATCACCCACCAGTATACATCTGAAGGGTCTGTTGACTCAGATTTTATTAGATAGTAATAAATGACCCTTTCCCAACCCAACAACAGCTAGTCCTTTCAAAGTCCTGGAAACCTTGCTTCCAAAAGTTCTTAGAAACCCACTCCCTTCCCAACTTGGAAGTGTAATAATGGGTCACTCCTCATGACTCCAGAGCAGCTCTTTCTTTTTTTTTTTTTTTTTTTTTAAATTTTTTTATTTTATTTATGATAGTCACAGAGAGAGAGAGAGAGAGAGAGAGAGGCAGAGACAGAAGCAGGCTCCATGCACCGGGAGCCCGATGTGGGATTCGATCCCGGGTCTCCAGGATCGCGCCCTGGGCCAAAGACAGGCGCCAAACCGCTGCGCCACCCAGGGATCCCTAGAGCAGCTCTTTCTGCTCACTGGTCCGGTCCTCATGCTTTAATAAAAACAACTTTTTGCAACAAAGATGTCTTAAGAATTCTTTCTTGTCCATTGGCTGCAAACCCTAACATCTTTTCCTACATCAGAACTACCATAGAAGCTAGCAATCCCACTTCTGAATATATACCCAAAGGAAGGAAATCACTCTTCGAAGAGATGTCTACACTCCCATGTTCATGGCAGCATTACTGACAATAGTCAAAATATGGAAACCACATAAATGTTCATGGACAGATGAATAAAGAAAATGTGATTATCTATCTATCTATCTATCTATCTATCTATCTATCTATCTATCTATCTATCACCTATCATCTATCTTATAATGAAATAGTATTCAGTCTTCCAAAAGTGGAAAATCCTATTTGTGACAACATGGATAAAACTGGAGGGCATTATGCTAAGTGAAATAAGCTAGACAAAACTCTATGATATTATTTATATGTGAAATCTTACCCTCCCCAAAATAAATAAATAAAAGAGTTGAACTCATAGAAACAAGTGGTAGAATGGTGCTTGCCAGGGGCTGGGGGCTATATTACAAACTTTAAATTTTCTAATCTTAAGTAGATCTTAAATGCTTTTATGCACACACACACACACACACACACACAAAACCGTGTGAGGTGATGGATGTGTCAGTTGATTGTGGTAGTCATTTCACGGTATTTGCATAGATCAAATCATTACACTATACATTTTAAATAGATTATATTTTTTCTATTATACCTCAATAAAGCTTGAAAAAAGACATAGAGGAAAAAATTGAAAATCATTTTCTTTTTTTTTTTTTTTTGAAAATCATTTTCCAATTAATGAGTATCACAAGCTAGTTTTAGGTAATATTATTTTCCTCTCTATTTTTGAGATCTTTCTTAAATTCTTGATGGAGTATTTTCATGTCTAAGTCTTCCCTTACCAAACAATATGTAATTTTATACTTTGGTAGAAGGAAACAGTAAACATTTAATTTTATTTTTCACATTATGTAGTAAGGCAAATGAGCAGCCTTACTTCCTCCCCAGAAGTTTTTAGGGTAGCTTTTTAAAAAGATTTTTTTGTTCCAGGACCATATAATTGTCATTAAAGACTCAAGAGAAGCACCTCATTAAATGTAGACCCTATTTGTGACTCACTAAGAGCTTGAGTCATAAAAGGGGGGATACCTGTTTTTGATAAGACATTACTTTTGATCAGGAACACCTATAGACCTTATTATTTAGAAAGCAATGATAACACATGAATTGACAGAGGAGAACTTAGAGAACATCTTATGTCAAGTTTTCATGTTATAGATAAAGAGACTGAAGTAGTTTGTCCAAGATTATACAGCTGCTTAGTGGAAGGATTCTTATATCCAGGCAATTTGACTGGTGAACTGTACCACAAAATCCAATAGCCAATTTATAATAGACCCTAGAAAGTAGATACCTTGAGACAGAGTATAGATGTAATGGTGATCATTACATCCCTATTGCCCAGAATATTGCTTAATATTGTATTAGTATTCAGTAAATATTTGTTTGGTGATTGACCCTTAACAATGATTCAGAAATCACTCTGAGAACATTTAGACTTTAGCAAGTGCACCTTAGTAGTGTGACATTCAACATTCATTCCATTAGTATTTATTGAAGACCCAATACATGTCAAGCATTGTACTAGCTGCTAGGTCTACAGCTGAACAGAATGGATATAATCTTAGTCTTCATGGAGTTTGAAGTCTTTGGGGGCTGACAAATGAAAAAAAGATCCAGGTAGAGTTACAAAAGTGACAAGTGCTATAAAGTAGAGGAATAGCCTCTGAGGACCATGATAAACGGATCGGACTGGTCAGGATAATCAGAGAAGGCTTCTCTGAGGAAGAGGGCTCTGTCTTGAGATGTCAGGGAGAATACATTGACTAGTAAAAAGAGGGAGGCACATTTCTCATGTTTGTTTGTACTGAGAGTGAAGATAACCGTGGAAGGAGGTTGTGTGCGTGTGTATGTGCATGCGTGCACTCATGTGCACCCAAGAGACATGATCAGAACTAACACCTACAAGAATCTTTTCTGCTGCAGTATGATAACTAGTTTGGGGGAAAAGCCAGAGTGGAGTAGAGCCTCAAGGGTGCTGATATAGATATTCAAGCCCAGACAATGAGTTAGAGATATTTGGGAGAACTGAGGATGGTTTAGAGATGGGAAATGAAGAAAAAAAGTGGTGCCAAGGATTCCTCTTTATTGCTAGCATGAGCTGATAGGTAATTCACCTTGGTGTTGTCTTCCCTGAGAGTACTAGAAGATGATCAGGTTTAAAAGCCAGGGTGGAGATTATAGTGATAAGGTGGGAATTAAAGATCTGATGCATTTAGATTTTTTTTTTTTAAAAATTACTTAGGTTGCTCTCAACAGTTTTGGATTTGGCCTTAAGGTATTGTGAAATGTTTTATAGAGTTACACGTAAATTCTTTACATTTAGACCAGGGTTGTTGAGCACAATTACAGTGTGATAGATGGGGGAAGCAGGCAAGAGAGCATCTTGCTCATATTAGAATTGAGGAAACTCAGGCCCAGAGAATTATTGTCCCACAGGGTCCTCCAGGAATCAATGACAGAACCAGAAGTAAAAGTGCTTCCTCTCAGTATAGGATCTTCTCACTGGTCTCTTAATCCCCTTGTTTTGTTGCTGAATAAATTTTGAATTTTGAACATTCAGGATTTGGGTTGAGTTCAGATTTAGAAAATCCTATGAAAAAAAGAAAAAAAGAATCATTTTCCCCCTTATTTTTACTGGCTATCCATAAGCCTCCCTGGAGAATCTGGAGGTTGATGAGAACCTCTTTACCTAGTCCACTAGCTCTGTTTGGGGCCATAAGACTAACTAGAAACCAATATTTTACCTCATGTTTTGGATCCACACTCCAGAAATGTAACATATCAGGATGTGACCTCCAGGCTAGACCTCTACAAGATATTCTTTATTTAGCCATGCAGGAACATCCAGAAATGTTTTATTTTGCTAGTATTGTGAATATCCTTCCACAGTCTAGAATTCTTAAAAATTTTTTAACCATTTGGAGTTCTTTAGTGACACAGTTGGTTAAATGTCCAGCTCTTGGTTTTGGCTCAGGTCATGGTCTCAGGGTTGTGAGACTGAGCCCCATGATGGTCTCTGTGCTCAGCAGAGCCTCTTCCTAGGCCCTCCTGCTTGTGGTCTCTCTTTCTCTCTCAAATAAATAAACAAATCATAAAACAATATTCTGACCATTCAATAATTGCATTCTTTATCACAGTAACATTATTCTGCTAAAATGGCATACTTACCTTCCTCTCTGACTATGCCTAAAGTGGCAGAGTGAGGAGAAGGCAGACATGTGAGGCATTTACCTAGGTAATCCAGTGAAAAATATGTTTATTCCCCAATAGCTGAAATATTTCATATTATCAAACATAAGACTATATGTTATAATTCTGCTGTTTTTCTTAATAGTATATATTAAACCCTTAAAGTCAAGCTCTGACATGGCTGAGCTGATTAAAGTAGATAGATCCAATTTGATTTGTCATATAAAGGAAATTTAAAAATCATTACACAATAGATGATTTTATTGTGTTTCTACTTTACTTCAGTCAAAGAAGAAGGCCCAGTATAGAACATACAGAAGTTTCCTTTCGAAATGTGTGAATGTTCAAATGTCCCTTGATGATCCTTCCTCTGGGCCAGGATCAGGCAGGGTGAGAATATACATTCTCCAGGGTCAGCTGCACTACAAACAGATAACACACAGCTATCTGGTGAGGTGAACTGAGTAAGGGGTGCTAGGAAGATCCCAGGCCCCAAATATCTTAACTTTCTGAGCCACCCGGGCTGCCCTGATAAATACTTTTAAATAAAACATAATAGACTGATATAATATCTTAGGCCCTTATCAGAAAAAAAAGGAAACTGCATGTTATTAAATCATGAGAGGGCAGCCCGGGTAGCTCAGCGGCTTAGCGCCGCCTTCAGTCCAGGTCATGATCCTGGAGGCTCTGGATGGAGTCCCATGTTGGGCTTCCTGCATGAAGCCTGCTTCTCCCTCTGCCTCTGTCTCTGCCTCTGTGTGTGTGTGTGTGTGTGTGTGTGTCTCTCATGAATAAATAAATAAAATCTTAAAAAAAATCATGAGAACTAGCCATTGATATGTGGTAATGGAGTGCTAAAGGAGTAATTGGGAGTCAGCCAAATTCAAATTTCACCTGCTTTCTTAATTTTCCCAAAAATGACCAGCTAACCCTATAACTTAACACTTCAGTTTGGACATTTGTATTGGAATGATACCACAGTCATATCATAAAATATGCTTATTGTTTACAGAGGGAGTGTGAAAATATTTAGTGTATTTGTTTGTTAGTTTGGGTATCGCAATGAAGCTGTGAGGTTTTGCAGAATCCACTGTAATTCCAGTTGAGGAATAGAACTTGAATTTCTTAGTCATGGCACCATTCATCCTCTTTTTTATCTTAGCAATTCCAGAGTGCTTCATTTTATGTCACAGTTACAGGGATCACATATATTTTTCCAGTTTTATGCAGGTATAATTGACAAAAAACGGTCATATATATTATGTGTAAGTTGATGTTTTGATATACATATCCATTGTGAAATAATCACCTCAATCAAGCTAATTAACATATCTATCACCTCATATAGTTACCATTTTCTTTTCTTTCCTTTTTTACTGTGATGAGAATACTTAAGATTTACTGTCTTAGCGAATTGCAAGTATGCAATATAGTATCATAAGTGTAATTACCATGCTTAAATCTAGAACTTATTCATCTTGTATAACTGAAACTCTGTACGCTTTGACCAAAATTGGGCACATGATTCAATAGTTGGTCTCATAAAGAAAGAGTATTTGAAATGCCTTGTAGAAGAAGGTATTCAGATGTGAGCAATGGAAAACTCAAGTGATTTAACAATAAGGAAAAGTTATCATCTCTTATAAGAAGCTTGGAGGAAGAATAGTCCTATGGGAAGTTAAACCAGTGGCTCAGCAGAATTATTAAGGGCCAGATTTTTCTCCACATCTTTTTTCTCTGCTCTCCTCAACATGTTGCTGTCCGTTCACAGACTTGTTCTTTCAAATTGCGAGATGGCTGGTGCATCTCAAAGTGTCCCATCCTCATACAACATTGTCTGGATACCAGTGGAGGAAAGAGGGCTCATTGCTTTTCATGTTTCATCTTAGGAGTGAGGGAAGTGTTCTTAGAAGAAGTAGTAGAATCTCATGTCTCCTGGGCCAGGATTGCAACTTATGTCCTTCCTGACCTACTCACTGGCAAGGGGAATGAGATAACCTGGCTCAGAGAAGGTCCATCTTTCCTGGTGCACACAACCACTCGATACCCAGTGGAAATGGGTATCCCGAACCAAGGATAGTTGGAGGAATGACCATTTGGTAGGCAACCAACAGCTGTCTGCTGCATACTTCTAGTCCTGACAGTCTTCAGAATTCCACACTCCGGTCAAGGTTTTCAGGTGATTGTATTACTTCCAAAAGCCTGCATTTAAATGGGACCACTTATGGACAAAATGAAGATGGAAAGATGGTACCTCAAGTGCCAGCTCTGCTCATATGGTCCGGTTTCAAGCAGTTTGTGCAAAATAAGTACATGATCTCTGACATTTCTTCTTAGAGTATTGTAGACCTTCACTCTTGTTTAAAAGATCTAATTGATGATAAGATCTCAGAAAGGAGGCTCCTGATGTACCAGTAAATTATTGGTGGCATGTTTTCCATCCAGGTGCTACTGTATATAATAGAGCTAGTTTTATAGGCTGGAGTGTTCTGGCTCATCCTTGGAAGCTGCTTTAGCTTCACAAATGATTTCCCTCTGTTGGCCTGCTGCGATTAATACTGAAGACCTGGTAATAATTCATGAGGTGTATGACCCAAAAGGAAAATCTAATTGAGTTTAGTTTCATAGAAGGAAGGCTTGTAGGAAGAAAAGTACTCACTCAGGCTAGTAGGCTAGAGAAATCTAGTAAGTCTGGAAATGTGCATTTGCATGATTAGAGAGGAGACCAGTGAACACTATGAAATAAATGTGAATGAAATTATTGGGTTTTAACTTCTAGGATTTATAATGGATTTAATTCTAAATATTTAAAGGGAGTTAAGATAGAAATATACTATATCAAATTTTTAAATCTTTTTAAAAATCTTTTTTTCCTGTAAGGAAAAAATAACTAACAGAGATAGAAAGCAAAACAAATTAAAAGATAACCCAATTTCCAGTAAAGAAAATATGCAGCAAGTTGTTACAGAAATGTCTATAACTGTTATAATTTTTTCAAGTTTATAGCACACTTTTCCAGATGCATTGCTTAATAGCGATTATCTTGGACAGAGTCAGGTTTTTCTTCTCACTGTTGGCTTCTTTCCATGAAGCAAACATCTGGGGAAACATCTTAAACTGGATCCTTTACTTCCTAAAAATAATAAAACACAGAGTTTTACATCCCTTTTATTTTCTGATACTAAGTAGATGTGTATTCTTATATTGCATCTATAGTTTAACTAGGGCTACATATCTATAGGAAAATTTCATTTAATATGATTATTTGAAAAAATTAAAAAGTCTATTCAGAGGTATTTGAGCCTGTAGCAGGATCGAGCACAAATGTCTAGTTCTATGCCACAAAATTTAAACATTCTCTGGATGCTTGACATTATATAATTTATATAATATCATAGATTAGAATGTTACAGTTGAGTTTTAGAATAAGTCAAGCCTAACCCATAAGCAGCACTTAGCAAATGAGTTTCAAAGAAAGGAGATCCTTGATTTCGTGAATATGTGGCACTGTAATTATTTAAGCCTACCCATTAGAAATTTGAATCAAATTTTGGGGAAAAATTTAACCACTTGGAACCATAATTTCCAAGTAACAGAGAAGATGTCACTACTATGCTATGGATAGTAGTCCCCAGACTTCAGAGGTCTCTCTGAAGAGGGTGGAAGCTGATAGTTTTTGGTCTCTGCTAGATTTCAGATAGACTGTCATCAACACTGGATGAACTTTAGATATGTTTTACATAAAAGCAGGTATTATATGTAACAAAACTCAAAACCAAGTCAAAACTGTGACTTGAACACAATTTTGCTTTTACATTTTGCTAAAATTTGTCTTTATAGTTATGTACTACTGGAGGCAGGGTTAAAAGTTCTCTTCCATTCATATTAAACTAATGGCTAGAAGATGCTCAGAAATTGATAAGGGATTATATTCTTTTAATTTCTTGATCAATAAATAACTAATGGATTTTCTAGTTGACATAAAGGACTGAGCAAGATGCTATTATTAATTAGTAACAGTATTGTTATCAATAAAAATTATGAATATAGTTTGAAAATATTTTATTAATCTTTTATAAGTCCCTCTGTAATTTGCTAAAGCAAATAGTTAAAAAAATGAAAGGCAATAAAATAATTACTTTTTCTACATAAGATTCATCATTTCCCTGAGATGAGTTGTTTTGATGCTGTGAATAATGAATTGAAAAAATAAAACAAATATTTTTAAAGTCCATTATGAGCCAGTCACTTGTAGTCGTGGGGTATGTAGTGCTACTGTCATTTAAAAATGAGGACTGTTAGGTTCAAGAGTGGTTAAATTGTTCACTCAGAATTTGAGTGATCCACTAACAAGTGGCAGTCCTGGTGTCTGAACCCCACTTGCCTGACTCTGAAGCCTAGCTCTGACATGCCAGCCAGACAGAGCATGAGAAATATTTCCCCTATCATCAACACTCTGAAAGAAGTTCAACTATTAAAGTCAAACATAAGCTACTGTGCATTACTTTTCTTCCAGGAATCTCAAATTACAGATGAACAATCTGGTGTGATTGTTACTATCTCATGCTTGTTAAACAGAATCACACAGTCTTTGGGCTAGTCCAGAGAGGAACAAGGCAGAGCCAAGGGACATTCCCAAACAGCATTAAAGACATTCTCAGAAGCATGTTGAAAGGAAGATTATGCGGCATCCTCTACTTTCCAGCAGTTAAGGTACAATTTCTAGGCCTAACAATTACCCCTTTCAGACTTTTCTGAAACTGTGGTCCCTTCCAAAATGTGAAAAATTATATAGTGCAGTGGGACATAGTTTACTCTTTCTTTATGGACTGTAAAAGTTTCCTTTCAAAGCTTTATAGGGTCTTAGAGGGCAATGCCCAGCTGTCTAATTTCAGCATATGTGAAAGTTTCACATGTAACAAGACAAAGTGTTTATAATGTGTAGATTAGACCACAAATAGAAAGTTAGAGTAAAGTTAGTGTGACGTGTGTGAAGCACAATCTTGTCAGTGTTTATATGAAGCAGGTACACTGTAAATAAATTCAATAATCTCAAACTTTTAATTCTTTATCCTTGAACATTGTTATCTATTCTAGCCATTATTGTGTGTGTATGTGTGTGTTATGTGTATGGAGGCATGTGTATTGTGTGAGTATATGTTTTGAGTGTATGTATGTATGTGCACATGTCTGTAAGTGTGTGTATTTGTGTAAGAGTCTGTCTCTGGGTGCATGTATATGTAAGTATATGTTTATGTATATGTGTGAGCATGTCTGTGTGTTCTATGTATTGCATATTACCCAGGCTCCCTCTTTGAATTCAAAGGACCTAACAGATCATCACTTAGACCTTTCAAGCATTTCTTGAAGAGAATCTTCTTTTTGCTGCAGTAGGGAGGCCATTACATAGAAAACTATAGAACCTGTTTTTTTCCCATAAGTATTGAAAATTGCACACACAGGTGGATAGAGTACAGGACTTGGATTCAGAAGACCTGAGTAGAGCCTTACTTCTACCAGCAACACCTCATATCAATCTAACAAGGTAACCTTTTCCTCAGCCGTAACATAGGAGGATGGGAAGGAGCCAAGGGTCCCACTTAATGTAAGCATCCTACCGAACATCTTTGTGTGTGGTGGGTGGAAGAGAGAGTAAGCTGTAAATTCAGTAGAGTACTGATTGCATTGGCTCTACAGTGGCCACTAGATTTGTATCTGGTGATCCTCAGGGACTTTATACAGTTCAGAATTGAGTTCTAATTTTATGAAACCTGCAAATTTACAAAAATGACCCATAACATCTCTTGTTAAAACTAAGATGCTGTAATTATATCCTAAAATGCACTAAATAATTATATCATTTTTCTGTGAATTTAAAGTTTCAAAATAATTAAAAGTATTGAATAAGTAATGTTATTAATTATTTTTAAACAAGAAAAACGGGGCAGCCCCTGTGGTGCAGAGGTTTAGTGCTGCCTGCAGCCTGGGGTGTGATCCTGGAGACCTGGGATCGAGTCCCACGTCGGGGTCCCTGTGTGGAGCCTGCTTCTCCCTCTGCCTGTGTCTCTGCCTCTCTCTCTCAATCTGTGTCTCTATGAATAAATAAATAAAGTCTTTAAAAAATAAATAAATAAACAAGAAAAACTACCGGAACTACCTGCAAAATATAGCATATACCAACTCTTCTAAAATGTGAACTAGAAACAAGTGGGAGCATTGAAGATCACACAGAGAAGGCATTTTGGCAGTGAAATTTCCACTGGTATGAAGGTCTTTTATAAAATTTCAAATTTTTCACAGTAAAATAAAGATCATAGTGAGATTTGCTTTCTAGCCACAGTTGGTGATGAGATAATTGTAAGCAATGAACCCCCTTTTAGCATATTATGGCTCTGGCACACATGTTAATATAATAACAGTATTATATGGAATTTTAACTTTCAAAGTGATCTTGCTATAGCAGGATCAAAAAGTATTTAAATTTAGATTTATTTTGGAGTGTTGTCAGTGTTAAACACAACAGCCATGATTGTGTAATAATTTAGGTGTATTTTTTGTTCTAGTTGTACAGATAATTGAAGAAATATCTAAGTGATGTTGTTTGCTCTGAGCATGAAGAACCTTAGCACCTAATTTAAAACCTCTGCTGGTACTCATAGTATATATGTTTTGTAAATTATTTATTTTGTTCATCTTTTCTTACATTTTCCTTATCTAAGTTATTTTTAGCCTGTTTCATGCACAGTGCTGTAAATCACCTCAGTTCCTTGTTTTCTTTGTTTTTTTTTTAAATATTGTTTTTAAAGGAGAGGAAATAAAATTGATGGAATAAATGACATATAATGGAAGTATTTGCTTTAGCTATTGTTATGTTGCTAAATAATATATGACAGAGTCAGGGCTGGAACCATCTACCTATTTGCCTTTCTTGAGGGCTAGATTCTAAATGATTAATCAAGTATCAAGTGGGATCACTCTTTAAAAAACTGCAGGTCTACCCTCAAATGATTCACAAACTAGTTGGAGAGAGAGAGAGAAAGAGAAGAGGAAAAATTAAAAGAGAAAGCAAATAAACCCATGGACCAAGAAGCCATTCACGTAGCTTTCAAGGGCAGAGAGGATGTGGTGCAGGCTTGTTCCTTCTTCCCTTCTCCTGTCAACTCCCTTGAAGTTTGCAGCCTTGAAGTTAGAGACCAGGTCTGACTTAAATGAAGTTGAAAGAGACAGGGCAAGTCTGGCCATGCAAAGCTCCAAATCAGGGGAAGTTTCCTTCTAATGGGGTAACTTGGTGAGCAAGTGGCACTTTTCTAGACATCAAAAGGTAGACAAGAGTAGGGGGGAAAAGTGCCAAATGCATTAACCAACCTAATTGAAAATATTTTGTCAACATGCACCTGTGAGACCTTCTGCTATAGACATCAGCTTGGACCCGGTCAGTGCAGCTATAAACTTAGAACGTGTGAAGTCTGGAGTGTTGAGATGCTTCCTTGAACCACACCACAGATCTAGTGTCATTTGTGGTTGCTCCCTATAGTTTGTCCCTATGTGTTTATGCAGCTCTCTATATATCAGACAACATGATTTTCAGTTTGTAGACATTCTCCAGAGTGAAAAGAGAGAGAGAGAGAGAGAGAGAGAGAGATTGAGGTAGATAATAGAAATGACTTTAAAAAGTGCTTTCCTCATAGGTGTTTATAAAGTCTATGTTGAATATATAAATAACGAAATAAGTGAAAAGTAAATGATAAAGCAAATAAAGTAGATACTCTTGATTAAGGGCCTGAACTAAGGATGTTGTACAATTTATGTTAGAGCTGATCCTAAGGTTTGATATACCTGATCCTTTCAATGCAGAAGTGCTGTGTAACAGTTTTAGGGATGTAGCAACTTGGAAAGCTATGCCCTTTGATGTTATTTTTACTAGAAACAAGCAACATGATATGGGACAAGTTATAACATTCCTTTTAAAAAATAGAGATAGATGTGTGCTTTCAGTGGATTAGCAAATAAATATATATTGCTGATGATCAGTATATGCTGGATTGGAAAGGAGTGTAAGCAGGAGCTCTGCTTTCAAGTACAGACAAAACCGAAACTCACTAGGCAATCAGAGGAAAGTACAAAGCAGCAAGCATGCAGTAAATGCTGAACTTGTATGCTGGAAAGCTATAGGAAGTCAGAAAAGGTTGCAGCAACATAGATGGATCTTGAGGACATTTTACTAAGTGAAATAAGTCAGAGAGAGAAGGACAAATACCATATGATCTCAATTATATGTGGAACCCTAAGAAATAAAAGAAAATGAAATGAAATTTAAGCTCATAGAACAGTCGGGTAGCTGCCAGACGTAGAGAGAGGGAGAGGGTGAAATGAGTGAAGGGGGAAAAGGTGCAAACTTCCAGTTATAAAATAAATATCTTATGGATGTAGCACACAGCATAATGCACAGTATGGTGACTATAATTAATGATACTACATTGCATATTTAGAAGTTGCTGAGAAAAATAGATCTTAAAAGTTCTCATAAGAAAAAAAATTCTTATATCTAAGTAAAAAAAACCCCTATGTATCAGGATGGATGTTAACTAGACTTACTATGGTAATCATTCTGTAATGTAGTCAAATATCAAATCATTATGTTGTACTCCTGAAAGTAATCTAATGTATGTCAATTATACCTCAAAAAAAAAAAAAGTCGGGAAACGGAGTGCATAAGTCATTAAATCACTGGTAGCATCTGAGTGGGGCATTCAAGAGGTAAAGGAGAAGGGGTTTTGAGAAAAACATTTTAGGTCATGGAAGGGGTAAAATTAAAGGAGAAGTTCTGAGGGACGTAATGTAAACAAAATAATAGAGGGAGTAGGATAAGATCAGATTGTAGTGGCACATGATTCTGTATATTTTGCTGCAAAAAGACAATTTGAGGACTACAGGCAGGATGGAAGGACCATATATCATTAACAGCACCACAGCTAATTCTTTGTTATTTTAGTAACATGAAACTGAGAAAGAAATGAAGGGATAGAGCAGACCCCAATTCCTGATTTAGTCTCAGATTACACAAAAGTTTTCACCTGTTTGACCAAGTTAAAAGCATAATAAAATGGTTGGGTTTAAGTATTGGCCATTTCTCCTTGACAAGGAGACAAAAGAACCCAGAAATTCTAGAGAAGTGGAGGGATTGATTGTGGGGTTGATTGTGAATTGGGAGAAACTAGAAGCCAGGGGATGGATTTAAACATTTCTGTAACCCACTGACATCAGTGAGTTTTTCTTTGGCCAGTGTATTCATCCCTTCTTTGGTGCATTTGTTTCTTCTCCCCTCGGATATTTATTCTGCCTTCACTATGGAAATGCCCTGCTCTAGTATTGATAGGGGATATTCCTCTGAATAAAGGACGAACTTTCAAGGTGCTAGGATCTATGGGACAATTCATGTATCTTGCTGAATCACCATTGTTTATCAGGTGAAATGTAGAAGCAGTGTTGGGTAGGTGATTGGGCAACTGTAGCAGGCAGGGAAATCCCTTATTCAGGGAAAGTCAACTAACTTAATCATGGATCATGCTGAGTAATTTTCTTTCTTGCAGGGCCAGAAAATTCAGAACTTATTTCCTTCTCAACTCCCACTAAACATCCCTTCCCCCAGTAAAGACAGGGGCATTGGTTGGGTTGGGTGGGGGGCAGGATGGAGGGAATCCCACCAACCACCTTTACTTTTCTTGTCCTGGTTGTTGAATTTAGAAGAAAGAGTAATGAAGACTTTGAAAGGTTTCTCATGGTGGGCAACAGGAACTGCTCAATTTAATCTGTGTCCTTTTCCTTAATTTAAAAACTACAATTCTTTCACTTCAAATGGACTTTGATCTTTTTTTCTAACTAGTCTTTGAGGAAATACACCCTGGGTAATTTGTGTCTAGTGTATATCCTATTGATACAAATGTCAGGTGTACATACACCCACTTATTGGGTTAGCCTAATTTATCATTACTGGATTTTCATGTCTAGCCTTGGGCTGGGTTGTAAGAGAGACAAAGTACTTCCACATTTTCTTCTGCTTGCCAAAAATTTCTCTGCATCATATTATTTTGAGTCTTTGGTATTTTTTTTTCAAATCTTGCTTAACTTTATTTGTGAGCTTCTTTTAGTATCTTTATTTTTGTTTTGTTCTGAAAGGTATTTTAGGGAGTATTCTTTTTTTTTGGATTTGCAAATTATTTAAGGCAATGTTCTTTAATCAACCAGAATTCAGTGTTTTTAATCGCGTTTTATGAAAACACTTTAGTGTCAAAGAAAGAACCTAATATAACACTCCGTTGTATTTACTTGTCAGTAGTAATAAATTCTAGTTGAACCATGGTGTTCATTAAGTAAGTAGTGAACCTATCTGGGACGCCCAGTCCACCTTATGGCTGAAGAGACGGATGCATGAGAACGCTGTGTGACTTGCTCTTGATCTTGGAGCTGGACTTACTTGCCTCTTGCCTGGTGTGTGAGGCTCTCCCTGTGTCAGACTCCTTTTGAGACTACTATCCTCCCCTTTAAATGACTTCTACAAGTTCCATTCATTCTGCTTCTGGTGCATTAATAATAATGCTGGGCCTGTTGGTTCTGCCTTGCTATGTCAGAAATAGGAAGAGTACCTCAAGGAGGCATGACTGTGTTCTAAGAGGCCTATGAAGGTCCCTCTGGCTTTTTCATATACCACGGAGATGTTTTTAAGAATTGCGTCTCACCTACTACTCTGTGCTTACCTCTAATGTGATGCAGTGTTAGTCACACAACCAACAATAAAAAATTCCACTCCTGACGCCTGTACAGCTCTTGCTTGCTCTGTAATCCTCTGCGAAGATGTTAGACTGATACATACTTGGATAATGGAAGGAAGGGAGATTCTAGAACCCAGGGAGAAGGCACGTGTGGACATGATTTTCCCTGAAAGTTATTGGCTTCAGGTAAACAGTCAAATGGTTAACTGCAAATCTGATTTATATCCTCATGGAGATTGAAAGTGCTGGGGTTTTCCAATTCTGTGAGTTATGCTTTGTGTTTGTTTCCCCAGCAGCACTGACTTTCCTGACTTTATTTTTTCTTGACTCTATCTCCACTCATCAAGTGGTGA
Source organism: Vulpes lagopus (assembly GCF_018345385.1). Classification (NCBI taxonomy): domain Eukaryota; kingdom Metazoa; phylum Chordata; class Mammalia; order Carnivora; family Canidae; genus Vulpes; species Vulpes lagopus. The sequence continues at coordinate 59,507,680 of NC_054831.1, forward strand.
CCTCTCAGTCACCCAGACTCGCCCTTGGTGATGCAAACCTTTCTTTCTTTTTCATCATGGGGAATAGCATCATTGCACTCCATCCATCTGTAGTATTATACATCTTTATGACTTAGTTTTAAATTGCTTATTGATTAATTCTGCTATTAAATTATTTAGACTATTTTAAGGTTTGAGAGGATATGACTTTCATAGAAAGAAATCTTAATAAGCTCTGTGTATAAAAACAAAAGAAACTATCAGTAACAACTGCATTTTCTCCCTGACTTGTTCATGCAAATTGTGGGTGTAGTGTAAACTAGAATCTACCTTCGCAAATATTTATTACATAATTTTTCTTCAATTTTACATGAAACTTAGTCACTAATACGTAGGGTAGCATGTAACTGTATATATCCACTTGCGGTTGACCTATTTCTACAATTTATATGGGGTTTTTGGTGTGCTAGATTCCTATGATGTGGTATAGGGATGCATTTTCCATAGCTGACATTTCTCCTCACACTTGCTTGGTGAAATAAAAACATTCTTAGTATCAGATGATGATTCTTTAATAGAGGTAATTTTAGGTAGAACATGCTTAGCAGTTAGTAGGGACTCAAAAAGATATGTTGAATGAATGTGTGAAAATAAGCTGGACCAGGGTGAGCAGAGGTACAGAGAGTGGAACATGCAGGTATGTGTAGGAAATAATGACAGCATTTTGAGGACAGGAGTGAAGAGGGGAAGTAAGAGTGGATAATTCTGTGCTCATTTCTAATTTTCCTCTTCCTCTGGCACCACCCACAAGCACCTCTTCCTCCACTCAAATCCTTTCATTGAGACTCAGGCCCAGATGGTTCTATTACTCCCAATGTGTTACATGATGTCTACCTCCTATAAAATTCTTGTTCACACTCATTCCTTGTCATGTAATGGCATATTATGTTGGATAATTTTCATGGTGAAAGGTCAGGGGGAGGGATGTTTATTCTTAATTCCTCTTGTTTCCAGGAAGAAGGATTTTTCCTTAAACATAGTGGCTGCTTGCTCTGATTAGTGAGCCTGGGATGAGAAACTGGGCACTCATGACTTGGCCCCTTCCTCTCATCCTCTCTTAGGAACCAGGCTGCCGTTCTTTGCTGCCTAAAGAGATTTTTGAGGGCAACTTCAACATAAAATCCTGTGGGTGTCCACTGTGTCTATGACTGGGTGGCTTTGCCTAGGTCTGGGAGTTTCATATTAAGAACTCCATTATTGCCATTCACCAAGGGCATATTTTCAAATCAGCCATTCTCAGTAATGAAGGTATTATTTTGATCTCCATTTTCCTGCTCCTTGCCTGTTTCTTAATTGACTTAGAACATAGTTGTGGTAACCTCAAGTAAATATTTTACCTCAGCAATGAGACCACAAACACAAATAGGGATGAGTGGACAAAGTACGTCCACTCCTCGGCCCATTCACTCTTTTATTCTTTCAGCAGCTTTTTGTGGGTTATATACCATATCTTCTGTTGATAGATGCTTTTTTGCTTCCTTTCTAGTATTAGGGCTATATGATAAACATGTTGGGACTCAAATATTTATTGATTTGTTGATGTTAAGGAACTTGGACTTTATTTCACAGGCAAAGGAAAGTAATCAAAAGTAAATGAGACAACATCAAAGTCTTCCTTTCTCTCATCCCCCTGAGAGATGAGGTTTAAAATCTAATGGAAATGGGGATCACATTGACTTAACTGCACATTCATGTATAAATAATTGGTCCTTTCCTACATGCAGGTTCTGCTTGAATTAGGATAAAATGTCATGAAGTAAATCTAAGGAGTGGGGGAGTGATGGGTGGATGCAGAAAGGGGGAGGTTAGGAATATTTAAGACATACTTAGATAAGGAAGTCTCACTAGACAGTGGTGGCACACTTAGTGCACCGTAAGTGATAAAGAGGTCTTTCTTCTGTCTGTCTTTCGTCATTTCCTTATCTCCTTGCAAGGTATCCTAAAAATCATAGTGAGTAAACAAAAATTCTGCTATTGATTTTTATACTCCTTTTCTCCTTAAAGCCATAGAACCAGTCCTGCCAGGTTGTTCATCTGGAATAGCCCAGCTCTTTTGACAGGTAGTTCCAACTAGATTTAGAGTCTTAAATTTATTGTATCAAGATATGGATTGTGACACTGGTACTTGACAGGAAAGCTACAACCTGGAACACTCACATCACTGAGTTTATTTACAACAGAGAAATGCAACATGTCAAATAGTTGCCTTCAAGAAAAATTTAGCTGGTGATGAAGGAAAACCATCTTTTTTTCTTTTGCCTGGGAAAATCTTAGCCCTACTGGGCTATGTCTGGGAAAAGATTCCCATTCAGGCTCCCTGCTGCTAGGAAAATTGGCCTAATCCAGGACAGAATTCAGCTCAGAGTAAATGGAAGTGTGACAGATTCTACAGGCAGAGTCCATGGGGCTCCACCGAAAATCTGGAGTCAGTCACCACATGTCACTCAAAAATAGCACCTTTTTTTTTTTTTTATCAGAGACATCTCATATAATCAAAACCAAAGGTTCTGTTCAGAATGGTGTGTGACTTGTCACAATGTGTTTGCAAAGTCAGAAGGAGCTTGAATGAACATGTGTGTGTTTAATTCCCTGGCCACATCCACCTCCACAGCAGAGGCTGGTGCTCAGTATGATATTGGTTTTCACCAGCTGTTTGGAGATCGAGACACATGACAGGTGGGTAATGCTGGCAGACTCAACAGCTTGCTTTCTGATTGCCAAGAAATAGATTGGCTAGTTACAAATATTCTGTGGAGTTGGATGCTTTATGCATGGTAAGGGAAGTATGGCCACCCTGATAGGGAAAGACAGCAACGTATCCTAGATGTGCTTGGGTGGTCCCAATGTCAACCACTGTAGACCCTGTCAGATCATGTGACAGACCAGTCCAACCCTGTCTAACCCTGATATATCAGTGCACATGTATAAGTTGATTAACAAGCAACAGACAACACCTCTTTCTTCCAAATTGCACTCAGTTGTCACAGGGTCTGAAATTTCATCATTAGGAATTTAATACTTGGATCTTGAAGATATTGAAACCTTTTGTAAAATTTTCAGGAGCCTCTGTTAAAACAGCTGCTTTTATAAGTTATGAAGTTAGAACTCTTATCACAGGGTAAGTGGGTATCAGGAGTGGAAGAAAGCCATTTCGGTCGTGGTTTGTAGGGCAATGAAAGGGAAATTCAATTTTGTTCAAAGTCTAGTCCATGGTTACACCTCATATAGTGTTATTCCAATTTATTTGCTGACTTCCCTAAAACAACTGGAGTATGAAAGTGTTGTTATTGAGAGAAGCCAAGATTTTATTCTGTTAAAAAACACTGTATATTTTGTTAAAAAATGTTTGACCATATGTAGTGCCCCTTCCAATAGAAAACACCAGAGGTTGTAATCAAGACAGTGAATGGTAAGATTCCTGGGTCTCTGATATTGGAGAGAACTGGAAGAGAATTAGGAACTAGAGGATAGGGAGAATTAGAAGGATATAATCAAATGTTACAAAACTTAATTTCTGCTTTTCTTCTTTGCCATAGGGCAAAAATAAACTTCACTAGAGTCAGAGAGAGTTCTCAGAAACCTAATGGGTTCCCTCTTACTCAGTTGGAAGTGATTAGGTCTCCCTTATTGGACATACATGATCAAGAGCAAGTGGAAGCTCTATGAAAGAAAAGAAAGGCACATCTTACCACTGGATGTGTTCCTGTGGGACTAAGAAAAGTTTAATAGGCTTTACTTGACTCAAGATATCCAAGTGTTTTCAGTTACGCAAAATGACTAAATTATAGAGATCTGCTGTACCACAAAATGCCTATAGTTAACAATACTAAATTGTACACTTAAACATTTGTTAAGGTACATCTCATGTTAACAGCTTTTGTCACAATTTAAAAAAGAGAAATCTTGGGGATGCCTGGGTGGCTCAGTGGCTGAGCACCTGCCTTTTGGCTCAGGGTGTAATTCCGCGGTCGCAGGATCGAGTCCCACGTCAGGTTCCCTGCATGGGGCCTGCTTCTCCCTCTGCCTACATCTCTGCCTCTCTCTGTGTCTCTCATGAATAAACAAATAAAATCTTTAAAAAAAGAGAGAGAGAGAGAAATTTAATTGTACCTACATGTTTGCTTTTTTTTTCTAAATGGTTTCTTAATAGAATATTCTTCTTAGAATCATTTTTGATAGTATTGTGTCCTGTATTCTCAGATTCAGGTAACTGTGTCTGTGGGAAGTGAACTGTTTAGAACATGAGAAAGCATTGCTTACTAGTGGCACTCTACTGCTTACTAGTTGACTATAGTATGAGGACATTAGAGAAAATTAAAAAGGCCAAAAAGGTCCTAACCCCCTAAGCTGTCACCACACCACTGAAATTAACCTTCTTTATTTTTTAAAAAGATTTTATTTATTTATTCATGAGAGACACAGAGAGAGAGAGAAGCAGAGACACAGGGAGAGGGAGAAGCAGGCTCCACACAGGGAGCCCGATGTGGGATTCAATCCCGGGTCTCCAGGATCACACCCCGGGGTGCAGGCGGCGCTAAACCGCTGAGCCACCAGGGCTGCCCTGAAATTAGCCTTCTAATACCCATAGCCCTCTCTCGGCCAGATCAAACAGAAGAATTTCAGTCTCTCATTGACCTTTCTGTGACATTTGACACTGTTGACTAACATACTCTCTTCTCCATTTCCTTCTCTGATGCACCTTCTGCTGGTACTCCTCCCACTGCACAGATTGCTTCTTTTCAGGCTTTTCCACAGGCTTCTTCCTTGCACTCTTAGGATATTGGCATTCTTTAAGACTTTATTGCTCTTGGACCTTTTCTCTTTCCTCTCCATTCCCTTGTCCCAGATAATCCTCCATGTGCCCAGGGCTTCTCCTGCCTACTGTTTAAGCCTGGAGCCCCTTCACAAAGCAAATAAAGCCCTTGGCTTCATGTCATGCTTTTCTGTCTGACTTTCATTTTTATCTTTCACTATTTAACTCCCTATGTCCAAAATTATAACAGTTTCATGATATATGCTGTTATTTGCACAAATCAGGCTACTCACTCTCTCCATACCTTTGTTTATGTGTCTCCACTGCCTGGACTCACTTCCTCCTGGCCTAATCTCCTGGTGAACTCCCATTGAGGAATTCCTTGGACTTCATTTGACAGGGTCAGTCATTGTCATCTTTCCTTTTCACTCCCTCTCTACCTTATGTTTCTCTGTATTTCCCCACTGGATGTAATTTTTATGTTTTCTATTAGCACATTACCTGTGTAACTTATTTTGTATCTCCTGTCACTTGACAATGACCATATTGAGGTACGTAAGGAAATCAATAAAAAATTATAAACAGAATGCATAAGGCCAATCTTTAACTCTGTAAAATGGCTGGTTACATGGATCACAGTTTGTTTGACTTTTTTTTTTCTCATGTCATACTCTCAAATTTTAAGGACAGTATTTGTGAAGTCTGAAGTGACTAATTTCAGATGCATTTAGTCAACTGAAGACAGAATGACAGAAGTGTTGTCTCTAAGTACCCCCTGTTTATTCTGTAAATTGGATAAAATTAGATTGCCCTGGTCTCATCACGCTTCATCAGTGTAGGTTCCCATTCAGCGTATCTCATATGTTTACTCAATCTAAATAAAAATCTCACCCCTAAACCCTAACTCTCATCTGATAACCCCACTTTTTACTTTACTAGGAACATACATGTCTATTTTCAGAAATACAGAGCATCAACTCCCTGTCTGTCCAATCTTCCATCTCAAATTTTTTTACAATGTCATCTTTTTCTTCTCTTCTGTTGTAGAAAAAGGCATACCCTTCTCCTCTGATCCCTCCCCCTCTCCTTCTCACTTCTCCTTCTCCATCTTCTCACTTCCTCCTTTTTCTCCTCTTCCATCTAAACATGTACTCTTACTTGCTATTATTTTCATTGTCCCTGCCTTAATTTTTTTAAACCTCCAATATAGCCTTCTTTGCTGGTTCTTTTCTTAGTCTCAAACATATTCAACCCTTCTCTATCTTAAAAATACTTCCCCTCAAATATGCCTACCTTTCTAGGTCTCAGCCCAAATCCTACTTCACAACTGCCAAAGTCTATCTTGGACTTTTGCAAATCACTCTGTTACTTCTTGTCTTGCTGAGATCACTTAGCAATTACTCTCTTTTCAGGTCTCATCATCTTGATCTCTCTGTAGAATCAGGCACTGTGAATCAGATACTGTTGATTGTCCCTTTCCCTCATTTTTTGGGGGTATCCTTTCCCTTGTTTTTGGTTCTGGCCTTCCTGACATTCCATTTTAGCTTCTGTATTAGTTAGTTAGGGCTGCCGTAACAAGGTAGCACAGACTGGGTGGCTTACACAACAGAAATTAATTTTCTTGTAGATATGGAGGCTAAACATTTAAGGATCAAGTTGCTATTGGGGTTGGATTCTTCTGAGGCCTCTTTCCTTGGCTTGTAGATGGCCATCTTCTCTGTGTGGCTTCACATGGTCTTCCTTCTGTTTGTGTCCTTGTCCCATCTCCTCCTCTTATAAAAACACCAGTCATTTGGGATTAGGGCCCACCCACATAACCTCATTTTATTTTAATTACCTCTTTAAAGGCCCTATCACCAAACACAGGCAGTCTGAGGTGCTGGGGGCATCTGACTTCAATATATGAATTTTGAGGGTTGGCAGTTCAATCTATGACAGCTTCCTTTGTTGGTTCTCCCTCTTTGCCTCTCTTATTTGCTAGTGCTCTCAGGGATTGTCTCAGACTTATCTTTATGCTCCATTTACAATAGTGTTTCTTAAAATATGATTCCAGTACTGTACCTGTACTTAAGGTTACAAATACTTCTCCCTTAGCTGCATCTTAGGTTCTTGGATTAGAATCTGTGGGGAATCGCCTGAGGACCATTTCCCTTAACAGGCTTCTTTTGGTGATAATTATTCCCTTTAAAGTCTGAGAACTAGTATTCTGTATGGGTCCTGGCCAACTCATTTATTGCCCTGGCTTCAGCTGTTGTCACTTTTGTTTATATCTTTCAAATTAGGGTTCCTTGATATTTTTTAAGTTTCAGATACACTTACCAACTATCATATGGACATATCCACCTTGATGTCTTACTGATATCTCAAATTCTACATGTCTAAGATCAAATGCTTTATCATTCTTCCTAAAATTGTTTCTTTAAATACTGGAACTCAGTTAATGGCATTTTTATCTCCTTATACTTCACAACTGGAAACAGTGAAGTTATTTATTTTTCTCCTCTTCATTTACCTACCTTCCTCCCCATAAAATCCAGGTGATTCTTTCACAGAAATGTCTTTTCAGTTTGACAGTTCTCTTCCCCCAAAGAACCACAGTCCTGGTTTTAAACTCTTATCATCACTCTCTTCCTTAGGTTATTGCAACGTCCTTCCAGCTGGTTTCTCTCATCTCTCCACACTGCCATTCAACTCCATACTACTTCTGGTCCTTTTTCTAAAATCTAAATGTAATCACATCAGTCTATTTATTTTAAGCCCTTTTGTGAGCTTCCCTGTTAGATTAGCACAGTGTCTCCCAGTAAGGCTGGTCATCAGAGTAACTGGGACGGTTTTGAACAACTCAGACTTCTAGGCTCCAAGGCTCTCCTGATTCACTAGCATGGGCTGAGATCCCAGTTTTTGGGAGGGTCAACAAGTCTGGAAATACCTAGCAGCTGGATTCTGCGCCTGCTGGATAAAAACAAACTTCATAACTGAGTCTTTTTGCCAAATCTCTTAACCTACCTCTTCGGCCTCATCCCCTATGCTTGTCTTCATGTCTATGAGACAAGACATACGAGGCTTTTCTAAATATGACCAAACATCTTACCATAACTTTGCAGCTTTTTTCACCTGAAATTCCTTTTTCTACATCATCAACTGATAAACTCTTATTTATCCTTTAGAGTCCAATTTAGATATCCCCTCTTTGGTCAAGTTCCCCCAGCCCTTGGGTGCTTTTATGTTTGTCAATCACATTTCTGTAGCAAAATTACTTTATTACAATGCAATTTAGCTATACATATGCACTAGATACTAGAAAGTCCTCAAGTTTCTAATATCTAGTGACACAATGGAAGCCTAGAAAACATTTATTGGATGAATGATCTGGGCCCAAATTTAATATCCTGTGTCTAATCTTATAAGGAAAAGAGCCACAAGAGTTTCTTGCCATGATTGGAGAATGCCTATTTTGGAACAACATTTTAGCTAGGGTCTAAGGGTACAGATATTTTCTGAGGAACAGGAGGCAACTAGAACCCAATAGTCTGTGGCTAAGCATAAGACTCTAGACCCAGCAGAGTAACCAATGTCCATCAGAAAAAGGATTTAATGTCATGATTAAAGGATATAGCAGAAGATATTACCTTATGCTATAAACATGTTGTGGTGGATTAATAATATTCACAGATTCTTTGCAGCTCTTCCCACTAAAACTTGGAGTCTATTCCCCCACCACTTGAATTGGGACTGACTTTGTAACTTGCTTCACCCAATAGAATACAGTGGATGATATATTGCATGATTTCTAAGCAAGGACTCAAGAGTCCTTGTAGCTTCTCCTCTTGCCATCTTGGAATGCTTCTACCATCACAAAAAAAGGAGCCCTGCCTAGCCTACTAGAAGATGAGAAGCCATATGGAGGAGTACCAGAGTGCCCTAGTCAGACAGCCCCAGGCAGCTGCCAGGTATGTGAGTGAGGTCACCTGGGATGAGACAGGTTATTGCAAGTGCACGAAGGAGCTCAGGAAACAATACATGAGCGGAACACTCCCCCAGCCATCCCACCTGCACTGCACTCTTACTTTCAACCTCCAGAAATGTGACTAGACAAGTGATTAATTATATTGCAGGACTAAGTTGTGGGGTGGTTTGTTCTGCAGCAAAAGATAACTTATATGTAGCTTGATATACATAGTAGTGGTATTTTGGAACATTAATTACCCAACTAATAAGCTATCTTCCAAAACTTCTGAGAGGTTGGACAGGCTCTGATGTTCTACAAAGCTTAGGCAGGATTGGTTTGAGGACTGAGTGGAGTTGAAACTGAAGCTGACAACCAGGCTTTCCTTTGTGGCAGTTGAGAGACTCTGGGCAGAATAGAGATGGACAGGAAAGGAGAGTGAATAATAAGGACCACTAACTAGCATGACCAAGTTTTCAATGATCACCTTGTGCCTGGATGTGTACTATGTAGAAATGGATGTTGTCACTGTCAGATACATTAAAATGTAGCTGGAATTGTAGTGACCTTTACAAATATGATTCTTGAGAATTCTTTAAAAATATATATCATTTTCAAAGTTGTTTTTTTATCCTTAATTTCTATGTTTTGTTGTTTTAAACAGCTTCTTAATGCTGAATCACGTGTAGGAATAATTTACAATCGTGGCCTTATCTCTGAAACAGTGTCCTTCTGAATCTTTAGTTCCATGGCTCCACAGCTATGATGATGAACTGGTGACTGATGGGTAAACACACTGGCAGGATCTGTAAGGGTTTGGCGGTGTTTGGCATGAAGTGCCATATGGGTTTTAGGACCCTGCTCTTCAACGGATGCGGTGTTAACACCCCAGTGTACTTAACCACTATGATGGCTTTTGTCTGTCATCATATCTCAATGCATTTCAGAATTCAGCTTCTGTTGTAATTTTTTCACTCCTCTCTTCAAAAGATTTCATTACATTTTCCATGTTTTAATCCAAACAGCCAATGCCAGAAAAAAAAAAAAAAGAAAAAGAAAAAGTGTAGCCGTAGTGAGTCATTAAAGTGATTCTTCCAGCTGTTTAACTATTATGTCTGGCCCCATAGCAGCCTCTAAAAGGCTAAGAAAACGTTCTGCTTAGACTTTCTAGGGCTGAGAGTTTACAGACCACTGATTTTTCTAACATTAATAAACCCTTATTATCACCTCTTGGAGCAATGGAACAGAGGAACATAGGGAGGAAACAAAGGATAAAAATGTTTTAGTATAGTAATAAAAATCTTGAGCACTGGAGTCAACAGACCTGGGTTTAGATCATGGGTCAGCTGCTGATTAGCTCAGGACTTTGAGAAAGCTATCTAACCTCTCTGAGTTTGTGCCTTTATCAGTAATATGGGGGTATTGTCTAAGTTATAGAGCCAATTTGAAGTTTAAATGAATGTATATAAATTAGAAAATGCACACAGACAGTAACTGGAGCAGTCAGTCATATCCAGACACAGTAACTGTGATATTTTGCCAGTCTGGGAGCCTTGCCTACTTCCTCCATTCTTCCTTTGCTGTCAGGCATGGGCTAGTCATTGTGCTTTCCTCAGCAGTTGTGGTGTCGAGGATGAGTGCACAGCAGGTTGCAGTGTTGAGCCAGATGGCCCAGGTGTATTGCTTTCATGAAATTTACAACACAAGGGTATTTACACCTGTCACAGCTGTCACTCATTACAGATGGATCAGACAGTTTTCCCTGAGAGCTGATCATGGATCTGTCACAATCCAGCTCTGCAGAAAAGCTGGTTTTCTTCCTGTTGCCTTGCAGGGTTGGGCAGCTATACTTTCTTGCCTTTCCAGGCAGGACCTGCATTACCCAAAGAGGAAAGCCCTGTTTTGCACTCCAACTCCCTAGTCCCTTGCCATTCTTGGGTACTTGGGATTTGGGGGAGGGCCTGTTCTTCCTCTAAGAGATTGCTGGACTGGTAAGAAAACAACCCAGGGTATGGAAGGCAGTGCAAATTCTGGGGCTGGTCTGGGACTGAAGCCAGGCCCTAGAGTTTCGATCTTGCTGCTGGTTAGCAATGGCTCCTGTGAATCACTTAACCTCTCCAAATACCAGCTTCCTTTTCGTGATAAGAAAAAATAATAAAAGTTTTGCAAAGAATAACCTCCAAGAAAACTACCAGCACTATATGCCTCTGATTTTTATATATCAGAACTCACCCTAAGTTGCTAAATTAAGATACCAGAAGTAGCAACAATAATAACAACAATAAGTAAAAGAAAAAGAAAGCAAGTTTCAGTGACATATTGAACACTTGGCTTTGCCTCATATTTATTTCCAAAACCATCATCATGGCTTCAATTTATCAACAACTTTTGGTTTTCAATTGGACTTGAAGGAAATCCAAAGTAATAATAATTTTTTCTTATTAAGGTTTTTATTTTAATTTCAGAATAGTTAAAATACAGGGTTGTGTTAGTTTCAGGTATACGATGTAGTGATTCAACAATTCTATACATTACTCAGGGCTAATCATGGTACGTGTACTCTTTAATCCCCACCAACTCCCTCCTGGTAAACATCTATAGTTAAGAGTCTGTTTCTTGGTGTCTCTCTCTTTCTTTTTCTTTTCCTCCGTTCATTTGTTTTGTTTCTTAAATTCCACATATTAGTGAAATCATGTGTTATTTGTTTTTCTCTGACTGGCTTATTTTGCTTAGCATAATACTCTCTAGCTCCGTCCAGGTTGTTTTAAGTGGAAAGATTCCCTTCTTTTATGGCTGAATAATATATATGCCACATCTTCTTCTTTGTCCATTAATCTATTAATGGACACTTTGGCTGGTTCCATAATTTGGCTTATAAATAATGCTGCGATGAACAGAGGGGTGCATATATCCTTTTGAATTAGTAGTTTTGTATCGCTTGGGTAACTACCCAGTAGTGTGATTACTGGATCATAGGATATTTCTATTTTGAAGTTTTTGAGGAAACTCCATAATGTTTTCTACAGTGATTGCACCTGTTTGCATTCCCATCAACAGTGCAAGAGGGTTCCTTTTTCTCTATATGCTCTCCAACACATGTTGTTTCTTGTGTTGTTGATTTTAACCATTCTGACAAGTATGAAGTGATGTCTTATCGTAGTTTGATTTGCATTTCCCTGATGATAGATGGTGACAAGCGTCTTTTCACGTGTCTGTTGCCATCTGTATGTCTTGTATGTCTTCCTTGGAGAAATGTGTGTGTTTTCTGCCCATTTTATTTTATTTTATTTCTTAAATTTTATTTATTTATGATAGTCACAGAGAGAGAGAGAGAGAGAGAGAGAGAGAGAGAGAGAGAGAGGCAGAGACACAGGCAGAGGGAGAAGCAGGCTCCATGCAGGGAGCCCAACGTGGGACTCGATCCCGGGTCTCCAGGATCGCGCCCTGGGCCAAAGGCAGGCGCCAAACCGCTGCGCCACCCAGGGATCCCTTTTCTGCCTATTTTAAAATAGGATTATTAGTTTTTTAGGTGTTGAGTTATATCGGTTCTTTATATATTTTAGATACCCTTTATGGAATATGTCCTTTGCAAATATCTTCTCCCATTCAGTAGGTTCTCTTTTTGTCTTGTTGCTGTGCAGAAACTTTTTACACTGATGTAGACTCAACAGTTATTTTTGCTTTTATTTCCCTTACCTTGGGGGACATATCTAGAAAAATGTTGCTAGGGCCAATGTTAGATTACTACCTGCACTCTCTTCTAGGATCTTTGTGGTTTCAGGTCTGGCATTTAGATTTGTGGTCTATTTTGAGTTTATTTTTGTGTATGGTGTAAGAAAGTGATCCAGCTTCATTTATTTGCATGTAGCTGTCCAGTTTTCCCAACACCAATCTTTAAAGAGACTGTGTTTTTCCCATTGCCTACTTTTGCCACTTTTGTTGAAGATTAATTGACCATATGATTGTGGGTTTATTTCTGGGCTTTTTATCCTGTTCAGTTGATCTGTATGCCTATTTTTTGTCTCAGCACCATACTGTTTGGATTACTACCAATGACAGTTGTTTGTTTGTTTGTTTGTTTGTTTGTTTTTTTAAAAAAAAAAAAAAAAAAAGAAGATCCATTGGACTGGCGCCGCGGCCGCGGAGACGTGAGGGGTGCGCAGGCCTCGCCCTCGCTGCCCTCCCCGCGTCCCCGTGGAGGAGGCGGAGCCGCCGGGCGGGCAGGGCGAGCACCACCACGACGTGGCCACCCGCGAGGCCGTGACGGGGCAGGGCCCTTCCCCTCCTTCCCCCGGGAGGCCACCTGCGCTCGGGGCCTGCGGGAACGTGGTCGGGGCGGCAGGTGCGCGCGGCGGGTCCGCTCGAGCATCCACAGAACCGACGCGGCGGACGCGAAGCTGCGGCGGATCAGGGCGGGAAGGCGGCGGACGAGGCCTCGCGGCCCACGGCGGGCGCAGGGACGCTGTTTTGGGTGCCCTGCAGGTGCGAGTGCCGATGGTCGGAGACGGACGGCAGATGGTTCCGGGGAGCTCACCGGGAGGCTTTTGATAGAAGCCGGAGAGAGACGCCGCCCACACGCCGCCTGCGCCTGGGCCGGGTCTCCGCTGCCCCGTGTTGCGCCCGAGCCTGGGGAGCCCGGAGCTGCCTGCGCTCTGCCTAGGACGAGGCCGGCTCTGGCGGGGCCGCTGCAGACCCTGACACGCTGAGCTGCGACGCGCACAGGGACAGCCTCAGCCGCAGATGCTGCCGACGACCTAGGGCGGACCCCGGCCAGTGCAGGGGCAGAAAACTGAATGCGCGCAGGGTGCTCACCCCCTCCCCCTCCAGAAACCTTTTACTCCTCTCACCCTCAGTCCGCTTGGATTTCCTATAGCGAAGAGACCCATTCACGCGTACGGGACCCCCCGTTGACGGTCTTTTCACACCACAGCTTTGGGAAAACTCCATTCCTTGACCTGTGCTGGTCGTGGCCTTCCTGGTGTGCAGTTCCTGCTGTAGAAAAGTATTAATAGCTTCATTTCATATAGACGTAAGTGACTTGCGGACGCTTAAGGAGAGGACCACAAACGCATCTGGTGTCTAAGTGATCTGAACCAGTTCTGCAAGTGACTGTGTTTTGTATCACTGTGAAGATATGAAATGTGGTCGTTCCAGTTTGAAAGTGTTCCACGTGACTTCGTGATCTCTACATTCCCTCCCCTACTCTTCTTCAGGGGTTTCCTCTCAGTAAGCAACTTTTCATGCTCTTAATGTATTCCTTTTCGGCAGGAATCCAGAAGTATTAGACTGAGTGGAAAAGCCTTTGGCATTTCTGCGCTGGGGGTCACAGATTGAAATGCCTCCCGTATCAGATATGATGGAGGTCTTGTGTGTTTGTGACAACAGGAAGTTTCCTTACTCATTCTTCATTTGCTGCTGTTTAAGATGACAACTTCCCTTCCCAATAAAAATTCACTTACACCTCCAAAAAAAAAAAAAAAAAAGATTTATTTATTTATTTGGGGAGGAGGAGCAGAGGAATAAGGGAGAGGGAATGAATCTCAAGCAGGCTCCCCACTGAGCAAGAAACTTGAAGCAGGGCTGGATCCCACAACCCTGAGATCATGACCTGAGCTGGAATCAAAGTTGGATGCTTAACCAACTGAGCCATCCAGACACCCCTACTCATGGCAAGTCTTAAAAGCATAAATCCTTTGTCCATGAGTATGAGGCAAAAAGTCCACTTGCAGACAAGAAATAAGTAATTGGCAGCAGCATACATTTTCAGGAAAATATAAGATTGCTTTACTAGAAGTTAGAGTCAACAAAAGGGAGAAATATTTATTAATTTGAAAAAGAATAAATTTATTTTATTTCTAATTTCCTATCACTGTCTAATCATTATCTTATCTCAGAAGAAGACATATTAAAAAATAATAATTAAAAAAAATTTAAAAAAGAAGAGAACATATTACAGAAATATATTATAAAAACCAAATGTGGGGAATCCCTGGGTGGCTCAGTGGTTTAGTGCCTGCCTTAGGCCCAGGCTGTGATCCTGGAGTCCTGGGATCGAGTCCCACATCAGTTTCCCTGCACGGAGCCTGCTTCTCCCTCTGCCCGTGTCTCTGCCCCCCTCTCTCTCTCTCTCTCTCTCTCTCTCTCTCTGTGACTCTCATGAATAAATAAATAAAATCTTTTAAAAAAAAAAAAGAAACAACCAAATGTTCCCTAGAATTCTTGACCAATCATAAAGATTTTGAAAAGTCCAAGTAAAATATCCCTCAAGTATATTTATTTATTTATTTATTTATTTTTATTTTTTTTTTTTCCTCAAGTATATTTATATATTATTCAGGATTTTGACCACAAGAGGGAAGCTAATTCTAATGATCAATTGGGATGCTATTTAATATATTTTATATCACTTTTAGGAAAAAGGGTGAAGGTAAATCTCAATATTAATCATCAGAAGAATATGGCCTCATTCTTCATAGAAGTTGAACTTCTAGTGGTTTGCAGTATGAAAGCTTTCTGACCTCATGAATAGTAGGGTGTTAAGTTCATAAAAATGAACAGAATCCATAAAACTCAGTTATTGGTACATAGGTGAAATAGCATCCTCCAGTGCTTTTTAGCCCCTTCCTTCCCTCATGTCCAGAAGTGCTGGGACGTGATGACAATTAGCTCCAGTCCACCAGAGTGGCTATAGTCTCGTTTAGGAAACCAATGGAGGTTTGGCCACGAGGCTGTCATAACTTAACCCTGCCCTGACAGCATGCTAACATATCACAGATTTTTTTTCTGGGTTCTTCGCTCCTGCATTATGGATACATTATAACTTGGAAAATTTCATAAAACAGCCCTTACTTTATACTAGAGTCACTTTTCATCCAGTGAAATGCTAGAAACATCTTAGGAGAACAGTATAGGCTGATCTCATGCTTGCTTCCTCTTTCATTTTTCTACATTAAATTCTACATTAAATAAAATGGATGACATAATATACATTTGGTATATTTGTATCCTTAGGTTTTCTATCAAACAAAGTATACACTATTATGATCAATGGAGGAATAGGTTAAACAGGATATTTGGTTTATTTTTATTTTTATTTTTATTTTTTAAGATTTTATTTACTTATTCATGAGAGACACCAAGAGAGGCAGAGACAGAAGTCTCCATGCAAGGAGCTCGATATAGGACTCGATCCTGGGACTCTAGGATCATGCCCTGAGCCTAAGGCAGACGCTCAACCCCTGAGCCACCAAGGTGTCCTGATTGTTGTGGATTGATGTGTGATTCCCTTGAATAAGTATATGGCATACTTCCATACCATCAAAACATTTTTTATTTTATCAAAGATCATAAAGTCAATAAATCTCAAAATAAATTGAGACAATTCTCACAACAGACCTTTTCTGAGGACACTTGGAAATCTTTTAAGGTTTTTTTTAAAGCTGATCTTTCATTACTTTGGAGATGAGTTTAAATAAATCTAATCTAACAATAGAAGCAGACAAACTTCTGTTTTTCAGTTGTCACTAGATTAACTTAAGGCTTTCATTTGTAAAGACAGTCTATGGTGGAAGTAGCTCTTCTTTCTCAAATTTTCAAACGGAGTTTGACTAATTAGTGGCATGATTTAACAATCCAGAGACAATTGGTTATGGGGAGATTTTCACTGATTGGGAACCAGCTTCTTTCACATGGGCAAAGCAGCTGTTTTATGTTGTATCCCAGAACACATAGCTACTTTCTTAATTGGCACAGATTTTGTTTATCATGGTGATTGCATACTACTCTTTGACTTATTTTGATGGACTCACTGGTTTTGGTTTGGTCTATGTGCTCTTTCACATGAGTGTTTACTTAGTTATGTTTAGATAAATTTTTTCACTTTCGATAAACAATTTATTATTTTAGTTACTAATTAAAATACACACACAAGTACATATAATTATTAATCCTCTTTATTATTGAAAGTTCTCCAGGTAAAAATAAATTTGATATATATAACAGTCACAAATATGTGACTGTTAGGATCCTAACACATTTCCTTCATTTAAATCAGGATTTCTCAACATTGGCATTGTTAAATTTTTGGTGGATAATTGTGAAGGGCTGTCCTGTGCATTATAGGATATTCAGAGCATTCCTTGCTCCTCTCCACTTGTAGCACATTCTTTTCCCCAGTTGTAACAACCTACAAAAGTATTTGTAGGCATTGCTAAATGGCCCCTGGGAGAAAAAATCGCCCCCTGTTGAGGAATACTGATTTAAACAATTGTGTTTATATTACCATTTGATAACATGCATTTTCTTAGAAATTCAATTCTCAAATTATAACAGCGCAGTCTTTGGAATGCTTAGAGACATATTTTAATAATATGCACAGCTGTCAGCAGCACTATCATGAAAATATTATTTTTAAATATGTGTTCAGATTTTGTCATCGAAACTCAGCACTCTGCTCCTGTAAAATCTTAAAAATTAAATGTTCGCCAGTTAAGAAAATTAAGGCTCATTAGGTCAGATCACTGGGATTTTTAAGTCTTTTTCTTCCTTCAATTTAAATATTATTTATTAATACTGTCAAAGTGAATTTAACAATCTTTCCCATCCCTTCAATTTACTACTTTAAATCCATGAAGACAGTCTAATTTATTAGAATTATCTTCAACATAAGCACAAATGACTCTGTTAAGAATTGGAGGCACTCTCTAATGAAAGACATGCAAGAGCTTTAGGCAAGCAACTTTGGGAAAAATCACATAATTACTCAAAAGTCTTTCTAAATCTTGATTATATTTTAAAAAGTTCAAGTTACCAGGCAATGAACTTTGGATTCATTAACTGGCACTCTGAACTTCAGGATGTTCTATTTAGGACAAATTTCCAATAAACCCCTACCGTTGGTCTATTTACTAATTTTCACAAAGGCTTTTTTTTTTTAAATTAATTTTTATTGGTGTTCAATTTACCAACATACAGAAAAACACCCAGTGCTCATCCCGTCAAGTGTCCACCTCAGTGCCCGTCACCCATTCCCCTCCAACACCCGCCCTCCTCCCCTTCCACCACCCCTAGTTCGTTTCCCCGAGTTAGGAGTCTTTATGTTCTGTCTCCCTTCCTGATATTTCCCAACATTTCTTCTCCCTTCCTTTATATTCCCTTTCACTATTATTCATATTCCCCAAATGAATGAGAACATACACTGTTTGTCCTTCTCCGATTGACTTATTTCACTCAGCATAATACCCTCCAGTTCCATCCACGTTGAAGCAAATGGTGGGTATTTGTCATTTCTAATGGCTGAGGAATATTCCATTGTATACATAGACCACATCTTCTTTATCCATTCATCTTTCGATGGACACCGAGGCTCCTTCCACAGTTTGGCTATTGTGGCCATTGCTGATAGAAACATCGGGGTGCAGGTGTCCCGACGTTTCATTGCATCTGAATCTTTGGGGTAAATCCC
Organism: Vulpes lagopus; assembly: GCF_018345385.1. Classification (NCBI taxonomy): domain Eukaryota; kingdom Metazoa; phylum Chordata; class Mammalia; order Carnivora; family Canidae; genus Vulpes; species Vulpes lagopus. The sequence goes on from NC_054831.1 coordinate 59,525,881, forward strand.
CAACAGTGCAATTACAAAGGCTTTTATGTGATGGCCGACATCCAATGTAATGGCCTGTTCCTCCTACTCCTATCAGGTTCTAGTATCTATGTTTCCCCTAGAGTTTACTCTCTTTAATATCTTCTTGCCTTCATAGAATGCTCTCTCTCCTTGGGTTGCCTTCTCCTCCTACTCTTATTTCAAAGCATCATTTCCTGCCTTCTCTGTGAAGTCATCCTGAATGTCTTCAATGTCATTCTCTTCTTCCCCTGATTACAGCCTCTGAGCTCCACTTCACATATAATTTCCTCTATTCCAATTTATCTCTGCAAAATTCTCTTACCCTGGGCATTCCTGGAGGGAACTTCATCTTTTTCAATTCTGATAGATCTGGCACTTTATAGAGGCTTCCTCTATAGGACTGTCCTGTTGGTATGGATACAACTGTCTTAAACTCCTCAATGGTTTTCCTTGTCTGCTATACAGGGCAGAGCAAGGTCCTTATATCGACTCATTTCTTTGCTTCTGAAGAAATCTCTTCATGTTGGGTAATTTGCATAATGGTTAAAATAGCTAGCAACCCTTATTGCTTCTGTTTGATTAAAATTGAGGCAAACTTCTTATCCCTTTGCTTCCTAGAGTCTATTCATTTGTAGAAGAGATGCTGTGGAGAGATTCCAAAGTGATTGTAAGCACTGCTAGCTTGGATTAGTCTGAACCAGACCGTCACATTCTGTTAGTCATAGTAATGGAAAGAGAAGAGCTTTGATATTCTTGGTGCAACACAGTGAGGACAGGACCAGACAGAAGCTTGCACAAGGATGATTATTTAATTCTTTCTTTAATTTAGTGGAGACAATCTGTCTTTTCTTCCCTTCTTCTTATTGCCTTGTTTTTTGAAGGTAATTGGAGAGAATAGATCTGGAAGAAAATCTAGGCAATAAATAAATAAATAAATAAATAAACAAACTTAAAAAATAAAAACTACACAGTTGATCTTAGCCTTAAAGAAGTTCATTCAAAGAGAGGAATATTGAAACACAGGAGAGAAATGCAGATGTCCATATTCATGGAATATGGAATTATAGCTGCTGATCCACAGTCTAAAGGAGAGACTGATAAATAAGGAAATACATACCTGAGTTGTTTTCTCAAAGGCTTTAACTTTCTGGCTTTGCTGAAATTTCATGTTCTTGATAGCTTTCACTGCCGGATTATAGGGGAGGAAGAAATTACGGATGTTGGAGAGTTGGGTTAAAAACTGGCAACAAAATGGCTTGTGTTCTTGAGTCTTCTTTTTTCTTTCCTTTCTAAAAGGAGTCCTGGAAAAGGAATGTGCTTTTTTTTTTTTTTTAAAGATTTTATTTATTTATTCATGAGAAACACAGAGAGAGACAGAGACACAGGCAGAGGGAGAAGCAGGCTCCCTGTGAGGAGCCTGATGTGGGACTGGATCCCAGGACCCCAGGATCACGACCTAAGCCAAAGGCTGACCTCAACCACTGAGCCACCCAGGCGTCCCAAGGAATGTCCTTTGATTGGGGAAACCTAGGCCAAGTCTGGCCTGCTTCTTGTAGTTTCAAAGAGCCCTACTCCCACCCTGGCCTCACCCTAAGGCCAGTATAGCCAGTTGCTATAAGTCTCTGCATTAGAAATGGAGCTGTCACAACACTAGGGAATGACTGTTTTCTTAATATTCCAACTCAAAGCACAAAGTACAGGTATTTCCTCAAGGTGCATGCATACTGGTGAGTGTGATAATTAAGATTAATGATCCAGCTCACTCTTAAATTTCAGAGGTTGGTTAACATCGGGAATTTGGGGGTACATTATGACTCAGTACTACAATTCTGGGCCAAATAATTTTGAATGAAAATACAATTATCTTTTCTGTTTTATTTTTTTTCTCATACTTTAGCTCTTTTTTCATCACATCATCCAGCTGAATTGAGCCACCTCTGACCTTTTACCTTACATTCATTCTCCTTTGAGAATACACTGAAACAAGCATCAGTTATGGGGAAAAAAATGGACTCACTCTTCACCATGCACCCAACTTCCACTCTCTCCATGTAGGAAACCCTCTTCACATAACAGCGATTCTGGGGAATGCAGTTCCCCAAATAGTAGCAACTGAAATACAAGTAAGTTCAAATCAATTAAGTAAAATTTATGGGAAGTCTACAAAGAATAATTATGGGGAAGCTCTTTGAGGGTATATAGTTTACCACCAAAAAGAATCATGCCTTGCCATAATTTCTTCCCTAGCATGGACAGGCTGTCAGGCTGTACCCACTCTGAATTTGGAATAATCCTATTCTTCCCTAAGTCTTATGTCATTTCCTACAGGCTGGGTCTTGAGACTGATTCATTCTGGACACATGAGAGGTCTTCTGGATCACTTGGCTTAGAGTAAAAGCTGATTATACAAGTCAACTCAAGTCTAGGATTTATCCCCAAGTGCTCTTAGAGCATGTGATGCCTCCTTTACTTTGGTTCACATCACAATTTATTCCAGTTGCTTACTCAAGTTGTTTCTTTTCCTCACTGGACAGTAAGGGTCAATGAGATACAAACTCAACCCTGTTCACATTTAGCTTCTAGACTATTTTTGGTGCTGAATACTTGCTCAACAAAATTTATAAAATGAATGTGTCACCGGTTTGAATCCAAACTTCCTTGTTTCTTTGGAAGTTTGCTTCTCAAGATATGTCTGGATTCGCACAAGGGCTGAGGGTGTTTTGCTGTCAGGATACTTCCCTAGGTACCATAATCATGCTGGGAGCTGCCCTTCAGCTTAATTTGCTGTCATTGTTGTCTTTTGGTAGGCATGCTTGATCAGATATGCTCCCATCTCCAAGTAGAACACTGATAACTATGTTTACAAGAGGTTGGGAGGTTTGACTGCTTTGGAGACTGAGTGGTCGCCAAGAGGCTGGAGTAAGGGGACTTCATACCACCAATAAACCTATCCTTCATTTTTCTCTTCTAAGCAGGCTACAAATTGAGATCAGAGATGCAGCCCAGCTGTACTCTGTCCCCTTCGCCTAATTATGTTGCATATCTATGACTTCTCCTTTCAAAAATTAACTTCCAAGACTTAAAGTGCCAAAGAACCATCCCAATGAAAGCCTATGCTAAGATGTGGGTATGTTTAGAAATTGCAATTAATAGTGGCTCTATTTGAAGCATTTCAAATGTAAACTGGGATTCAAATGCACAGGCTCACTGACTTGAAGGACCTGTTCCCCTCCCCCCCTCCAGATGGAGGGAGATTATTAGAGGCAATACTTGCCTTAAAGAAAGAGTGACTGTTGTTCAATGTATTTCTATTAAGCAAATAGTACACATTCACACACACACACACACACACACACGCACGCACGCAAGTCCTGAATACTGTCTCTCAACTATTTGATTCAATGACTGTTATTAAGTAGTAAACCCACACCAACTGTACAGTTATTGTGTTTCTAAAAAACATAAATGTCACTTTTTTGGTCTTTAAAAATTATTAAGCAGAGAGAAAGATAGCAATTTCCAGTGTTTGCTTTGGATACTAAGATGCAGGAGAATTAGCATTACTCTTGAGAGCTGCCATTGGTTAGCTGGAGGGAAAAAGGATATCAATTATACATAATCTAAGAAGCCTCTGCATAATAATCAGGCCCAGTAGGGGCTTTGGGGCAGCTTCGTTATTCTCTTGTAAACACAAGAGCCCAGATAGACATGTCAGTCAGGAGTAGCGGCAGCAATTCTTCCTTTTTAACACCTTCACATTCTATTGCTTCAATATGCAAACAAGGCTGTTTAGCTGAGGGTAGAGCCGGTGCTAATGAGCTCCCTGCACTAACCCTGAAGTAAAAAGGTTCTGTTTCACAGCTGTTCTGAGACAGCTCCTCTGGGCATGCTCAGGTATTGGAAAATAATGCCTTTTAAATAGAGAAATGCCAATCAGGATTTTGTGCATACTTTTCCTTTTCTCTATGTGCTAATGCAATTACCTCATAACTTGTGAACTTCCAGTGCATTTGTCTGGTGTTTTCTCTCTAAATGATATATGTGGAATGTGGATGTGGAAATAAAATGCTTGCAAATACAGTAACTGTAAAAATAAGCACTCTTTAATTCCTACAGGATGCTACTTTGAAGCTAATGCTTACATTTCCGCCTTAAAAGTGGACTGTTCTTTTATCTTCTTTATAAAAATATATTATTATTCCTCTTTTTTCCTGAGGTCACTTTAATGACCCAAATGAACAATGCAGATCAGGACAGGCTTCTCAAGCTGGAGGGTTTGTGCCTCAGCCTCTGTGATTTGGGAGCCAACGTGGGTTCTGGGCTTTGGGCAGCTTTGCAGCTAGGCGACTCCATAATTGGCTGAGCAAAGACACACAGGACCTAGGAGGGGGGTAGGGAGGGAGGGGTTTCACATATCAGTTGACAGTTTCAAATCAAGATACAATACATGATGGCTTTTCAATATCCAATTATTCTCATGAATAAAGAAATCTTTTGCACGGAAATATTCACCCAATCCCCACTGGGTTAATTTACCATCAACAGAAACCACTCAGCTTTGCGGGCTAAATAGCATAGTATGTGATTTCTTGTGTAATTAAAGGACATCCTTCTTCTTACCATTAATTCAATCTCAGGGCCATCCCTTTAGGTGCCTGACACAGGAGACAGGGCCTGTCCATTGTGCCTGATAAATGGATGTAAAGTACAAGCACGGATAGCTTCAACTCTTAACCAGTGTTTCAACTCTTTCCCCACAAAGCAAAGTACTGTACTTCCCATCTCTTAGTTAACCAATGAGTGGGCAGGTTCCTAACCACTATCTCCATTTATGACAGTACAGCCAAGTACTACACAGTCAGCAAGAAAGCCTTTCTACTGGAATATTTCAGCATTTAAATTATTTATTACATTAGCTTTATGGCATATCACAACCTATTTGAGACAGGTAGAGTGAACTCCCTTCTGCCACAAGGAGGCTCATTAAATGGCCATCATGACTGGTCAGACTTAATTGCTTTACACCAGGTAGTTCTCCGTCATGATTCAAATTCCTAGCAAGGCAGCTGACCCTAATTCTCAGGGAGATTTGATTCACCCCTAACTTGGAAAATGAGAGCAAGCTAAGAGTTTGCTTGCACATTTTAGCATACGGTTAAAAATGTGCAAGCTGTAGGAAAGAAATCATTGGCAACTGCATGTGAAAGCAGTTAATTAAAACCTATAATTAATTGTTTATTTTTCTTAATTAGTTTAAATTATCATAAAATTGTTCAAATTATTTTGAAGGAGACATGTTTATAAAGCTGAGCTATGCTATAATCATTTATAAACTCCCTGCCTATGATTAGAACATAATGTGAAGAACAGATTAACAATGCTATTATATTCAAATTCACATACCAAGTCCTTCATTATGATTGCTTGTACATTTCGTATCATACCATTGTTCTGAGCAAGTAAAGATATTAAGCCAGGTGAATTTTAGATTTCTAACTTTTGTGCTATTCTGGCATAATGCTTGAATTTTTCTCCTGCGTTCTTATGAGACAGGGTATAGAATATGGATTAGAGCACAGACTTTTGAGGTAGAGTCCTTTTGAATTCTGTTCCTGGACTATACTAGCTGTATGATTGTGGTGAGGTTACTCAACCTCCTCAACCTCTCTGTATGTTAGTTTCCTCATCTATAAAATAGGTGTAATAATAGTACCTACCTCATAGAGTTCTTGAGGTTAATGAGTGAATATATATAAAACTCTTAGAATTCAATTCATATTAGCTATTATTATTGTTATTGCTCATTGTTTTGGTATTTGCCTTATAGCCATTTACATGGTCAATACATCTAGAACTGTCTTCACACAAGATTATCACCATTTAGTAGTCTGAACTTCAATTTACTAACCAGATGCCAAGTTAACAGTTCCGGCTTCTCCAGGAACAAGACCCAGGGCAGGCAGAAGGCGACACTGGCAAGGCTGAGTGGGATCTGCTCCCTGACACTCTTTTTAAAGGCCAATCAATGCAATGTTTTTCTTTTGTTTGTTTGTTTTTGGAGTAAGCCATCACAACACAGGTTCTATACCATATTTTTAGTAACATTTGAGGATATTGTAGATACACTTTACTATAACATTTTGTAGTTTAAAGAGCTTTATTAATGCAATAAATTAACTTTGTACACATTTATATATATAAAAAAAAAAAAAAAACCTAGCAAGGGATTTCAGAATGTTGTAGGCCTCATTAGAGCTTGGTCTCCAAAAACCTGTTTGAAAAAGGCAACATGTTCTTCACAATGTTCTCCTATAAAGGAAATACAGATTTCATCAGATGTGACGGGAAAACAGGAAAACAAGAGAATGAACACTTTAGGGCTCATAGATCTGTATGGTGGGTTTTAACTTATTTTTCTTTCATAAATACTTTGTTTTCCTAAAAAAAAAAAAAAAAAAAGGAGAAAAGGGAACCCTCTTACACTGTTGGTGGGAATGTGAACTGGTGCAGCCACTCTGGAAAACTGTGTGGAGGTTCTTCAAAGAGTTAAAAATAGACCTGCCCTACGACCCAGCAATTGCACTGTTGGGGATTTACCCCAAAGATTCAGATGCAATGAAACGTCGGGACACCTGCACCCCGATGTTTCTATCAGCAATGGCCACAATAGCCAAACTGTGGAAGGAGCCTCGGTGTCCATCGAAAGATGATGGATAAAGAAGATGTGGTTTATGTATACAATGGAATATTACTCAGCCATTAGAAACGACAAATACCCACCATTTGCTTCAACGTGTATGGAACTGGAGGGTATTATGCTGAGTGAAATAAGTCAATCGGAGAAGGACAAACAGTGTATGTTCTCATTCATTTGGGGAATATAAATAATAGTGAAAGGGAATATAAAGGAAGGGAAAAGAAATGTTGGGAAATATCAGGAAGGGAGACAGAACATAAAGACTCCTAACTCGGGGAAACGAACTAGGGGTGGTGGAAGGGGAGGAGGGCGGGTGTTGGAGGGAAATGGGTGACGGGCACTGAGGTGGACACTTGACGGGATGAGCACTGGGTGTTTTTCTGTATGTTGGTAAATTGAACACCAATAAAAATTAATTAAAAAAAAATTTTTTTTTCAGAGTAAACATTGTTTTTTTTGAACATTCAAATATACAAAAACAATAAAGTAACAAAACCCTGGACATATCTCATACACATACACACATACACACACATGTTGCATCTCATGTCACTTTATGTACAAAATTGGGCAAGGGGGGGGGTGGGTCACCAGTAGGGTGCACTAATTTCACAGTGTCAGACAGCTGCATGTGCTCACTCACTGCTCAGCCTGGGCCCACACGAGCCCCTTCCCTACCCAGCAGGGGTGAGGTGAGGTTGGGGATGGCAGGCAGCTGGGACAGAGGGGAAGAGAATAATCCCATATTTGGGAGGGACTCCTTCTCCAGGGGTCAGGGCAGGGTGCTAGAAAATGTAGAGGAGCAGGGACCCAGTTCTTGTGGTGGGTAGGGACTACTGTGTTGTGGAGAGTCAGATCAGGTCTCTGGGTGTCTCAGCTGGGTGGCTGCAAGGGCCACTCACCCTCCCGGGGCCCCGGCATCATCTATATAATGAGGCTTGGGCCTCTTGAAGAAACTTTTCTGCCCAACTGTGGTCCTAGGTCATGCATGATTGTGGCAAGGTGATCTGTCCCCTCAGGATGTTGATTTAGGGGCAAAACACACCACAAAGGGAGTGGGGGGAATCTGGCAGATTAGGCTTAAAGCCTCCCTGTGAAACGAACTCTTTAGGATGTTGGGAAGCAGGAAGCACAACGTTGTCACATTGTCGGGGTGGTGCTGGTGGTGGTGGTGGTGGTGTTTGTGAAGTACTGGGCAGGGTAAGACGGAGAGCAGGCATTCCACGGGGAAACCGATACTGAGGTTCTGGGTCCTGCCGTCATCAGATGCACTGGCTCTGTGCCTTTCATCAGTCCCTTGAACCTCCCTCAGCCAGTTTTCTCACGCAGAAAACGAGGAAGGTGAACCAGCTGATCCCCTTGCAGATCTAACGTTTTTTTTTTTTTTTTTTTTTTTTTTTTGCAGCCTAGGAATGTGTTTCTTTATTGAAGTGGCGGTCGCAATCCTAGGAACTCCCCGTGCAAGTTCATCTCTTGCGTTAAGCAGGCACACTTAGGGTACGATTCTAGGCCAGAGCAGAATGTGGGAAGCATCTTACCAGCTCACTGAAGGGCAGAGTAGGGTAACCACCTGCAACTAGGCTCAGGGCAGACCTCGAAATGCCAAGAACCTTGGCTTCAGATCTGCCTCTTGTCTGGTCACTGTTAAAAGAAAAGAAAAAAAAAATTGTCCCTCTGACAATTTACCCAATTTCTTTAATAATTGATATTTAGAAACCTGTGTTGTACTAAAGTCTATACCTACAGATTCATCCATTGCTTTATAATAAACTCTTTGATGGCTAAATGAACTCCAAACTATTTCTGCATAGTTCATATTGTATCATTCATATATCCCTTATCCTGCTAGATATTCCCCATAACACACTACTGATGTCATTAAACAAAGAATAATGGTGTTTTTTTCAATGGCTTAATTTTCTCTTGTACTATAAAGTGAATTTATCTTTTGATCATATGTTGTTATTGAAAGAGAGTCTTAGCAGAATATAATTATAACAACATAAAAATATACTTAGATCTCCTTTGAAGGAAGCAAGTAGTTTCCCAAGACGATACAATCTGAATGAGTTGTGGTATTTCCACTTTTACCATATCCTGGATACAAATAGGAGGAAAAGAGGAATCTTGAGAAAGCTGGTACAAGCTGTTATTAAAAAATTGTTCTCATTTTTCATTAAGCTGCCATTTGCTCTATAATTCAAGGGGTTGTTATACCCAGAGTGAATGTGGCATGTTGAACAACTTTTTCCATAAAAGGGAATCCCTGACAGCCTTATAATTAACTGGATGATAAAGTAGAGGTGTGTTGAGATTAAAATACTTTATTTCAAATATCAAAGGGAGAAAGGGAGGAGGAAAGAGGGGAAACCTTTATGTTTTGCATTTTGATTAGCTCAGGGAGCTCCCCTTTAACTGGAGGATGGATAAATAGGATGGTTGAAGAACTTAGCATAAATGACTATTTTTTGAAAGATATCTTCAAAAATAAGACAGTTATGTGGAGTAATTTGGGAATCTTTTTTTCTAGCATCTGGAAATTAATCACATTTGGAATTCCACAAATTGATTCTTCTGATTTTTTTTCCACTCTCAGATTTGGCCACAAATCTGGTGGGTAAAGGGACAGAGGTTATCTTCTAATATGATTATAATCAGGGCTTACTTTATGAATGTGTAACCTGTATGATTGCATTCTGTAAGACTCAGGAGGTTCCCACATTTGGTTGAAGCTCTATATCACTGTCTTAAAATTCTTCATAATATTTTGAAAAAGGGGCTCCACATGATTTTATATTGTGCTCCACAAATTATGTAGCTAGATTAGGTTGCAAGCAATATTTGGACAATATTGACTTTATTTTTGGCACTTTTTTTTTCTGGGATAACTAGGATGAATGCTTGCATTAAAGAAATGTTATTTTTCAAAATGTTTCATGATTTATATTCTCTTATATTTAAGCCAGTTTCTCTTTTTGCAACTTTTCTTCCATTAAGATGAGCCATGAGACAGGGACTGTGATAGAGTTATGATACAAATGAAGGAGAACCAAAGGAGAATCCTGTCACTTCAATTTGTGGAGAATGGTGGAGAGAATAGAAGTGGTGGTGCAAAAAAAAAAAAAAAAAAAAAGTGGTGGTGACTTTAAAAGCATCACATGGGTATGAAGGAGTTCTAGAATACCAAATAAGCAGCTTGCTCCCTAGACATGGCCTGGCAAAGGTTGACAATACATAAGGATACCTCAGACTTTGGGTCAGAACTCATCTAACCTAGCATGGGGCTGATGAATGATATGGCATCAGGAAGAGGCCAGGACAGTGAGCCTGGGGCAGCACCCATGTACATGCTATGCAGAGGGTTCAGATGTTTGTGTGTGCCCTACTGAGGGGTTGCTGAGCTGCTGCAGGGGTCACTGGATAGTGGATGATCGAGATCAGAATGAAGAGGCTATAATATATGTGAGGGACTCTGAAACTGGAGGATGAGAGTTGGGACAATGTACTCATAGGGGCCAGGATGTTACTCTGCAAGGGCATATGACAGTGGTCACATACCTCAGGGTTATATATCAGGGACAAGACCAGAAAAGTTTCTCTTAGAAAAGGGTGCCAAGGATCCAGTGGATGCACATGGATTCCATACCTCTTCTCCCTCACTGATGTTGAGGGCCATGTGAACCAAGAGCAAGACAAAAAAGTGAACTTGATAGGGCAGCCTGGGTGGCTCAGCGGTTTAGTGCTGCCTTCAGTCCAGGGCATGATCCTGGAGACCCAGGATCAAGTCCCATGTCGGGCTCCCTGCATGGAGCCTGCTTCTCCATCTGTCTGTTTCTCTGCCTCTCTCTCTCTGTGTGTGTGTGTGTGTCTTTCATGAGTTAATAAATAAAATCTTAAAAAAAAAGTAAATTTGATAAAGTGATTAGTTACCAGGGGCACCTGGGTGGCTTGGTGGTTGAGCTCAGGTTGTGATCCCTAGGTTCTGGGATCAAGTCCCTCATCAGGGTCCCTGGGGTCCCCACAGGGAACTTGCTTCTCCCTCTGCCTGTGTCTCTGCGTCTCTCTGTGTCTCTCATAGATAAATCAATAAAAATCTTTTCTAAAAAAAGAGAGAGAATAGTTACCACAAGGAATTCTTTTCATATCAAATCATTCTGATATGTAGGATTGTCTGTATAGATCTATCTGCTCCCCTGTCTGCTCCCCTCTTTAGCAAAGAGGCTTAGGTGGAAGATTAGATCTGTTATAGAAAAAAGAAAAGAAGGAAAAGAAGGAAAAAGGCTTTGTATTTGTTTGGTAAGTGGTAGTGGAAAGATTTGCATGTGTAGATTTTTTGGTTTCTTCCAATTATATGCTCAGTTATGCCTGCAGTGTTTTCCCCTGTACATCTGGGGCAATATATGTATGATATTACACAAGACCACTGGTTCTCAACTGTGCTGCACATTAGAATCATCAGGGGGCTCTTAAAAGTACAGATGTCCAGGACTTCTTCCATTTCAATTAAATCAGAACCTGAGGTGGGGATGCAGGGGCAGTCACAAACTTCAGGAGTGTTTTAAATTTCCCAAGAGATCCCAATAGGAAACCAACATTGAGAACCAGAGTTCAAGATAGCAGTGGTTTCCAAACTCACTTGATTATAGGAATTACCCATGATCCTTTTTAACTACACAAATTTCCCAGCCTCTTCCACAGAAATCTGGATTCAGCAAGTCTAGATTTGGGCCTAAGATAGTATATTTTGAACACATAGAAGGAACTGGAAAAAGGGGTTGTTTGGCTAGAATGGATGAGAGAGCTTTAGGGGGGTTGGGTAAAATTTTTGGAGATTCTTTTTGGTGGTTGTTTTTTGAAATGGACTGAATGAAGATGTGAAGAAAGAATTATAATAAATGTGTCAGTTAGTTATACATTTGAATTCCCTTATTGTATTCTAAGAGAAGGACAGTGAAGAATTATAGTTACATTACAATTTCTTGTGGAGGCAGACTATGTTTTATTGAGTTAGACATCTCTCCAAAGCTGGACAACATGGGTCTCTGTGTTGACCTCGGGTATAAGAAAAATGGAAGCAAATTTATCTTAGGATAAAGGATACAGTGAAGAAGATAGAGGCTTGAGGAACACCAGCAAAGTTTGAAGCAGCTCCTGAGGAGAATGGGTGTGGGATCTCATCAGAGAGAGAATAAATTTGCTCTGTTGTGTGAGATAATGGGTGAGATGCGATAACATCCATTCCTAAAAGCCCCATAATATTGGTTTTGTGATTTTCTTCAGCATTACTTAGCCACTGAAGTGTTGGAATGGAGGAAGTAAAAAGCTAGATAAATCAATAGATGGAATTTCTCAGGAGGGAGATGTAGAGTATGCAGGCAAGAGAATTGAGTGTGCTGGAAAGATGATTATTTTGAGATGGTTGTTGCTTTACTATTGCTATAATAATGGTATATAACAAAAACCCATGATCTTCAACTACATGCATCAGTAAGCTTTATTGCTCATGTGTCTGAGATGTGGGTAGGTGATACCACTGGTCTTATCTGGGCTCCTTCATATGCTTGAGATTTGCTTGCTGCCTGCTGACCTTGGGTGTCTCCAGCTGGAATGACATAACCAAAGGATAAGAGCAAGACAAAGTTATACCACAGAATGTGGACACAGTGCAGGTGCCATTTTTTCAGTCTACTATAGTAGCTGTCAAGGAATTTTTCACATTCTTTAAAATCATACTTACAATATTACAAACATTGCAAATGTAGGAACAAACATATGAAAAAACAAATATAACTCATGTTTTTTTAGTTAAAATGCTTGATATTACTGTTATGGATATCTAATCAAAACTCATCTAATCACCATAAATGACTCTGAGGAGCTAGACCAAGAAATACTAATTTTTCATTGTTCTTTTTTTGTGGCCTATGCATATATATTTTACTGATCTCAATCAGATTCATTAAGCATTTTCAAAATATAAGATGTGAGGGTTAAAATTAAATTCTGCTTCTATCAAATCATTCCTGGTATTCAGTTTCCTTCAGGAAATTCATCTTTTAAAAATGTGTTAAGACATGCAAAAAGAACTTTGTACTTTGTCTTCACTGTAAAAGTGCCTGCAGTGAACTTTTTCTCAACTAAAACTAAATTGTTAATTAGTTCAAGGTACACCTGATATGTGATCTTGGACTATTCTGTTAGCAAGTGTTTATTAAAATGGTAGTCATTGGTCTTGCTTAGACTTATTGGGGGTTACAGTGGGTTGAATATGCCATAAAGACCAGTATTGAAACATTTGATGATGGTTGAAGCATTTGGTTACCTATCAAAAAAATGCCAATTCTTCTTTCACATGGTACTGTCTCATCTTATGACACATTCTTTTCCACCTCCATATGAACATTTAATTTTTAACTTTTCTACAATGACACTTTTCTGGGGGACCCTATCATATGCTCTCACAACATCTTATCCTTTTCTGTTAATAGGCAATTGCTTGTAGTGTTTAGTGTGGTAATTTGACTAGTTTTCTGTCCCTGCTGCATTGTGAGATTCATATGGGTAGGGCTCTGTGGGTTTTGCATTCCGTGGGCATCTCAGCCACCAGCCCAGAGTAGGTACTCAGTGACTACTGTTGCATGAACAAGTGAATGAGGGGACCCTTTGCAAGGACCAAATAGGTAACTGCCTGTATCGAGTGATTTGAAGCATTGTACAGTATATATTGTTGCCTCTAGTCAGATCCCCACAAAGATTTCTCTAACCTTAAGCTCTGGGACCATTTGAGAAAAGACTAGCTGTTCACAAATCCTGAAAGAAATGTGAAACTTTTCCTCAGGCCCCAGGTGCTCAGCTTACTTTTCTTTAGTCTACCTCTTTTTGCTTTACCGAAATGGAAACTGGAAACCTCATTGAATTCTTACTCCTAGTTCTTATATCTCTGGGTAGATCTTAACAAACCTCTCCCTTCTTCAGTTTTAGTTCTGGAGAGCCATTTGGAATAGAACAGCAGTAATTTGCATCTCTAAGGTTCTGTAACCTGGGTGCATGCCACTTTTTTGAGACCCTGGCCTCAAGGGTGCAAAGCTCCCCTGCAGGCCTGTCTGAGTCCTTGCCAATTTTATGGCTGGATAGTTCTGCTTCTCTGGACCCTAGGGACTTTCATGTGATCAACAGTGCCTGGGATCAGTGATAAAATGCAAAGCGCCAAAGCTTTTGCTTTGTTTTATTTTTACACTTCTTTTGCAGAAGGAAGAAAAACCATTTCCCCTTGTGTTTTATCAAACAATATACATATATATTTTTTAGTTGACATATTTAAAGGAAGAGAAGAGAATCACCTCTTTCCATGGCCTCTTAGCTTGTAGAGAGAGGCTTTTTTTTAATATCCATGCTTTTAAAGATAGAGGGAAACATGCAGTTTTTTCAGTTTTCAGAGATTTCTTTGCTAATCTGCCTCTAGCACTGGCCTAAACCTTCATGGAACCCTGAGTGAACATTACCCAAAGCCTCAGAAGAGTCTCTGGTGAGATCTGCATTCATACAACTGTCGGTATTCTGCTTCCTTTTAAGTGGTAAATCAGCCATTGACAAGTTTGCAACAGAAAGTCAGGAGTAACTCTCTCAGGTATTCAAGCCTGGAAATAAGTAGGGATAAACAAAAAATAGTAGCTTTGAGGAAAATGCACTATCTTTAAACTAGAGTCCATTTGGGTGAATATTTTTCTTGGGACTTTATTAATAATTTGGAGAAGGCCAAATATTTTCAGATTTGCATGTTTTATTTCCTGATATTTATACACTGAGACTATCCAAACAGGTGAGTCTGTTAAGGAGTCTCCCTATGAACTGCAACTGAGCAAAGGAGATGGGCTGGAAGGTTTGTATTCTTATTCCTCAACACATTCTTGGTCAGTTTTCACTGCCTTCCATAATTAAATGCCCAAAAAGAAATTTTATCTTCTCAGTGCATAGTTGGAGCAGGTGATCTAGAGGTGGGGAGTGGAGAGGAGAAACAACCTTAAATTGTTATTGTTACTAGCTTCTGTCATCTCCTTGTTTATGCCCAAACTATTTTATTTTTATTTTTTGGGGAGAGGAGGAGAAGGTTGGTTAGTATTTAATTAAATCTGTCTCTTATGGTGATACCAATAACAGCATGTTAAAAGGATTGCTTATTAGGTAACTTGCCTGAGATGACTTTAATATGGTGAACTCCCTGTGTATTATTTTAATATCACACACTAGCAATTATTTGCTGATAAAATAGTTATTATGTATTTACTATAATACTTGCTGGACCTTGTAGGGAATATGTAAGTGAAAAAAAATACAGCCCCTGTCTTCAAGAAACTTCTAATTTAGGGAAGAGAAGAAATATACATTGTCCTGGTAAAAAGATAACTTTACCAAGACAATTACCAAGACCACGTGTGTGGTCCAGACAGTAAGTATGGTTTAAGATCAATGCATACATCTTGCAGTTCTGCTGACTATTTTTTTCTATGCTTGTGATCACCAACAGTCTGTGGCCTGGAGCTTCTATAAAAGTGCTAATCATAAATATCAGATTCCTGTTTGTAGCAAAGCTGCGAAAATCCGCACTAGCAAAGTATTTCAAAGTTCCAAATGAAATCCCTTAAGGTAATGTATGAAAAGGACCCATATTTGCTAAAGCTACTTGGAGTGAAATTCAATATCTGGCAATAGAGCCCTCTGGGTGAAGTATCTCTCCCTCTCTCTTTTATTCCCATTCTCTTTTTGTCTCACCCTTCCCTCATCTCCTCTGACCTTTTTAGTCATTTTAGTAGCTTTCCTAGTCTAATTGGGATCCTCTACAAGAGAGGTCAATGAAGGCTGGAAGACAAAGGAGGGATATTCTGAATGAAGGCAGGACCCTATTACAAAGGCAATTTACCCATAAAGTGAAATTTTATGTCTAAAAAATACACTACCCTATTTCAAATTCACTGCAATTAAAACTCAACCACATCGTCTAGCTATATTAAACTAAGTATAATAACTCTTGGGATATGGTTTTGAGTGTTCACATTATAATTGCTAAATCATAAAATCAGTTAATTCACACTGGGTCTGTAGAGCATTAATATCTAATAGTGAAGTTCTGCCATGGTGGGAATTCCACTCAGTTCTTCTTCCAAGAAGCAAAAACATTTCTATTAACCCTTGATAAGTGAAATACATAAAGTCTCAAGGAATCAGATTCTCCTGGATACTGAATTCACTAGCACAAGGGAATATATGATTGGGATGACTGACCATGCTGAGTGGAGAGGGCTGAATTCATAGCAAAAGGATAAGGCTGGAAGGTGGGCATGTGGATAAGTTCATTTGTTTTTAGGATCTTGAAAAGAGCGTCGTGGGGCAGGAGGAAGAGATACAATGGACAGAAATATATCTGCAGGAAGGGTAGAACACCTTTTGGGTACATTTTTAATAGGTAATTACAAAATCTAGAGTTAAATTTTAGAACTCTGAAATCTGGTCATGAGGCAAAATATGGGAAAGTGAAACATAAGACATAATTATTTTTCACACCATTGATAGATATCACAGATAAAATCTAATCTCTTCTTATGAAAAATACTTTACTTAACTGAGAGAGAGAAAGAGAGAGAGAGAGAGAGAGAGAGAGAGAGAGAGAGAGAGAGGGGTAGGGGCAGAGAGAGAAGCAGGCTCTCTGCTGAGTGGGGAGGGAACCCAATGTGGGGCTCCATCCTGGGATCCTGGGACTCCAGGATTATGACCTGAGTCAAAGGCAGGCACTTAACCGACTAACCCACCAGGCACCCTAATTTCTTCGTTAATATTAATGTTGGTTTTCCTTACACAACATTTTATTACATATTTCACAGTTATAGAATGATTATGGTTTTTTTTTTTAAATTACATTATAATTTTGTTGATGTTAGAATTCTGAGATACTCTGGGAAGGAGCTAGAAGTTTTGGTCAGTATGAAAATGATTCTTCATGTTACTAGTCATAGTTGTTTCCAGAGCCCTGTGCTTGGGAGAAACCATAGCGGTCTCAGGACCAGGAATGGCTGACTCTCAGCTGGAGTCATCAGTATTAAAGATGTGAAAAGCTTTACTTTGTTAGTAGAAACCTCAAGGTTCACATGCTTGCAAGATTTTCAGGCAAACTAAAGTAGATGAAATATGTGGACAGCATGGGGGGGGCGCAAATTGGTATGTGGTGGAAAAGGCAGGAGCAGGTTTGTTTGCCTGGGTGGTTTCAGCTTTAATTAACATATCAGGGCAGCAGTTATACCTGTTTACCTGAAATAACATTTAAAAAAATTTTATTTGTTATTAATGAGAGACACAGAGAAAAAGAAAGGCAGAGACATAGGCAGAGGGAGAAGCAGGCTCCATGCAGGGAGCCTGACATGGGACTTGATCCTGGGGTTCCAGGATCATGCCCTGGGCTGAAGGCTGCGCTAAACTGCTGAGCCACCCGGGCAGCCCTGCATTGCCATCTTAAGTTTCTTAAATTTGGGTCTGGTTTAGGCACAGGAGAAATGGTCCAGGCTTATATCAACCTCTTCCATGAGCTTTGTGGCCAGCTTTGGATGGAGCCAAGACATTGAGAATCCTGTTGTATGACACTCGAGGAAATAAGATAAATTCAGAGTAGTGAGCAAGACAGACACTCTGAGGTTCCCTCTCACTGTTCTAGTCCTTAGGGAATTCACAAAGGAGGACTTACTTTCTAGGCGGTTGACTGCAAAGTTGGTGAAAAAGGTATAACCAGACGCTCTCTTCAACTCCCATTGTCCTTCCTAAGGTACAGGTCTCCCTGAGCTTGACCTCCTGCAGAAAATCTGATGTAAACATTCTGGCCTTTAAGTGTCATTACTACCTATGAAAGAATCTAGATACAGGCCCTGTCATAAAAAATATTCCACCAAAACTGATTTGAAATAGCCTTAGCAGCTACAGCATGACTCTCAACAAGGGCTATTATATTATTCCCAAGGGACAAGAATTAGTTCTTGGGAGTGGAGCAAAAAACTTAATATTCAGTGTTGCATGGTCCTGAACCAAGGGCCATGGTACATATAGTATACATATAGTATATCTGTAGTATTAAAATTATATGGGGTGGTTGGAGTTGTGATTAGGAAAAAAGTGTCTAAAAAGGCTCCTTAAAGGGGTGAGAGTGAATATCAGTTAAGAAACATTGGTCTAGGGCAGCTGGGGTGGCTCAGTGGTTTAGTGCCACCTTCCGCCCAGGGTGTGATCCTGGAGACCCTGGATCAAATCCCATGTCAAGATCCCTTCCTGGAGCCTGGTTCTCCCTCTGCCTGTGTCTCTGCCTCTCTCTCTGTGTCTCTCATCAATCAATAAATCTAAAAAAAAAAAAAAAAAAAAAAAAAAAGAAAGAAAGAAACATTGGTCTAGAAGGAGATAGGGCTTTACAAGTCACAGAGTTAAAATGTATTTTGTGACAATTCTCTCTGGAGCATTAACAGATCCACTACTTTTTGAAAAAAAATAGGAATTTTTGATATTTGAAAGAGTTTGGTATCTAAAATTAACAGTAACAACAACAACAACAAAAAACCTTTAAAAAAATACTACCATCCTCAGAGCACAGAAATCTTACTTTCTCTGGTTTTCCCTTGAGCACATTAAAAGGGGACAATATTCAGATCCAAGAAGATGGACAAGTATAAGTGCTTGTAATTCTCAATGATGTATTAACCCTGAGGATAAGGTGAGCTTGTCTTGTTGTCCACGGGAAAAAAATGGATCGTCTAGCACTTGTCTCTCACTGAATGGGTTTCTAAAAGTACATAAATCTTGCTCTGGATCTAAAATATTTAATCATGTATTGGTAAATGATGATAGTTGAGAATGGTGCCTCATTCTTTTTATGATGTAGTGTAGTCCAGGAGATCTGTGACTGAAATGTTTATAGGAGTTTTTTTTTTTTTTTAATTTATTTTTTAATTTTTATTTATTTATGATAGTCACAGAGAGATAGAGAGAGAGGCAGAGACACAGGCAGAGGGAGAAGCAGGCTCCATGCTCCGGGAGCCCGACGTGGGATTCGATCCTGGGTCTCCAGGATCGCGCCCTGGGCCAAAGGCAGGCGCCAAACCGCTGCGCCACCCAGGGATCCCAGTTTATAGGAGTTTTGATGATAACTAAGGTCTTTAAAATTACTTTTACATTTCCCAGAATTATTTTAATTTTTTAACTTGAGTATAATTGAGACAAATGTTACATTAGCTTCAGGTATATGACATAGTGATTCAACTCCTCTATATGTTATGTCAAACTTACCTCAAGTGTGGCAACCACCTGTCACTATATAATTCCATTACAATATCATTACAATATTGACTATATTCCCTATGCTGTGCCCTTTATTCCATGCCTTTCTCATTCCAAAACCAGAAGTCTGCATCTCCCATTTCCTTCATCCATTTTGCCATTCATACCTCCTCCCCTTTGGCAACCCCATCAGTTGCCTGTATTTATGGATCTGATTCTGCTTTTTGTTTGTTTGTTTAGATTCATGAGTAAAATTATATAGCATCTGTCTTTCTCAGTCTTATTTCACTTAGCATTATACCCTCTAAGTCCATCCATGTTGTCACAGCAACCTAAGTGTCTATTGATAGAAGATGAATAAGGAAGATGTAGTATCTATCTATCTATATCTATCTATCTATCTATCTATCTATCTATCTATCTATCTATCATCTATCTATCTATCTATCTATCTATCTCTATCATCTATCATTTATCTAATGGAATATTCCTAGAATTCTTTTGAATGGTCATCTATCTGTTTTCATTTTATAGGCTTGATAGGGAACATATAAGCTTTCTAAATTTTAGTTAACATATATCATCACACTTGCACTTAATAATAGAATTGCATCGAGGTGCCTGGTGGCTCAGTTAAGTGTCCAACTCTTGATTTTTGGCTCAGGTCATGATCTCAGGGTTATGAGATCAAGCCCAGTATATAGTGCTCCACACTGGGTGTGGAGACTTCTCTTCTCTCTCTCCATCTCCTTCTGCCCCTTCCCCCTTTCTCTCCTTCTCTATAAAATAAAATAAATAATAATATAATTACATTATTTTTAAGTATATTGAAAAACATTGTTTAGAAATGGTTAAAATGTTTTTGAATATACTTAAAAATAAACCTAGAAGCTATTATGCTAAGTGAGTTGTTGAGTTTTACCTCCAGGAGCTCTAACAGGTTCTTACAATGACTATCTGAGAATAATCCCCTCATGCTTTTCTCCATTTTTTTCAATGGAGAAAAGCAACCATTTTGAAATACACCATATCATTCTGTTCTTAACAAGGCCTACTTCAGAAGAAAGTATTTTACCATAGCCTAAACTATTGGGATTTTGCCAGAGTCTAGCCAAACTAAGGGAAGGGATTCTAAGAAAGAATAAAAGAGAAATGCTAGAGATAAAAACATTGTAACAGAAAAGAAGAATGCCTTTGATGGGTTCATTAACAACTGGACATGGATGAGGAAAAAAAATCTCAGATCCTGAGGATATGTCGATAGAAGCTTCCAAAACTAAATATCTAAGAGAATAAAGATGGAAAATAATGCAACAGAACATCCAAGAGCTGTGGAACAACTACAGAAGGTGCAACATACACATAATGGGAATATCAGAAAAAGAGAGAAAGGAACAGAAGAAGTATTTAAAGCAATAACGACTGAGAATTCCCTCAAAGTAATGTGAGACACTAAACCACAGATTTAGGAAGCTTAGAGTACAACAACAGGTTAAATGCCAAAAACAAAAACAAAAACAACACCTTCCAAACCCCAAACTATATGTAGGCATATCATATCCAAACTGCAGAAAACAAAAGATTTTTAAAAATCTGAAAACTTATGAATCAAAGATAGAAAACCCCTTACCCATATAGAAGCAAAGAAAAGAATTACACCTGACTTCTCAGAAACCATGTGAACAAGAAGGACTGGAGTAAAATATTTAGTGTTGATGAAAAAAAGAAAAAGAACCTACCAAACTGGAATTCTGTACCTATGAAAGAAAAGAAAGTGAAAGGAGAAATAAAGTGAAGGAGAAATAAAGATCTCAATAAATATCTCAAACAAAAATTGAATGAATTGGTTGCCAGTAGATCTGACTAACAAGAAATGTTAAAAGAACTTCTTGTTAAGAGAAAAATGATAGAGATTAGACATTTGGATCCACAAAAAGAAAAGAAGGCCATTAAAGAAGGGATAAGTGAAGGTAAAATAAGATCTTTTGCTATTTTACTTACTTTCACTTGTTCTAACATATTGTGCTTTGCTCAAAATAATAATAGTTACAATGTATTTGATAATTGTGGCTATGTATAAATGAAATGAATGAGAGTGATAATACAAGGTAGAGGAGAGGGGGAATAATAATAATACTCATGTGGTGGTGTGCTATTCTTTGAAAGTGGTCTTGGATTAGTTAAAACCATATATTGCAAACTATAAGGTAACTAGTGAAAAAAAAAGAGATATAACTGATATGCTAGAAAGGATGGAAAATAGAATTAAAGAAAGTGATCAATTAAGATCACAAAAGGGAGATAAAAAATGTAGAAAATGGAGATGGAAACAGAACAAGGTCATGGAATAATAAACAGTAAAAATATTATATATATAATCAAAATATATCAGTAATCACTAAATGTCAATCATCTACATATACCAATCAAAATACAGAGATTGTCAGAGTGGGTCAAAAAACAGGACCCAAATTATAGGTTTCTATAAGAAATGCACTTTAGATAAAAAGAAAACAGTGTGGAGGTTCCTCAAAAAGTTAAAATAGAGCTACCCAATGACCCAGCAATTGCACTACTAGATATTTACCCCAAGGTTACAGATGTAGTGAAAGGCTGGGACACCTACACCCCAATGTTCACAGTAGCAATGTCCACAATAGCCAAACTATGGAAGGAGCCACAATGTCCTTCAACAGATGAATAGATAAAGAAGATGTGGTCTATCTATACAATGGAATATTCCTCAGCCATCAGAAAGGATGAATACCCACCATTTGCTCTGATGTGGCTTGAACTGGAGGGAATCATGCTGAGTGAAGTAAGTCAATTGGAGAAGGAAAATCATCATATGGTTTCACTCATATGGGGAATATAAGAAGGAGTAAAAGGGATTATAAGGGAAAGGAGGGGAACTGAGTGGGAAAAGTTAGAGAGGGAGACAAACCATGAGAGACACTCCTAACTCTGGGAAACAAACAAAGGGTTGCAGAAGGGGAGGTGGGTGGGGGTATGGGGTAACTGGGTGATGGGCACTGAGGAGGGCACTTGATGGGATGAGCACTGGGTGTTAAACTATATGTTGGCAAATCAAGCTTCAATAAAAACAAATGAAAAAAAACAAGACATGTAGACTACAAGTTAAGTGATAGAGAAAGATATGTCATATTAACACTAACCAAAAGAAATCTGGAGTAAGAGTAACTATATTAATTTCAGACTTTAGAGCGGACCTTAGAGCAAGGAAAATTATCAGGGTTGAAGAGGTGCATACATAAGGATAAAGAGATCAATTCTCTAGGAAGACAAAATAATCCTAAATAATCCTTAACATTTATGGAATTAGCCATAGAACATCAAACTATGTGAGCAAAAATAAATAAAATTGCAGAGAAATATACAAATCCACTATTATAGTTGATGTTAGCCTTTTATCAGAAATGGATTGATTCAGTAGGCAGAAAATTAATAAGGACATAGTTGACCTCAATAGTATCATCAGTCGGGTGGGTGCAATTGACATTTATAGACTGCTTTCCCCAGTGACAGCAGAATACACATTCTCCTCAAACCCACACGGGGCATTCACCAAGACAGACTACATTCTGGGCCATAAAACATACTTTAGCATATTTAAAAGAATAGAAATCATACAATATCTGCTCTCAGACTATAGCGGAATTAAACTATAAATCAATAACTAAAAAATACATGGAGAATCCAAAAATATGTGGGGATTAACAATACACTTTTAAATAACTCAAAGGCCAAGGAAGAAATCTCAATAAAAATTACACAATGTTTTGAACTACACAAAAATGAAAGTATAAGAAGAAGAAATAAGAATTAGAGGAGAAATCATTGAAATTGAAAACAAGAAGTCAAGAGAGAAAATCAACAAAACCAATGTTTGGTTTTTTGAAAATATCAATAAAGTAAGAAGGCTTCTAGCCATAATAACTAAGAAAAAAAGAGAAGACACAAATTGCTAGTATCAGAAATGACAAAGGAGATATCACTACAGATCCCACAGGCAGTAAAAAGATAATAAAAAATAATATAAACAACTCTGTGCCCACATATTGGATAACCAAGATGAAATGGACCAATTCTTTGCAAGACAGAATCTCCCCAAACTTACACATGAAGAAATAGAGAATTTGAATAGATGTATATTTATTTTTAAAATGAATCAATAGTGAGTAACCTTCCAAAACAGAAAATATCAGGCAGCAATTGGTTCACTTGTGAATTCTACTAAACATTTAAGGAAGAAATGATACCAATTCTTAACCATCTCTAAATAAAACTTGAGGGAATATTTTCTAACCCATTCAGCATTACCCTAATAACAAAACCAGCCAAATACATTATAAGAAAATAAAACTGCAAATATTTCTCCTGAACATAGGTGAAAAAATTCTCAACAACATATTAGAAAATAAAATTCAACAGTCTCTAAAAAGAATTATATGCCACAACCAAGTGGGGTTTATCCCAGGAATGCAAAGGCTGATCTAATACTCTGAAATCTATTAATGTTTTTCACCACATTAATGGGCTAAGAAGAAAAAGAATCACATGCTCTTCTTCATGAGAGACACAGAGGGAGAAGCAGGCTCCATGCAGGGAACCCGACATGGGACTCAATCCGGGGTCCCCAGGATCACGTCCTGACCCGAAGGTTGTGCTAAACCACTGAGCCACCCGGGCTGCCCCTCACATGCTCTTCTTAATAGAAGCAGAAAAAAGTATTTGACAAAATTCAAAACACATTTATGATAAAAACTCAGTAATCTAGAAATGCTGGTGAACTTTCCCAATTTGATAAAAACTATCTACAAAAACCCTATCACTAATATCATACTTAATATTGAGAAACTTGAAGCTTTCTCACCAAGGTCAGGTACAAGGCAAGGATGTAGTCTCTTACCAGTCCTTTTCAACATCATTCTGGAATTCTATGTAATGCACTAAGACAAGAAAAAGAAATAAAAGGTATACTAACTGGGAAAGAAGACATAAAACTGTCTTTGCAGATGACATGATCATTTATGTAGAATATCTGAAAGAATTTACAGACTTCTAGAACAAATAAATGATTATAGCAATGTTGCAGAATACAAAGTTAATGTATAAGACTTAATCTCCTGTATAATACCAATGAACAAATAGAATTTGAAATTATAAATATAATACCATTTACATTAGCGTTTCCCAAAAATGTTTAGATATAAATCTAACAAAATATGTGTAAGAGTTCTATATGAAGAAAACTATGAAACCCTGATGAATGAAATCAAAGAACTGGATATGTGGTGAGATAGTCCATGTTTATGGTTAGGAAGACTCAACACTCTCAAAATGTCAGTTCTGTCCAACTTGATCTATAGATTCAATGCAATCTCAATTAAAATTTTGGCAAGTTATTTTGTGGATACCAACAAACCAATTCTAAAGTTTATGGAGAGACAAAAAACTAAAATAGCCACCTCAAAGTTGGGAGAACAAAGTTGGAAGACTGATACTACCTGATTTTTTTTAAAAAAGATTACATTTATTTATTCATTAGAGACAGAGAGAGAGGTAGAGACACAGGCAGAGAAGCAGGCTCCTCACAGGGAGCCTGATGCGGACCTCGATCTCAGGACCCCGGGATCACGCCCTGATCCAAAGGCAGACACTCAACCTCCTGAGCCACCCAGGCATCCAGATACTACCTCATTTTAAGATTTACTGTCAAGTTATAGTAGTCAAGACACTGTGATATATTGGTGAAAGAGTAAATGAACAAATCAATGCAACAGAATAGAGAACCCAGAAATAGACCCACATAAATACAGTCAACTGATTTTGATGAAAGTGAAGGAAATACAATGAGAAATTAGTTTCAAGAAATGCTTGGAACAATTGGACATCCAAATATGAAAAAAAAAAAGAATCTAAATTCAGACCCTATATCCTTCAGAAAAGTTAACTCATAAAGAGTCATAGATCTAATTGTAAAACACAACTATAAAACTCCTAGGAGAAAATGTAGGAGAATATAGCTGACTTTGAGTATGGCTATCACGTCTAAAACACAACACCAGAGACAGAGTCCATGATACAAATAATTGATTAGCTGGACTTTATTAAAAAACTTTTGATCTGTGTCATATGATACTGTGAAAAGAATGAGAAAACAGACTGGGAGAAAACATGTGCAGAAGATATATCTAATAAAGGACTTACCCAAAATACATAAAAAGTCTTAAAACCACACAATAATAAAAAGGACATCTCAGTTAAAAAAATTGGGCAAAAGACCTAAAGGGGAAACTCACCAAATAAAACATAGTTGAAAAGTATGAAAAGATGCTTCACATCATATGTCATTAGGAAAATTCACCTTAAAATAATGAGATACCACTACATACTTATTAAATTGGCCAAAATCCAAAACACTGATAATACCAAATGCTGATGAGTCTATGCAGCAATAGGAACTCTCATTCATTGCTAATGGGAATGCAAAACAGTTCAGCGACTTTGAAATAGTTTGGTAGTTTCTTATGAAACTAAACACACTCTTATTACAGATCTACCAATTATTCTCCCTGATGTTTCCAAAATGAGTTGAAAATTTATGTCCACAAAATACCTGCACATGAATTTTGTAGCAGCTTTACTTATAATTGCTAAAACTTGGAAGCTACAAAGATGTTCTATCATAGGTGAATGAATAAATAAACTGTGTCATGTTTAACAATAGCATATTATTTAGCAGCAAAAAAAAATTAGTCATGAAGAAATATGGAGGAAATTTAATGCATGTTACTAAGTGAAAGAAACCAATCTGGAAAAGTTACATACTGTATATTTCTATTACATGACATCCTGGAAACTGTTAAAACCATGGAGACATGAACTAGTGGTTGCCAGGAATTAGTGGGAAAGAGGCATGAATATGCAAAACACAGATTTTCAGGATATTGAAATTATTTTGTGTGACACTTTAATACTGAGTACATGTTACTATATATTGGTCAAAATCCAAAGAATATACAAGAGCAAGAGTCAACTTTGGTATAAATAGACAGGGTGATAATGATATATCTATAAAGGTTCAATAAATGTATTACTCATAGTCTATTTTAAAAAGTTAATTAGATATCACTCCTCTGCAGAAAATCGAACAGAACATACAACCACACAGACTTGTATGCAAATATACATAGCCACTTTATTCATGATAGACCAAAATTGGTGGTAATTTGTTGGGGCAGCCCCAGTCATCCAGGTATAATGAAGTGAACATGAAATGAATCCTGGATTAGATCTAGGTTTAAATTTACACACTTTTTTTTATTTTTTTTTAAATTTTTAAAAAAGATTTTATTTATTCAGGTGAGACACACAGAGAGAGGCAGAGACATAGGCAGAGGGAAGCAGGTCCCTGTGGGGAGCCCAATGCAGGACTCAATCGCAGCATTCTGGGATCACGCTCTGAGTCAAAGGTAGAGGCCCAACCACTGAGCCGCCCAGGCATCCCTAAATTTACACATTCCAATTTACTTTTTAGCCTTGTGCAAGTAGCTTAAACCCTGAATCTCCATTTCCTTATTTGTGTAAATAGAGATAACCACATAAGTGCTGTATGGGGAGTGTGAGGATTCAATCAGGCAACACATGGACAGTGTGATGAGAGATTTCATTTTCCTATTCTCACATTCTTACCTCCGTCTCTGCCAAAGATGGAAGAGGGAACACTGGAAATGTTTATTGTCCCTCAACCTCTTTACTCATTCCTCCTCAGTCATTGGTCATCTGGTAGTCAGCACTTGACAGTCATAGCTATGGTCATTCTCCCTGATGGGCTCAGTGCTGTGTTAAAGGGAATAGCAGGCTTTCTTGTCTTCTTTCCCACTTCCTTTTCCTTGGGAGTAGTTGGCCTGTCTTCCTCTTGATCCCCTTGGCATCTGGGCCTACGGGACAGGCTTAGGTTCTACATCCTGTAGTTGAATAAGTCAGATTTCTTGGAGTTGGATAGGTCTTTGTCCTGTCTCTGCAGATCTGACCAAGTAGGCTGATTCCAAGATAAAGATTCAAGGAATTACCCGACCTAAGCTGTGTTTTCCAAACCAGATTTATCAGAGATTCCTGCAATTGGAGTTGTGGATTCTTGTAAACTGATAATGACTGGGATTTATTTTTGTTTATGTCTATGCTCCCCCAATCAGGCTTCCACCAGGCAAGAGATGAGTGGCACTGCAAACCCCAGACAGCTAACAAAGTATTCAAGGAATGCTCATTCTTTTATATTCCATACTGATTTGTTCCCTCGAAGAGTGACTAGAATTTATAAAGGTGTATACGTAAATATATAGATGGTAATGATAACACCTGTTCATTTAACCTAAAAATGTATAAAGGAAGAGTCTTGATGGGAGGCTTACTCATCCTGCAAACCTGGAATTATCAATTTATCTTATTTTCAGTGGACTGGTTTCTCTACCAGGCATGTCACAGTGAGACCCTGGATAATGACTAATGGCCTCAGCAGGTGAAAAACGCCTTTATTCATGAACAGAGGTTCATTACACTGTTCCTGCCTATACTGAAAATTTTTCTGGCTTCAAGTGAAAGATTCTATGCTGATAAATCCTACTGGTAAGAGAAAAAGTTTGTGTTCTCATAATGTGCTAGAATTTCACAACATGTATATTCCACAGCAGGACTCAGGATCCAAAAAGGAAAAAAAAAATAAATTTATGTACCCATAAAGGTAATGTGATAGATTTTGCAGGGTGAGTCTATCTTTTTTCCCTTATATTGTGTGCTAGTTCTGCTCCTTGCAGCATGCTCCCTTTTTACTCCTCAGACCCACAGGCTGTTTTCCACTGGTGCCCCACACAGCATGCTACACACTGAGGTGGTGTCAGGTCACTGCAGCCCTCACCTGTCCACAGAGGATGCTATAGATTCAACCTCGCTGCAGACTCTTGGGACTGACTACCTCTTGGTCATTTATTTACCAGTTGGGTTAACAGATCTCATCTTGACTGCTACACCTGCTTGGATACTGCACCCTAGCCTGTGTTCTTATTTAAGAGCTAGGCTTTTGCCCTGAAAGCCCTCTTCTAAGTACAGAAACCAGGCTCCTGGTTAATTCCCTTCATCTGTGCTCAGTCACTGTGTTTCCTTAGGCATTGGTTCTACTTTGGATATCCCAGCCTTTCCACAATGAGCATTATATTTGTGCACACAATTTTCTCCTTGCCTGTGAGTGACTTCCCACCCATCAACTCTGTGTCACTGAAGTCAAGTGACACATAAGTACTTGGATACCTTATTTTTCTTTACTGATACTTATGCAGTAATGGAGGTATAATAGGAGCTCAAACAGGAGGAGGCTTTTCAAAATAGGTAAGGTCTGAACCGACTCTCCTGTTGTGGCCTGTCAGATTTCCCTGAAGCAAACTACATCTTTGCAGGAGCTTGGACATAATTGGATATTGGAGCATGGTACTGAAGGACTTTGGGTCTGCTTTCCCAGTCTCATCTCCCACTGCTCCAATGTTTTCTTCCTAAGCCATGAATTTCGGCTATGTTGAGCTTGTCATTTCTTAAGCATGTCACATTCTCTTAAACCTCCTTCACGTTTTTTAAGATAGAGTTGACAATCTTGTCTGTGATGCCTTCTCTGGCCCCTTAGCCACCTATGCACCACCAATTTGGATGGTGGCTTATAGAGGTTCTGCAAAAATTCATTAACTGAGCACATTCTGGTGTCTGAGGCCCACCACTCCTATTCTCACCTGTTTGGATTCTGATCTAAATCATCTTTCCCTTAAACTCTAACCCACAGATATCCCCTTCCCAATTATAGTAGTTGTTCTGACTGCACATATAGCATTTATTTATATAGTATTTTGTTGTTTTATAGCAAAGTGTGAGAATACTTTCTGGTAGTGGAGGATATGGTCCATGCTTCATTTGTATTCTCCTAAGACATAGACTAGCACAGGGTGGGGCCCTTGATAAACACATTAAATTATTTTATATGAAAAGCCTATTTCCCCTTCTTTGTGAGGATCCTGTTGCTGGAGCCCCCTTGACTTGATATCTGATACTTTAGTATAAGGACTAAAGAACTCACAGGATACAGGATCTAATACAGATGATTTCTTTTTTTTTTTTTTTTTTTACTTTAAATTTAATTTAGGGCAGCCTGGGTGGTTCAGGGGTTTAGCGCAGCCTTCAGCCCAGGGTCTGATCCTGGAGACCCAGAATCGAGTCCCACGTCGGGCTCCCTGCACGGAGCCTGTTTCTCCCTCTGCCTTTGTCTCTGCCTCTCTCTCTCTCTCTCTCTCTCTCTCTCTGTGTGTGTCTCATGAATAAATAAATTAAAAGTCTTACAAAATATATAAATAAATTTAATTTAGTTAACAAATACTATATTATTAGTTTCAGGGTAGAATCCAGTGATTCATCACTTGCATAACACTCATAACACTCAGCACACATTACAAGTGCTCCCCTTAATGCCCATCACCCACTTAGCCCATCCTTCCCACCACCTACACTACAGCAACCCTCAGTTTGTTTCCTAGAGTTGAGTCTTTTATGGTTTCTATTGTTAGTTTGTCTGTATAGGAATAATCTAATACATCAATGGGGACAAATTGCCATACAAATAATTAACTTATTTAAAAGCTAAACTCTGTGATTACATTTATCTGTAGTTCAACTGGATCTTTCCATGACATGTATGGTTGCTTAGATGTCACAGCAATTCAAAAGTAGCAGATTCTGTATTTGATGGTTAGGGTTTTCCTTAGAATTTTACCAACCCCTATTCACTATGGTTCACTTCACTATATTTCCTTTTCCAGAAAGGTAGGAAACCTAAAGTCCATCTCTCATACAAATTGTATACCTTTCCCAGGGGCCCAGAACATATAACAGACAACGGAGAGGAGTACTGTGGTCTCTCAGGTAGATTATTTCTCCACTGATACTACTCCCTGCATAACAAATTTATTTTGTAGGTTTCCTAAAAAAAAGTCTTGGTAGTCCTAGGGATCCCCATATTATGTTTTGAGAAACGAAGGTTAAGTATAGATTTTCTTATGAGATGGAACATGAAGGACATTAGGAACCCTTGTCTAGAAGTCCAGTTACAGCCTCCTTCTATTTGTGCTGTGCTTGCCTCACAAACAGCAATAAGGACAAAACTCTGCTCCTTAGTTACCCTCATCCTCACTAACTCTCTTGATTTAGGTCTTTGGTTTGCTTTGTCTCTGTCTCTCTCTTCCTTTTCCCATCTGTGTTGCCTTCTCTGTAACTCATTTCCTCTTTTTAACTCTCTCATTTCTTGCTCTTTCCACCTTCTCTAGCTCTCTTTCACTGCATACGCCTGTCTCTATATGGATACCTCATGCTGTTCACATGTATAAAGTGTGAGTATAAAGTAATAACATTTCATACCCACGCACAAAAGTCACACTCATAAATATAAGAGCACATATGACAGTGTACAGTTTATAAGAAATGTACACAATACTATACTCATCAAATTTAAGAAAGAACAATACCAGTAACTTTAAAAGTTCTCATGTGTCCCTTGCCAAATGTATCCTTTTCATTTCTGCAAAGTCACACTATCCCCTTTTCATTTCCTATATTGTGTCTTCCCAAATGCTTTATATAGCTTGCCAAATTTGACCAATATATTGTCTTTTCAACAAAACAATTTTGGAACATTAAAAAAATAAATGAAGGGGATTAAGAGGTGAAAACTTCCAGTAATAAAATAAATAAGTCACAGAGATGAAAGTAAAAAAGGCAATATAGTTAATATTATTATAATGTTAAAAAAGTCCTTTTTGTTACATTATTTTCTCTCCTTATCTTTATTCTTTTCTTTCTCTTCTGTTTTAGGAAGGGTTATTCTAACAGAACATTTTTTAAGAAAAATGTTTACACGATATGGTCAGCTTATTTATTTTCAGCCCTTTTTTTCAAATGTATGTGTAATTTTAAATATATCTCACATTTTTAGAAGTAGTATTTTTCTATCATCATTCAATTTTAAGTATGTATTTTTTTCTTACTTGACCCATGAGTTATTTTGCTGTTTTAAAATTTTCTCTTTTTTTTTAAAGGTTTTATTTATTTATTCACAAGAGACACACAGAGAGAGAGACAGAGACATAGACAGAGGGAGAAACAGGCTCCCCGTGAGGAAGCTGATGCAGGACTCGATCCCAGGATCCCAGGATCACAACGTGAGCAGAAGGCAGATGCTCAACCACTGAGCCACCCAGGTGCCCCTAAAATTTCTTAATATACGTATGTACATTTACACGTTGTAATGTTCCTTTTTATTTTATTTTTTCCATCATGCAATCCAATATTCCATTGTAGATATATACTACTTCTTCTTTACCCATTCATCTATCAATGGCCACTATGGCTGCTTCCATGATTTGGCTATTGCAAATAATGCTACTATAAACATAGGGGAGCATGTATCCCTTTCAATTGGTGTTTCTGTAATTTGGAGGTAAATAACACAGTAGTGTGATGACTGGATCATAGGTAGTGTCATTTTTGAATTTTTGAGGAAGCTCCATACTAGTTTCCACAATAGCTGTACCAGTTTGCATCCCTACTAATGGTGTAAGAGGGTTCCTTTTTCTGTACATCCTCACCAACACCTGTTTCTTGTGTTTTTTGTTTTAACCATTCTTAGAGGTGTTTTTATTTCATATCCCTGATAATTGATGTGGAGCATCTTTTCATGTGTCCATTGGCCACCTGGATATCTTCTTTAGAGAAATGTCTGTTAATGTCTTCTGCCTGTTTTTAAATGGGGTTATTTGGTTTTGTGTTGAGTTGTATCAGTTCTTTATATATTTCAGATGTTAACCCTTTGTTGGATATGTCTTTGCAACTATCTTCTCCCATTCCAGAGGTTGCCTTTTAGTTTTGTTGATTGTTTCCTTCACTGTGCAGAAGCCTTTTATCTTGATGTAAACCCAATAGTTTATTTTAACTTGTATTTCCCTTGCCCCAGAAGACATATCTAGGAAAATGTTGCTGTGGCCAATGTCAGAGATTACTGCCTGTGCTCTATTCAAGGATTTCTATGGTTTCAGGTCTCACAATTTGGTCTTTATCTATTTTGAGTTTATTTTTGCATATGGTGACAGAAAGTGGTCCAGCATGTGGCTGGCTGTCCAGTTTTCCTGACACCATTTGTTGAAGAGACTACCTTTTTCCTATTGTGTATTCATTCTTCCTTTGTTGAAAATCAACTAACCATATATTTGTGGGTTTATTTTTGGGTTTTCTGTTCTGTTCCATTGATTTATATGTCTATTTTATGCCAGTACCATACTGTTTTAATTACTACTACTTTGTAATATAAGTTGAAATCTGGAATTGTGATACCTCCAGTTTTTCTTTTTCAAGACTGCTTTGGCTATTCAAGGTGTTAGATTTTTATACATAGTATCATGTCCTCTGCAGATAGTGAAAGCTTTACTTCTTCCTTACTGATTTGGATGCCTTTTACGTCTTTTTGTTTCCTGATTGCTGTGGCTAGGACTTCCAGTACCATGTCAAATGAAAGTGGTAAAAGTGGACATCCTTGTCTTGTTCCTGACCTTAGGGGAAAGCTGTCAGATTTTCAGCATTAAGTATGATGTTGGCTGTGGGCTTTTCATATGATTCCTTTATTTTGTTGAGATAGTTCCCTCTAGACCTACCTTGCAGAGGGTTTTTGTCATGAATGGGTGTTGTACTTTGTCAAATACTTTTTCTGCATCTGTTGAAATGATCATATAGGTTTTATTCTCTTATTGATGTGATGTATCACGTTGATTGTTTTGCAAAAACTAAATCACCCTTGCTTGCATCATGGGAATAAATGCCGCTTGCTTGTGGTGTATGGTTGTAAAAAATATATTGTGGATTCAGTTTGCTAATATTTTGTCTAGGATTTTTGCATCTATATTCATCAGAGATATTTGCCTGCAGTTCTCTTTTGTTGTGCTGTCTCCCCCTGGTTTTGGTATCAGGGTGATACTGGACTCAGAATGAATTTGGAAGTTTTTCTTCCTTTTGTATTTCTTGGAATAGTTTGAGAAGAATAGATATTAACTCTTCTTTTAATATTATATATGATTAATTAATTGCAAATTATTTAATTATAAATTAAATTAATATGTTAAATATATAATAATATTTAATTATATTTAAAATTGCAGGATCCTGAGATCAAGACCTGAGCCGATCTCAAGAGTCTGGATACTTAACTAACTG
Source organism: Vulpes lagopus (assembly GCF_018345385.1). Lineage (NCBI taxonomy): Eukaryota > Metazoa > Chordata > Mammalia > Carnivora > Canidae > Vulpes > Vulpes lagopus. The sequence goes on from NC_054831.1 coordinate 59,559,191, forward strand.
CACTACTCAGGGGCCCCTTAATATTACATTTTTGATGATAAGTTCTATCCTAATTGATTATAGACAAAGAGAAAAATAGACAATTTGGTATGTATACCAAATCATTGAAATTTGTTGAGACTTCTTCATAGTGAACTCTTATAAATGTTCTTTCTTTTAAAGATTTTATTTATTCATGAGAGACGCATTGAGAGAGAGGCAGAGACATAGACAGAGGGAGAAGCAGGCTCCACGCAGGAAGCCCGATGTGGGACTCGCTTCCGGGACTCCAGGGTCATGCCGAGCCAAAGGGAGATGCTTAACATCCCATAAATGTTCTGTGGGTATTGAAAATAATGCATGTTCCTTATTTATTAAATGTACTTTTATTATATGTGTGGATGAAATCAACCTTGTTAATTTTATTGTTGTATTCTATATCTTTTCTGAGTTTTTGTTTTGTTTTGTAATTTATCAAGCCCTAAGAGGGGTATTCTAAAATTTTTTACTATGATAGAGAATTTCTCTATTTCTTCTAGAGGTTCTGACAATTTTTGCTTTATATATTTGTGTTATTCTATGCACAGAAGTTTTGGTCGGTAGTTGAAACTTTGGTCAATATATAAAATGAACTTTGTGTACCCACTGGAGGATATTCTCATTCAGGACTTCTGGCTATTTGAAAAGTTCATGACCTGATCTCATATTCTGCTTAGAGATCCCAGCATAGTTTCTTGTTTTCTTGAAGTGGTGGCCTTTTTAAACAGAGGCCTTGGGGCCTCAGAGATGAACAGATGCCCAAATTAAAACTGCATATTTCAGATCTTACTCAATTCTTTGTTTTAAATTGCTTTCCTTTCCTGTTTTGTTTTTCTTTGTTTTTTTTTTTTTTTTGTTTATTTGTTTGTTTTCCTTCTGGTTTACTTGTTTTATCTAGACTTAGATTATTTTCTTCACACAAATTTAAAACGTTTTTGGTTTATTTTTTTTACTATTTTATCCATCGTTTATGAGTTGGTGATTAGAGGATTTCTTCACATATTTATCATGCTATTTTTCTGGGAATGGAAGTCCCATTTTCAATTCTTTATACACATATGATGTGTATTTTATGACTCCCTTTAATTCTTTTATGCTCTTCTTACTTATTTAAGTTAACTTAGACAATTAAAATTTTAATGGTTATAGAATTTTCACATGTATTATATTTTATTGCAATTCATACGTATTATAGACAGTTTGAAAACCACAGAAAAAGGGAGGAGAAAAAAAACATGATAACTTGTAAGAATCATTCAAAGTTTTTTTGGGGGGAACAGTCAGGTTCATTGAAGTATAATTTACACATAAAATTAATCTCTTTTAACTTTATAATTATATGAGTCTTGAAAAATATTTGCAGTAACATAATTACCACCACACCATAATCTGGAGCATTTTAAATTTAAACCCACTCTTCTCAACTTTTGGCCCTGGCAACCACATATATGCTACCGATACAGTTTGTTTGTTCTAGAATTTTGTAAAGAAATCATATAGTATGAAGTCTTTAGTGTCTGACTTCTTTTAAGTACCATAATGCTTTTGAGATTCAATATTGTTATATTTATCAGTAGTCTGATCCTCATTTTAGATTCTGAGTAGTATTCTATTATCTGGATATATTAAAATTTGTTTATCTATTTGCCAATTGGTAGACATATGGATTGTTTCCAATTTTTGGATATTGTAAATAAAGCTACTTTGAAGATTCATGTAGTATGTAAGACTTCTTTAGATATAAATTTTTATTTCACTTTGGTAAATACCTAGGACTGGAATTACTTAGTCATCTGGTAAATTTATATTTAACTTTGTACAAAACTGCCAAACTGTTTTCCAAAGTGGTTGGTTCATTTTGGATTCCCATCAACACCAACACTTGATATTTAATATTTTTTAGTTTTAGTCATTTTAGTATGTATGTAGTGGTGTCTCACTTTGGTTTTAATTTCCATTCTTTTAATGAATATTAATTTTGAGCATTATTTCATGTGGTTATTTGACATTTGCCTATTATTTTTGGTAAAGTATCCAAATCTTAAGCCCATTACATATTTTTTTATCTTTATAGTATAGAGTTGTAAGCAGTTGACTCTTGAGCAACATGGTATTGAACTGAGTGGGTACCCATATATCCAGATTTTTTCCAACAAATTCAGTACTGTAGTGTAATTGTATTTTCTTTTATGATTTTCTTAGTAATATTTTCTTTCCTCTGGCTAGCTTTATTGTAAGAATACTGTATATTATATATATCATACCAAACATATATTAACTGATTATTTATGTTATTGGTGAGACTTTTGGTCAACAGTATGCTATTAGTAAAGTTTTTGAGGAATCAAAAGTTATTTATGGATTTTTAACTGCATGGGGTTCAGTGCTCTTAACTCCTGTGTTATTCAAGGGCCAACAGTATATTCTACAACTCTGTCATTTATCACATAAATATTTTGCAAATATTTTCTTGAAACATGTGACTTGCCTTTAATTTTATCAATTGTATTTTTTGAAGAGCAAAATATTTTAATATTGATGAATTCAAATTTATCAATTTTTCTTTCCTACTTTGTGTGTTTTGTAGCCTATTTAAAAAAACATGCTTTATATGAGGTCTACTAAGATTTTATGTTTTCTATTACAAATTTTACAGTTTTTTTTTTTAAATTTTACAGTTTTATAGTCTGTGCTACATTTTGAATTAATTTTCAAGTATGGTGTGAGGTAAGCAAGTGTCAATATTCTATTCTTTTCTCTTCCTTCCTTTCTCTCTACATCCCTTCCTTTCTGTTTCTCTTTCTCTCTTTACATATGAAAATCTATCGTCTCTGTACAATTTCTTGAAAAGATTATTTTCCCATTGAATTGCCTTGGCCCCTTTGTTGAATAGCAATTAATCTTAGAAGCGTATATCTAGTTCTGGACTTTATATTCTGTTCCACTGAAAAATAATCATTATGCTATTACATCACATTATCTTATGACAGTGTAGCTTTCTAGTTAGTATTAGGTGGTGTAAAACCTTCAATTATGTTCTTCCTTTCCAAAGTTGTTTTAGGTATTCTGGGTCCTTTGAATATTTGTATACACTTTACATTCAGCTTGGCATTTCTACCAAAATCCTACTAGAATTTTGATTAGAAATACATTGAATATTTTTAACTCTTTGAGGAACCTCCACACAGTTTTCCAGAGTGGACCATTTCACTCTGGAAACCATTTCACCATTTCACATTCCCATCAATAGTGTAAAAGGGTTCCCTTTTCTCGCATCGGGCACTGAGGGGGGCACTTGACGGGATGAGCACTGGGTGTTATTCTGTATGTTGGCAAATTGAACACCAATAAAAAATAAATTTATTATTAAAAAAAAAAGAAGAAATACATTGAATATGGGCATCCCCAGTGGCTCAGTGGTTTAGCACCGCCTTTGGCCCAGGGCGTGATCCTGGAGACCCGGGATTGAGTCCCACGTCGGGCTCCCTGCCTGGAGCCTGCTTCTTCCTCTGCCCGTGTCTCTGCCGCTCTCTCTCACTCTCGCTCTCTCTCTCTCAATCTCAGTCTTCCATAAATAAATGATAAATAAATAAATCTTAAAGAAAAAGAAATACATTGAATATATAGATCAATTGGGGAAGAATTGGTTTCTTAACAACATTGAATCTTACATATCTTTTCATTTATGTAGATCTTCTTTAATTTTGGCCATGTTTTGTAGTTTTCAGTGCCTAAGCTTTACACATTTTTGAATTTCTCAATAAATATTTCATAATTTTAAAAAGATTGTTTTAAAATTTAATTTTCTGGTTGAGCATTATTAGTAAATAGCAATAAAATGACTTTTGTATATTGATTTTGTGTCCTGTGACATTTTTAAAGTTACTTATTGGTTCTAGCAGATTTTTGGTGGTAACTTAAGGATCTTCTAAATAAATTATCAGTGTCTCTGCATAAAGTTTTTCCTTTCTGATATATATGCATTTTTGTTCTTTTACTAACCTTATTATACTGGATAGGCCATTCGTCATAACGATGAGTAGAAGTAATGACAATAAATATTCTTGTTTAGGGGAAGGGAAATCATTCAGTCATTCTATTAACATCTAATGACACCATTAAATATGATATTAGATGAAGGATTTTTTGTTTTCTTTTAGCTGCTGGGTTTTTTTGTGTTTTTGTTGTTGTTGTTATTGTTGTTTTGTTTTGTTTGTAATGTCACTTACCAGGTTGAGGAAATTTCCTTTTATTTCTAATATGCAGAGGGTTTTTTTTTCCTTAGCTATGAGTGAGTGCTAAATTTTGTAAAATTTTGTTTAATTATATTCATTGAGATGCTTATGAGTTTTTTTTAGTTTGTTGATATGGTGAATGAATTAGATTGATTGCTTTGTGGAAGTTGAGCAAATCTTAAATTCCAGGTATAAACTCCACTTGGTGATGACATATAACCCTTTTGTATATTGTTGGACTTTATTTGTTAATAATTTCTTAAGGACTTTGTGTCCAAAGGACTTGTGTTCACAGGGCATATTGATCTATGGCTCCTTTCATGCAATGTATTTATCTGGTTTTGGCATCAGAACGATGCTGGCCCTATATCAGTTGGAAGTGGATCCTCCCCTTTTCTATTTTCTAGAACAGTTTGAATAGACTTGGTATTATTTCTTTCTTAAGTGGTTGAATTCATTAGTAAATCCATTTGTTCCTAGAATTTTCTTTGTGGGAAGAATTTTAACTATAAATAAGTTTCTTTTATTTTTATTGTTGTTTAACTGTATCGGTTATGTATTATTATCTTTTTTTAGTGAACTTTGGTAGTTTGTAAATATCAAGACATTTATCCATTTTATCAAAGTTTTTGAATTTTTGCTTTCATTGGTCAGTTTTCTTTTGAAGACATACAAAATATGAGAAAAATACTATTTTATATTTATCTGCATTGATAACTTCCAGTGATTTTTATTACACAGGATAGATGTGTATGGTTGATCTTTGAACAACATGGGTTTGTACCTATGCATATTTTTACAGTATAATACTGTAAATGTATTTTCTCTTCCTTATGATTTTAATAACATGTTCTTTTCTTTAGCTACTTATTATAAGAATATAATATATAATACATGTAATATACAAAGCATATGTTAATTGACTATTAGTATTATCCAAAGGGCTTCCAGTCACTAGAAGTCTATTAGTAGTTCAAATTTGGGAAAGTCAACAGTTATACATGAAGTTTTGACTGTGTGGAGTCAATGCTCCTAATCTCCACATTATTCAAGGGTCAACTATATTTCCATCTGGTATTATATTCCTTTTGCTTGAATATATTTTTTATACCTCTCTTATAGTGCTGGTCTGCTGGCAATAAATTTATCAGCTTCTATATCTCTATCAACATCTTTATTTCATTTTCAGTTTTGCAAGGAATTTATGCTGGTGTAGAATTCTAGGTTGATATATTTTTTTCTTTCTGTGCTTCGAAGATATATTTCTATTGTTTTCTCGCCAAATATTTTTTCAAAGACTTTTTTTTTAAGAACAGCTATAGCTTAGCAACAAAGTTGAAAGGGAGATACAGACATTTTCCTCCACCTACGAATACACTTCCCCACTATCAACATAACATCATTCACCAAAATGGTACATTTTTTACCAAGGATGAATCTACATAGGCATGTCATAGTAACCCAAAGTCCATAGTTTACTTTAGGATTCACTCTTCGTATTCTACATTCTATAGATTTAGATAAATTGGATAAAATTTATTACTTCAATGGCATATAGAGTATTTTAACTGACCTACAAATACTCTGTGATCTGTCTGTACATCTCTTCTTTCCATCCCACCTCCCACAACCACTTACCTTTTTTACTGTCTCCATAGTTTTGCTTTCTAAAGGATGTCACATCATCAGAATCATGCAGTAGGTATCCTTTTCAGATTGTCTTCTTTCACTTAGTAATATGCATTTAAATTTCCTCCATGGGGCAGCCCCGGTGGCTCAGCGGTTTAGCGCCGCCTTCAGTCCAGGGCCTGATGTCCACGTCGGGCTCCCTGCATGGAGCCTGCTTCTCCCTTTGCCTGTGCCTCTGCCTCTCTCTCTCTCTCTCTCTCTCTCTCTGTCTTTCATGAATAAATAAATAAAAATCTTAAAAATAAATTTCCTCCATGACTTTACATATTCCACTTCCTGGATATGCCACAGTGCATTTATCCATTAATTTACTAAAGGGCGTTTGCTTCCAAATTTAAGCAAATATGAATAAAGCTGCTATAAGCATTGTGTGTAGGTATTTTGTGGGCATAAGTTTTCAACTCATTTGGGATAATACCAAGGAGCGTATTTGCTGTTTTGTATGGTATGAGTATGTTTAGTTTTATAAGAAACCGCCAAACTGTCTTCCAGAGTGGCTAAACCATTTTGCATTATCACCAGCAATGTATGAAAGGTCCTGTTGCTCCACATCCTCTCCAGTGGTATTATTAGTGTTCTGAATGTTAGCCATTCTAATAGGTGTGTGGTGGTATCCCAATGCTGTTTTATTTTGCACTTCCTCTGTTGACATATATTGTAGAGAATCTTTTCTTGCATTTATTTGCCATCTGTATAGCTTCTTTGGTGTTAAGGTGTTCAGCCCATTTTTTAATTGGGTTGTTTTATTATTTTTGAGTTTTAGGAGTTCCTTGTATATATATATATTTTTTTATTTAAATATTTTTAAATTTATTTATTCATGAGAGACACAGAAATAGAGAGGAGACATAGACAAAGGGAGAAGGAGGCTCCTCTCAGGGAGCCCATTGCGGGACTCGATCCCAGATCCCAGGATCTCGCCCTGCGCTGCAGGCAGATGCTCAACCGCTGAGCCACTCAGGTGTCCCTCCTTGTATAGTTCGGATAATGGTCTTTTATCAAATGTGTCTTTTGCAAATATTTTCTCCCCATCTGTGGCTTGTTTTCTATTTCTCTTAATACTATCTTTTGCGGAGCAGAAGTTTTTAATTTTAATGAAGTCCAGTTTATCAATTATTTCTTTCATGGATTGTGTCTTTGGTGTTGTAAATAAAAAGGCATCACCATATCCAAGATCATCTAGGTTTCCTAATATTATCATCTGGGAATTTTATAGTTTTGTATTTTATATATAGGTCTATGATACATTTTGAGTTAATTTTTTAGTGGGATGTAAAACTTATGTCTAGATTCATTTCTTTGTATGTAGAAGTCCAGTTGTTCAAGCAGCATTTATTGAAAACATTTTATTCTCCTCATTGTGTTGCCTTTGTTTTTTTGTCAAAGATCATTGAATATTTTTATGTGGTAGACTCTCTATTATGTTCCTTTGGTCGATTTACCTATTATTTCACCAATACCACATATTCTTGATTACTATAGTTTTCTAGTAAGTCTTAAAATTGGTTGGTTGTTCTTCAATATTGAGTTCGCTATTTTGGGTCTGTTATCTCTCCTTATAAACCTCAAGATATGGGGATCCCTGGGTGGCGCAGCGGTTTAGCGCTTGCCTTTGGCTCAGGGCGCGATCCTGGGAACCCGGGATCGAATCCCACGTCGGGCTCCCGGTGCATGGAGCCTGCTTCTCCCTCTGCCTGTGTCTCTGCCTCTCTCTCTCTGTGACTCTCGTAAATAAATAAAAATAAAAAAATAAATTTAAACTTCAAGATGTTTACTAATATCTGCAAAATAAATGGCTAAGATTTTGATTGATATTGTGCTAAGTTTGTAGATTAAATTAGACAGAACTTACATTTTGATATTATTGAATCTTCCTAATCTTAAACATGGAGTATCTATTTAGTTCCTCTGATTTTGTACAGAGTTTTATAATTTTTGTCATATGGATCTTGTATATGTTATGCAAGATTTATACCTACGTATTTCATATTTGGAGAGGCTAATGTAAATGGTATTGTGTTTGCAATTTCCAGTTCCATCCATTCAGCAATTGACTTTTATATATTAACCTTGTATCCTGTAATCTTGCTATAATTGCTTATTAGTCCAGGATTTTTTTTGCTAGTTTTTTCAGATATTCTACATTCTAGATGATACCATCTGCAAACAAAGACAGTTTTACATCTTCCTTTGAGCTAGTGTATCTTTTGTTTCCTTTTCTTGTTTTATCGCATTAGGTAGAATTCCAGAATGATGTTGATCCTTGCCTTGTACCTTATCTTAGTGGAAAAGCTTAAAATTTCTCATGACAAGTATGATGTTAGCTGTAGGTTTTTTTGTAACTAGTCTTTATCAGGTTGATAAAGTTCCACTGTATTCCTAGCTTCCTAAGAGTTTTTACTATGAATGAGTATTTTTTTAGTCTGTTGATATGATAGAATACATTAATTGATATTTGAATGTTGAACCAGAATTGCATACCTGGGATATATCCCATTTGGTTTTGGTATATAATTATTTTTACATATTGTTGGATCTAACTTGCTAATATTTTGTTGAGTTTTTTTCAGCTATGTTCATAAGACATTTTGTTCTGTACTTTCCTTTTCTTGTAATGTATCTGGCTGTTTTGTTATTAGGGTAATGTTAGCCTCATACAATGAGTTAGGAAGTATTCCTTCTGCTTCTGTCTTTTAGAAGAAATTATAGAGAATTGGTATAACGTTTTTGTTTTTGGTAAATTCACCGGTGAGCCCATTGGTGCTTTCTTTTTTGGAAAGTTATTAATATAGATTCAATTTCTTTAATAGATACAGGGCTATTCAGATCTTCTCTTCTTGTACAGTTTTTGCCAATTGTGTCTTGCAAGGAATTGGTCCATTTTATTTTGTTTTTGAACTTGTGGGGATAGCGTTGTTGATAGTATTTCTTTACTATCCTTTTAATTTCCATGGTGTTTGTGGTGATGTCCCTGTATTAGTGATTTATAACTTTATTTTTTTCTTAAATAGCCTAGCTAGAGGTTTTTCAATTTTATTGATATTTTCAAAGAAACAACTTTTGGTTTCTTTGTTGTTTGCTACAGATTTCCTGTTTTCAATTTCATGGATTCATTTCTGATTCTTATCACTTTTTCACTTTATTTTCAACTTTATTTGTATTTAGTTAGACTTTTTTCTTTTTCTGGTTGCTACTAAGTGTTTCTCATTATTGTGTTTTTGGAAACTGATTATGATGAGAATTGGTACAGTTTTTACTTTTCACTTTGAGTTTATATTTTTTATCAAATTTTGAGATTATACTTTTAAATCAAATCCTTTAAACTTATCTTTTTTCACTCTTCTGTTCTCAGGAATCCAATTAACATATATGAGGCCACTTGATGTTGTTCTAAATATCACTAATGCTCTGTTCTTATATTTTCAGTCTTTTTTTATTTATGTGTTTGATTTTAGATAATTTCTTTTGCTGTCTTCAAGTTTTCTGATTTTTTATTCTGTAATGCTTAACATGTTGTTACTCATGTCCAGTGATTTTTCATTCCAAGTAATTTATTTTTCATCTCTAGATGTTCCATTTGGATATTATTTATATTGTCCAGTTTTCTCTTTGTCATATATGCTTCTCTCTTCCTTTCTGAGCATATAGACTATGTTTTTAATAGCTATGCTAATGTCTTTATCTACCAATTTATCATATGTATACTTTCTGGGTCTATTGATTATTATTGTTATTGAAATTATCATTATTGAAATTATTATTATGATTAGTTGATTTTTTGCTTCCTGATTATCTTTCTGCTTCTTTACATTCCTGGCAATTTTTGTTTTGGTGAATGTTGGGTGTTTTTTGTATTCCTTTAATTATTCAGTAGTTTTGTTCTAGAGCCTGATTTTTTTTCTTTCTTTTTCTTTTTCTTTTTCTGTTTTTTTTTTTTTTTTTTTTTTTACTTCTATTCATGAGGGATACACAGAAAGAGGCAGAAACATAGGCAGACGGAGAAGCAGGCTCCCTGTGGGGAGCTTGATGCAGGACTTGATCCCAGGACCCTGGGATCATGCCCTGAGCCAAAGGCAGATGTTCAACCAGTGAGTTACCCAGGTGACTTGGCACCTGATTTTGATAGTTGGATATCAATTTGATTTTCTTAAGTATTATTTTTAAGCGTTTTTAAGTTAAGTCCAAAGCAACTTTTTGTCTGTGGCTAATTAGTTCTCTTTGCCAAGGCAATAATGTTTTGTGGAATATACTTGGTGGCCCATGTATTATATTAATCTTTACTATGAGTGATGCAAATGTAAACCATTCCTAGCTCTATGTGTGCTTCAGGTATTGTTCTATATACTGTTTGGTAGTTCTTTCTCTGACTTCAGTAATTTCTTTACATGTATCAGGCCAATGATTCAAGTAGACCCCTCTTAGGATCTTTGGAGCTTTAATTTTATGTATCTCTCACCTCTTTGTTACTCTATCCTGTAAAATCTGTGTTACTTAGCCTCCTCAAATTCTGAACTCTGTCTCCTCCATTAGTGAAACTGCTAGACTTTGTTTTGGCTCTCCCTTTTTGCAATGACACCTGGCAACTCTCCAGGCAGTGAGCTGGGGCATTTCCAAGACTCGTCTCATTTGTTTTCCTTCATTCAGGGATCACTGTCCTGCACTGCCTGTTGCCCAACGTTTGAAAACTGTTGTTTTATACATTTTTATCTAGTTTTATATTTGGTTAAGGTAGGAGAATAAGTCTGGTCCAATTATTCCATCATGGCCTTAAGCGAAGTGCCATCACTCAGCATCTTAATGCACATTCTTCCATGCCTCCCGTGTTCTAAGTGTAAGAACACACATATTTTTTTCATATTAGAATAATATACAGAACTGTTATTCTTTTCATAACAATTACAAGCAGTTTTACATGTTACTACTATTGTTACAGGATTTTTTTCCTTCTTGGGACCATCTCTTTCTCTGGTTATGCATCTTTAAATTCTCTGGAATATATGGGAGCCTGATGTTCCTTCTGTTAATACTGCTTCCTCTCTCACAACCCATATTCTTGCTACATCAAAAAATGGATTTGATCAGGGATTTCTGCGAGGCAATACAATGGATATTGTTATGCTAACAGTTTATTGATAGTGCCTACATGTTGTGAGTTTTAGCTCCTTATCAAGATGCATTCAAATTTTGTCTCCAGAACCATAAGGTAGATGGTATCTTTCCACATGTTGCAGTTAAGACTCAATGAACTTAAGTTGAGAGATAGTATAGTGGGGTGAGAATGTGAGGTCTGTTATCTGAATCTTCCTTGGTTTGAAATCCACTTCTGACACTTACTGGCTTTGCAACTTTCTGCAACTTACTGAACCATTTTGTGCTTTAGTTTCTCAATCTATGAAATAAAGCTAATAATAATGCTTATGTCATTTTGAATGTTGATGACTTTACGCATATAAAAATTAGAGCAGTGCCTAGAGCGTATTAGCTCCTCGATAATTTTTTTTATAAATTCTTATTTTTAATTGACTCCTCCAGGGTCAGGCATAGAATAAACATACTTTTATGTTCAACCTTATTCTTCTAACTTGAAATATATACTTTCCCCTTTATAGGAAGTGGTGTGACTATATAAACTATGATAATTAAAAGCCTCAATGAGTTCCTTTTTATTTCATTCTTGGTTGCTATGCTCATAAATTCAGTTTGAACTTCAACTCAGGCTATATAATTCTGAGTTATACTCTGATAAGAGATTATTTGTATACCACTCCATTAAAAATTTCTGAAGTAATTTGTATTTCTGTTGTGCTAGAGATATCAAATATTCCTTTGGAGGTCTTTGATATCAAATTAATTCCCTTTTCTCTCATTATGTCTGAGAAACTCATTGTATATCACTAGAAATATAGTTCTCACACTTCCTTGTGGAAATTGTTTAGTGTATAGACTTGGATATATATGAGAAATGATGCTGAGACAGTCAAGATGAATTTGAGAGGTTTAGTATCTTTCAGTTTTCATGATACCTCTCTCCTTCTTTTATCAAGAAGGATCAAGGCAGTGGACTATCCATTATGTGTTCTATGTCGAGACAAAAAAATCTAATTAGTTAAATTGTAAGTTTAACTTTTCTGAGACCTAAGAATAATTTCAATGGTATCCTTGAATTGGACTGGTTTAAAGTGCTAAGTGATTATTCAAAGTAATAAGTGAAATGTTTGAAAAATATCTGACACCTATGTTAGCTTAATTTTTGATTGTTGATGTATTTAGAAACTATATTAACTTATTTTATTGTTTTTAATTAAGAAAAAGATCAATATTTTCTATATTGAAGGAAGTAGAAGGTGGGCAAAGTAGTTCATGTCCATTATTTCCTACTTCTGTGATTTTTCTTCCCCTTCAGAGATTCCAAATAATTTTTGATTGTGGAAAATACCTAATTTCACTGTGACAGAGAATCTTATTAATGAAAGACAATAAAAGATCTTATTAATCTTATCTATCTTCTCTTTTCTTTAGAAAACAATTAGAGAGGAATTCCTCTCTTCTATCTCTGTTTCATAGTAGGCTTTTTATCTGTTAGAATAAATAGCCATTGGAGATCTGCTTCTTTTGCTTCTTTCTTAGATTAACACTTGTACCAGCATGTGCAGAAAGAGAGCCTCTGATTGCCTTATTCTGCTCTTCTTCTGTCTTCTCATATTTTCCCTAAAGACTGAGCTGGAAATTTTACTATTTGTCAGTTACATTTCTCTGGTGATACAAGGAAGCGTTCTCGCCCCCTTTAAGTTGTCTAAGCACAGAAATGGACATTGCAAGTATGCTGACACCTCTCCAGAATGTGCAATTCATTCACTCCCTTGATTAGTTCTTTTGTGAGTGGACAGTATTGGTTTTGTACATACACAGCCTCAGGAATATGACAAGACCTATGGAGCTATAGGGTACTTCAAAACTTCCTACACTAAGAAGGGGCTCTTTAATTTACACCCCACAATTGGTTTTATCTGGATTATTGTTAGTAGGGTCATTATGACATCCTGGGTCAGTTCAAATCATTAAAGAAAGGATATAACCTGTAGGCTGAAAACTCATTTGTGAAGATGGCCTTGGGACCAATCCCTTTGGTGGGATGAATCTCTCAGGGGAAATCCTGAGTTTTCCAGTAAACATGGGGTCAGTTCTCTTAATCAGGTCCAGGAAACATGATCTCTTTAAGATTGATTTATTATCTTAAAAGACATAGGCATAGAAAAATAGAACAAATCAGAAACCATTCATTAGAACCCACTATGTGTTATGTGCTAGATCCTCCTGAGCATTTGGGGACATGTGAATGTAAATAAGACCTGGTCTATGTCTTCATGAGCTTTGTAGTATAGTAATAGAGAAAGATGTATATGAGAGTTGGGTTCTTTCCCTCATGTGCAGTAAAAAGTCTGATTGGTGAGCTTCTGGGACACTTGTACAGTTTACAGAGCTTCCCAGTGAAGGCTTAATCTGCATCTCTGTCAATTAAATATGATGTACAAGTACTGATTGGTGGGGGCAGTTCTGTTGAGTACGTTCTAGTGCTGTGTACATAGGACTGCAGATATGACTTGTTTTGGGCTGAGAGTCAGGACAATTTATTATTTAGTTTCTTCCCTCCTGATCCAGAAGTTACATTGCGTTGTGCTCATGAAAAACCCCCAGACCCCCCAAGACAGTACCTAGTTTATGCTGGGGGTTTCCAAATGTCCTGTCTTACATTTACAGAAGAAGTATATGGAAGAGTCTGGAAACTCCTCCTTTCCTTTAGTTTCCTTGTTCCCCAAATTAATTGGGGTTATATATTTTTCCTCTTGACAAAGTTTTAGTATTTTGTGAGACAAAAATTATAAATTGAGGTGGAAATGTTCTTCTAACATGGGACATAACTCAGGATGCAATAAAAATATGTTTTGTTTATGGCAAAATTTGCAAACCTTTGCTCAGTGAAAAGTACATGTTTTTGCTCAGTGATGAAGCTGGCAAAAAGTCAAATTTGCCCGTTTCTCTCCACATGGGTAATCTTTGAGCATTACATTTCCCCCTCACTGCATGTGCTCCCTATGCCTCTGGGGCTATAATTAGACCAACAGGGGTGAATATTTTAGCAGAAACATAAAGACTCCGGAAGATAAGTACCCCAAATATGCACAAATCTAAATCTGGTGTCAATTCTTGGTGCACTGCCTTCCTTTTCCCACCCTTGTTATATTTTAAAGTACAAACTTATTGGTAGATTTATATAAACTGACACCTACAGCTCTCTGAACACAAAGTTTATGTGAGCATTTGAGTACAAGTGTGTGGTGATATCTAGTGCCAACTGATCCTTATCTAAAAGCCATTTGCTATTCCAATTGGTAGGGCAGCAGACAGGTTAAAATATTAATTATACAACTGCCATAACTTATCAGGAGAAATTAGAAGTTTCTTAATTCAAACAGCTGCAATTAATTTGCCCTTCCAAATTCTAAGAAATAATAAAGCAAAGAAAGAAATAGAACAATCTGAAGCAAATCTGACAAAAATAGTTGAACTTCATTTGTATTCTTTGAAGTAATGTTACACTAATTGTTTGTATTGTTTACCTAACAATAGTTAGTAGTTGGCTGTAGCAATTAAGCAGAATCTGTGTGTTTTTTTTTTTGTCTCATCAACAAGAGACAAACATTTAGGAGTACTGGACATTTGAAGATTATTGTACCCTGTGACAGGACATGAACAAATGACCAGCATATGCCCTAATAACTATGCTCCTTTCTTGGTAACTGCTCGTTAGGGAGATGCTCTTTCCAAGTCTACTACTAACTTCAGCTGTTGTTTACATTAGAAATAAAGGAAAATGATACAACCTTGATTTTTTAAATTGAAGTATAGTCAACATACAATGTTATATTAGTTTCAGGTGTACAATATAGTGATTTGACAACCCTATGTGTTATATATGCTCACCACAAGTGTAGCTACTGTCTGTCACCGCACAATGCTATTACAATACCACTGACTACATTTCCTATGCTGTACCTTTCATTGCCGTAACTTATTCATTCCATAGCTGGAAGCCTCTACCCACCCCCCTCCGTACCCATTTTACCCATTCCCTTCACCCCTCAACCCCTCTGGAAACCATCAGTTTGTTCTCTACAATTATGGCTCTATTTCTGCTTTGTTTTGTTTTTTAGATTCCACGTATAACTGAAATCATATGGTATTTGTCTTTGTCTGACTTATTTCACTTAGCATAATACTCTCTAGGTCCATCCTTGTTATTGCAAATGGCAAGAGCTCATTTTTTTTTGTGTGTCCAAGTAATCCATTGTATAGGTATACCATATCTTCTTTATCCATTCATCTATCAATGGATATGGATTGCTTCCATATCTTGGCTATTGTAAACAGTGCTGCAATAAATATAGGAGTGCATATATCTTTTCAAATTAATGTTTTCATTTTGGGGAGAGTAAATAACCAGAACTGGAATTACTGGGTTGAATGATATTTCTATTTTTAATTTATTGAGAAACCTCCATGCTGTTTTAGATAGTGATTATATTAATTTACACCTTCTCACCAATAGTACACCAGGATTTCCTTTTCTCCAATCCCTGCTGACACTTATTTTTTGTCCTTTGAATACTAGCTATTCTGATTGTTGTGAGGTGATATCTCATTGTGGTTTTGATTTGCATTTCCCTGATGATTAGTGATGTTGAGCATCTATTCATGTGTCTGTTGGCCATCTGTATATCTTTTTTGGAAAAATGTCTATTCTGATCCTCTGCCCATTTTTTAATTGGATTTTTTGCTTTTGGTGTTGAGTTATATAAATCTTATATATTTGGGTATTAACCTTTTATGAGATATATCATTTGAAAATATCTCCTTCCATTCAGTAGGTTACCTTTTTGTTTTGTTGATGCTTTCCTTCACTGTGTACAAGCTTTGTATTTTGGTGTAGTCCTAATAGTTTATTTTTGTTTTCATTTCCCTTGCCTGAGGGGACTTATCTAGAAAAAGAATATTGCTAAAGCCATAGTCAAAATGATTACTGCCTAGATTTTCTTCTATGAGTTTTATGGTCTTTAATCCATTTTGAGTTTAGTTTTCTGTATGCTGTAAGAAAGTAGTCCAGGTGCATTCTTTTTCATGTGGCTGTCCAGTTTTCTGAACACAATGTATTAAAAAGGCTCTTTTTACCCCATTGTATATTCTTGCCTCCTGTGTCATAGATTAATTGACCATCTAAGTATGAGTTTATTTCTGGGCTCTTTATTCTGTTCCAGTGATCTATGTATCTATTTATATGCCAGTATTATATTGTTTTGATTTCTATATCTTTATAGTATATCTTGAAATTTGGGACTGTAATATCTCCAGCTTTGTTCTTTTTTCTCAAAATTGATTTGGTTATTCAGGATCTTTTGTGGTTCCTTACAAGCTTTAGGATTATTTTTTCTAGTTCTGTGAAAAATACATTTTGAAAGGTATTGAATTGCATCTGTAGATTGCTTTGGGTAGTATGGACATTTTAACAATATTAATTCTTGCAGCCCATGAATATGGTATATCTTTCCATTTATTTATGTTATCTACAATTTCTTTCATCATTGCCTTATAATTTCCCAAGTTTAAGGAAACTTTCACTTCTTCAGTTGAGTTTACTCCTATGTAATTTATTCTTTTTGCTGCAGTTTTAAGTGGAATTTCTTTCTGATCTTTTGTCATTAGTATATAGAAATGCAACAGATTTCTGAATATTAATTTTTTATCCTGCAACTTTATTGAATTCACTTATTCTAATATTTTTTTTTAGTGGAGTCTTTAGGGTTTTCTATGTATAATACCACGTATCTACTAATAGTGACATTTTTGCCTCTTCCTTACAAATTTGGAAAGCTTTTATTTCTTTTACTTTTATGATTGTTATGGCTATGATTTTCATTTTTATGTTAAATAAAAGTGATGAGGGTAGACATCTTTGTCTTGTTGTTAATGTTCAGAATGATGTGTATGTGTGTGACTGTGTATGATATGTGTGCATGCATGGTGTGTATGAGCATGTATGTGTATGTAAAATAGGTACTGTAAGATTCTCTGTGATGATGTGTCTATGGGATTTGCATTTCTGGAAGCTCCCACTTTCAGAAATACTTGAAGATACTATGTAGTCTCTTCAGTACTTCTGCCAGGATTTCTATCTTTAAAAAGAAAAATTCCTATGACTGAATCTTTTTATGGTGTGTGTGTGTGTGTGTGTGTGTGTGTGTGTGTGTGTGTGAAAATTAATAAGATGCTGGAATCCTTTTAAATATCTTATATTCAAATTACTTTTAAAATAAAATATAGGGTATTTATTTTACCACAAATGATGAGATGCTTATCTACCTAATTTTATGCTTGCTTTTTTTCTTATACATCCTCAAGATTCTCCCGTTTCCAGCTTCTGTTTCTAGCAATGCAAACAAAATGGTTTTAGGTGTCGAAACATAACACCCATTACTTTTTTCTTCAAGTTCAGTAATTGAGAGTTAAGAACCAGAAGAAAGATAAATATAGATCAAAAGTCAGCTTCTTTACTGATAAGTCCAGTTGGAGAATGTGTGTCTTGATTTGTGAGCAAAAGAACTTGTTCAAATGTTCCACCTGGATTAGATGGAATTATGCCCTTGTCACTGGTGGCCTTGGGCATCTCCAAGTTGCTATCTGTAGCAGGCACCAACTACAAGGCAGAGAGAGAATCAAGCATTATGTCCACTGTAGGCAGGCTGGCTTTCAGGAGGGCAAGCAGAAAACACTGACGTCAGTTTCCTCTACTGACTCATTAGTTAAAAAGTCACTCATCACTAGATGCCAAATGAGCTGGGGGACAGGAATGAGAGGCCGGGAGGGCAAGTTCCACTCAAGTGCTTCCTTGTGGAAACATAAAGAGTGAGTGCTGAATAAATGTTCCTCTCTAAGAGCAAACAAAATTGGTTAATTCTTTGAATCACAATATGCAGTAAGACAAGTGATTTATGTAGAGACTTGATTCTGCAGTTAGTATATTTATCTATGGTAGGATATATTCCTTTTTGCCAAGACAGTCTTATTTGTGCCTATTGGCCTATAATAGCTGCTAATAATAATAATAAACTCAATCCTGTTTCAGTGTGGATGATAAATTATATGGTCCCCATAGCTCCTGGGGATGAAAAGGTCAATAAATTGGCCTCCTTAGATACCCTGAGAGTAAACTCATACTTGTGTTATTCTTGGAGTTTTAGATTATTTTCCAGGATATTCATTTGGTGGAATTTCATATTAGTGAGAACTGAAACTATTCATCATTGTGAACAATAACGACAGTGTTTGCAGCAATGTGAAACCACCACTTCCCCTGTGACTTTGGTGAAGACCTTTCCAGACTGCATATGATGTCTTTCTGGACCAGACATTTTTTCATTTCAGAGATGATGATTTAAAGAGAATATCCTCCTTTTCCATGACCACAGCTGCAGCATTTATTGACAGGTTTTGTCTTTTATGACATAGGGATTATGATGGCATTAAGTCTCCAGAAAGCAAGGCATTCCTGGGGGAAGGGAAACATAAGAAACAAACTGAGGAGTGAAGGATAGAGGTAGAACTTAAGAAGACATTATGAGTTGTCCTGGAGAAGTGATATTTACAGCAGGATATAGAAAATTATTCCAGCCCCATAGCATGGGAATGAAATGGCTGTGTGACTGGAATTCAAGGCAAACTATTTGTCTGCTCTCTCTGTTCAGCTATAAGAGGGCAAATTGTTATCAGCAAGGTTGCACATGCTCACATATATTGCCCCTGGTGTTGAGAGGAAAATTTTAAAATGTCTATTAAAAGTGTTGTAATTCAAGGTCAGGATTTGAGTTTCTTCTATTAATTGATGAAAATTTGCTAGGCTCTGTCAGAAGCCATTTCTTCATCAGGGCCCCAAACTAAAAGAGATATTAACTAGGTAGCTGGGCTACTATTCTTAGTAATCCCCATCCTGACATGCTGTGCTGATATATTAATTTCTTACTCAGCGTTTGAGAAATACTTTGGCTGCAATTAAAGTTCTGTAAGTCTGAGGTGTTATATAGAGAACTAAGGTAAAAATTAAGCATTTGCGTCCTGCATATTTCTTTAGACTGTGTGACACTGCACTATGCTGAGGAAGTAAGAAGAAAATGTTCAGATATCAATGGCTATGTTTGCATAGAATTTTAATCTGTAAGAGTTAGAAAGGACTCTTAAAGATAATTTACTCCCAGGCTTCATTTGGCTGATGAGGAAACAGGATCATAGACCCAAAGAAAGATTAGTTCCTAGACAGAGTAAGAGCAAAAACCAAGAGGTAAAAGGAGTTGTATTGTATTAAGAAATAAAAGAGACTCAATATGATTATAGCATAGAGTATGATAGAAGGAGGGCAGAGAGAGGCAACTTGGAAGGGATAAGTAGAAACCAAACCTGGGAATAGAAGAAGGTCTTAGAAGCCATGCCACAGATTGGGGAGTTTATCCTACATGTGCACAAAAGAGCTGAAGTCAAAAAGGGGCTGCTTCTAGAGGGCTGAGGACACATGTCTCTTCCTCTCTTGACTCCACTTCCTTTTATAACATAAAATAAGCCTTTAAAAGATTATATGTATAAGAGAACTGGAAGGTTAGAGAATAAGTTATCTTTGGATAACCTGCTCTTAACTATTTGGAGAAATAGTAAAAGATAATTTCCACAAAAGGGAGACAATTGTCAGCCTTAAGAATACAAGAATACTTCCAGTACTATGTACAATGAGTGACGAAAGACCAAACCTGGAGACCACCTGGAGAAAGCACAGGTTTTCAGAAAAGAGGGAAACAACTTACTTACAGAAGAAAAAGAATCCCACTTGTGGCAGAATTCTCATTAATGAAGACAATGAAGCCCTTTCCAAAAGTGGGTCTACCTGACTGACTGAGCACATACCCCTTCTTTACTTCCTTCCCTGCAAAAAGAGGGGAATGTACATTCAACCTTAAATTTCACATGGGAAAGGAGCATTCAAGTTCATGAGAAATAAGACAATTTGATACATGCAGGGACGCAGGATTTACTGTACACTAATCATCCCTGAAAAAATGATTCAATAGCAGCATCAAAATGAAAAATAAAGTTAAGAAATAATGATGGTCACAGTAAATAGGGAGTAAGTAACAATCCAGAACTAAAATCAGTGGTGTTTATCAACAGGTGTGGTGAGAGAAGAGTGAGTGTGACAACACACTAAGGATCCTTCTATTTCTAAAGAGAATACTGAAATAAGCATATTTAGTTTTGTGTGTAGAAATTTTAAGAGTGACTTATTACTATAAGAATATTAGAATTTATCACTTCTGGACCACTAGAAGGGAAAAATGCAATAAGGAAAAACTGATCAGTAGTACCAATGCAAAAAAATAAAATAAATAAAAACAAAAATTAAAAAGAAGGAACAGACAGGGTGCCTGAGTAGCTCAGTCAGTGTCAAAATCAAGTGTGTCTTGATTTTGGCCCAGATCATGATCTCAGGGTTCTGAGATCAAGCCCTGGTCTGGCTCCACACCATATGTGGGTCCTGCTTAAGATTCTTTTTCTCCCATTGCCCCTGTCCTCCAGCCCCTCACTCATGCTCTCTCTCTCTCAAAAATACATAAAGAGCTTTAAAAAAAAAGACAGAAACCAACAAGAATGAATGTTAAATAGAAAAAATATTATAGAATTAAGTTTGAATTAATGTGAATTAGGTTCCACTTTTCAAAAATGATCACTTTCAGACAAACATATCAAAAACCTGTATAACAGAAAAATGTTGAAAATAATAAATAATAATAAAAATATGTTTTTCCCTCAAATAAACTATACCTCAATCTCATGAACAAATCTGATGCAGAACTAGAGAAATTTAATCATAATTAATTAAAATAAAAATTTTACTTGATTATGGTGTATTGAATACAAGGATGTTTCAACATTAGAAAATATATTATTGTGACTAATTATAATAAGTAGACAAAAGAAAATATCACATTCAATTGTATAAAATAGTTATATTCTCTTCAATGTAGTACTTTTTTCTTATCTATTTACATTTCTTTATATACTCTGGAAATTAACCTTCCTCTGATATTTACATTGCAAGTGTTTTCTTCCAATGTCTTATATTTTGAATAATTTGGAATGATATTGTTTTTGAAGACTGATAATGTCTTATTTTCTGGGTTTCTATATCTTATTGAAAATAGATTTTCTTTTTCTCTTTTAAATTCTTCTGTATTTTCTTCTACTACTTTTATAATTTTGTTTTGCTACATTGCCATTTGTAAAAACAATAACCTGGGAACAAACTAAATGTCATTGACAAAATCATGGTGCATTCATACAATGGGACACTCGGTATGAGTTCAATAAGTCAATCGGAGAAGGACAAACAGCGTATGTTCTCATTCATTTGGGGAATATGAATAATAGTGAAAGGGAATATAAAGGAAGGGAAAAGAAATGTTGGGAAATATCAGGAAGGGAGACAGAACATAAAGACTCCTAACTCGGGGAAACGAACTAGGGGTGGTGGAAGGGGAGGAGGGCGGGTGTTGGAGGGGAATGGGTGACGGGCACTGAGGTGGACACTTGACGGGATGAGCACTGGGTGTTTTTCTGTATGTTGGTAAATTAAACACCAATAAAAAAATAAAAATAAAAAAAAATAAAAATAAAAAATAAAATATCATGATGCTTATGTGGCAACTGGAAAAAAAAATGAATAAGCAGGATTATATGAATGTGATGCGGAAAATGTGAGAGTTACATGAATACAATATGAAAAGAGCTCTAATACATGTTAAGTGAAAAAACGAAATCACAGAATGAAATATAATGATTATATTAATGGGAAAGATGTCTTTATAGAATAGACATGCACAGAGAGTGTCTAAAGTGATACATACTATTGCACACCAAAAAGTGGCCACTTCTGAGAAGGTGAATTAAAGTTTTCACTCTGGTTTGATACCAAGAACATAATGTTAGAATAAAGAATAAGAAAGAGGAAAAATAAAGATACAGGAAACATGTCCTATGATAATCTTAATAGCTGCTCTTTTGAGCAGCATCAGATTTGAGCCAGGTTTTTGTCGTCCTGGCACATACCTCTCTGAACTTAGCCTGTGTAACCATCAGAGCACTGGACTCATAGCCAGCAGGTGGGAGTAACCTGGCTTCTCAACTGTCAGAAAAATTTCATGAACTCAGTTGATACTTGGAGAGTCGCCATAAGGCAGGAACCAGATCACCAGATAGAGACCTAGTTCAAGAGACCTCGGTTCAAATCCTAAATCCGCCCTTCCAAATTACTTTATCTGCTTGTAGGAGAGGAACAATAATGTATACCTTATTGGGTGAAGGCAGGGTAAAGTAATATATTTGTAGCATAGTGCCTAGTAATTATTTCTTCTTTTGGATTATAAAAATAAGTTTTTAATGTTCTTTATGGTTTTAATGTTTTATGGGTCTTTTGAAGCTGAGGAAGGTGGGATAGTTCTTTTTAGACATTTACATCAGATACATGAGCAGCATTTATTATGGTAGCCTCTCACTAAGGCCTGCTGGATTAGATTAATTATGTGCTATGGATTAAACTGGATTTTAATTATGGGCTCAAATAAGATCCTGGTGTGATTATCCAAGGCAATGTTAAGACTTTATTTTTTTCTAATGGTTCTGATAGAAAGAGCGGAAGGTTATTCTTGGAACATGAAAAAGGCATAAAGAGCCACAGTTTGTTTAATTACAACTAGGAAGAGATCAGAGGGAAGAAAAATGATGAGGTATATGATCCCATACTATGCTAATTAGAAATTTTCAATATGTTGATTTGCAAAATACTATTCAATACATATCAGGTATTTTTGCAAAGACCTTGAAGAGGCAAATTACACTGTTTTATGAGCCTCTACTTTCTCTGAAGGTAGTAACTTTCCAAACTACACTGCTCAGGGGTGAAAAAACAACTTTCTGCAAATATTCTGCAGTCAGGTTTTTGCAATCATGGTGAATGAAGTGAAAGTGCCGATTTAGGGCTCTTCAGGAAAGTGACATGTGCAGAATTATAATACGAAGGTGGCAATGATTCAACCATTGGGTCATTTACTTTGGCAACTATCTACTGCAGGTGACAAGGCCACAGCCTTCTGAGAGTCATCCCAATTATGTTCCACAGCATTTGCTTATTTCTCCATTTCTACTCCTTATGTAATTTTGCTCTTTACTCTAGTTGTTTGCATATTTGTCTCTCCAATAAGATTTTAAGCTGTGTGAAGGCATAAACTAGATATGCATTCACACTTTATCCTACAACATTTAGCATTAGCTAAATTAGCTAATTTGCACTTTGCCCTAATAGCTGCTTAATAAATGCTTGGTGAATTGAATTTTCAAATATCTGGTGTCCTGTAGATTTATTCTGTGGATTCTAGTTTAAACAGTTGGCTGTAAGCATAGGCAGAGATAGGGAGAAAGTTTTGTGCTTGGTCTGAGAGAATTTGAAACTGACTCTTTTTTAAAGCTATTGGCTCCCATTTTACATTTGACAAAATTGCTTGAGTGCATTTCTGGTCAGGAGCTATAGTTGTAGAATAGCACCCAAGTTAGTCTGATTTTTAAAAATGCCAAAGGAGGAGGAATCAATCAAAGGAACTGAAATCAGGTCTTAGGTGACTGATTCTAATTTTGAACACCTCTTGGTATCAGTAAATCCTTTGTTCTTTCTAACTCCAATCTCACAAAATACATTTTAATCCCTTTTTTTCTTCTCTTTTCTCAAGGGAGAGATGGGCTTTGGTCATTTTACTATGTTATGTCGAAATAGCATTTATGCTCTTTACCATGGCAGCAAGATTATCTCTTAGCCCCTGGTAAGGTCTGTTTTTTCCATTAACTGGTGAACTGCAGAGTTAGAAGCCATCAATGTAGATTACATTTTGAAGCTCTGCTGTCACTATGTGCCTGATTAATTTATTTATCTCTGATATTAGTCCAGAGGCAGAAAGGTTCAGTTTGGTAAAAAACGTTAACTGCCTCCTTCATTTGGGCTGATTGATTGGTAGCTGAACAGAAGGCATATTTTTTTTTTTTTGGCCCAAGATTAATGGAAATTCCACTTCAGATGCTCCCACTGAACACATAAGCTTTGTTATACTCATGCAAGGATGGCGGGGAGGGGGTGGGGAGCTCAGATCAGGTTTCTTCTGTTCTTAACTATTCTTAACAGCGTTTTCAGAATCTTAGTTTTCCTCTTCTCTCAGCTAGCAAGGAGAGCTGGTGACAAGACATTGACTTTGAATTGGAGGATGGGATTGAAGACTGATCAGCTTCTTCCCCAGTCAATGCATTAATAAACAGCTCAGAAAATAACACGTCAACTCAGATTTCCTCTCACAGCAGTGAATAACATTTCAGAATACTTTGGAGGTGCTCACAAATGCAGTGAATTATTTGTGATTGGTTCGCACTTCTCCCCCTAGTATGCAAATTCATTTCCTCTTCCTCTTCCTAAGCAGATTTAATATTTCCTGCTTGTCTGAGTACCATTTTCCAGGGAAGGAATCATATCTTTATCCTGTATTTTAGCTTTGCAAGTATAAATGCTTGATGTAACCATAAATGGACTGAATTTTATGTGAACCAGTTAAAACTTGGGACAAAACAATGAAACTATTGAAGCCATTTAAGAAAATGTTACCTAATAGTAAAATTATCTTCTAATATTAAGCAGTTACTTAAATATCAAGCAAAGTAAATTTCTGTTACCTGCTACTCAGGCTGAAACCAGACGTATTAAAAGGGATGCTTATTACTTTACAGGAAGAATTAAGCTTTAAATCTGAATAGAGATCAATCATAGCTATGTATAATAATCATAGCTAACATTTATCAAGTGATTATGCAATAAGGCAAGTTTAGAGAGTTAAGTAAATTGACCCAAGAAATAGAGAAGGTAGGACTTGAACTGGAACCTACTGGCTTTAGGTGAATACAGTAAGTCACTTTGATACATTTCCTGATGGACTATGAGTGATTGAAACATGTTCCTGTTGACCACCAACTGCTTAACACCAGCTTCTGGGATACTGTTCCTCAATATGTGTAGTTGGTGTCAGTATTACTCTTATCTTAACATTTGCTTTTATTTAAATTCTAGAATATGGGATCCCTGGGTGGCGCAGCGGTTTGGCGCCTGCCTTTGGCCCAGGGTGCGATCCTGGAGACCCGGGATCGAATCCCACGTCAGGCTCCCGATGCATGGAGCCTGCTTCTCCCTCTGCCTGTGTCTCTGCCTCTCTCTCTATCTCTCTGTGACTATCATAAATAAATAAAAATTTAAAAAAAAATAAAATAAATTCTAGAATATTTGCAAATACATGTATTTCAGCTGATGAATAGGTGATTGTTTTAGCAGGAAAAAACAATGCCACTTCAGGCCTCAAATTGGCCTTGAAGAATGGACAGGGTTTGGAATAATTAAAAGGAGTGATGATGGTAAGCTGAGGAATCTGCTGCCATAGGATATAGCCTAATGGAACTGAGCCTTTCAACATTATCCTCAAAAGGCAGAACATAGTTTTCTTCTTAAGTGAATGAAGAACATTATTCATTTAACTAATTGCAATGAACTCTACTGTAATTTTTATTTGTAGTCCTTTCAAATGCTTTAGTTTTATATAGTACTATGCATGAACATGTGTCAGTTTTGGGCTTTCCAGCATTTGAACATCCTTCTACTTGGGAGCTCTCCTTCATTATGCAGATCTTGGTGGAAGGGAAGGCCAAGATCCCCAACAAAAGCAAAAGGAGGGGATAAACAATCCTCTTTCCCCACTTCCTGCCACTGGTGTGACCTGGACTTGGCTAATCATATGCTCCTTCCCAGCCCTGTGAGGTGATCTGTAGGAATTTATAGTGCTGGTGAGTGTTGGGAGAGGTAGCCCCAGCACTGGGGGCCTAGCCAGACCTTCTGGTGTAGCCGTGGCTGGGTTCTGAGCTACTAGACTTGCTCAGTTTTCTGCCAGTATTATTCCCTAAACTTCCCAGAATGTTTTGTGAACTCCCACTACCCAATATTTAATACATATTAAGTAAACCACAGTTTTTAAAATAATATTATTGAAATATCATTTATATTCTAATTCTCACAGTTGGCTTTTGATATATGTACTCACAAATCCTAACTGGTATAGGTTCCCTTTAAGAAATGTATAACTGAATTTTAAATATGCAATGGAATGGTAAAAAATTCATACAAATCTCATTAAAGAAAATTTATGAAACAGAAAAAAAATCATCCATAATCACAGCATTCTAATATAATTATTACACATTTGTGGTTTTAAAATTACTTTTTTACATTATACACATTTTCACAATTATCTCATGTCACATCCAGCTTTAAAAATATTCTTGTTGGGACCAGAGAGAATGGAATTCCATTTCAGAGAATGGAATTGGTCATAGGATTCTGGGAGATGCATTTCAAAAGTGTGTAATAATAAAGAGCCAGGATCAGATAATGCTCCTTCTTCCAATTAGCATTTATGGAGCTAAGCATTAGCCAACTTTAAGAGAAGTCCTGTTAGCAAATAAAGAACAATTGTGTGTAGAAGTTTCTTCATTTACACAAAGATGAAAATGTATGGGTCATGAGAGAAGGCCAATTTCTAAGGAGGAAGCTGTGTGGCAAAAGCCTATTCATGATCCTCTCCGATATATACATTCAAATTGTAAGATCACATTTCAATTAGATTATGCAGATATTTTACTCACGTGCTCAATATAGGAAAATCATTCCTTAGCAGTCTCTATTCTCAAAGACTTTACAATCATATTGATGTGATAAGATGTGTAACATTGGAGAACTAAAGAACATGACATGATGTATAGACATAAAATCAGCAGAAGTAAGGGACAGGGGGATGTGTGTTTTCAGTGCCCAGAAAGGGCTCCATGGACTTAAGGGCACTTCAGATGTGCCTGCTGAATGATGGGCAGGGAGTACAGCTTGAAGGGCCAGTAATAGCTCAGAAGTGGTAGAAATGGAATGTTCTCCGACTAACTTCAGTTGTGTGATAAAGATAACTTGGATCAGTATTTCTCAAACTTTATGATCCTGAGATCCCTTTACATTTTTTAAAATTATTGAACATACCAAAGAATTTTTGTTTATGTGGGTAATTTCCATCAGTATTTATTAGATTTGAAATTAAAAATGAGAGATTTGGAAACATTTATTTATTACCATACTTAACATAAGTATGCTATGTTAAATCTCTTCAAGTTAAAGTAAATCTTTTAATGAAATCTAATTATATTTTCTAAAATAAAACATTTTTGTGAAGAGTGACATTGTTTTTGCAAATCTTAAAAGAAGACAGCTGGTTCTTTCATCTGCTTCTGCGTTCAATCTGTTGGAATATGTTGTTTCGGTTGAAAAAGCTGAAGAAAATCTGTCCTCACATAGATATGTGGTTAGAAAGGGAAGTGTTTTAATAACATTTTCAAATAATTGTGAATATTCTTCTGTGATATTACACTAGAATTTGACAAGAAGTAATTTTTTAAAAAAATATTTTATTTATTCATGAGAGACAGAGAGAGAAAGAGAGGCAGAGACACAGGCAGAGGGAGAAGCAGGCTCCATACAGGAAGTCTGATGTGGGACTCGATCCCAGGACTCCAGGATCACACCCTGGGCCGAAGGCAGGCGCTAAACCGCTGAGCCACCCACGGATCCCTGACAAGAAGTAATTTCTTAAAAATTAGTTGCAAGTATAGAATCTGAAACCATTACCAATAAAATTTTCATATTCTGCTACATTATAATACTCTGGCCTATTTGTGCACTTTGGATGGATCTTTTACCTGTGTGTAATTTTGTAACTTCACACACTGGTCATTTGGAAAATACTAGTTGACTGCATTGTATTGATATTCCAAATGCTGACTTATTCCATTAAACAACATCAAAGATCACATTTGTTATATCATCCCTCCATCTCATTACAATAGCCTCTAACTATTGGGAAACTGTCAAGCCTATGGTGGCAGATAAAAGTTTTCCAGCATTCTCATTTTTACTTGAGAACTAGATTTTTATCATTGGCAAGTTCTGTTAGTCTTCCCCTTGAAATGACAAGGTCATGTCATTCATTTTAGAGACAATGCCTGACAAATACCCAAATCTGAAGGACCATAATTTATCGGTCAATAGTTCTTTCAGGTAAAAATCTATTCCATGAAAAAGTGGCTTGTTCAAATGATTGAACAAGTACTTCCTCTGCTTTGGTATGCAGCAAAAGTGCTTTATTCATACTTCCTGTTTTGTCATAATAAATATTAAAAAGACATGTACTCATGAGTTGAGATTTAATAAAATTAATCAATTTACTTATCATATTGAGGATATTCTTGAGTTTTTATGTGCATTGACTTTTTTTATTGACTGTGTTGCAATGAAGACTACAATGACTGGTCCCTACTACCTTTTGAAGCCTTGATTTGTGTGAAGTGGTCAGTAGTTCTACTCACCACTGCTTTTGTTTCATCAGTGCAAATGTTGTCAGAGTGGAAAAGGCAAATAATATCTTGGTGTTATTATGAAAAGAG
Organism: Vulpes lagopus; assembly: GCF_018345385.1. NCBI lineage: Eukaryota > Metazoa > Chordata > Mammalia > Carnivora > Canidae > Vulpes > Vulpes lagopus. The sequence continues at coordinate 59,587,840 of NC_054831.1, forward strand.
TTTTGACCACATGATACCCCCTTCCCCTTAAAAAGTCTTGAGACCCTCAAAAGTGTGTAGAATGCACTTTGAGAACCACTGGCTAAGATTTAGAAGGTATGCTTATATACAAGGTATTTTGCTGTGATCTAAATGTACTAACTTATTTAGTTCTTACACCTCTTTTTAGGAAACCATATTACTATCCTTACTTTACTGAGGCCCAGAGGTTACCTTTCCAAGATCATGCAGGAGGGGCATGACAGAGGTATAATCTAGCTTTAAGTCATTGGTATAGTGGCCTCACTTCTGAACCAAGTTGGATAATTGCCATCCATTCTGAATGGCAGCTTGAGTCTCACATTCATTGTAGATGGTCCTGTATCATCAGTGTCCTGATAGGAAAGAGGAACCAATGAGAAAGGCATGTATACAAGTATACATGTATACAAGTTCCTTCTGCTAGATACCTTCCACTGCCTTCAGAATGCACCCCTCACCCTTTCCCTAACCCTGCTGACTTGAAGTCCCTTAGAATAAGTGCCAGTGTGCACCTTCATAAGCCTGGGCTTGAAGAGAAAAAGAGGAGGAGTTTGTTAGGTAATTTGGTAGAGGGATGCTATAGGTTAGCCTATAGCCTATCCCCTAGAATTTGGTAGAGGGATGCTATAGGTTAGCCTATAGCCTATCCCCTAGAATGGGATCTTGGGGAATATTCACCAACCTCATGATTCTCCATGCCTTCAGTTTTCTGATCCATCTCCTGCTGGAAACCAGAAAGCAAACGTGTTCCCTGATGCAGTCTGTGGAAGGTATCTAACACAATGAACTCCTAAGAGTTCCTTGATTGGCATATTTCGCCTTGTTTTTAAGTCTTATATTTTATTCATACAGTTGGAGGATGAACTGGTATTGGCCTACAATGGTGTTAAGGACATATTATAGATGTCACAGTGATTCTTCCTGGCCTGTCATGGAGAGTAGGTCTTTCCCTATAGGTCTAGCTCTGGCTGCTCATTTACAGGGTTTGCATTTGGTTACCCACTTGTTTCCTGTTCCCTATCTGCCTGGATTGAAACTTTTGAGTCAGGAATTTGCCTTAGGATGGAGAGCCTTCAGCTCCCAATCTAAAGTACCTAAGTGGCAGTGGAAGCTGCTACATTATTTCTAGATCTTAACCTCAGGTGTCCATTTTTCTGACATCTTGTTAGTGACCTCTCTTCGACTGATTCAAAGACTTTGATCTCAAATGGCTTCTGCACTCCTCCTCCCCAGCACTCTCCAGCCCTACTGGAGCCCATCACTTAGTAGTAACCACACTTGTTCTCTTTGGAGATACAAACATTAACTAAATAGTCTTTAGTAAATAACTAAAGAGTTGGAGGAGCACAGAGTTAAAGCACTTTTCCAGATGGCTAAGGGGCTGAGTCAACTATGTTCTGTTCTGTCCAGATACTTCCATTGAAGGTTACTGTAATGATTAATTTTTTGTGTCATCTTGACTGAATACAATGCCCAGCTGTTTGGGCAAACATCAGCCTATAGTTGTTGCTATTGGTGTATTTCTTAGATGTGATTAACATTTAAATCAGTAGGTTTTAAATAAAACCAATTACCCTACAAAATGTGGATGAGCCTTACCAATCACTTGAAGGCCTTAACTAAAAAGACTGATGTCTCTTGAGAAGGAAGGATTTCTGCTTCTAGGCTGCCTTCAGACTTGAATTTTAGTATCAACTCTTTCCTGGGTCTCCAGTCTGCTGATTTGCCCTGTAAATTTTGGACTTGACAGGCTTCAAAATAACATTAAATAATTCCTTAAAATAATTCTCTCTATATATACATTCTATTTGTTCTGTTTCTCTGGAGAACTCAGACTTAAATGGACATTGATTTATATACCTGGAATCTAAATAGACAGGGCAAGTTATTCAAGAACACAACTTTATTGGCTAAAATATGTGCAAATCTCTTAAGGAATTATAATGGTTAGCTTACTATTTTTAGGGGTAGCTGCATATTAGAATCACCTAGGGAGATTAAAAAAATACTGATGCCCAGGCCCCACCTCAGATCGATGAAGAATCTCTCAGGAGTGACCCTGGCAGTGGGATTCTAAAAAGCAATATGTGAAGTCCAAGTCAAGAATCAGTGAATGTAGGCAGTCTCTGGGAAGAGTTAAAGCCAGTTTTGAGAAAATGCAGAGAGTCCTTCTTCCTGGGGCTCTCCTATGTAGCCACTATAAGGGACAAATTAATCAGGAACAGTACTTATGATGATTATACCTCTTCACCCCTGGCATTCACTGCCAGCTCACTAGGAACTTTCAGTTTCAGGAAACCTATAATTTATGGAATTCCTTTGAAGATGCTTCTGTGAATAATGCATATCTTTCTACTGTCCATCAAATAATTTTGTCATTCTGAGTGGGTATGACCAATATGAATAGTCAGAATTGAGCTCCTGCTGGACTTGAAGGAGGATCACCCTTCTATTCATAATTACCTTATGTCATTGGAAAAAGAGCTTTGCCCTGGATTCACAAAAGACTTTGGCTTGACACACTACCTTAGCTTAACCATGTGCTACTGTGCAGGCTAAAAAAAATAGTGTCTTTTGAACACTGACTAGAATTATATTCATTTCCTCCCAAAATAAATAGATTCTGTTGAACATATTCATTTTTCAAAGACCATTCAATATTAAGGAACATGCATCTGATCTTTAGGTAGGTGGTATAGTCAGAGCCAGATGAAGTGAGTAGAGGCAAATTAGTGAAGGTTGTGCCCCAGGACTAACCTCTCCTTAGTCCAAGGGGCTATCCCATTATTGCTACAAAGTTCCCTCCACTAGAACCTTGGCCTCTAACCCTTGTCCTAATTTATTGAGGTGAAGCTTGAAAGTGGAGCTATTTTTACCTTTTGGGCACAATGATAGCCAGCACCACATGGAGGAGTGTGCTGGGCAGCAAAGTTGCAAGGGGTGTGAGTGTTTGCCTTTGTTCTTTGTCCATGCATTTGCTCCCAGGCACAATTCGTGAGGTGGCCGGCCTGCAAAGGTGCCTGTGTACACTGTAGAGTACTTTGCCATGCTACTGCCCCCATCTGCAACAATGCTACGGTCCACTTGCAATAATGGTACCATTTTATAGAGCATGGTCATCATGTTGACTTCATGTTGTTCTCATTCTGTTCAAGCAACTACAAATATCACCATTTGGGGGCAAGGAAAATCATAGAGAAATAATGACATCCTGTTTTGTGCCTGTCCTCACATGATTATGGAATGGAAGCCCTAGGGCTAGAACCCTGACCCAATTCCTATTCTAACACTCTTAAAGTTAGTGCTATATTTATCTGCTTCTCTTTACCAGGAAAGAGGTGTTATTTGTGCTCCCTCTAGAAAGAGAAAGAAAGATCCTTTGGAAAGAGAGGAAAGTTGGGGACAGCTGCCCTTGCCCTTGCTTTGGGCCCCTGTAAGCAGGTGGTATTTGAGGGGCTCCTCATTTGTAATGCTCAATAAAGGATAAAGAGAATGTGGCTCTGCCTTAGTGCTCACAGGCCCTGCTGTGCAGTGGAGGAGTGGAATAGCTCCTGGGGCCACCTGATTTCATTGTTAGAAGCGAAGGGCCCTAGGAGAGCCAGGTCTGGAGAGTCCCCATGGCTGGAAGGGGCTAAGGGACCAAAGAGAGGCTGAAATTTACTGCTACTCTGGAGAACATGGAGAGAATGAGGGCAGGCAGGACATGGTTGGAGGGAGAGAGCCAGGAGAAGGCCAGCCTGCCCTGGAGTGGTGGTAGCCCTGGCAGGAGGCCTTGTGTAGTGGGTGGCAGAACAGAGCTTTGCCAAAAGTGAAATTGGGTGTGCATTTGTATGGCCCAGAAATGGTAGGACTGCATTTTTTCTTGTGTAATATGATCAGTGTTTATTATTACAAGAACTTTATCTTCAACATTAGTAAAAGGAGAACAAACATTTGATTGATAGGAAGCCAGCTCACATTCTCTCAGTCCAGGTCGCATTGTTCCAAAGCCTGACCCCAGTGAGCATGTCAAGGGGGCGTCTGGGTGTCTGGTACCCTATAGACTCCATCAACTATTATCATCCCCCCAAAATCAATGCAAACTAATACTATTGTTGTGTCTGTCAAACTAGAAATGAAAACAGTATTACTCAAGGATAGTGAGAGATTTTTGTGAAAATGCATATTCAGGGACACTCACTGCAGCATTATCTATAGTAGCAAAAGCTGAAAACAAGCTAGGTATTCAAACAGGAGAACAGGTCAACATACAACCTTGTAGTGAAGTTTTTAGAAATGTGTTTCAAAGAATATTGAATGACACGGAAAATGTTCAAAATAGATGGTAAATCAAAAAACAATAACATAAATCCATGTATTCACTGTGTTTCCCATAATATAAAATGTGTGTGAATGTTTATATATATATATATATATATATGTATATTTATGCATAAAAACTCTTTAGGGAAATATAAAAATACTAGTGATTAATGCCAGAGAGTATGGGGTTAATGATGATTTTCATTTCTAATTTTTTACTTGACTATATTCCTAAATTCTCTACACTGAGAATAGAAAATATCAGAGTACATCACCTATGAATGCTGTTTATTCTGAGACAACTATAGATTAACAGGAAATTGCAAAGAAATTCACAGGAAGTTCCCATGCACCTCTCTTTCAGCTTCCTTCAACGTTAACATTTTACACAACTGCAGTACTATCAAAAGCAGAACATTGACATTGGTATAATCTATACAGCTTCCTTGGATTTCACTTGTTTTGCACACATTCATTCATCTGGATGTGTATATATCTGTGTGATTCTACTACATGCGTAGCCTCATGTATTCATCACCACAATCAAGGTGTGGAACTATAGCATCACCATAAGCTTCTTGTGCTGTCCCCTTCTAGCCACACTCACCTGCATCACTCTCCAGCTCCTGTCCACCACCAATCCATTCTCCACGAAATCTACTTTTTACTTGTGTAAGTAGGGTTGCACACATATTTGTCAGGACATAAAATATATTTATGTTAGCTACAGTCAGAAAAATTGAAAACTTCACTGTATGCTACAGAAAGATTATAGATGGGGGTAGGGGGCATAGAATCATCATACTTATTTTAGAGGTCATCTTGACGAGATGTGGAGGATGAATTGAAAAGAAGAGTGAAGTAGGGGTAGGGAGGCCAGCTCTCGGCCCACACCTATGATGAGTTACTGAGTAATAATAAAGACCAGCTTCTCTTCATTTGCTCATTCATTCCTTATTTACTTTTTCCCTTCCTTCCTTAGATCATTAAATATGATCTATTATAATATGACATTTCTGTTATATAATTTATTACATATAATATATGAAATATTATCAAAATATTGTTGTATAATGACAACTGTATACCCACTAGTTAATTAGGATGGTGATATGGTTAATTATTTTCTGTAATAATTAATTACTTATTTTTCACAATAATGAACTGCATTCATATTAGCTATAATAATGTTATAGTCCTGTTCATTGTTTTTTTTTTTTTAAAGATTTTATTTATTTATTCATGAGAGACACAGAGAGAGAGAGAGAGAGAGAGGGGCAGAGACACAGGCAGAGGGAGAAGCAGACTCCATGCAGGAAGCCTGACATAGGACTCAGTCCTGGGTGTCTAGGATCAGGCCCTGGGCTGAAGGCGGCACTAAACCGCTGAGCCCCCCGGGCTGCCCAGTTCTGTTCATTGTTACTTGTGTTTTATTTTCTTTACTATTAATTTATTCTACACTGTGAATTTTAAAATTCAAAATATTGAGGTTGGTTGATTTAACTTATCAGTAAAGCTTGTCATCAAAAAAGGGCAATAAGCAATCTAAACAAAAGACATTGTTAATGAGAAAGTTAGGACATGAGCCATTTCATAGAAAGCAGTGAATTTTGGTTCCGGTTTATTATATGTTTACTATTAGCTCTCTTTGCACTTTTCATTGGTGGAGGTAAGTGGACATATGGAATGTATAAAGGGAATTTCAAAAGTACTTTGTAGGTGATGATATGACTATATCATACTTATACTCCAGACTGACATTTTTTGTTTGTTTATTTGTGGAGTCCATGATGGGTGAAGCCACATTTGGAGGACAAAGACAAATATGAGCCAAATGGACAGGCCCGCTAATTAGGTGGTATGCAGAAATGTAAAAATAAAATGCTCAGGACTCAGATTTAGTGAATATATAGAGGTGTTAGTTGAGACACTAAGGAAAAGGATGTTGGCAAACTTGGGCAACCAAGGTAATCTTTGCCAGAAAGGCAGGTCGAAAATATTCCTCAAGATTCAGTGGTCAGTGTCAAAATCATAGGTCACATTTTTATTATAAGTATCAAATCTACCATATAAATACTGGCTTTTGTTACTACCATCAAAATGCTGTTGAATTAATAAGTACTTCTGCTTTTTTTTTTTTTTTTAATTTAAATGAGCCAAGGCAAATCAGAGTAGGGTAGGGGGTGATAGTACTAGAAAGGCATTTGCCTCCTTTCCTTTTATCAAAATGTCTTGTGAACTATATTGTGCACTAGCTACATAGCCACATTCCAATTCTGTTTCACGTCCAGCACTATTTCAACTAATTCTTAAGTTTCAGCCTCTACCGACTACTCATTTGGTAGATCCCTGCTCTACATGGGAACTCTTTGATATTTCTAAAGTTTATTGTCTATAAAAATATATTTTTCTTTGCCTTCTTACATTTTGACTCTGAATCCATGGTGAAATTTTAAGCATTTATCTCTTTTCTCATTAAACAATGACCTGGTCAGAGTGCCAAGATTTGTCTTAATGACGAAACCTTGCTCAGCCCTAAAATTTTTGGAGACGTGCGACCCTGACTTCCTCACAGTCTGCTGGATGGTCTCAGGAGCCTATTCCTCCTTTGGCAGGAAATGGAAAGAAGGTCATCCAGGAGATCTTCCTGCATTCTGGTCTGGGATTCTCTTTAAGTGTGGAACTGAAAAAAAAAATCAGGGTGTCTTGTTTCTATATAGACAATGCCTTGTTTTTACAGACTGAGCAGCATTATTCTCCTTTTCTTTCCAAGGTATTGAGTAATCATTTAAACATATTAGTTAATAGAAAATGATTGGTCAGGGGGCTGGATCTTTTTGGCAGTCTCTATAGCTGTCCTCTCCAAATTCTGGAGCTATGATAAATTGGAATTCTTTCATTTGTCCAGAGGAACTGGAGACTATGATTCTGCCGTAGGTGAGTGATGCCTTATCAGAGCCCTAACTTCCCATGTGGTCAGGAAAGGAAGAGAGGCAAACAGAGGGCTGGCAATTATCCTGTTTCTGGGAACTGAGTTGCCAGTTTTTTGAAAATATTGGAGTAAAAACACTAGTGCAAAGCAATATATACAGGAAAACTAATGGTTTGGAAGAATTGTCAGTGTATTTACTTCAGAGGAAGCTTTGACCCTTTCTCTCTTTTTTCAAAAAATGTTTTCTGGAAGAAATGTCAAAAAATCCTAGTAGGGGAGGACTGTGAAGACAGACCCTGGCTAGTAGGTGAAGCACTTAGGCCCCCTAATCCATTGTAACTGCCAGCCCATCATGGTTGAGGAGACATTGATGTTGCTAACAGACAGGGGAGGTGGAAAGTTGCTTATGACACCTGTTATTCCTATGCATGCAGTGTTCTACTGTTCTTTATCTTTTTTTTTTTTAAAGTATTAGTCTGTGATGGCATGAGAAAGGACTATGAGATGTGGGAAGATGAAATAGTTACCAGGTTTGAGCTAAATGGGATGACCTCTGTTCTATTAAACTAATAAATGCTGTGTATGATGTTCATGATTGGGTTATGTGGCTCACTTTCTAGACAGATGCAAATAACCAGAAATAAGAGCTAAATGCTGTGCAGAATTGGGGCACTTCTGGGTATCCCTGAACTTAGTGCTTATGGTACTATCTTAATGAACTGTGGAAGTCAGAATAATCAAATCTTTAAGCTGTGTCCAATTTCTCTTAAGAGAGATAGCCTGAGGCAAAATGCCTCAGGTTTCAGGAGGTAGCAGCTAAGCATGTAAGGGAGGATCATTATTATCAGCGAAAGGAGAGGTGACACTGAGCCTGTCACTTGCCTTCCCAAGCAACCTGGGGCTGTGTCAGTGTGAGGGAGGGGAAATGAGCTTATTACCTTTGAGAAGCTAGCCAAAAACTTTTTTTTTTTTTTCCTGCCTAACATATTCTAAAATGGAGCCAATGATGAACTGAGGAAAAAAGCAGAATTTGGGAAGAAAAGCTCATATTAACTGGGTAATTGAATTAATTTTTCCTTTGGGACTTGAGTGTGTGTTTATGTGCATGCATGCATGTGTATGTAATGTTTGGTCAAAAATATGTGCCCCAAACCATAAAACAGACTCTTAACTATAGAGAACAAACTGAAAGTTGCTGGAAGGGAGGCAGTGATGGACATTAAGGAGGGCACTTGTGATGAGCACTGGGTGTTATATGTAAGTGATGAATTACTAATTTCTACTTCTGAAACTAATATTACATTATATATTAACTAATTTTAATTTAAATAAAAACTTGAAATAAAAAAAATGTGCCCAAAACGGTACTAAGAAGGTAATTATGTAAGATTCTTTATGTTCAATGGACTTTATGTACAAATATGCTCTTTCAAAGGATACATAATTTGAATATGTATTTTCATTTTTATTGCTTTTCAAACTTTTGTATTATCCAATAAATATTTTTCTCTTAAATCGGAACCCATGATAAGTGAAATAATCTCACATATAAATCACGTTCTATTTTTATTTTAGGAAAATATAAAATATTTTTATGAAAAAATAAGCAAATAAACTATGTTTAAAATGAAAAATGGGTAATAAAGATTCAAGAATCACATCATGGTGAATTTTTATCATTTGTGAAATAACCCTCAGCTTTCCAACTAGGTTTCTGTTTTGTACAGTGTTATTTATATTATGACATTGTGCTTTTTTGTATTGTGGTCTAGAAATACCATGCTTCTCTCAATTGATTTTGAGAGGTAATCTTCTGACCCAGTCTCTAAGGTAAGCTATCTAAAACATGCCCCCAAATATGTTTAAAGTTATAAAATGGAAATAGGTAAAAAAAATAGGATGATGCTACATTTGTTTCCTTTGAATGAATATACTTGATTAATAAAGATATCATTTTCTCCATTATCCAGCATGGAATGTGGAGTTAAGAAATATTTATATAAAACTTAAATTATCATTCTTCCAGCTGACATATGTTAGCATGCCTTGGTCAACACTCATATAATGTTTTTCTAAATGAAGCCCAATGAGAAATCTTTGGAGTTAATATATAATGTAATATTAGTTTCAAATCTTTGGTCTCAACTTAGCATTTTGAAGACCTTTTAGTATCAAGGGCATCCAAATGAAAATTATCTTTCCATTGAATAATCACCCATTTGTCTTTCCATAACTTCTGAAGTTTTTGATCTTCAGTTCCTCAACATAGACACCCACATCACTAAATAGCCCTCAGTTCCCAAAACACTTCAACCTCTTGGGTCCCTCTCTGTCCCAGCAGTCATTCCTACTATGTGAGAATAGTCTACTGTTTCACACTCTTTCTTCAATAGCAAGGTCAAATTTCAAGGTCCACCCTCTAAAAAAAAATACTTTCTTGTTTACACATTAACTTAGTTTCTTTTTGATCCCACTCCTGCAGAAATTGAATTTGGTCACATTGCTCCCAGCATGCTGTGAGATTCTAGAGGAGAATTTGCACTATTTTATATTCTGTACCTGTTGAACATGGCAACTTTTAGAAGTCCATGATTCACATAGGGCCATACCTAGGAGTGATGATTTTTCTTATCCCTTCCTCCAACAAAACTCCTCATATTTGTGCACAGGTGAAAATAAGAGCCTCACTACAGGAACAACTGAAAGGGGACAGTATATCTCATACAGGTTGCCTGAAGGACCTCTGGGAAGAGGAGACGTGTCACCAGTGGGGTTTATCAGTTGATTGTATGTGCACTTGTCTCTCTAGCAGAGCATGACCTCCTCCCCCATGGGCAGCCACAGGCACCAGCAAAAGGTCAAAATCCCATAGGCTGAGTGTCTGTCTCCTTCTTATCCTATGGCTGCCTCTGATGACAGTCTGCCACTCAGCAGCATTTCTAAAATGGCATTGGAAAATTAAGAATTCACTGTGGAACATTAAATAATTTAGGATATTGTCTCTAAATCTGGAGATGCTTGTTTGCTTGGAAAATATTAATTGTTCACATAGTTTGGTAATTCCAAAAAGTATACGTGGTAGATCAGCCAACATCACTGTCTTCACCAGAGTTGTTCTACAGGTGAAATAATGTTGTAAACATGGCACCATAACATGGTGCTTCAGGGCAGGAGGTAGAAAGGACAGGGATATGGTGAGGCTGATCGATGCAAACTGGAAAATGGAGTTGTGTTCTTTCAGTCTCTCTATAAGACTGTGTGTTGTGAAAAGAATTTGAGGTAAAAAATTGCTTTAACTACTTGCTATATGATTTGATGCAAATCATCTAATCTCTCCTTCCCCCAGTCTCCTTATCTATAAAATGGGGGTGAGAATAGTACCTGTTAAAGTTAAATACCTACTAACAGATTTAAGAGGTTTTGTGTGTGTGTGTGTGTGTGTGTGTGTGTGTGTGTGTGTATGTCAGGCACTGTTCTAATAGCTTAATATTATTAACTATTTTCATTCTCAAATCTACATAGTATTGTTATTATACCCATTTTACAGATGTGAAAGCTGAGGCACAGAGAATAAGCAACTTGTAAGTGGTAGAATTGCAATTACTCAGGACATCTGCCCCAAAGCCATGAAGAGACATCTGTTCTCCAATACATTTCACAGGGTGGTTGTTCATCTCAAATTGTTTCTTTAGTTCTGATATAAAATATAAATATTAGATGTTATAATATTCAGGATGATGGAGATATAAATATATACCATTCTTTCACTGGCTTTTATTGGCTAGTGTGTAATTGTGTTTTGAGGGGTTTCATTTGATCCATGCTCTATTCAAATCTGTGGTATAATAAACCATGCATTAATAGGATTACAAACTTCCTGAAATGAAAGAGCAAAAGCAATCTGCACCTTAGAGATCAAGGTTAAACCTTTGTCAGCACTCAGATTGCATCTTTTTTGTTTCGGCCAGGGACAGCTCGAGAGGCAGCTGGGGTAGAGTTATTAAGAACAGGGCTTTGAACCTTGGGTCTGCCACTATTAGCTTCAGGATAATAGGAATATCACTCATTCTTTGTGCCTTGATTCTGTATATATAAAATGTGAGTAACAGTGTTACCTTCCTTACAGGTTGTGATAAGGATTAAGAGAACATGTGACCAGCATTTGGAAGAGCATCTGGCACATAGTGAGCTCTTTCTATAGATATTAGCTACTATTATTCATGTTCTTTCAGGATGTATACTTTCAGAATTAGTAGAAACCACATCTAAAACAGACAGACAGAGGCAGATTTTTCCCTGATAGTGTGTGTGTGTGTGTGTGTGTGTGTGTGTGTAAGGAAGGGAAGTATGGAAGACAGTGAGTGAGAAAATCTAAAATAATGTGTACTGTACATGAACTAGGCAAAAACTCAATAGACAGAGAGAGACGGTAGTGACTTCGCAGGCAAAAAAATGGATAATGCATTCTGGAGAAGATTTCAAACTCCCAGTGGGAGATCTGAAAAGGAATTCCAGAAAGAAAATGGACATGGACATGCCCCTGGCCTCTCTCAGGCCATCCTGGTCCTCACCCAGACACAGGTATGAACTGATACGGAAGGCAGGCGTCTGCCACAGGCTAGAGACTGGGGAATATGGCTCTAACTCATTCTCTCAGAGCTATGGAGGCACTATTCTCCTGCATTTTTCTTTATGTCAGCTAACGTTGCTCAGGATAGACATTCAGGGCCCTCTAAAATAAGCTTATTTTTTGTAGTAGGCACTATCTGAGCTGAGCATATCTCCAAATTCAGCAGAAGAGAGTGCAGCTGTAGCTTACATTTCTTAGGTTACAACTGTCAGAAGACACTCTAAGATGTTTCTCTATTAGCATCCTATTGTTAGGTTTTTGGATTCAAGGCATTGAAATAGTCTCAGTCATACTATGTTTAAATAAAGGTAAGGAAAACATACAATCACAGAGGATGGAGAAGAAAGCCTGAATAGTAAACCAATTAAAAAGTGTATCTTAGGAGAAATTTTAACATTCATTGTTTCCAGTACAAAAAGGGACAAATTCTTCTAAGAATTTTAGAACATATGATCTTACTAGACCTGCTTTACTGAAAATATTATGATTTTTAATTTCACACAATGTCTATGCAAACTATCACATTTTATTTTAAGATTTTATTTATTTATTCATGAAAGACACACACACACACACACACACAGAGAGAGAGAGAGAGAGAGAGAGGCAGAGACACAGGCAGAGGGAGAAGCAGGCTCCCCACAAGGATCCCAATGTGGGACTCAATCCCGGACCCCAGGATCATGTCCTGAGCTGAAGGCAGAGACGCTCAACTGCTGAGCCATCCAGGCATCCCCAAACTACCGCATTTTAAATGTAATCTTATTTATATCATTAACTTGTTTAATAAGTAAATTATTTCTTAATGATTATCACAATTGTAGATAGAATCAAATTAATATGCTGTTATGTTTTTAAGAAAATAGTCAGTGCTTCTGTGTAGCAGATGGTTTGAAATAAAGAGATGATGAATTACATGTGATTGCTTTTCTGAAATGCCAAGCCTTTTTTTAAAGTTATATATGTGGTGGGGGGAAAGGATGAAGGTCCAGTGGTGGTATAAAATAGAAACAATTTTGAAGTCATAATGACTGGATTCGGAGTCTTGGCCCTGTCACTTTCTAGCCTTGATATTTTAGACAAGTCAATAAACCTTCAAAGGTCTCCTTTGAAACCTTAGGTCTCCTTATCTGTAGAGTGCAAGTCTGACTCAGGGGAAGGTGAGAGAGGGTGTATAGAATAGCAAGCACAGTTCTTCATACGTGTTAGGGACTCAAAACATAGTGATTATTGTTAGTACTCTAGTGGTTTTTATAGTCTGCCTGCAAATTGTTTGATTCATCTCCCTTCAGAAAGTGGAACCTAATTGTCCTCCCTCTGGATGTGGACTGGACTTTGTGAGTCACTTATAATTAATAGAATGCGGTTGTAGTGATGATGTGTAATTTCCAAGACTAGGTCCTAAAAAGGAGGCTTTTGCTGTCAGCTGCCATGTTGTGATGAGGTGTAAGCAGTCTGTGGAGAAGTATGCAGGGACACCGGGGTTGAGGACAAACAGACCTTTTGCCAACGTTCAGTTCCAACTTGCTGGCTCTATGAGTGAGCTGCCGTAGGAGTGGATCTTTCAACTCAATCAAGCCTTCAGATGACTGCAGTCCTGGCCAACATCTTATCTGCAGTCTCCGGAGAGACCCTGAGTCAGAACCATCCTGATTCCTGTGCGATGATAAATGTTTCTTATTGTAAGTCACTACGTTTTGAGGTAATTTGCTACACAGCAAAAGACAAATGGTACAATAAATACAGCAGCAAAACATCCCAGAGTGCCATGAAAAACCTGAATTAGTTTAGCAGCCCCTGCCTGTGTCTAGGCAGTTATGGTTGATGTTAAAAATGAAAGTGGTGGGATCCCTGGGTGGCGCAGCGGTTTGGTCCCTGCCTTTGGCCCAGGGCACGATCCTATGCAGAATCCCTGCAAATTCATGACAGGATCTGGGATCGAATCCCACGTTGGGCTCCCGGTGCATGGAGCCTGCTTCTCCCTCTGCCTGTGTCTCTGCCTCTCTCTCTCTCTGTGACTATCATAGATAAATAAAAAAATAAAAAATAAAAAAAAAATGATAGTGGTGATTAATTTGTTAACGATCCTTTTTTTTTTTTTTGTAAGCAAATGCTGACTTTGAACAAGGCCCTTCAGGGGTCCTGGGAACTACATGAGCTGTAGGAATCAAGGTTAGTTACTAGGCAGAGACCGAGGCTTTCAATGGTCTTTATCCTCCAGATCTAACCAAGGTCTTAATGTTACCTCCTAAGGATCTTCTGCTCATCCATGTATCTCACTGCCACCACCCTTGGGCATACCACAATTGTCTTTCCCCAGGATCACTGGATTCCTACTTGCATTCTCATCCTATTAAATAATACACCTCTATATTGATGAATTATATGTAGCCAGACTGAACTATGTAAATTAAATTAATTTTTTTCCCTGCTTAGAACATTATGGTATCTCTCCATCCACTTCAGAAACAGACCTTTCCTGGCCTATGGGACCCTATATGATTTGAATCTTACTTAACTTCCTTTTTGGATTTATTATCTCCTACCACTCTCTGTTGGTCAGCTACACTAGATTTCTTGTGGTTCCTCAACTTACTGTAGGACATTATCAAAGAAAGAGTCCCAGAAAGGCACCTCTCTCTGTATTCATGCGCTTCTGTGGCCCTCCCACATTGACTGACTTGCCCCTGTGACTTATTTTGGCTTCTAAGACAAGAGCAAATATGATGTAGGTGGAGGCTTGATAAACACTACACATTGGGAACTTTTCTCTCCCTGGGTGCCTATGGAACAAAATATGCACTCTGTTGGAATCTATGCTTCACTGAGGGCACATAGTCAATAAATAAGATGAATATAGAAGGAGTAGCATGTTAATAACTGTTATGGAGAAAATTAAGGAAGGAAATGGGAAATACGAAATCCTAGTGGTCAAGGGGCTGCATATTTACATAGAATGCCCATGAAAGGCTCAGACATTTGAGTAAAAACTGAAAGAGATGAGAAGCAGACATTTGAGGAAGAGCACTCAAATATCAAATGCTAGTGAGATTAGCAAGTCCAAAGGTGCTGAGGCAGGATCTTGGTCACTGGTGATGGATTTTAAAAACATTGCATTCCATAATTTTCACAGTACACTAGTTCAAGAAGTAGAGAAAAAGCAATGTATTTTTCCTTCACAGAGGTGTCTTCATGACCAAAAAAACTGACCACAGCAGAAGATTAGCCAAACTTAAGCCTAACCAAGACACCTGGGAAGAGGAATAATAAACTGAATTCAAGTCAATATGTACATGACACATACAAATAATTTTGTAAAAACGGGTTTATTAAAAGTGGGAGAGAATAAGAGAGTCCTAAGGGTTCAAGTGAGAAACTGAGAAGAGGAGAAAGCGAGGAAGCAAAACACAATCCTGTCAAGTTCTAAACTTTTCTTAAGAATTTGCTTTGTTTGGCTGTTTCTCTTAGTGCAAAGGGGATCTTGGCCCATAATATTCTTGTCAAGGTTTATTATTTACCAAGGCTGCCAATTCATTGCTTTTTCTTCAGATAAGATGTATGATATTTTAATGATTCTTTTCATTTATTTTTTCATATATTTTCATATTTATCCAACAAATAATTATCATTGCACTGCAATAGGTTCTATAGAGATGGACAAATGAATATCTTGTCCTATATGTCATGGCTTTCTTTTTTTTTTTTTTAATTTTTTTTAAATTTTTATTTATTTATGATAGTCACAGAGAGAGAGAGAGAGAGGCAGAGATACAGGCAGAGGGAGAAGCAGGCTCCATGCACCGGGAGCCTGACGTGGGATTCGATCCCGGGTCTCCAGGATCGCGCCCTGGGCCAAAGGCAGGCACCAAACCGCTGCGCCACCCAGGGATCCCTATGTCATGGCTTTCAAACTTGTTTGTGTAACAGAAAAAGCAACATATATAGTCAATAACTTAAACACTATAATGTTATATAATTAAAAAATATGAACACCTGTAAGTTAATATTCTGGTGAACATCCTTCCCTAAACTGCTGTTTTACTTGCTCGCTCTCTTTTTTCTTATGTTTGTTCATCACTTAGGTAGTTTTAAATACATTTTTGATAGGAAGATAAAGACTTCTCCATTATAAACATTAAAAATATATACCAAATCATATTAAATGAAAAATTATGAATACTTGAACAGAGGATGGCTTTGTTAAATTATTAAAGTAGGCAAGTGATAGAGGTTTAGAATTTAAATTGTTTTTACTGTATTAAACAACATAATTTTTATTATCTTTGTGTATACATTTTCCAGATGTGGAAATATTAAACTACCCTATGTAAAGGCTGTACCAACAACATTATACAAAAGCTAGCTGTAAAGGAAAGCATGTTATGTATAGCATGGCATTTTGTGGTTCAAGTAAAGTTTATTATTGTTTTATTCTTATTGGTTTCTATAGATATGCCATGCAGAAATTGGAGGAGGGGCTAGCTAGAGAAATATTTGTTCTGTTAAAGTCTGTTGCTACTTCTAAAACAGCAACGTCAATAAATAAATAAATAAATAAATAAATAAATAAATAATCAACAACGTAATTTGAGTAGACAAAGAAAGAAAATATATACCTAATTTTGGGCTTAGATCCATACTTAATTTTTAGGCAAAGTCCCTGAAAGTGCTGTACACAGCAACCAATGGTGTGGTCTGTTTTCCTGCATGGTGGAACACTTCACTTTGCTAGGGAAAATAACATTGCCAAACAAAAATAGCATCTAATATGGTATTGGGTCAATGCTTTATAATATTTCTCTTATTTTACGCTCACCAGTACTCTAAAAGGAAGTATGTTAAAGTAACAGAGAAGTTGAAGTCTCTAATGCAACCAGGATTTGATCTAGAAAGCTCAATTCCAAAGTCATGCTCTTGACATTAGTTATCTTGATTAATAATTATTATTAGTTACCTTGTAGATGTGAATATGAAAGTAAACTCTTAAGGAAATTTTAAACAAAATCAGTTTTGAGTGAGATACTAAGTCAAGATGCCGATAAAATATTGTTTTAATCCAAGGCTCACATTAATTTATTATTTATTCTTTTATTCAGAAAAATTTATAAGTAATTTGTATTTGTCAAGCACTGGGACACAGAGTGGTCACTAAGGTAGGCATGGACCTAAACTTCATAAAAAGATTGGACTGTGGGAGGAGAGGGAAGAAAGCAAGCTGCCACAGGACTATGGGGTGAAGCCTCTCAAGGAGAAGTCCAAGATCCTGTAGGATATGAGAAAGAGGACCCACACTTCAACCTTAGGTCCAAGGTTTATCTCTAAAGCAGATAAAGGGTAAGTACAAGTGGTTAACTTTACATATACGACTTCAAAACAAAATGTAATCCTGTCTAAGAATTCTGTTGGAAATATTAGACAACTCTTACATGCAAGGTTCATGGATAGGTTACTTTTTATTTTCTAACTGGCCTCATGGTATGACCAGAATTTCAGATAAAGCTTAGAAAAACATGTAACTTTTGGAAACTTGGCAGTTTTCTTTAGTTTAATGTTTTTCATAATTTATGGATCTCATGGGAAAGTTGTTTATCTCTGGTTTCTGGGATTTGCTACAACTTTATAGAAATTTTCTGACAGGCAGCTTTTGGAGAGATAGAGGTTTCCAAAATTTATATTTCAACCTTTTTATTAAAGTCTCTTGACACCAGATTTCCCAGCTGGTGAGCCAGATCCATTTAAATGGTCTTCACTGTGAAAATTGGGTGTGTCTCATGGTGATGGTCATGTTTAGCACTGCCTCATCAGAGCACCTTAATGGAGCAGCCTTGTCACTCAGACATCAGTGATCTTCTTGTGAAAGGGACTATTTGTCTTTGCTTTCTATGCATATTCCAGATGTGCACTGCCTGACAAGGTAGTTGCTCAGTGATTGTTAAATGAGAGAAGTGTACATCTGGGAAAACTTTAGAATATAGAAAGATACGTGGAATGATATTAGGTTGTCTGTTATAGCAGTCTTCTTTCCCTATTACAAGTCCCTTTATCTACTTCTCTCATAGGTGTGTAGTATCTGCATAAAAGGCCACCTTAGGTGAACACAATATGTTGAAATAGCTATAATTTCCACAGCCTATTCTGTTCTCCAATATCAAGTCACGCTGTCACAACTTTCAGTTAGTGGCATCACCATTTCTCAAAAATATCCTAGAGAAGCATTTGAAACATGTGCTTTGAGAGATGAGGTTATTTTTTTCAAAATATAGTGTTTTTCTATGTGTTTATTTCAAGTAGGATAAGAGAGAAGGATGGTATGTTCTAATGGTCTTTATAATTTGCACATCTTCAATTATAATTTATTGTAACTGAAAGGAATAGCCTCTAAAACATAGATTATAGGCTCTTCTGCTTTGAGCTTCTGACCTCAGAGGAATGCACATGGTATGTACTGGATCTGAGCACAGAATGTTTCTATCACAGCAGTAGAGGAGATATTATCAGCCAAATCATAAATGACGTTCACTATCTAATACCTTTTACTTCATTTGGTAAAAACATTGAAATAAATTATTTTAATCTGAGAATACCTCTTTTAAAGAAGCTTTGAGAGATTTAGTGCTCCTAGACAAGCTAAAAGATACTAAAGTATTTGTTATAAGTGAGGAAAGCTATAAAACAATATAGAATAGGAAATGTACACCTGGTGACCTCTCCCCTACCTTAAAAGATAGTGAAAGGGATCTGATAGGGATGATAACTGTCACTGGTTATGGATGTTACACTTACTTTCTAATGGAAAGACAACAAAGGCCACACTCAGTGGGTTTTCAATGATCAGACGAAACCATTGAGAAGCATGAGATTCTTACCTGAACATTGGTTCAAAGAAGTGTTCTAGCACTGGGAAACACTTAACAATACATAGAGAAAGGAAACTCGGATTGATGTTTAGGTTGTCTACCTAAAATGATCACAAGAGAGATATAGATGGAAAACTATTCTGCACATTATTTTTTTCCAGCAATATAGTATTGGCTTTGTAGTGCATCTTTCACCTAAATGTTCAGGTGGCATCTGTAAAACTATAGATTCCTTTATCCTTAATCAGAATGCCTTCAGTAATTGTGACACTAGTGTATAAACAATTGTTTCTGTACTGTGTATATGGGTATATGTACAATTTTATCATATTAACTTTAATTCAGTTGAATTAAAATTATAAACTAGAAATGTGGTTTGTGTATATATGTGTGTTGTGAACCTAAATAATTATTGAACATTTTGTGTGAAATGTATTTTGTTCAGAATGATAGCTATGGGATCCCTGGGTGGCGCAGCGGTTTGGCGCCTGCCTTTGGCCCAGGGCGTGATCCTGGAGACCCGGGATCGAATCCCACGTCGGGCTCCTGGTGCATGGAGCCTGCTTCTCCCTCTGCCTGTGTCTCTGCTTCTCTCTCTCTCACTGTGTGCCTATCATAAATAAATAAAATTTAAAAAAAAAAAAAAGAATGATAGCTATCATTGTAGGAAAGTAGAATAAGTTAAACTCACATGTCATTTGATTTCAATATTTAAAATTTGTATAATATAAGTGATTTTTTCTTATTTGCTTTATGCTGATATTCATAGTTGTACAAATCATTTTTATGCTAATACTATTTCTGGTGAATAGAAAATGAATATTTTGAAGTAATATGTTCCCCTAATGATCTACTAATAGCTATTTAACTAAAGCCATAAATAGGTGGACATAGTGATGGATAATGTGTTTGAGAACCTTTATGATTTGGGGAATATAAAATAGAATGAGGTACATCAGCTTCAAAAGCAAAAATCCAAGGAAACGTAATTAACTATTAACTATGTCTTTGGTTTGTTATAGGGGATATTCTCAGTAACTGCTAAAGGTGTGTGTGTGTGTGTGTGTGTCTGTGTGTGTACATATTTATATATATCTCATATACAAATGTATACTTCATTCTTCAAGTTACAGTTATTTCATACTTTCCCACATGATTAATGTAAATCAGCTTCCATTGTTTAAATACATAGATCTTGTTTCAAATTAATGTACAAGATTTGTGAGCAATTGTTAATCAGTCTGATTTGATGTGAGTGCATGAATATGATGTAGTATGCTTATTTCTGTTTTAAAATGTAGTTGTACTTTCTTTCTTTTTTTTTAGATTTTTTTTTTAAATTTTTATTTATTTATGATAGTCACAGAGAGAGAGAGAGGCAGAGACACAGGCAGAGGGAGAAGCAGGCTCCATGCACTGGGAGCCCGACGTGGGACTCGATCCGGGGTCTCCAGGATCGCGCCCTGGGCCAAAGGCAGGCGCCAAACCGTTGCGCCACCCAGGGATCCCATAGTTGTACTTTCAATGTGCTTTGGAGTTCCTTCCTAATACCTTTCATTGTGGTGCTTTAGTCCATGGAAACTCTAAGATAATTAAGAATTTTTATCCAAGAGGAGAAAAATAACAATGCTTTTTTTTCCTGAAGAGTTTCTTTGCTCAGTTTAAAATGTTTATGTGAGAAAAGGCAATTGAAGAACATATTTCACATAAGTATAAAATTGTTTTTAACTAATTACTTTTATGTCACAGTGTAGAAACATATATTAAATCTATACATTTAAAGACACATTCTTTAGTATGTCAATTGTTAGATATTTTCTTAGTATTTACAATTAAAAATTAAGATATCTAAGGTTAGTTTGAGTGTCTTTCTAATCTAGGTGACAATTTTTGTTTGGAAGAAATTGGATTCTTCATATAGAATTTTGAAAAGAAGATATTTATATGCATATTTTATTTTAATTTAATGTACCTTTTCTTCTGATACATGGGGCGCACTTTTGTTCTGATAACTCAAGTCCATCTTCAGCTCAGGATTTTCTTTTTTCCTTTTTGATTATTTGTTGTCTACCATTTATTCTTCTCTCCTGACACTTTTAATAAGACAATATTGTATGTTCTGGATCCGTATTTCTTGTCTCTTAAGCTCTCTTCTTACATTCTATCTTGTTTTCTTTTCAAATTATGGAAGAATTACTCAAGATGAGATTTCAAATCAACAGTTGAGTTTTCTGAAGCAACTGTTATGCAATTGCATCATTTTTTTTTTTGGTTTTTAAATTTCACCAAATATATTTTTAAATTCCAAAAGGACTTTCTAGTTCTCTGATGGTTCCTCTGGCATAGCAGCCTTTTCTTTTGTGGATGTGATAGTCTTTGAAACCAAGATTCATGAGTCCTGTTTAAAAAATAACTTGTCCTATTTCTTCATTTTTCTATTCTTTTTAAAAAGTTTTTATTTATATTCCAGTTAGTTGACATGCAGTGTTATATTAGTTTCAAGTGTACAATATAGTGATTCAACAGTTCTTTTTTTTAATATTACATTTATTTTTTTATTGGTGTTCAATTTACCAACATACAGAATAACACCCAGTGCTCATCCCGTCAAGCGCCCCCCTCAGGGCCCATCACCCATTCACCCAACCCCCGGCCCTCCTCCCCTTCCACCACCCCTAGTTCGTTTCCCCGAGTTAGGAGTCTTTATGTTCTGTCTCCCTTTCTGATATTTCCCACGCATTTCTTCTCCCTTCCCTTCTCTTCCCTTTCAGTATTATTTATATTCCCCAAATGAATGAGAACATACAATGTTTGTCCTTCTCCGATTGACTTACTTCACTCAGCATAATACCCTCCAGTTCCATCCACGTTGAAGCAAATGGTGGGCATTTGTCGTTTCTAATGGCTGAGTAATATTCCATTGTATACATAGACCACATCTTCTTTATCCATTCATCTTTCGATGGACACCGAAGCTCCATCCACAGTTTGGCTATTGTGGCCATTGCTGCTGGAAAAATCGGGGTGCAGGTGTCCCGGCGTTTCATTGCATCTGAATCTTTGGGGTAAATCCCCAACAGTGCAATTGCTGGGTCGTAGGGCAGGTCTATTTTTAACTCTTTGAGGAACCTCCACACAGTTTTCCAGAGTGGCTGCACCAGTTCACATTCCCACCAACAGTGCAGGAGGGTTCCCCTTTCTCCCCATCCTCTCCAACATTTGTGGTTTCCTGCCTTGTTAATTTTCCCCATTCTCACTGGTGTGAGGTGGGATCTCATTGTGGTTTTGATTTGTATTTCCCTGATGGCAAGTGATGCAGAGCATTTTCTCATGTGCATGTTGGCCATGTCCATGTCTTCCTCTGTGAGATTTCTCTTCATGTCTTTTGCCCATTTCATGATTGGATTGTTTGTTTCTTTGGTGTTGAGTTTAATAAGTTCTTTATAGATCTTGGAAACTAGCCCATTATCTGATATGTCATTTGCAAATCTCTTCTCCCATTCTGTAGGTTGTCTTTTAGTTTTGTTGACTGTATCCTTTGCTGTGCAGAAGCTTCTTATCTTGATGAAGTCCCAATAGTTCATTTTTGCTTTTGTTTCTCTTGCCTTCGTGGATTTTTCTTGCAAGAAGTAACTGTGGCTGAGTTCGAAAAGGGTGTTGCCTGTGTTCTCCTCTAGGATTTTGATGGAATTTTGTCTCACATTTAGATCTTTCATCCATTTTGAGTTTATCTTTGTGTATGGTGCAAGAGAGTGGTCTAGTTTCATTCTTCTGCATGTGGATGTCCAATTTTCCCAGCACCATTTATTGAAGAGACTGTCTTTCTTCCAGTGGATAGTCTTTCCTCCTTTATCGAATATTAGTTGACCATAGAGTGGAGGGTCCACTTCTGGATTCTCTATTCTGTTCCATTGATCTATGTGTCTGTTTTTGTGCCAGAACCACACTGTCTTGATGACCACAGCTTTGTAGTACAACCTGAAATCTGGCATTGTGATGCCCCCAGCTATGGTTTTCTTTTTTAAAATTCCCCTGGCTATTCGGGGTCTTTTCTGATTCCACACAAATCTTAAAATAATTTGTTCTAACTCTCTGAAGAAAGTCCATGGTATTTTGATAGGGATTGCATTAAACGTGTAAATTGTCCTGGGTAACATTGACATTTTCACAATATTAATTCTGCCAATCTATGAGCATGGAATACTTTTCCATCTCTTTGTGTCTTCCTCAATTTCTTTCAGAAGCGTTCTATAGTTTTTAGGGTATAGATCCTTTACGTCTTTGGTTAGGTTTATTCCTAGGTATCTTATGCTTTTGGGTGCAATTGTAAATGGGATTGACTCCTTAATTTCTCTTTCTTCAGTCTCATTGTTAGTGTATAGAAATGCCATTGATTTCTGGGCATTGATTTTGTATCCTGCCACGCTACCAAATTGCTGTATGAGTTCTAGCAATCTTGGGGTGGAGGCTTTTGGGTTTTCTATGTAGAGTATCATGTCATCAGCGAAGAGGGAGAGTTTGACTTCTTCTTTGCCAATTTGAATGCCTTTAATGTCTTTTTGTTGTCTGATTGCTGAGGCGAGGACTTCCAGTTCTATGTTGAATAGCAGTGGTGAGAGTGGACATCCTGTCTTGTTCCTGATCTTAGGGGAAAGGCTCCCAGTGCTTCCCCATTGAGAATGATATTTGCTGTGGGCTTTTCGTAGATGGTTTTTAAGATTTTGAGGAATGTTCCCTCTATCCCTACACTCTGAAGAGTTTTGATCAGGAATGGATGCTGTATTTTGTCCAATGCTTTCTCTGCATCTAATGAGAGTATCTTATGGTTCTTGGTTTTTCTCTTGCTGATATGATGAATCACATTGATTGTTTTATGAGTGTTGAACCAGCCTTGTGTCCCGGGGATAAATCCTACTTGGTCATGGTGAATCATTTTCTTAATGTACTGTTGGATCCTATTAGCTAGTATTTTGTTGAGAATTTTTGCATCCATGTTCATCAGGGATATTGATCTGTAATTCTCCTTTTTGGTGGGGTCTTTGTCTGGTTTTGGAATTAAGGTGATGCTGGCCTCATAGAACGAATTTGGAAGTACTCCATCTCTTTCTATCTTTCCAAACAGCTTTAGTAGAATAGGTATGGTTTCTTCTTAAACGTTTGATAGAATTCCCCTGGGAAGCCACCTGGCCCTGGACTCTTGTGTCTTGGGAGGTTTTTGATGACTGCTTCAATTTCCTCCCTGGTAATTGGCCTGTTCAGGTTTTCTATTTCTTCCTGTTCCAGTTTTGGTAGTTTGTGGCTTTCCAGGAATGCGTCCATTTCTTCTAGATTGCCTAATTTATTGGTGTAGAGCTGTTCATAATATGTTTTTAAAATCGTTCGTATTTCCGTGGTGTTGGTAGTGATCTTTCCTTTCTCATTCATGATTTTATTAATTTGAGTCTTCTCTCTCTTCTTTTTAATAAGGCTGGCTAATGGTTTATCTATCTTTTTAATTCTTTCAAAGAACCAACTCCTGGTTTTGTTGATCTGTTCCACAGTTCTTCTGGTCTCGATTTCGTTGTGTTCTACTCGAATTTTAATTAACTCTCTTCTTCTGCTGAGTGTAGGATCTACTTGCTGTTTTTTCTCTAGCTCCTTTATGTGTAAGGTGAGCTTTTGTATTTGAGTTCTTTCCAGTTTTTGAATGGATGCTTGTATTGCTATGTATTTCCCCCTTAGGACAGCTTTTGCTGCATCCCAATGATTTTGAATGGTTGTATCTTCATTCTCATTAGTTTCCATGAATCTTTTTAATTCTTCCTTAATTTCCTGTTTGAACCTTTCATCTTTTAGCAGGATAGTCCTTAACCTACACGTGTTTGAGGTTCTTCCAAACGTCTTGTTGTGATTTAGTTATAATTTCAAGGCATTATGGTCTGAGAATATGCAGGGGACGATCGCAATCTTTTGGTATTGGTTCAGACCTGTTTTGT
Source organism: Vulpes lagopus (assembly GCF_018345385.1). Classification (NCBI taxonomy): domain Eukaryota; kingdom Metazoa; phylum Chordata; class Mammalia; order Carnivora; family Canidae; genus Vulpes; species Vulpes lagopus. The sequence goes on from NC_054831.1 coordinate 59,612,557, forward strand.
GACCCAGTATGTGGTCTATTCTGGAGAAAGTTCCATGTGCACTTGAGAAGAATGTGTATTCAGTTGAGTTTGGATGTAAAGTTCTGTAGATATCTGTGAAATCCATCTGGTCCAGTGTATCATTTAGAGCTCTAATTTCTTTGGAGATGTTGTGCTTAGAAGACCAATCTAGTATAGAAAGAGCTAGATTGAAGTCACCAAGTATAAGTGTTATTATCTAAGTACTTCTTCACTTTGGTTATTAATTGATTTAAATATATGGGAGCTCACATTTTCGGGGCATATATATTGAGGATTGTTAAGTCCTCTTGTTGGATAGATCCTTTAAGTATGATATAGTGTCCCTCTTCATCTCTCACTACAGTCTTCGGGGTAAATTTTAGTTTATCTGATATGAGGATGGCTACCCTTGCTTTCTTTTGAGGACCAGTTGAATGGTAAATGGTTCTCCAACCTTTTATTTTCAGGCTGTAGGTGTCCTTCTGTCTAAAATGAGTCTCTTGTAGACAACAAATAGATGGGTCCCGCTTTTTTATCCAGTCTGAAACTCTGCGCCTTTTGATGGGGTCATTAAACCTGTTCACGTTCAGAGTTACTATTGAAAGATATGAGTTTAGTGTCAACATATCTATTCAGTCCTTGTTTTTGTGGATTGTTCCACTGAACTTATTCTTAAAGGGGAATTTTGAGAGTCCCCCTTAAAATTTCTTGCAGAGCTGGTTTGGAGGTCACATATTCTTTCAGCTCCTGCCTGTCTTGGAAGCTCTTTATCTCTCCTTCCATTTGGAATGAGAGCCTTGCTGGATAGAGTATTCTTGGTTGCATGTTCTTCTCATTTAGGACCCTGAATGTTTCCTGCCAGCCCTTTCTGGCCTGCCAGGTCTCTGTGGAGAGGTCTGCTGTTACCCTAATACTCCTCCCCATAAAAGTCAGGGATTTCTTGTCTCTTGCTGCTTTAAGGATCTTCTCTTTATCTTTGGAATTTGCAAGCTTCACTATTAAATGTCGAGGTGTTGAACGGTTTTTATTGATTTTAGGGGGAGGTCTCTCTATTTACTGCATCTGAATGCCTGTTTCCCTTCCCAGATTAGGAAAGTTTTCAGCTATGATTTGTTCAAATACATATTCTGGCCCTCTGGCCCTTTCGACGCCCTTGGGAACCCCAATTAAACGTAGGTTTTTCTTCCTCAGGCTGTCGTTTATTTCCCTTAATCTATCTTCATGGTCTTTTAATTGTTTGTTTCTTTTTTCCTCAGTTTCCCTCTTTGCCATCAACTTGTCTTCTATGTCACTCGCTCGTTCTTCCACCTTTTTAACCTTCGTTGTTAGGACTTCTAGTTTGGATTGCATCTCATTCAATTGATTTTTAATTTCTGCCTGATTGGATCTAAATTCTGCAGTCATGAAGTCTCTTGAGTCCTTTATGCTTTTTTTCTAGAGCCACCAGTAGCTGTATAATAGTGCTTCTGAATTGGCTTTTTGACATTGAATTCTAATCCAGATTTTGTAACTCTGTGGGAGAGAGGACTGTTTCTGATTCTTTCTTTTGAGGTGAGTTTTTCCTTCTAGTCATTTTGCTCAGTGCAGAGTGGCTAAAAGGAAGTTGTATTGGGAAAAGGAGAAAAAGAGAGGAGAGAAAGAAGGAAAGAAGAGAAGGAAAAAAAAAGAAGGAAGAAAAAAGAAAAAAAGAGAAGAAAAAGAGAACGAAAAAGAAAGAAAGGGGAAAAAAGGGTGGGGGAAGCAATCAGAAATCAAAAAGATAGAAAAAACCCACAGGGGAGTATCCTCTGATTCTGTATACTTTAAGTCCCTTGGCTTCCCCTGGAACTGGTCCGTCTAGCTGGTCTTCTGGGGGAGGGGCCTGTTGTGCCGATTTTCAGGTGTTAGCACTTGGGGGAGCTGCTCTACCCCCTGCCTGGTGCAGGGCTCAGTGGGGGTTGTTCACCCCGTGAGGCCCCAGGAGGAACAACCGCAGTGGCGGGGGCAGCTCTGCAGCCCTGGAGTCAGCTCCCGCAGTAACTCCGGGGCTCTCCTTCTGCAGGGCCTGGAGGCTCCGGGGCGGGGCCGCTGATCTGCTGAGCCCCGGGCAGGAGAGTCCTTGCTGTCCTGGGCCCTCCCGGCCTCTGCCTGTCCTGGGGGAGGCCGGATCCTGGGCTGTGTCCCCGCGCCCTGTGCTCCGGCTCCTGCGCTGTTGGATCCGCCCTCCCGCCCGGCAGCCCCCTCCGCGGAGCCGCCCCTGAGCCCCTCTGAGCTGCTCTGGGTCCCGCCGTGCGCGCTGCAGCCCTTAGGGAGCTCGGCGCACTCTCCCGGGGCGCAGGTGCCTGTTAGTGTCCCCGGGAGCCCGAGGGCATCCCCGCCCTCCTGGGTCCTGCTCCACCTCCCTGCGGGCCCCTTTCCGCCCGGGAAGGTTGGTGCAGCTCCTGCTTCTCCGGGACGGGGCTCTCCTGTCCTGGGGACACTCGCCCCGGCCTCAGCCTGGCTCCTCGCGGGGCCCCTCCCCCTTGGAGGCCTTTTGTGTCTTTATTTCTTTTTCCCCGTCTTCCTACCTGGATAGAAGCGCGAACTTTTCTCACTGTAGCATTCCAGCTGGTCTCTCTTTAAATCTCAGGCCGAATTCTTAGATTTTCAGGATGATTTGAAGGTTATCTAGGTAGTTTGGTGGGGACAGGTGACTTGGGGACCCCACTCTTCCGTGGTCTTGCCCCTCCCTCGCTGACTGAACCGTTCTATACATAACAACAGGTGCCCTCCTTAGTCCCCATCACCTATTTCACCCATCCCCCACCCACGTCCCCTCTGGTAACCATCAGTTTATTCTCTATAGCTGTTTCTTGGTTTGCCTCTCTCTTTTTTTCCCCTTTGCTCATTTGTTTCTTAAATTCCACATAAAGTGAAATCGTATACTATTTGTCTTCCTCTGACCAACTTATTAAACTTTGCAGAGTAATCTCTAGCACCATCCACATCCTTGCAAATGGCAAGACTTCATTCCTTTTTGATGGCTGAGCACTATTACATTATATATACAACATCTTCTTTATCCATTCATCAGTCTGTGGATGCTTGGGCTGCTTCCATAATTTGGTTATTATAGGTAATGCTACTATAAATATCAGGGTGTATGTTCCTTTTGAATTAGAATTTTTGTATTCTTTGGTTAAGTACTTAGTAGTGCAATTGTTAGATCATAACGGAGTTCTATTTTTAATTTTTTGAGGAACCTCTGTACTGTTTTTTCAGAGTGGCTGCCCCAATTTGCATCTCGACCAGTAGTGTAAGAGGGCTCCCCTTTCTCCACATCCTCACCAATACCTGTTGTTTCTTGTGTCATTGATTTTAGATATTCTGACAGGTGTGAGGTGATATCTCATGGTAGCTTTGATTTGTATTTCCCTGATGATCGGGGAGGTTGAGCATCTTTTCATGTGACTGTTGGCCATCTGTTTGTATTCTTTGGAAAAATATCTATGCATGCCTTTTGCCCATTTTTTAATTGGATCATTTGGTTTTTAGGTGTTGAGTTTTATAAGTTCATTATATGTTTTGGATACTAATCCTTTATCAGGTATGTCATTTGCAAATATATTCGCCCAACAAGTAAGTTACCTTGTTGTTTTATTGATTGCTTTCTTCACTGTGCAGAAGCTTTATAATTTGATGTAGTTATAATAGTTTATTTTTGATATTGTTTCCCTTGCCTCAGGATTCATATCTTGTAAGAAGTTGCTATGTGTTCTCTTTTAATATTTTTATGTTTTCAGTTCTCAAATTTAGGTCTTTAATCTATTTTGAGTTTATTTTTGTGTATGGTGTAAAAAAGTGGCCAACTTTCCTTCTTTTGCATGTTGCTGTCCAGTTTTCCCAGCACCACTTGTTGAAGAGACTGTCTTTTTCCCATTGGATATTCTATCCTGCTTTGTCAAGGATTAGCACTGTTCCATGTACTTGGGAAATGATAATTTAAAAAAAAACAGGTAACAATACTTGGTCATGGGAAAATTATATTCTAGTGGGGAGAGAAAAACAAGGAATAAACTTACAAAACACAGGGCACCTGGGTGGCTCAGTGGTTGAGCATCTACCTTTGGCTAAGGGCATGATCTCAGGGTCCTGGGATCGAGTCCCACATTGGGATCCCTGCAGGGAGGCTGCTTCTCCCTCTGCCTATGTCTCTGCCTCTCTCTCTCGTGTCTCTCATGAATAAATAAATACAATCTTTAAAAAAATAAACATAGAAAATACAGATGATAAGAGCTATGGAAAAAATAGAACAAGGCATAGAGTATTGGAAGTGCTGACTGGAAAGGGAGGTTGCAATTGTAAGTTGAATAAAGGAATCAGGATGGGTCTTCTTGAGAGGATGACATTTGACCAAGAACCTGCCCGAAGCGGGTGAAGAAACAAGCCAAGAAGATATCAGGTAAGGAGTGCTTCAATCCAAGGAAACAATAGGTGTGATGAGACCAAAGCTGAGATGTGTCTAAGAATGTTCCAGGAACAGCAAGGAGACAACTATAACTGCAGTGACTGGATTGAGGGGAGAAGAATTGGTGATAAGGTCAAGCAATGATATGGAACTAAATAATCTGAGATTTTTGTGAACTTTTGCTTTTAGTCTGATTAAAGTGGAGAGCCATCAGAAGGTTTTGAGGAAAGCAATGACTTAATTTAATTAATATTAAGAGAACCACACTGACTGCAATGTTGATAATAATAGCAAGAGGGCAAGAGTCAAAGCAAGAAAAGAAGTTTGAAAAGGCTATTGCAATTATCACAGGGGAACAGTACGGCTACTTAGGCAAGATCATAGCAGTCAGTGCCAGCAGTGAGAAGCAGTGGGATTCTAGATGAATTGGAAAACAATTGGATTTGGTAGTGTATTGTATGTGGGCTATGGGAGAAAAATACAAGCCAAGGATGTCTTCCAGATTACAGGTCTAAGTGTGGAAAAAGAAGAGTGGCTATAACTGAGACCTGAGAGAAAGTTTTAGGGAAAGACCAGGCGTTGAGTTTCGTACATGCTCTATTTGAAATACTTTTTAGACATCTGAATACAGAAGGACACTTGGATGTGTTCACATGCAGTTCGTGGGAGACACCCAGGGTAAAGATAATAGTTTGTGAGTCACAGGCTTAGTGCTGGCATTTAAAGCTATGAATTAACCGAAAACGTAAGTGTAGATGGAGAAGTCCAAACACCAAGTTTCCAGGCGGCTTTTCCTGGACCTACTGGTTGATGTGTTTCTGTTTAGGCTATGTGGAAGGAGAGTATGGTGACAGACCATGGACCCCTCAAGTAAGGAAGTAGGAAGAAAGACCCCTACAAGTGGAGCACTTCAGGAGATACCTCTGCCATCTTTGACAGGTTATTGCTCATTTGGTGACAGGGGTGTGAAAAACCTAAAGTTAGACAGAGGACTGCCTTGCGTGTCCCTAGTCTTAATGTCCATGGTAGGGGTGCACTGTGGCAGGTTTATTGCACTGAGAGGATCAGTATTGCCAAAAGAAACATAACAAATGCCGCACTTGCTCTCTGTGTGCACAGAACATAGCATGAGCTCAGCAGTCAGTGCTTTCAGTGGGTTTGCAGAGTTCTATGAAGTGGGAGTTTTTTCTGGAGTTTAGTTAAGAAGATGCATTCATTCAACTTATCTAGAAGCCTCTCATTGACTTGAATTGGGTCTTTGGCCACTCACCTTTGAGCAATTACTTTGAGAGCAATTACTTTGCTCTGGCAATACGGTCTTTTGTTTTTATTTTACAGTAATTACACAGTTTCTGAATCATCAATATAATCCTAATCCATCTGTTTATAATGGACTTGTGAATGTGTGCATGTGCACTTATGTGAGGATGTGAGGTACCATTCAATGAGATGTGGAAAAAGTGGAAAGGTGGATGTGGACTTGTCTTGAAGCCATTTAACATGTTTCATTGTGTTTCGGAAAAGATACGTTTAAATAACTATTTAAAAATTTTCTCTAAAGGCACGGGAGATTATAAAATTACCAATCATAAGAGATCCAAGTACATATTTAAAATATAAAATATATTTTGCTTTTAGTCCTAGATATTGAAATGTTAAAAATATCAAGAAGTTTAAAGTCTCTGGAGTCATTATAGCTACAACTGTGTAGTGTAAACAGCTTGTTTCAAGTTATATCAAAGGAAGAGTTAACCTTATTAGATGTAGCTCTAACAGTAAGAGAGCAAAAAGTATGGCAACAATTGTGTCTGAAGATTAAACTGAGGGATGCTGTCTTTTTAAAGGCTACAATTAAATGAAAGTTTATTTGGTGAAATTTTCATTTGTGATGCAGTATTTCTTCTTATAGTTTACTAATATGGTTTATATTTTGGATCTATAACCAATTTTGCTGCCCAAAGTATAAAATGAAAAAGCAGTTAAAATGTCAAATTTAGAAATACAATGCATCTGACCATGGGGACATTCTAATTGATCATATTATTTGTGATGTGACAGAAGCAATATAGTGGTGTGGAAAGGAGGCATATAATTTTGGGCATACTAAACAAGAAAAAAAAAGATGACATAGAAAATCCCTTGCCACTGTGCTTTGATGCCAAATCACAGTACTCAATTTATATTTGAAGTAATTTCCATAATTAACAATCCCACTCTTTCAAAATAATATACCGTACTTTAGTTGGTTTAGGAAATAAAGTTGAGTTACTTCAAAAAATTTTTTTGAAAGAGGTTACTGATAAGACAAAAATAGAAGATATACATTAAATATGTATTTAACATACAGAATTCCTCAAAATGGATTGTAGTCTTAGTATTTCTATGCCTGAACCACACTGTCGGTCCTAAAATGGAAAGTTTAAGCAGCTGATTTTAGGTTTGATTAAGGCATTTGTGATATACATAACTTTTGGCACTTCAGTAATTAGTATTTCTTTTCCCTTGGAAAAGAGTCAAGTCTAGGCTTCTCCCAATATTTTACTTGTTACATAGTACTTTTAATGAGTTACTCATGAAGGAAGGCCGTGCTGGCTATTTTCCATTAGACACACCCCCAGGCCAACCTGCTTTTTTCTGTCTTGCCGAATACCAGGCAACCTGGCTCCAACGGACCATACTACCCCAGTGCCTTTGCCAGTATCAGGTAGTGACGTGCTACCAGTGTGAAGCGCCAGCCAGAGGCTAGGTGGAGAAAGAGAGAGAAGTGGGAAAATTTACCTTCTTCCCTGTTTCTATGTTTTGTATTTGGAAAAAGTTGTCTCACTCCACATGTGTGCAGCTTCTGTTCTTCCTCCAGAGTTCCAGCTCAACAGGGATCTGGTCACATTATCCATCACCCATCTTTGCCTCTTCTGCCCTAAGGGTGGTATTAGCTTCCCACAGTTAAAAATTTCTGGGTGCCTCAGTCCTTTGTAGGTACCCTTAACCCTGTGCACACCTCTATAGTTGTCTCACTAAAGTCTCTTCAATTGAGTCATCACAGTGGAATTATGTTCCTGCTGTCACCCTCACTGGCACCAGCACAAGGATGCTGATATTGTGTGACAGACCAAATAACATGATGTACCTCCTAAGTGCTTGCTTTATGATCAGGGCTATAGGCACAACAGAGATTTGAATATATTCTGCGATGACTTCTGCACCGCTCAGTAAGAGTAATAGTTAATAGCTTAGTTATTACAACAATTATGAGGTAATGGCCAGGTAGCTCTGCATTTTGAGACTAAATTAGGTAAGGATGTCAGTGATAATTATCCTATGTACAGGCAGTAGCTTCAAGAAAAAAAAAAAGAGAGCCTGTTGACTCTTGACCAATAACTAGACTTCCCCAGTCCAACTGACCATTCTAGTATTCAATCCAGACCCCAAAAAAGGAGTGTCATTGTGTCTATTTCAACTTCTTAATTTCTTCCCAGGAAAATTTTTATACATCATCTAGATAATTAGAGGATGACCATGAGGATGAGGATGAAAGTTTTTATATATCATCTAGATAATTAGAGGATGACCATGAGGATGACCACCTCATCAGAGGTGAAATCTCGAGGATACACCTCGAGAAAAGGAAAATGCACATTCTAATTACTAGTAGAAATACATTTTGGAAGCAATACTATTTTTTCAGAAAAGCTAAAAAAATGGCAGCTACCTCTGGGTCCTGCATATTTGGTGCAGGGATATCTCTTGAGATTCCTGGATTCCTTTTACTTAGTACCTATACTAGCTTAGTCTACATTTGCCTCTACAGATAAATTCTCTGTCCTGGCCTTTTCTCCCTTATGTGTAAGGGAGATATTCCTATAGGCTTCATTTCCTGGGCTCCATGACTGGCAGTTTTCTTTTAGATTTGGCTAATGGCAGACACTGGCTGAAAATCAAAGACCCAGAGGAAAGAGATAGATCTGGGATGATCTTCCCTCCTCTCCCGTGTCTGTGCCTGTGCTCGTGTTCCTCAGTGACAGAAGTTCCTGCTGGGTGTCTCTGCCCTCCTGATGCTCTCACAGGGCTTTGACAGCACATTTTCATCTCCCTGCCTTTTCGGCTCTCCTGGTGTTCACAGTTTTTCACTGTTCCAAGTCTGGGTGTCTCGATATTCCTTGCTAAGATACCTTAACATTTTCTACAACTCTCTTATAACTCCCTTGTTGAAGTACTTTTATTTGAAACATCTGCATTGGATTTCTTTGTGTTCTTTACTCTTTCTTGAATTTGTATTATTTTACTAGTGTTAGCTCTGAAATAATAGGCCATTGGCTTTACTGTTGCAATTTTAGTTGCAATAATGCTTATCATATCATTTTGAGAATAATGCTATTAGAGCAGAAGCAAGCTTAGTAGCATTTATGCATAAAAATTGAGCAATGGATGTATTTTTTGTAATTAGAAAAACAACAACAACAACAACAACAAATAAAGTCAAGAATAATCCCAAAGCAACCTTCTTAGTAGCTGAGAACACACTTAGCAGTCATGGGTTGAAAAATCTTTGTAAATGTCCAAAGAGTAGAGAACTTTACTTTGTAAACAACGGTGCTGCACGTAGTTTTACAAGCTGAATAAAAATTAGCTCTTTTCCTGGTTTATAAAAAGACAAACTATGTAACCCTTTGGATGTATGCTCTAATTTTTTTTTCTATCTTTTAGTCTAGGCTTTCCCTTTAGTCTAAGTTTCATATTAATATAACACATTTTTTAAAACTACATTGTCATTACTGAATAGAATTATATAACAATTTTACATAAATTGTTATATGGTAACAATAATTGTATACAATTATTTGATAAAGATATTAAAATTTTAATATTTTATTTTAAAGGCATATATAAACATTTACAATAGTGTTGTAAGCAGAATTGGAAAAATATGGGCAGAGTGTCTCGAAGGGCTGACTGAGAAAGAAAAGAAAAAAACAAAAAAAAAAGCCAAATCTCAAAATAGGATGTGAGTCTTTGGCCAGCAAAAGCAAAGAATAGAGAGAGCAGAGAACGATTAAGTTTTAGGGTAAGCAACTAACTTACTCTCTTTTCTCAATTAAATCAGTAGAAGCTTAATGGTAGTAAACCTTGGATTAAAAAAAAAAAACCTAATTTAATGGGCTGAAATGAAAGAATGGACTACAGATTCTTGCAAGGTGGCAACAAAGCTGTTAGCAGATCAAAAAATTTGGAAGATGAATTGATTGTAGCAAGGAGGGCAATTCCACAGCAATGTGGGGCATTTTGACAAAGCAATTTTAAATAATGAGGTTTAACAGAACTGCACAAAAATGACCCTATCATTCTTTATTCTTTATCAAAGAATAAAGACATGTTTTAAAGTTATATCCCTGCCTCCTGCTCTACCCCCATGCACCACGTCTATGAGTCTCTTTTATTCATTTTTGTGTTGTTTACATTTTTATAAGCGGCTATTGTTTCTTTTAGTTTAGCTACATTTTATTTTGAAGATTTTAAAACTATTTTTATTACTACCAGTACTGAGATATGTAATTTTTACAATTAAAAAAAAACAAAGATATTTTTAGTTTGTGAATTTTTAACAATCTTATTGAGATACAATTCACATACCATAAAATTCACTCTTTTAAGGGGTACAATTCAGTGATTTGTAGTGTATTACAGATATGTGCAACTGTTACCATAGTCCGCTTTAGAAAATTTTCACTACTGCAAAAAGAAACTCCTTATCCTTTAGTTATTCTTCTTCCATTCCTCATTCTTCTAAGCCCTAAGCAACCACAAATTTACTTTTGCTCTGTATTTCAGTTCTAGAAATTTCATATGAATGGAATCATATGCTATGTGATATTTTGCAACTGGCTTTTTTCAGTTAGAATAATGTTTGCAAGGGTCATCCATGGTATAGCATGTATTAATACTTCATTGCTTTTTACTGTCCAAAAATACACCATTATATGGCAGTACCACATTTGTGTATCCATCCACCGGTTGATGGACATTTGGATTGTTTCCACCTGTGGGCTAGCATGAATAATACTATTAAACATTTGTGTACAAGTGTTTGTGTGGACATGTTTTCATTTCTCTTGGGTAAATATCTAGTAGTGGTATTCTAGGTCATGTGGTAACTCTAAGTTTAGCCATTTGAGGAATTTTCAAGAGACTGTTTTACAAAGTGTCTCCACTATTTTACATTCCTTTCAGCAGTGTTTGAGGGAATTCTCTGCATTATTTTCAACTTTTGTTATTATTCAACATTTTGATTACAGCTATCCTAGTATAGATGAAATCATATAGTATTGTTTTGATTTGCATTTCCCAGTTAGGAAATTAGGTCAAACATCCTTTAATATGTTTATTGGTCATTTTATATCTTCTTTGGAGAAATGTGTGTTCAGAAACTTTACCCATTTTTATCCGAGCCACTTATCTTTTTATTATTGAGTTGTTAAGGTTCTTTATATATTCTGGATGCAAATACCTTTTCAGATATATAATTTGCAAACATTTTTTCCTATTCTGAAGATTGTGTTTTCACTTTCTTGGTAGTGTTCTTTGAAGCACAAAATCACTTTATTGATAGCATCCTTAAAAGCACAAAAGTTTTTTTTTTGGGGGGGGGCACTTGAGTAGCTCAGTTGGTTTAGTGTCTGCCTTTGGCTCAGGTCTGGGATCAAGGCCCTGTTGGGCTCCCTGCTCAGCTAGAGCCTGCTTCTCCCTCTGCTCCTCCCCCCATTTGTGCTCACACGCACTCTCTCTCTCTCTCTCAAATAAATAAAATCTTTAAAAAATAAGGCACAAAACTTTTCATTTTGACAAAGTAGAATTTGTCTAATATTTTCTTTTTTTTTTTTTTTTTGTCTAATATTTTCTTTTGTTGTTTGTGTTTTTTGGTGTCATACCAAAGAAACTATAGCCAAATCTATGGTCATAAAGATTTACCTCTGTTTTTTGATGAGTTTAAAGTTTTAGCTTTTACATTTAGGTTTCTGATCCACTTTGAATTAGTTTCTGTATGTGATGTGAAATAAAGCATGTAAGTTTATACTTTTCATAAGACTATCAAGTTCTCCATCATCATTTGTTGAAAAGTCTATTCTTTCCTCATTGAGCAATCTTTTACCCTTCTCAAAATCAGTTGTATGTCTGAACTCTCAATTTTATTTGACTAACTAAAGATCTACCTTTACATCAGTACCACACTCTCTTGATTACTGTTCTTCTGTAGTAAGTTCAAAATTAAGATATGTGAGTCTTCCAACTTTATCCTTTATTTTCAAGATAGTTTTGCCTATTTTAGGTCACTTGTAATTCCACATGAATTTTAGAATTAGCTTGCCAATTTTCAAAAACTGGGATTCAGATAGAGATTGCATTGAATTATAAACCAATTCGGGGAATTTTGCCATCTTAAATTAAATCTTTCAATCTATGAATATGAATAATTATCATTTATTTAGATCTTTTAAAGTTTCTTTCAATAGTTTTATAGTTTTTAGAGTATAAGATTTGTATCTCCTTGGTTAAATATACTCCTTAAGTATTTTATTTTTTTAAATGCTGTTGTAAATGGAATTGTGCTCTCATTTCATTTTCAGATTCTTCATTGCTAATGTATAGAAATGCAATTGACTTTTTTTTTTTTTTTTTTTGCAATTGACTTTTATGATGATTTTGTATCCTGCAACCTTGCTGAACTCTTTTATTAGTTCTAACAGTTTTTGGTAGATTCCTTAGAATTGTCAATATCTAGATCATGTCATACACAAATAGAATGTTTTGCTTCTTTCCTTCTGACCTAAATGCATTTTATTTATTTTTTCATTCCTAATTGTTCTGATAAGAATTTTCAGTACAATGTTGAATAGAAGTGGTGAGAGCAGGCACTTAGTATTGTTCCTGATCTTAAGAAAAATTTAGCCTTTCATCAGTAAATATGTTAGTTTTTCGTAGATGCCCCTTATTACATTGAGAAATTTCACTTGTATTCCTACTTTCTTGAGTCTGTATATATATAAAATCAGAAACGGGTGTTGGATATTGTCAAATGTATTTTCTGCAACTATTGATATAATTATGTGATTTTGGTTTTATTAATTCATTGGTATGATGCTTTCCCATTATGAATTTTCAGATGTTAAACCAATCTTGCAAAAAAAAAAACCCAATCTTGCATTTTTTGATAAATCCGATTTGATTATGAGGTATAATTCCTTTTATATGTTGCTGGATTTTATTTGCTAATGTTTTATGAAGGATTTTTGTTTCTATATATATAAGGGATATTGTATGTAGTGTGTTTTCTTTGTGATGTCTTTGGTTTTGGTATCACAGTAATACTGGCTTCATAGAATGAGTTGATAAGTATTACCATCTTAACTCTGGGAAACAAACTGAAGGTTGCTGGAGGGGAAGTGGGTAAGGAGATGAGGTAACAGTGATGGGCTTTTATTTTATTTTATTTTTTGAGTGATGGGCTTTAAGGAGGACACTTGTGGGTGTTCTATGCAACTGATGAATCACTAAATTCTACCTCTGAAACTAATAATACAATATATGTTAATTAAATTTAATTTAAATAAAACATTTTTTAAAATAAAATGTTTTGAGATGTGTTTTATGGCCTAGCATATGGCCTATTCTGGAAAAGTGTATTTCCATGTGCACTTAGGGGCAAAGCTCTGCTGCTGTTTGGTAGTGTGTTTATAGATGTCTCTCAGGTTAAGTTTGTTATTATGTCTTTTTTTTTTTTTAAGATTTTATTTATTTATTTATTTATTTATTTATTTATTTATTTATTTATTTATTAGAGACACAGAGAGAGGCAGAGACATAGGCAGAGGGCAAAGCAGTCTCCTTGCAAGGGAGCACGATGTAGGACTTGATCCCAGGACCCTGGGATCACGACCTGAGCCAAAGTCAGACACTCACCCACTGAGCCACCCAGGTGCCCCTGTTATAAGTATATTTATCACTTGCTTTTATCCTGAAAAATTTTCTTTAGTGTTTTTTGTAGGTTTTTTCTTTCAACAAATTTGTATAGATTTTATCTAAATTATATATAAATTATTAATATATTTTTATACTTTAATGGTTTTAATAATTTAATATATATTTAATAATTCTGATAAATTTTTCTGGGGAGTGAGTCTCAATCTGTCATGCCAGAGTGAAATCTCATTTTTATTTTTATTTTTATTTATTTATTTTTTTTTATTAACTTTTATTGGTGTTTAATTTACCAACATACAGAAAAACACCCAGTGCTCATCCCGTCAAGTGTCCACCTCAGTGCCCGTCACCCATTCCCCTCCAACACCCGCCCTCCTCCCCTTCCACCACCCCTAGTTCGTTTCCCCGAGTTAGGAGTCTTTATGTTCTGTCTCCCTTCCTGATATTTCCCAACATTTCTTTTCCCTTCCTTTATATTCCCTTTCACTATTATTCATATTCCCCAAATGAATGAGAACATACACTGTTTGTCCTTCTCCGATTGACTTATTTCACTCAGCATAATACCCTCCAGTTCCATCCACGTTGAAGCAAATGGTGGGTATTTGTCGTTTCTAATTGCTGAGTAATATTCCATTGTATACATAAACCACATCTTCTTTATCCATTCATCTTTCGATGGACACCGAGGCTCCTTCCACAGTTTGGCTATTGTGGCCATTGCTGATAGAAACATCGGGGTGCAGGTGTCCCGACGTTTCATTGCATCTGAATCTTTGGGGTAAATCCCCAACAGTGCAATTGCTGGGTCGTAGGGCAGGTCTATTTTTAACTCTTTGAGGAACCTCCACACAGTTTTCCAGAGTGGCTGCACCAGTTCACATTCCCACCAACAGTGTAAGAGGGTTCCCTTTTCTCCGCATCCTCTCCAACATTTGTTGTTTCCTGCCTTGTTAATTTTCCCCATTCTCACTGGTGTGAGGTGGTATCTCATTGTGGTTTTGATTTGTATTTCCCTGATGGCAAGTGATGCAGAGCATTTTCTCATGTGCTTGTTGGCCATGTCCATGTCTTCCTCTGTGAGGTTTCTCTTCATGTCTTTTGCCCATTTCATGATTGGATTGTTTGTTTCTTTGGGGTTGAGTTTAATAAGTTCTTTATAGATTTTGGAAACTAGCCCTTTATCTGATATGTCATTTGCAAATATCTTCTCCCATTCTGTAGGTTGTCTTTTAGTTTTGTTGACTGTATCCTTTGCTGTGCAAAAGCTTCTTATCTTGATGAAGTCCCAATAGTTCATTTTTGCTTTTGTTTCTTTTGCCTTCGTGGATGTATCTTGCAAGAAGTTACTGTGGCCAAGTTCAAAAAGGGTGTTGCCTGTGTTCTCCTCTAGGATTTTGATGGAATCTTGTCTCACATTTAGATCTCTCATCCATTTTGAGTTTATCTTTGTGTATGGTGAAAGAGAGTGGTCCAGTTTCATTCTTCTGCATGTGGATGTCCAATTTTCCCAGCACCATTTATTGAAGAGACTGTCTTTCTTCCAATGGATAGTCTTTCCTCCTTTATCGAATATTAGATGACCGTACATTTCAGGGTCCACTTCTGGGTTCTCTATTCTGTTCCATTGATCTATGTGTCTGTTTTTGTGCCAGTACCACACTGTCTTGATGACCACAGCTTTGTAATACAACCTGAAATCTGGCATTGTGATGCCCCCAGCTAAGGTTTTCTTTTTTAAAATTCCCCTGGCTATTCGGGGTCTTTTCTGATTCCACACAAATCTTAAAATAATTTGTTCTAACTCTCTGAAGAAAGCCCATGGTATTTTGATAGGGATTGCATTAAACGTATAAATTTCCCTGGGTAACATTGACATTTTTACAATATTAATTCTGCCAATCCATGAGCATGGAATATTTTTCCATCTCTTTGTGTCTTCCTCAATTTCTTTCAGAAGTGTTCTATAGTTTTTAGGGTATAGATCTTTTACCTCTTTGGTTAGGTTTATTCCTAGGTATCTTATGCTTTTGGGTGCAATTGTAAATGGGATTGACTCCTTAATTTCTCTTTCTTCAGTCTCATAGAAATGCCATTGATTTCTGGGCATTGATTTTGTATCCTGCCACGCTACCAAATTGCTGTATGAGTTCTAGCAATCTGGGGGTGGAGGCTTTTGGGTTTTCTATGTAGAGTATCATGTCATCGGCGAAGAGGGAGAGTTTGACTTCTTCTTTGCCAATTTGAATGCCTTTAATGTCTTTTTGTTGTCTGATTGCTGAGGCGAGGACTTCCAGAACTATGTTGAACAGCAGTGGTGAGAGTGGACATCCCTGTCTTGTTCCTGATCTTAGGGGAAAGGCTCCCAGTGCTTCCCCATTGAGAATGATATTTGCTGTGGGCTTTTCGTAGATGGCTTTTAAGATGTCGAGGAAAGTTCCCTCTATCCCAACACTCTGAAGGGTTTTGATCAGGAATGGATGCTGTATTTTGTCAAATGCTTTCTCTGCATCTAATGAGAGTATCATATGGTTCTTGGTTTTTCTCTTGCTGATATGATGAATCACATTGATGGTTTTACGAGTGTTGAACCAGCCTTGTGTCCCAGGGATAAATCCTACTTGGTCATGGTGAATAATTTTCTTAATGTGTTGTTGGATCCTATTGGCTAGTATCTTGTTGAGAATTTTTGCATCCATGTTCATCAGGGATATTGGTCTGTAATTCTCCTTTTTGGTGGGGTCTTTGTCTGGTTTCGGAATTAAGGTGATGCTGGCCTCATAGAACGAATTTGGAAGTACTCCATCTCTTTCTATCTTTCCAAACAGCTTTAGTAGAATAGGTATGATTTCTTCTTTAAACGTTTGATAGAATTCCCCTGGGAAGCCATCTGGCCCTGGACTCTTGTGTCTTGGGAGGTTTTTGATGACTGCTTCAATTTCCTCCCTGGTTATTGGCCTGTTCAGGTTTTCTATTTCTTCCTGCTCCAGTTTTGGTAGTTTGTGGCTTTCCAGGAATGCGTCCATTTCTTCTAGATTTCCTAATTTATTGGCGTACAGCTGTTCATAATATGTTTTTAAAATCGTTTGTATTTCCTTGGTGTTGGTAGTGATGTCCCCTTTCTCATTCATGATTTTATTAATTTGAGTCTTCTCTCTCTTCTTTTTAATAAGGTTGGCTAATGGTTTATCTATCTTATTAATTCTTTCAAAGAACCAACTCCTGGTTCTGTTGATCTGTTCCACAGTTCTTTTGGTCTCGATATCATTGAGTTCTGCTCGAATTTTAATTAACTCTCTTCTTCTGCTGGGGGTGGGGTCTATTTGTTGCTTTTTCTCTAGTTCCTTTATGTGTAAGGTGAGCTTTTGAATTTGAGATCTTTCCAGTTTTTGAATGTATGCTTGTATTGCGATGTATTCCCCCTCAGGACTGCTTTTGCTGCATCCCAAAGATTTTGAACGGTTGTATCTTCATTTTCATTAGTTTCCATGAATCTTTTTAATTCTTCCTTAATTTCCTGGTTGACCTTTTCATCTTTTAGCAGGATGGTCCTTAACCTCCACGTGTTTGTGGTCCTTCCATATTTCTTGTTGTGATTAAGTTCTAATTTCAAGGCATTATGGTCTGAGAATATACAGGGGACTATCCCGACCTTTTGGTATCGGTTCAGACCCGATTTGTGACCCAGTATGTGGTCTATTCTGGAGAAAGTTCCATGTGCACTTGAGAAGAATGTGTATTCAGTTGAGTTTGGATGTAAAGTTCTGTAGATATCTGTGAAATCCATCTGGTCCAGTGTATCATTTAAAGCTCTCGTTTCTTTGGAGATGTTGTGCTTAGAAGACCTATCCAGGGTAGAAAGAGCTAGATTGAAGTCACCAAGTATAAGTGTATTATTATCAAGGTATTTCTTGAGTTTGGTTATTAATTGGTTTAAATATTTGGCAGCTCCCACATTCGGGGCATATATATTGAGGAGTGTTAAGTCCTCTTGTTGGATAGATCCTTTGAGTATGAGATAGTGTCCCTCTTCATCTCTCACTATAGTCTTCGGGGTAAATTTTAATTTATCTGATATAAGGATGGCAACCCCTGCTTTCTTTTGAGGACCATTTGAATGGTAAATGGTTCTCCAACCTTTTATTTTCAGGTTGTAGGTGTCCTTCTGTCTAAAATGAGTCTCTTGTAGACAGCAAATAGATGGGTCCTGCTTTTTTATCCAGTCTGAAACCCTGCGCCTTTTGATGGGGTCATTAAGCCCGTTCACATTCAGAGTTACTATTGATAGATATGAGTTTAGTGTCATCATATCTATTCAGTCCTTGTTTCTGTGGATTGTTCCACTGAACTTCTTCTTAAAGGGGAATTTTAAGAGTCCCCCTTAAAATTTCTTGCAGAGCTGGTTTGGAGGTTACATATTCTTTCAGTTCCTGCCTGTCTTGGAAGCTCTTTATCTCTCCTTCCATTTTGAATGAAAGCCTTGCGGGGTAAAGTATTCTTGGTTGCATGTTCTTTTCATTTAGGACCCTGAATATATCCTGCCAGCCCTTTCTGGCCTGCCACGTCTCTGTGGAGAGGTCTGCTGTTACCCTAATATTCCTCCCCATAAAAGTCAGGGACTTTTTTTCTCTTGCTGCTTTAAGGATCTTCTCCTTATCTTTGGAATTTGCAAGCTTCACTATTAAATGTCGAGGTGTTGAACGGTTTTTGTTGATTTTAGGGGGGGATCTCTCTATTTCCTGGATCTGAATGCCTGTTTCCCTTCCCAGATTCGGAAAGTTTTCAGCTAGGATTTGTTCAAATACATATTCTGGCCCTCTGTCCCTTTCCGCGCCCTCGGGAACCCCAATTAAACGTAGGTTTTTCTTCCTCAGGCTATCATTTATTTCCCTTAATCTATCCTCATGGTCTTTTAATTGCCTCTTTTTTCCTCAGTTTCCCTCTTTGCCATCAACTTGTCTTCTATGTCACTCACTCGTTCTTCCACCTCGTCAAGCCTCGTCGTTAGGACTTCTAGCTTGGATTGCATCTCATTCAATTGATTTTTAATTTCTGCCTGATTAGATCTAAATTC
Organism: Vulpes lagopus; assembly: GCF_018345385.1. NCBI lineage: Eukaryota > Metazoa > Chordata > Mammalia > Carnivora > Canidae > Vulpes > Vulpes lagopus. The sequence goes on from NC_054831.1 coordinate 59,631,030, forward strand.
TGCAGTCATGAAGTCTCTTGAGTCCTTTATGGTTTTTTCTAGAGCCACCAGTAGCTGTAAAATAGTGCTTCTGAATTGGCTTTCTGACATTGAATTGTAATCCATATTTTGTAACTCTGTGGGAGAGTGGGCTGTTTCTGATTCTTTTTTTTGAGGGGTTTTCCTTCTAGTCATTTTGCTCAGTGCAGAGTGGCCAAAAACAAGTTGTATTGGGAAAAGGAGAAAAAGAGAGAGAAGGAAAGAAAAGAGAAAAAGAAAAAAGAGAAAGAAGAAAAAAATAGGGGAAAAAGAGAAGAAAAAGAAAGAAAAAGAAAGAAAGGAGAAAAAAGAAAAAGGGGGGGTGGGGGAAGCAATCAGAAATCAAGAAGAAAGAGAGAGAGAAAAAAAAAGCACAAAACAAAACAAACAAACAAACAAAAAAACAAAAACAAAAACAAAAAAACAAAAAACAAAAAAAACCACGGGGGAGTATCTTCCGATTCTGTGTAGTTTAAGTCCCTTGATTTCCCTTGGAACTGGTCCGTCTCGCTGGTCTTCTGGGGGAGGGGCCTGCTGTGCTGATTCTCAGGTGTTAGCACTTGGGGGAGCTGCTCTGCCCCTGTCTGGTGCAGGGCTCGGTGGGGGTTGTTCACCCCGTGAGGCCCCGGGAGGAAGCCACAGTGGCGGGGGCAGCTCTGGGACCCTCGAGTCAGCCCCCGCAGTAGCTCCGGGGCTCTCCTTCTGCAGGGCCTGGGGGCTCCGGGGCGGGGCCGCTGATCTGCTCAGTTCCAGGCAGGAGCGTCCTCGCTGTCCTGGGCCCTCCCGGCCTCTGCCTGTCCCGGGGGAGGCCGGATCCTGGGCTGTGTCCCGGCGCCCTGTGCTCCGGGGCCTGCGCTGTTGGATTCGCGCTCCCGGCGGTGCAGCCCCCTCCGCGGAGCCGCCGCCCGAGCCCCTCCGAGCTGCTCCCGGAGCCGCGCAGCCCCCTCCGCGCGGAGCTTCTTCCTCTGCGCGAGCCGCCGCCGCTGAGCTGTTCCCGGAGCCGCGCAGCCCCCTCCGCGGAGCCGCCGCCCGAGCCCCTCCGAGCTGTTCCCGGAGCCGCGCAGCCCCCTCCGCGCGGAGCTTCTTCCTCCGCCCGAGCCGCCGCCGCTGAGCTGTTCCCGGAGCCGCGCAGCCCCCTCCGCGGAGCCGCCGCCCGAGCCCCTCCGAGCTGCTCCGGGTCCCGCCGAGCGCTGCAGCCCTTAGGGAGCTCGGCGCACTCTCCCGGGGCGCAGTTCCTCTGTTACTGTCCCAGGGAGCCCGAGGGCGTCCCCGCCTTTCTGGGGATCCTGCTCCAATTCCCGGGGAGCCCCTTTCCGCGGGGAAGGTTGGTGCAGCTCCTGCTCCTCCGGGACGGGGCTCTCCTGTCCTGGGGACACTCGCCCCGGCCTCAGCCCGGCTCCTCGCGGGGCCCCTCCCCCTTGGAGGCCTTTTGTTTCTTTATTTCTTTTTCCCCGTCTTCCTACCTTGATAGAAGCGCGAACTCTTCTCACTGTAGCGTTCCAGCTGGTCTCTCTTTAAATCTCAGGCCGAATTCGTAGGTTTTCAGGATGATTGGATGGTTTTCTAGGTAATTTGCTGAGGACAGGTGACCTGGAGACCCTACTCCTCCGCCATCTTGCCCCTCCCCCGAAATCTCATTTTTAAAGTGGATTTGCCTCTGAATGAGCTATCGGTCCATTCTTCATAGTCAAAGATGTTCTATATATGAACTATATTAAGAGAAATGTAATTGCAGATTTCTTGTACAACTATGAATGACTTTTTTGCTTTTATAGCAATATTTCCAATTATGTATTGTTGAATATAAAGAAGAAATCTAGGAAGTTGTGATGTAGAACTTTCAAAATATAGACTTCTTGGAGAAAAGGCAGAGAGTTTGCTCGGAGTGGCTGGTTGTTTTGGAGGTAAAACATTATCATTGACCATGGCTCTCAGTACTCTAGTTGGTCTGACCAACCTCTGCCCATCTCTGACTCTGCATTCTTCACCCACATCTTTTTGCTGACGCCCACCTTACAGGCTGCAGGTCTGCAATGGTAAAGCTCAAGGAGAGAATGGTTTTGTATGTAAGTTACTAGTATAAAAGCTTATCTTATAATATTTTATTCTTTTAGATTGCATCACAATGTTGAAGGTCAAAGAGTCCCTGGTATTGAAATGCCTGCAGTGGAACCACCAGGTCAAAATTGCTACAAATATTTTCCACAGAGAAGATATTTTTAGCAACTTCTACGCATTGGTGGGGCTTGGGTGAGGGAAGGGAAAGATTGAGACATGTATACCAGTAAGGTGTTCAGAGAACCTTGGGAAGAGGATCAATTTCAGGGAATTCAGGTAAGTCTCAGAAAATAAAGAAGCTATCATGTATCAACAGTATCACACAATCCAGGGGTCCTATATGGTGAGGTGATATGACTTTTATTAGTTTACGTAATTCAATAATTCTCAGTGATTCTTTGCAGTTCAAATTAAATACTAGAATGTCGTAGCAACTTGGTTCTCCTGTTAATAAGATCTTTTAATGTAACTTTTTGCAAATTTTAAATATTTTCAGTAGAGCTGGAAAAGGAGATTATTCCATGGAACTACTTGCTGTGGACAATTAATAAAAAAAATAGGGTGAAACAATATTACTGTATTTATTTATTAAGAAAATAAAATACCAGTTAATTGTCCATGCCAGATTAGAATAAAACCAATTATAACTCTTGAGAATTATTGAATTAAGACAGAGGGGTTAGGCCTTGAGTTTGACACACATTGCTTTGGGCCATTTGTGTTTTCTCATACCACAAGTGTCAAGTGCCATTTGGGAGTCAAAACTTTTGAAGGGAAAATGCAAAAACATAAAGATTGTATCATTCTTACTACTCTCATTAAATTCAACTGAATTCTATATCCATTTACATTGGATGCTTCAACAACATTTTATCAACTTAAGTGTGCACAGTCTCGTAGTTTTCTGGCAGTTAAAGATAAGTAGAATTAAGTTAGTGTTTTCTTTGAGGTTCTGTTTATAATAACGAAGGTATTCTTAAGACTTTGGCTAGAGATGTATCAATATTAGTTTGGAAAAATCGTTTTTTCTCATATATAGCCAATAAATTGAAATAGAAACACTCCAGTTTATTGCCCAGTGTATACACACACACATGTACTTTTATGCATATGCATACAAACACATATATATGTGTGTTGGTATGTGTGCGTGTTTGTATGTTAGTGAAAATCTAACAGTATCTATTAAAGGCTTATTAGTTAATTTATAGCTCAGTACCTCTGTAGTCTTTTTTAAGATGTTTTGCATTCCTTAGAAACCACATGATAGGTACTTATATAAAAAGATTATTCAGCACTTTATACTTTGCACTATGACAATGTGAGGATAAAGGAGAAAGCTAAAAATGCCTGCAATCCATTCAAAATTATTTGTCAAATGCAATGCCTTGGGTTGGCATGTGGCTCTTTAAAAAAATAAGATAATTTTATGAATCATTTTAATGATTAATTCAAAGTAAAGTATCAAACATTCTCCTATTCATCGTTCTTTTAGTAGTCATTTGTTAATCTATTTTTATTTAAAAAATAATGTATGTACAGCATATACTTCATTAGGAAGTACTTTCAGAGTTCTCAGATGAGACTGTAGTGGATTCAGGCATTTATTCAGAATGAGACCAGATGTTTTCCCAGGAGTCTTGCATTCCTAACCACAGGCCAACGTCTGCCAGATTTGAGCGTTAGGTCTCAAAAACTAAACACACTGGGCTTAATGTAAATTAAATTAGAATGAAAAAGTAATTATCCAGGACTTAACAATGTCCAAGTAAAGAAACTGAAATGACTGTCCTTCATACAAGGATGCGTTGCTGATCTGCTATTAACAAGGTAAGTTCCTGTGAGATATTTTTCTTGGGTTGTAGCTGTGAGGGGGTAGGGCTGAATTATCTATGTCTTCTCAGGCTTCCTGTCCCCTTATTCCTAAAGGTACAATTGAGAAAACAGCTGGATGGACTTAAGGAATGACTTCCTTAACAAAAACTGCATAACAGGAGATATGGCTTAATACATCTACAAAAATAAGCATTGGCCTATGTGCTGAAAATAGTTCTGCTAGGTGGGAGGGCAGGTGGAGGCCATGCTGATAAAATGTAGGGCAATCTTGGTCACACAAATCATGTCGTGGGCCAAAAATATTTTCTGCTTTCCTTTCTCTGCTGACTTTTTTGTTTGTTTGTTTCCATAGGAATTTGGCAGGGAAGGGAGACTGAGGTGAGGGAAACTGATGATTTACTACATTTGCTTAACATTGATTCATTTATTTATCTGAGCTAGCACTGATCTCACATCCTGAAATTTACTGTGCAGTTGAATAGTGTGGAGGACAATTCAGGGCACTCTGGTGAGAACCCATAATGTTGAAATCTGAGGCTAGATCTAATTCCCATGTAAATCCTGCTTGCTTTTGACGTTTTTGTGCTGGGGGAGATGTGATTTTGTTTGGGTTATATCTGAACTACACTGTATCATCTGTGTCAGGATTAACTTCATCTGCAAGAAAGCATAGATTCTTGGAGATAAAGAATTTTAGAGCTGGAAAAGATATGTGTTTAGGTTCCTGATTTTATAAATAGGAAACTAAACGACTTCCTCAAGGTCACACAACTGTTAATGTCTCTCCCCAGAACACACGACCGCTTTTAGTAACTTGGGAGATTGCTTTTTAACCAGATTGTAAAACACATTAGTTCTGAAATACCTGAGATTTCTCTGGCTACAGTCCTGATTTGGACAGCTTCTTTGATGCCTGTCTTTTCTTGAACAATCCCAAACATAACAATAAGCTTTCTGGAATCTTTTAGCTATGCATGTACATTTGTGGCAACTGAAAATCTCAAAGGATATAGCTACACGACTCATATTGTGAAAGTGCAAAAAACATGATATTATTTTTATTTTTATTTTTTTATTTTTTTATTTTATTATTTTTTTAAATTTTTATTTTTTTTTTTATTTATGATAGTCACAGAGAGAGAGAGAGAGGCAGAGACACAGGCGGAGGGAGAAGCAGGCTCCATGCACCGGGAGCCTGATATGGGATTCGATCCCGGGTCTCCAGGATCGCGCCCTGGGCCAAAGGCAGGCGCCAAACCGCTGCACCACCCAGGGATCCCATGATATTATTTTTAAAGTATTCTGTTTAGCTGCAAACATGTCATACAAGCTACATGAGTTTGTTGTGGGAGGTATACACTCCTAATGTGAATTTATAAGTGAATAGTTAAGGAGTTGTCAGAAAAGACAATGTCATATGTTTATATTCATCTTTTGAAATGTTCTATTCTTCCTCATGCTCATAATAAATTTGAGTGCAGTAGAATTTAATGGGTACCTCTGCTTCACTTGTTTTATATTAAACAAGTATTTATAGATACCTTTCTGTCTGATACTCATTTTCCCCATATGAGATTTTTTTCCCACAAGAATTTAAGTTGAAATGAGGAGAGTTTATTTTCCTGAATCACAGAATTTTATAGCAGGAATGTATGTTAAAGACCACTTCTACTTTTCTATTTACTCTTAGGAAGCTAAATAAGACCACTTATTTGAGATGTAGAACTGGGATTAGATTTTTTAGAGTTAACATGTGCTCCTTAGTTAGTGTCTTGCTATGTGAAACTGTAATTTCATAAGTGAGAATTGTGAAAAAAAAAGTTTAGGACAAGCTCTACTGTCTTGGGCAAAAGCAATCTTTGTTCTTGATACAACTAGTAAGTTCACATTAAGATATGACCTACAGATACGTTTTCAAAACGGAAAATCTATCTCATTACTCCTATGAAAGGACAAATTCAATTTATATCACTTTAAAGTTAGGAAAAGATCTTGTAATTATACTTCCAAAGAGAGTGCACAAGTATAGAACTTGCCAGTTTTACTAGGAGAATTACATTTAGACTCTGGCTCTTTAGGACTTCCAGTTGGGTTTGGCTGCTGAATGTACATGGAAAAGCCTTTGGGTTTTAAAATCATGGATTGAGATCTAGGAGTCATCCTACCCTATCCTCACTTCATAGATGAGAACAATGATTGCTATTAGAGTTGTGACTTCTCCAAGAACCTATATCCATTTTAGTGGTTTAGCAGCAAAGCTCATTGATTTAGGCTTCTGACTTCCACTCAGCTGTCGGGCCATGTACTATACTCTTTCCATAGTCAAATATTCCAAGATTCTCAAAAGTATAAGCTACCTGAACATGGTCTCCACGTAGACATTTTCTCCCTAAAGCAAAAGAGCTGTGGCGTAGCCATGGTGTTCAAAGTAAGTTTGAAACTTGAAACCTATGGATGCCTCATTCAAGTTCCAGACTTCTGTCCTTTGCATGCAATCAGCCTGCCTTCTCTGAGAAACCCAAACTTTTAAGCAAGATTGAATGTGTTTAATTGCTGTTTAGATTAGTCAGGTTCCTCCATGGAGCATGTAAATCCCAGCAGGTATCTGGAACAAACTACAATCTTCGCCTAATTTAAGCTCTCATTTAAAGTTTTTCTATAAAATATGAATTTGTGAATGAGAGTTGATGGCAAGAGACTGGGGAGTTGTAGGATATTGAATGAGCTGTCACATTACCATAACCTGATTTAGATCCCCAGAAGGCAATTGTGCCTGGAATTTTCTGGGCTGAAATGCTGATAGGAGAGTTCTACCCTAAAGAGGTTATGACAGACTCAGCCTCAGGAGTGACTGTTAGGGCAATGAGTTGTGACTGGAGGTGAAATTCATGGGTATGTAAAGGAATGTTTTCAGGGAAGGACATTACTGGAGCAAAGAAGGGAAGTTAAATTTGGAATTTTAAGAGCATAGAAAATTTCAAGATCAGAATAACTTGTAGCAGGTGCATTGAATCATAAATCATGAATTAAAAAAATACCACCACACGTCAGTCATCACAGTAGAGTAGGCTGAGGCATTGATTAACTGTTACCTTTTCGGGAGCTTTTTGGGAGCAAAAGCTTTAATTTCCAGTTCTGTGGGCAATGTTTGGCCTAGACTTCACCTATCCAAGCTAAGAGGGCGGACTAACCACTTGGTAGTAGATTTCTTGTAATTTAACTGAAGCAGCAGTTCAGAAGTCTCCTTTGTTGACAGGGAAACACTTGCAGTGAGCTTCATGATCTCCCCCACTTTTATTCTATGCTATGGTTTTGAGGGGTACAAAGAAGAATACTTACTCCCCTAGAGGGTCACTAATTCTGCTTGGAGAACATGGCCTAAGCTCAGTGCTGTCTCACTGTATTATCTTGATGGGGCAAGTGAGATCCCCAGAAGCAGGGACTTCACTAAGGTCTCACACATACTGAGGCATGGAGTAAACAGCTAGCGTTGATTGAGGGCTTACTCTATACCAAGTACTTTTCTAAGTACTTTTACACATACTAACTAATTTAGGTCTCGGGATTCCTTCCTACAGTGTGTGCTATATCAGTCCCTACTTTGAAATAATGGAAGCTTAGATAACTTGCCCAGCCTGCAAGGTAGGATGTGGTGGGTTTGGGGTTTGAACGAAAGAAGTTTTATTGCCTAGCTCCTGACTAACTGCATCCTTTCCCTTATATCCAGTTCCTGTTGTCCATTAGAGCACCTCTGCTCCTTCCTTGAGACAAAGGAATCATGGCTCAAATAAAATTTGTCATATTTTCCCACAGTTATATCATGCCCTAGAAATAGTGATGTCACTACAGATATATTGCCTTATTAAGTAATTTTTTTGAGGTGCTGCTTCAGATAGCTCAATTTACAAAAGATCTATCATTATCTACTGGTCAATCTTTTCCCTTAGATTGAACCAAAGATTGGTCATGGAAATAAAGGGAGATTCAAGATTTTGCTCCTAAAATGCACCAGAATGGTATTATTCCATTAATACTTCAGTTACTAAACTCCATGTGATTATGGTTTTTTGAAGTCATGATTTGTGATACAATGTACCCTCTACACATTATTCTGACCCTGAAATTGCCAATGCTCTGAAAATTTCAAGTTTAACCCTTTATTTTGGGTCCCAGAATTATTCCATTCTTATCAACCCTCTGCTCAAAAGAAACTCTTGGATTTAAAAATAAAGAATAAAAAGTGACCCCCCAAAAAGGGGAGTATAAATCCCAGAAGATATTAAAGGTATTCATGCCCAGACTGTTCATTCTAAACCACATGAACGATGCCACCAATAGTTGCTTGTGACCAGTCATTTGTTGGCAGCCAGAGCCAGAGGTACCCCATGGTTTTCTGTGGTGTCTAGTCTGAAAATTAACTGCATGCAACTATATTATTGAGTAGGCCATTTTGATTAGATTTTATTCATTCACAATTTATATATTCATTCATTTACTGCATTCCTAGTATGACTAGTACAGGAAAGTCCCTACTAGAAGAGTTTGTACTTTACAATGACTATGGTACTGTGTAATAATTAGACAAGATTACAAGTAAGGAATTATCTGAACAATTTTCATCAACTATGTAGATGGAAAAAATCGAAAGTGAATGAATTACTCAACATAAGAACAATTGTATCTCAATTACAGCTCACTTATAAATAGCCTACTTGGAACCCAAAACATACTTTTTTCCAGGTTGGATCAGAGAAATTGCAGCTGAATGATGTTTTCCTCTTCATTTAAGTGAAGAAGAAGATGGTAAGAAAACAGAAAGGAGGACGGTAAGAAAGAGAGTAAGCATGAGGCAGAAAATGCTGGCAGCAACCTGATCTAACCCTGACCTGGGCAAGTTCATTTATCTGTGTGAGCCTCAGTTTCCTTGTCTGTAAAAGAAATAATATTATCTAACTCTCAGAAGCATGAAGCATCTGGCAAAGTGGCCAATACCTGCTTTCTTGGGTAGGAACTTTCTGCAACTCCTCTACTTTCTAGTGCCCTAATTTACAGACCTCTAAACTTCTCCATCAACATTAGCCAAAATTAGCACCTTTTCTCAAATTATCTTTCGCCAAAGTTACCTGCCTTTCCTTTCCATTTGTTCAAAACTCTGATTAACTCAGGACTGTTGATCTCAACTGGGTTGTTAGGAGGAAAACAACGAACTCACACAAATGCATGAAGGGCTTGACAGTCTGAAATCTCCTCAAGTTAGTTGCATTAAAAAAAAACTGCTTATTATCCAGAAAGCATGTCTCAGTGATGCGATTTCAGTCAGCATGCCAAAGTGAAGTCAAAACTTCAGGCACAGTAGGGGAAAGATATTTTTGGGCTAGTGAAGGTCAGCTCATTCTGCGTACCTGTCCCTGGTCAGCTCCATGCTGCATTTCCTTTTTCACAGTATCTTTCCTTTCTTTACTTCTGAACCTCCAATTTCTCTAAAGCTTTTTGCTTGCCCAGAATGGCTTTTTGGCAGGAGCACCAGGGGTTCCAGAGGTGAGGAGACAAAGGGAGGAAGGGGCATTTGCACATGCTGTTTATATTCCTGAGTCATTTATAGGTAAGAGTTGTCTCTACTAGCATTTCAGATGCTCTTTACAAGGCTGTGATAATAGCTGTGGGATTGTTTAGATATGAGTTTGGATCAAAATGTTCATTGGCAGTGAAAGTATAAATTAATGGAACCTCGAGAAAGACTTTCCATGGCCTTACAGATAAGTTTTATAAGAAAGATTGACTTAAAAATATTTTTTAACAAACTGCAAACCTTTCATGTTTGAATTGGCTTGGATCTCAGAGATTTATTTTGTCCTAGTCCTTCATTTTAAATACAAGGAAACCAAATCCCAGAAAGGGAAACATGAACAGCCTATATAAATTGCTCTTGTTCTCATTTCCTCTGGCTCTTCTGCCAAGCTGGGAGTACAGGCGTGGAATGACAGTGGAGAGGTGCATCCATATTACTCACTGGAAAGCAAATGCCTCCCCAGTTGATAAGCTTTAGAAAGAAGCTGCTGAATAAAAGAAAGTAGAGCACTAAATATGTGGCAACTTCTCTGAATTGTGAGGCCAGGAATCAGGAAGGCCATCTTGCACTTTTGAGTGCTCAGAACTAGCAAAAGGCCATCTCAGTAACATGACTCAACTCCTGGCTCACATTAGCAGTGGTGGGAAGATGTAGAAATGGTGCCTGAAGGATTGTTTGGGGAGCTCACCCCATTCTATACAGGGCTGTATGTAACACCATAACCCCCAATGTTTCCTCTTCATATGCTAAATAAGGAAAAATGATTATAATTTGTCAAAAAAGCTAACAATACTTGGCTGTACCTCACAAAATGGATGGGGGTATCAAATAATCTATGTAAAATACTTTATAAACAAGTGCACACAAATGCAAGATGTTCTCACCCCGACTACCTTACACATGACATTTTCACTCTGTCTTTCCTCTTTCAGAATTGATTAAGTTTTTCTTCAGGCTGGCAGAATTCTCATGATGTCAATCCATGAGTAGAGGTTCAGTTTTTTATGCTTGGGACTTAAATGCATTGCCAGGGGGAGTATGGAGGGTCAGAAGTCAAAGCTCAGTAGATTTCTAGTTATCACTGCTCCTTCACATTCCTCTGAAAAGTGCAGGTCAGTGGGCAAATGCTTTAGTGCCTGCTGGGGATATCTGACCCTGAAAATAGTGAAAAAATTAAATTAAGATTTTTTTATTGTGCCCCCAGCAAAAACAGTTACTGAACCAGTCAAATGTTAGTGCGACTGAAGCCTACAGTCATAATTGTGATTCTAGGCCAGTTCTTAGAACATGTGCCTTCCCCTTAATAAAATGTTCTAATTATTTTATATAATTTTTGATCTTCCATGGAAAATACCATCATTTCTTCGGCTGAATCCTTGAATTTCCACTTCTCTGTAGCTTGGCATTTTAACTTAATGAAACATTAATCGTTGCAAAGGAATTAAAGAAGAACAAAATAATTGTCATTGCTTTGTCCTTCACCAAGCCAGTACTTGACCTTTGTATCCATATTTCATATGTAAACAATGATAATTTCTCCATTATGTAAAAAGTATATAGATATATGACCCGGTCAATTATGGAAACTATCCAAGGGCATATTCATTTCAAAATTGCCCAGTTGAATAACAGAGTGCATTCACTGTATTTTATAATGTATGTGTGTTTGAAGATTTAATAAGAAGTTAGAACCTTTATATTTTGCTTAAATCGACTTGAAGGCTTTATATAAGTTACTCCTAATGTTTCGATTGACCTTAATGATGCGTATTGCAAAAGGCTATCATAAATGTTTTCAACGACTTACAGAACAGGAATCTTCTTGCAGTAAGGTAGGATTTTTGCCAGTCTGACATAGGGATGGATGGGCAGAAAATAGTGTACAAGATCACGGAGGACGGAGCAACTTCCAGGGTCCAGAATATAGACAAAGACAAAGCACGGAGAAGAGTAAACAATACCCAGGGTTGGGAACATGGTGGAGGGGTGGTCAGAGATAAAGAGCCTTCTAGATATAAGAAATCAGCTCTCAGAGAAGCAAAAATAGACCAGTCATTTTTAATGAGGGAAGTGGGTCAGGACCCCTGTGATCACAGTACACCAACCACTCCACATCACTCAAGTTGTTTTTAGTCCAACTTGAGCATTTTGCAAGTTTAATTAATGCTATGGAGCTTCTCCAAAAACATGTACACTTTTCTTGCAGTTTAAGGACATGGTTCATTGCTGTAATACTTTAAATATCTGTAGACTACAACATGAAAACTATTCTTATTTGATGCAAAGCCTTTTTTAGTTAGATCTGTATCTTACTGTATGGTCATGGTTGAAGGTTAATTATCATATACTGCATCTACCTCATTCTTAAGATAAATCTTAGGCAAATTCCTATGTTTCTGTTTCCCCTACTAATGAGGGATTTTCATAACCCCTTGCTATTTCTTTTACCTATCTGAAAAACCCAAAAAACAATGCAAAACAACAACAAAACAAAACACAAAAGGCCAGACAGGGAAAATGAGTGATAGTTTTCTGAGGCTGCCCAACTGTAAACTCTTCTTTGTGTATCTCCTTTAAGAATTTGGACAATGAGGACAGTGAAGGTTGAGCATCTGCCTTCAGCCCAGGGCATGATTCTGGAGTCCCAGGATCGAGGCCCACATCGGGCTCTCTGCATGGGCTCCCTGCATCATTATTAGGGCTTCTCTCTCTGCCTACGTCTCTGCCTCTGTCTCTCTGTGTCTTTCATGAATAAATAAAGAAAAATATTTAAAAAAAACAATTTGGACAATGAGTGTCAAGAACATCAGTAGCATTTTTAGACTATTTTATATGTGACTTTACTCAACCTGCTGGGATGCTCTTATAGAAACCTTCATATGCATTCTAAGCTGTGGAAGCAGATCCTCAGTCACACGAAGTACACATTTCTCCACATCTGGGCCTCAGGGTCATCAGGAAGCCTTCTGTAAGTTGTGTATTGTGAGCAGTGATTGGCCTCTCGCTGTTGGGGTGATAGGGCCAATATTTTGGATCTACACTTTGGTCAGAGGTAGGTTTTCTGGACTCTATATTCACTTAAATGGAGCAGAAAAATAAATAAGCGATGAATAATAATTTACATCAAGCATGAAGTTTCACCTGAGATACTTCAAAATAATTGGGTGAGATGCTTAATTTTATTCAATTTTCTTACTAGTTCACATATGGGCAATTTTTTTTGTAATGCATTTTATGCAGTGCAGTTAAGACAATGATTTTTTTTCTCCTCTAAAAATAGAAGACATTCATTTTAAATTCATTCCTTTAAAACTGTGACTTTTACATTTAAAAAATCTGACATTTATGTTTATGCTACTCATGATTTTTACTAATTGTTATGTATTTGGAAGTAAAGTCCTTTATGGCTTTTATATAATGGCATTGGGACCACATAGGTCGTGTCATATAGGCAGCAGAAATGGGAAAGACAACAAACAGATAAGCAAGTGAATATGAACACAACACTATGTGACATTCTATTTAAAAATGCATAATCTGGATCTAAACAGAGGAAATATCTGAGAAATTTGAAGTGAAGAACATGTCTCAAAATGATATCTCTATTCTGAAAACATGTCAAAATCATGAAAACATAAAGAATGATGAAGTGTTTCAGATTAAGGAACATTCTTAGGGCAACTGGCAAAATTTGAATATATATTAGATCAATGTTTAATTTCCTGAATATTATAATTATAGTTTAGTTACATAACAATAGATCTTTGTATTTATGAAGTATACATCTAGACATGAGGTCTGCAACTAACTCACTTAGGTTCATTGGGATTAAATAAATTAAACAAATTTCCAGAATTTTTTTAACGAATTACTTTGACCATATCCTTACTTCTCACACATTCAACCCTTGGTAATCACCGCTCTATTTTCTGAGTGTCTTAGAGTCCACATATAAGTGGGATCAGGCAGTATTTGGCTTTTTCTGTCTGACTGATCACACTTAGGAAATCCTGCAATTTGTGATACCATAGATGAACTTTGAGGGCATTTTACTTTTTTCTCATGGTGGAATAATGTTCCATTGTATATATTTAAGTCACATTTTTATCAATTCATCAGTTGATGAACACTTAGATTGTTTCCATATCTTAGTTATTGTAAATAATGCTGCAGTGAGCATGGGAGTGCCAATATCTATTTAATATCCTGTTTTCATTTCCTTTAATTATAACTAAAAGTAGGATTGCTGGATTTATGGTTGTTCCATTTTTAATTGTTTGATGACCTTCCATACTGTGCACAGTCTCTGTATCTTTGCCTGTATTTGTTATCTGTCTTTTTGATGATAGCCATTAGGTGTGAGGTGATATCCCACTATAATTTTGATTTGCATTTCCTTGATGAATAGTGATGTCCAGTACCTTTTTTAAATAAAAAGAAAAAGATTTTATGTATTTATTCATGAGACACAAACACACATACACACACACACACACACACACACACAGAGGCAGAGACACAGGCAGAGGGAGAAGCAGGCTCCATGCAGGGAGCCCGATGTGGGACTTGATCCTGGGTCTCCAGGATCAGGTCCTGGGCTGAAAGTGGCTCTAAACTGCTGAGCCACCCGGGCTGCCCTGTCCAGTACCTTTTCATGTTTCTGTTGGCCATTTGCATGTCTTTTTGGAAAAATGCCTATTCAGTACCTCAACCTATTTTTTAATTAATTTTTTTCTTTTGCTTTTGAGTTGTATGAGTTCTTTATATATTTCAGATATTAGCCCATTATCAGATACATAATTTGCAATTTTTCCCCTTTCATAAATTTTTTCATTTTGTTGACTTTTTTACTGGACAGAAGCTTTTTAGTTGGATATAATTCTATTACTTTTTTTGTTTTGTTGACTCTTTTTTTTTTTTTTGAACTCTTGGTTGTTCAGGAATGTGTTGGTTATTTCCACATAATGGTGAATTTTCCAGTTTTCCTCCTGTTATTGATTTCTAGTTTCATACCATTGTGGTTAGAAAAGATACTTGGTATAATTTCAATCTTCTTAAATTTTCAAAGATTTTTTTTGTTATCATTGACCTATCCTGTGATTTATCATGGAGAATGTTCTGTGGGTGCTTGAGAAGTATATGTACTTTGTTGCTGTTGGATGAAATATTCTGTATATATCTGTTAGGTCGATTTGGCCTAAGTATGGTGCAAATCCAACATTTCTTCTGTGATTTTCTGTCTAGATTACCCATTATTGAAAGCAAGGTATGAAGTATCCTACTATTATATTTCTACTTTCCCTTTAGATCTATTAGTATTTGCTTAATATACTGAAGTGCTATAACACTGGTGCAGTGTTATAAATTTCACATATCCATATATAATTTATAACGTATTTATGATTATTCACCCCCTTATAATTATATAATGGCCTTCTTTGTCTCTTGTTACCCTTTTTGGCTGAAATGTACTTTGTCTGATATAAATATAGCTACCCCTGCCCTCTTTTAGTTTTTACTTGCGTGGGATATATTTTTCCATACTTTCACTTTGAATTTATGTGTGTCCTTAAAGCTGAAGTGAGTCTTTTGTAGACAGCAGTTAGTTATTGTTTTCTGATCTGTTCAGTAACTTTGTCTTTTGGTTGAAGAATTCAATCCATTTACATTTAAAGTAATCATTGATAGGTTATACCCTTCTAATGGCATCTTATTAATTATTTTCTAACTGTTTTATAGTTGACTTTGTTCTTTCTTTCTCTTTTGCTGCCTTCCTTTCTGAATTCATGATTTTCTGTATTGGTATGCTTTGATTCCTTTCTCTTTATGCTCTTTTGTGAATCTTTTGCAGCATTTTGCTTTGTATTACTATAAAACTTATCTAAAATATATATATATGATATATATATATCCTATATGCTGACATTTAAGCTGATAGCTTCAATCATGTATGGAGCCCTACCCTTTTAATACCCTCTTTTATGTTTTTAATGTCATAATTTATGCTTTTGTATTGCATATTCGTTAAAAATATTATAGTTATAACTATTTTTATTATTTTTGTCCGATAATCTTTATGCTAGTTAAATAGTTAATACATCATCATATTATAGTGATAGTGTATTCAAAATCTGACTATATGCTTACTTTTACCAGTGGGTTGTATATTTCCATATGTTTTCATGTCACTGATTAACAGCTTAAAGAACTCCTTTCAGCAGTTTTTGTAAGGGGTGTTTACTGGTATGGATTCCCGCAGCTTTTATTTATTAGGGAGTCTTTATCTTGCCTTTATTTCTGAAGGACAACTTTGCAGCATGAAGTATTCTTGGTTGCTAGTTCTTTCTTTCAGCACTTCGAATATATCATCCTATTCTCTCTGGCTTGCAAGGCTTCTGCTAAGAAGTCTGCTGAGAGCTTTATGGGGGTTTCCTTATTGGAGAGAAAGTTTTTTTTCTTGCTGTCTTTAAAATCCTGTTTCTTTGACAGGCAGTTTTATTTCAATGTGTCTGAGAGGAGGTTTTTTTGGATTGAAATTTGGGGATTACCTATAAGCTTCACAAACTTAGTTGTCCAAATCTCTCCCCAGGTTTGGGAAATTTTCAGCCATTATTTCTTTAAATAAACAGTCTGCCTCTTTCTCCTTCTCTTCTCCTCCGGGACTTCAGTGATAAATACATTATTTGTCTTAATAGTATCCTGTAAATCCTATATGCTTTCTTTATTCCTTTTCATTCATTTTTCTTTTGTTCCTCAGATTAGATACTTTCAATTGATCTCTAGCTCATTGATTCTTTCTTCTGGTTGGCCAGCTTTGCTGTTGAAACTCTGTGGAATTCTTCAGTTCCATCATTACCAAAATTTCTGTTTGGTTCTTTTTCATGATGTCTGCCTCTTTGTGGAACTTCTCATTTTGTTCTTGTATTATTTTCCTGATATTGTTAAGTTGTTTTTCTCTGTTCTCTTGTAACTTTCTAATTCTTTTGAACTATTTGTTGAGAAACTCCTGGATCTCCTCTTTTGGGGGTCCGTTATAGGAGGGTTAGTACATTTCTTCAGTCGAGTCATGTTTCCTTGATTCTTCATGATACCTGTAGCCTTGTGTAGGTGTCTAAACATTCAAAGGAACAGTAAACTCTTCCAGATTTTATGGACTTGCTTTGGCCAGGGAAGACTTTCACCTATGAGTTGGGGCATGCTGGAGTGTGTTATGACCCTGTCCGTGTTTAGTGATGAAGGGTGCCAGGTATGGATGTGTGTGGTATCATCACATCTGTGGGGGCATGATGTCCCTTTGGCTCAGGCCACTGGGGTCCATAGCATTGACAATTGTTGGTCCTTGGCAAATACTGTGTGGGGTCTATAGTTGCTTTAAAATCTGTTGAGGCACTCAGTGGCACCTCAGGGCTAGCAACAAGGGATGAGGGCAAGCAGTGGTGGGAGCTGGAGCTGGTGATTAACACACTTGGTTGCAGGCGCCAAGTGTATTTGCTTATTTAGTGGCAGGAGCCAGTTGCAGACATGCATCTAGTGCTGGAGATAAGGGCAGACAGCATGGTCTAGGACCAACTGCCGGCTCACTGGCAGCTGCAGGGGCCCCAGCTGTTGACATGTTCTCCCATGGCTTCACAATCTCTCTCATAAGCATGTGCACTGCAGTGGATTCTAGTGATGAGAGTCAGGCTATGAACACACAAGTCAGTAGCTGGAGGGACCAGCTATAGGTGAGCATGGTGGTATAGGCTGGTCTGGATTCTCAAGCATCTTTGGAGGCCCTGACTATAGGCTTTCCTTTTTGGTGCTGCACAATTTCACCATGGGTATGTATAATGCAGTAGAAGTGGGGAATGGGGATCAGGCCAGCAGCATACACAACTATATAGACAAAAGGGCTAGCCCTGAGTCTATACACAGCAGAGAGGGGCAGCTGTGGGATCTAGGCTGGCATCTTGCCCTTGTGAAACCAGAGCCTGAAGTGGTTGCTGGTTCCATGGCTCCAACAAGGTCTGGGGTAGGTCGGAGTGGGGGGTGGAGAGGAATTCAAGTGACTGGTGTCAGTGATTACAGATACCTATGAGGCAAACATTGATTAAGTATGAAATTATCCTCAGATTTTTTGTTCCACTGTGTTGCTAAAATTTCTTAAGTGGTCTCCAGAGCTCTTTCAGAACTGTTCTTGTTCATGGATAACTGTCTAATTGTTATTTGTTGGGGGATAGAGGTTGGGATCTCTTACGTTACATTTTGATGACATCAGTCTGCAACTTTTAAATGTTTCATAACAAAACAGTATCTCTGTGTGTGAGAGAGACTACATAAATGGGATAAAATGTCAACAATTTTAATCTCAGTGAATGTCATTTTTCAACTCTTTAAGTTTAAAATTACTTCAGGGTACTATTAGTTGAAATATTTCAACTATACTTTGAAATAAAAAATAAAAGAAAAATAGAAAAAGATGAGAGTATGTCCTAGGGAGCACTGGATTCCATCTGACACTGCATTCACTTGGATTTTTGTTTTTCTTTAAAGATTTTACTTATTTGAGAGAGGGAGAGAGAGAATGAGCAAGGGAGAAGGGCAGAGGGAGAAGCAGACTCTCCACTGAGTAGAGATCTCACCACTGGGCTCGGTCCCAGGACCCTGAGATCATGACCTGAACTTAAGGCAGCCATTTAACCAACTGAGCCACCCAGGTGCCACTGGATTTTTTCTTAAATATCTCATTCAGAAAGAGTGATCACTCCAGAATCTAAACCTAAGTCTGTCAAACCCTACAGCCCATGTTCTTTTTATTAATTTTTACTATCAAATAAGTTGTCTGTTATATTCCTTACTTAAAGATTGCATGGGCCAAGTTCCAGTCTACTCAGAACCAGGAAAAGCTTCTCCTGCTGAGTCGTGGTAATTTTACCAGGTGACGCCCTGTGTAAACCTTCTTCTTTGAGATCACAGTCAGAAAGTACCACTCAAAGACCAGATCCATTCAGTTGTAGTCCTGCTCTATTTCTTTGAAATAATGTAAATTACTTAATCTCTTTAAACTCTACTTTCCACGTCTGGATTGAGAGACACAATGCATGTAGAGCATTTAATAGATATAACTAGACAAAAAGTATAATCTAATATTCAATAACATTTTGTGAATAATTACTTAGTTTATGCTTTATATCATTGTTAATCAATCCGTGCCTTTTGGTGAACAGTTTTCTTTTTCCTTTTTTTTTTTTTTTAATTAATTTTTATTGGTGTTCAATTTACCAACATACAGAAAAACACCCAGTGCTCATCCCATTAAGTGTCCACCTCAGTGCCCGTCACCCATTCCCCTCCAACACCCGCCCTCCTCCCCTTCCACCACCCCTAGTTCGTTTCCCCGAGTTAGGAGTCTTTATGTTCTGTCTCCCTTCCTGATATTTCCCAACATTTCTTTTCCCTTCCTTTATATTCCCTTTCACTATTATTCATATTCCCCAAATGAATGAGAACATACACTGTTTGTCCTTCTCCGATTGACTTATTTCACTCAGCATAATACCCTCCAGTTCCATCCACGTTGAAGCAAATGGTGGGTATTTGTCGTTTCTAATTGCTGAGTAATATTCCATTGTATACATAAACCACAGCTTCTTTATCCATTTTCCTTTTCAAAATAATCACTAACAATATTTGTCAGGACACTCTAGATTATGTGGTAACAAAACCCCCTCAAATATCCATGGCTTAGCGGGATAAACAAAAAGCCCTGAGTAGATTGGCAAGAATTTTGTTCCATTCAAATATTTTGCCTAATATCAAGTGGAGGTAATCTCCACCCCTTATTCTCAGGAACACACCTCTTTTTCAGCTGAAGTAGCAAGGAAGAGAGACCCTGGAGAATCACATGTAGGATTTTCATTGCCTCTACTAGGAAGTGACACATGCCACTTCCCTCACATTTCCTTGGTGTACATTATGCACTAGGGCTGAGAAAAGCATCTTCCACAGGCACAAAAGGAGACAACTGGTATAGTGACAATTATAATCTCTCCATTGAGTTCCTTGCATTACATATTGCCTATTTTCTTAATCTTGCTTTAAAATACCTTTTGTTTATTTGTGTATGTTTATAAATTGTTTAAAACCACATCTTTTTTATGAAAAGAGCCTGTAGCAAATGACTTCTTGAGATTTTGTTCTTGGGAATTTGAATTTGTTCATCATTTTGCTATTTCTACTTCATATTTTTGTGTTATTTGAGGATAATTCTTTGTCACATTAAGAATTTATATCTATTGTGCTTTGTTAGTTTCAAGGAATTTATGCCTGGAGATTTAGTCATCTTTCCAGAACTATTCCACCAAAAACCCATCATCAAATTGCTCACAGTTATTACTACTGTTTACATTCTTCATGGAAGTTAATACTTTCTGGATGTAACAATGGAAGAAGATTGATCTACATAGAGCAATGATTATAATACACTTTTTTAATACTGATGTTATGCTAAAAAATGAGTGTTTTTCAAAATCCAACCTATTTTAATTGTGGCTAGGCACCATGAAAAACAAGCTGGCATAAAGCCCTCAAAAAGAGTTGGTTGTAAAACATACATTTGAGTAATGCCAACAATAACTCAGAAATCTTCACAAGTTTATGATTTTGAAAATGGAAATAATGTGGCTCAGTTTGAAAAGGGGTTCAGAACTTCAAATGCTTAATCTCTTATTTTTTATTTTAAGAATTGTTCTGTAAACATGATGCCTCTCAGCCTGTCTTATTATTTTTGCTTCCATGTGGTCAGGAGCATAAGAGGCATCTTATTTCTCAGGATATTTTGAAATTTCAGTTTCAGATCCTACTGAGTAATAGACATGGTAGAAGCAAATAAAAACAAAGTGTTTATTACTGTGAATTTTTAAAAAGTATATTCTTTTAAATATAAGAATGGGGCAGCCCCCGTGGCTTAGCGGTTTAGTGCCGCCTTCTGCCCGGGATGTGATCCTGGAGACCTGGGATCGAGTCCCACGTTGGGCTCCCTGCATGGAGCCTGCTTCTCCCTCTGCCTGTGTCGTGCTTCTCTGTCTCTCTCTGTCTCTCTGTCTCTCTGTCTCTCTCTCTCTCTCTCTCTCTGTAATAAATAGATAAATAAATAAATAAATAAATAAATAAATAAATAAATAAATAAATAAAATCTTTAAAAAAATATATAAGAATGTACTCAATTTGAGTTTGGGTTCTTAGGAGGTCAAAGGTATTCCAAGGCACTAGGTAGTGGAAAAATGGGAATGCCACCTTCACCTCTGAATGCTAGAATTGGTGCACACTCTCTCCCTTCCAGAAAGGGGACAATGTAAAGAAAACAAAGACATGAAGATCTGTCAGGAATAGTGTGAAATGACACTAAACCCCAAACTCGCAAGCCCACAAATACAGTCTACTCACAAATCCGTTAATTCTGCATCCAAAGCTCCTCTTGAATTGCTCCTTTTCTGTTATCAGCCCAGGTCAAGCCAGCGTCTTCTCTTGTTCAAAGTGCTGGGCCCTCATGGCAGCCTGATGATCTCCATTCTAGATCTTGCCCTGGTGTAGCCTCTATTCTGAGCTGAGAGAGCCTAGAAGCTCTGGTTGATGATAGTCCCCTACCACCTTTCTCCTCCTGGACACAATTCAGTGGCTATCTACTGACCACAGGATGAAGTCTCGAGTTCTCACTCGGGTCTGGGAGGCTTGTCCTCTTCAGCTTCTTCAGTTACCAATTGTCCCCTTGTTTTCTTCATCTCAGCTGTGTTCCTCCTCTGTCATATAGCAGGACCTTTCTATCTGGGTTCTTTGAAGTCTGTCGTGGGGGGATGAAGAAGAAAAACAGAATGAAAGTAAAAAAAAGAACATTTCGGATAAAGACTAAGTAAGCTATGGTGGGTCACACACAGTAAAAATTAGAACATTACAAAAATGTTCTTCCTCCATTTGCACATATTGCTGTAGATCTTACCTGTTTATCTATTATTTTCTGACTGGATAGATCACTTTGGAAAGTGTCTATAATCTGGAAAGTTTCTGTTTGGAAACAGGGCATCTTTATGGAAAGGGACCTTAGTGACTGAAGGGGGAACTTTGGACTAGGTTCCTGTGTATAATGTGCTGCTCTAAATTCATGACCCGGTTTCATAAATCTTCCTTTTTAAAGGCACAACTCTACATTTTTACTTTCAGGTGGAGCCCACAATATCCTTTTCATTGTTTTTAATGCATGCTTGCTCAGGCTAGTATATGCAAGCCCCAGATTGTGAACTGAGCAGTTATTCAACACTTAAATCTGGTTTCCTTAAAAAGTGACCATAATCAAGTGCAGGTCTAGCATTTTTATTCAGGAATAGCACAATAGTGTGATTAATTGTTTGGATATAGAAACTATGGGACTTGTTTTAAAGTGTATTTGCATGGCAAGCACACCATTTCTTGTATAGATTTTATGTTTATTTATCTGCAGGATGCTGAAGGAGATTAATAGGAGACTAAAGCCACAGCCCTCTCAGCCATTGCTACATTTAGCAAAATGGTTAGAGATTTCCCCTTGGTGTATGATTGCCCTAATATCACAATCACTTGTTTTATTTTTTAACTGTACAATATAATGTTTATCTCCTGAAGCATGCTTGTCTCACATTCCTGTACATGCAACTCCAGGGAGAAACTGGCTTATACCTCTTTCTTAGCATCTGCTACCATGTCTTGTATTTAGCTGAATCTCAATAAATGTTTTATGAATAAATTAGTGGTGACCTTGTAAATGTGTCTACTTAGCAATAGAAACTGAGTAGTCTTCATGCACCGGGCTGGGTATTTTATAACCAAATAGAGTCTTCAAAGGGGAATTTAAATAATAGTTGTCTCTTGGTTATCTCTTTTTGGCACTTCATTTTATGTTTTAGGATTTTTTACAGAGGTTATAGAATTGGCTTCAAATAATCCTAACAGTTGAGAGCTGGAGGGATGTTAGTTAATTAGTCAAATATACAGATTTAGAAATGGAGTACCCAAGAAGGTAAGCCCTGGTTCCACGTCTCAGCTTTCTCTGGTGTTCACAAGATGAAGAACCTCAATATATCACTTTTTTTCTGGTGCTTTTTGTACTCTATGAGAAATGAAAGCTAACAAATCTGAGAGCTGGTCATCCTCACTTTAGGCTTTTAACTAGACACATGTAAGACTATAATTTCAAATTTGATTGTATTTTAAAAGTACACTTAATTAGGGCACCTGGGTGGCTCAGTCATTTAAGCATCTGACTCTTGATTTGGGCACAGGTCATGAGATTGAGCTCATGTGGGGATCTGTGCTGGCCAATAGGGCCAATCTAACTCTAAGCTATAGGAATTAGGAAAATAACACATCTAAAGAAAATACCTCAGTTTTAAAATTTAATTTTATTATCCATAATAAAAAGGATGCTATATATGTAGTATATTTGGCAATTCGACTTCGTAATTTCTCTCTTGTCCTTATTTCAGCGGCAAAACCTTATACTAAACAGTTCTTATCTGGAGTTTCTGACCTCAGCCTTAACATTCTACACAAGAATAGACACTTACTTTCTATATTATAGTTGGTAGACAAAGACACATGTTCCTGTGAAAAGTATCTTTCTTTAGTTCTTAAATTATTTTGGTTATCTTAGTATGAAAAGTATTGGGAAATATCAAGCACATTTAGAACTGAGAATTTCTCTCTTTAATTTCTTCATCACGGTTTATTAAAGAAAAATACAGAAATGATCTGAAATAATACATTAGTACATTGATTCCATATCGTGTGGCAAGTTCAACCTTGAAAATAAAATTTTAAAAGTCTCATCATATGCATTTTGCTTTTTACAAACTCCTTTTACTCTTGGCCTGATCTTGGTTTCCATGTTTTGTATCTGTTTTTGCTACCCTATTTAGAGTTCTAAGATTTAACCCCCCTTCAGGAAATCCATTAGAATTCTTTCTGGGAAAATTGTGGAAGGAGTATAAACATTGGCTTATGTTTCTCTTTCCTGGGTTTAGTGATTTTTTTTTTTCCTAATGTCACCTTTATAGCAACAGTCAAGTTCTGGGCTAAATCTTCATTGTTATTCAAAAAGAACTTTTTTAATTGATAAAAGCCTAACTTACTCTACACAAATGAGTTTTGCTAATTAAAAGGCTCTGATTCTTAGTGTTAACACCTGTCGCATACTAAACAAACATCTTAGTGTTAATCCAGGTGGTGGCATATCAATTGATGGTAGAAATATTTCATGAGGCACAAACAAGAATGCAAAGATTATTTTTTTTGTTTAGTTAATAATTACTCTAGTTTCCATCAGCTTACAACTAGAATTATTTCCCAAGTCAAATTTCCCAGTCTCGGAGATTTTGGGGTGATGATTTTGTAAGAGAAGGTAAGAGGTTGTTTATTTCCACATCCATGATTTCTACCCATGTTTAAAATTGTGAATATTACTTATTTAAAGCACCAAACTTTATCTTTTTTGAGAGATATTATACAGTGGAATAGCAAAAAAAGTGGCACAGGAAATCTGATAACATTTTCTATGCCTTTATGAACATTTCATTCAGATATTTGTGTTTTATTCTATTTATTTATAGCTTTCTTCACTTTGCAAAGGATTTGTTTAAGAATTATTTCAGTATATATAAAAAATGAAGAAGTATGGCATATATTTGAGCTTAAAATTTTTTAAGGAAGAAAATTTTTTTAAGGAAGAAAAATCTGTACTTTGCTATTATGTTGGGTAAAACCCATCCACAAGTGATTATTAGGCATAACACTGAGGTGGTTTTAAAATACATCTGGAAATTCTTTGAACACCTTTAAAAAGAAGGAACATAATTCCTCTCTCCTAATGAGGGCTAACCTAGTGACTGGCTGCTAATGATTAGAACATGGTGGAAGTGGTACTGGGTGACCTCTAGGCTGCTGCTGTCCTGTTCTCTTACACAGACGTGGAAGCCCTGAGCCGACACGTGAGAAGTTTGCTCCCTTGAAACACCATGCTGGAGAGAGAAACACCATCCCACGGAGAGAAACACAGGAGTCAAAGGAGATAAGGAAGCCATCTGTCTTGCCCCAGCTGTTTGGGTCTGTCCAGCCCTGGCAGCAGGCAGATGACAGAAGAATCCTGGTGATTTCCCAGCCCAAGCTCCTATCTGACTAGATGTCCTGAGGGCACCTGAACCAGAATTGAACTGCTGAGCCACTCTTGAAGCTCTGACTTCCAGAAACCGAGAGAGAGTAAATGATGATTGTTGTTTTAAGCCACCTTGGTTTGGATGGTTTGTTAAACAGTTTAGACCCCTGGAACACCCATCACTAAGTCATCAGGAAAATACTTTTAAAACCCAATAGATCTTTAAATGCTCCTTTTCTGGGGCTAGAGAATAACTTGAAATGCATCTAGCAGGGTTTCTTTAAAGCCTCTGTCAATAGGTCTTGGCTGGGTCTGTGCAACCCTGGGCTGATTTAATTTCAGTAAACTGCAGCGACTCACCTTCTATTTTAGGTCCTGGCAAGTATTGTTCTTGTGCTTGGTGATTCTGTGTGTGTGGATATGGGTACATCTGTGTGTGTCTCTTTTTCGGTGTGTCTGAGTGTTTTGCATATTTTCCCATTTTATCTGGAGGAATAAATAATAGTATTGCCACCGTTTCATGTACAAAGTGTCAGGTTTCATCTGATCGGTAATGAAATAGAGAGGCCAGGCAAAAGTTGGGCGAAACAGGCTTTTAATGGGATGCTGCTCTCGGGTGAGGTTCCCCGACCAGCAGGGGAGGGAGAGTGCAGGGAAGTGGCGGGCTGGGGAAGTCGCGCACAGGGGAGTGTAAACGGGTTTTTTAAGAGGGGGTGGGGTGGGGATCTGTGTCTTTCAATACAGATCCTCCCAATATTTTGAAATGGCAAGATATACACATGTAGGATTGAAATCCAGTGTTGTGAGTGGTATGTTCTATAGAAGAGGCTCAAGGAAAATGCTATGGGCATTTTTATTAATAATAGCTAATATTTATTGATCTGCATGCTGAACAGTCACCCAAGAACTCTTAACTTTATTTTGACCTTAACAAAATTGCTGAAGTTTTTATTGTTATCTGCATTTTATAGATGATGATACTGAGGTTCAGAGAATGTAAATGGTTTGCTAACTGCTGTAGAATCATCTAGGGGATCCAAGGTTTAAACCCAGGCAATTTGGCTCCAAACAATGTAGCCATTGTATTTGTGGCCTCTGGAGCAGTGGTGCTAGAGTCAGGAGGGGGAGGTGATTGTAACTAAAATAAAACACCCACAGAGGCTTTCCTCCAGGTAGTTTTCAGTCTTTCTTCTATACAGAGTAGGGAAAAGTCATCCTGCTTCTTCTTGGAATTTCAGATCCTGAGTATGAAGACATCTTTTATAATCCCAATTTAGCAATGGCCTCCAGCTGTTCTGAACTTCAGAATGCTGCATGATTGACTCAGACTGACAGTGATGAACATATTTTGGCTGACACTTTACCAAATTTTGGGTTTATTTATCTCATTAATATTTTTCTTTAGGCAAAATATATTTGTAATGCCCTTTCTATTTATAAAATGGAAATGTTTTCTTTCTTGAGTCAGGTGACCCTCTGTGACAGGCAACTGAGAAGCAGAAGACTTGTGGCTCAGATGCCCCCTTAGCACAGTTTTAAAAATGCAATCTCTTGGGCAGCCCAGGTGGCTCAGTGGTTTAGCGCCACCTTTGACCCAGGGTGTGATCCTGGAGACCTGGGATCGAGTCCCACGTCGGGCTCCCTACATGGAGCCTGCTTCTCCCTCTGCCTGTGTCTCTGCCTCTCTCTCCACCCCCCCCCCCACCGTGTGTCTCTCATGAATAAATAAATAAAATCTTTTAAATAAAATAAAATTAAATTAAAAAAATGCAATCTCTTTGTAAAAAGATGTAAATCTGATTCAGGGTAGCACCCTCCATATACCATTTTGAGTTTGTTTATTCATTTCCCCTAATGTGTTGGTTTGAGCAAAAGTTACTTGCATTCCTACGGGAGGATTCCTGCCATGCACGCCATGGTTCTGAACATGGTTCCTGATAGACGACATGACCAAGATATCATGCCAGGTTTTTTTTTTTTTTTTTTTCCCACTGACAAAGCTTCTCAAGGTATGAGATTAAAGCTATCTTCCAGCCCTCAAACAGATTATTTGGGCTCCTGGTGCTATAGCTATTTTGTTCTTTTTTTTCAAATAACTCCCCCAATGGGCTGTTTTATTGAGAACCGTGTAAATAAGCCAAATTTGTGATATATCCTTTCCATCAAGAAGATTCAAATACACTGGAAATCCGAAGTTGAACCCTCAATTTATTTTTTTAAACATATGCATATATGTTTAAAAAATAATGTCAAAGTAGAATTGTTTCTTAGCAACAGATGTGGGCTTGTGCATCTTTGTTTGAACATGTCCAAACATGAGTAAAAATTGGGAGGGATTAAGTCTAAAAAAGTAAAACATCATTATCCTTGAAAAGGAAAATCCCTAAAGAGGAAATTCTTTGATAAGTCCCTATGAAAAGTTTTGTTGTCCAGATGTCTCATGTGACAAATGCCACATGTATCTCAATTTACCTGGGTAAGTTAGCCAGAAGTATTTTGTTGATCTGAAATCATTACTTCAACTTCACATTGTTTACAGAGCAATCTTGATTAACAGAGACTTAGGGTACTGCTTTTTCTTAGGAAATTTTTTCCAGTCCCCAGCACTGTTAGATGTCTTATCTACCCTTGACTACCATTATGGTAGTCTTGAAAACTCTAGCCTACTAATTATCATCCTTAGAGATGCTGTAATGCTATATTTTATGAGGATCCTCTGAGTACTTGAAAGATATTGGTTATGTCTTCAGGGGCTTCCTAAGAGAGCCCAAGAAGAGGTTGATAGCCTCAATCTGTGTCTTTGACACCTTCATGGGGACATGGTGTTATGCCCATATATCCATACTTATTTCTCTGTTATTAATAATCACACACATAATCACAATACTGACTCTGCTGGAATTGGTGGTATGCCAGTATCTTGGCATATGATAGACCAGGTGTGACCATGGTAAGTGTAAGGATGAGGTTGCTGAGATTCTGTGAGTGAGGAAAGGAGGCTTTATTCCATGGCTTGTGAGGCAGGGAGGGGAGGAAATGGAGACTGGAACAGAAGAGTGAAGCCAGGGGCATTGGCAAGGAGCTCCGAGGTCAGAGTTGCAGGAAACTAGTACCTTCTGATGAAAGAGAAAAGGATGGCCAAAAGTCAGAGCACTTATTACATTAACCACCAAGTTAGAATGTGGTTTTACAAACTGGTTATGGGTGTGGCACCATTTAGAGCTGAGACCAAGTGTCAACTTCACTTCTGATAAATCTCTGAGGACATGAGTCTTGTTTATTTAAGATAAATTCCAAATAACCAAGCAAAAAGAGAAATGATCAGAAAAAAATTCTCATTTAGAAAATGAAAACAAAACAAAACAAAACAAAACAAAAAAAACCAAACCCAAAACCTTTTTGTGGTTACAAGGCCTTAAGTTTGTAATTTGCAAACTCCTTTTTAAAGAGCTAGCTGTTTTTCTGAGTCCTTAGTAGATGGCAGGCCTATGTTAAGTGCTTTACATATATTTTCCTTTGTGATAGCGATGAGTTAATCCTATTCATATATAGGCCCAAATGACCAAGCCTCCATATGGGAGAGGATCTCCTGCAGAGCCCAGAGGACAATGTCATGTCTCTTTAGGCTTGTTTGACAAAAGCAGTAAATTTTGTTCCAAAAGCTATGTGGCTACAGATACTGTGAGCAGCAGGAAAGCCTTTTCACAGTTCAAGGAATCTTGCTGCCTGAAATGAGAGCTGCCAGGGATGGCAAAATATCAAGTATTTCCTTCTATTGCTACTATATAGTGGAATAAATTTGCCAACCAATCCATTGTATGAGTGTCCCAACAATTAGCCTACATTTTAATATTCACATGAAAGGGATGTTCTTTTAAAAAGTTATATTCTATCAGCTTTTACATTCCCTTTTGTATCCAAATGTACAAAAGGAAGGATAAAATTCTAATTGGAAATGTTTTCAGTAAAATTCATTTTTAATGATGAAATTAGGTAACCTTTATTCTTTTCAGAGATTATTTTTCCTCAAAGATCACACAGGGGTTTTCAAATATATTATCTGGAATGTCAAGTTTAATTTTTTGGTGCTGGACTAAAGATAAGATGAGCAAATTAGAAAAGTGTTCAGATAATAACAACCCACAAGAAAACAAAAGGATTGGCTTTGAATTGAAAAGATTAAAGGAATTGTACTCATTTAACCTGAAGAGAATAGAATGGTTATTTAATGATAATCTTTATATACACATGCATGACTGCTATGCAGGGAGTGGCCAATAACTGTTCTCTCTCTTTACTTGAAAAAAATAATAGGAAGAAATGGTATTAGACAGAAGCATAAAAGATTGAATTCATACTCAAAAAAAGGACCCTAACAAAGGAATTATTGAATATGTGAAAGACAATCTGAATGTTTTTCCTTGAGGTTAAACAAAAGGGAGATAGGGTATCATCTACTTGCCTATTTTAGAAGTGATCTAAAAATTAACTTACTATATTCAAAGATCTACTTAGGCTTCTCATATTTTATTTTATTCCATTTTATGTTTTTTTTGGCATTTGCATTTATGAAACATAACTCTAAAAAGCATTAGAACCTGGGAAATAAATTCAGCCAACACCATAAAAAAATCCATCATATATGGCTGGTCTGAAACAGCCTCTTCAATTTATAGGAGTATCTCAGGGTAACACCTGAGATACTTGGAATTTTCAGATTTTCAATGGAAATTATTTTTTTAATCTTCTAAAAGAAATTGAGAGAAAGATGAATTAATTAGTATCATTGCCTCCTTAAAACAAATGTTATAAACTTATTTTGAATATAGTGATATTTATAAAATAAGTTTCAAAATAGATTTTTGGATAATAGTCTTAATAATAGAATTCTTGGAATGAAATTTAAAGGAAATATAACTAGATGATATATTTATCTTTTTTATTTTTATTTTATTTTTTTAAAGATTTTATTTATTTATTCATGAGAGACACAGAGAGAGAGAGAGGCACAGACATAGGCAGAGGTAGAAGTGGACTCCATGCAGGGAGCCCGACATGGGACTCCATCCCAGGTCTCCAGGATCACACCCTGGGCTGAAGGTGGTGCTAAACTGCTGAGCCACCTGCGGCTGCACCATATATCTTTTTTTAAAGAACTGTTTTAGATTTGGAGAAAAGTTGCAAGGATCATACAGAGAGTTCTCATACCCCAGCTTCTTCTATTAATAACATCTTACATTAGTTTGGTACATTTGTTATGATTAATGAATCAATATTGATACATTATTATCTAAAAATCATACTTTATACTGATTCCCTCAGATTTACCTCATGTCCTTTTTTGTTCCAGGAGCTCATCCAGGATGCTGTATTACATTTAGTCACTATGTCTCCTTAGGCTTCTCTTGGTTGTGACATTTTCTCAGATTTCCCTTATGAATGATGGTCTTGAGGCATCTTGTTCAGATATTTTGTAGAAAGTTCCTCAAATAGGGTTTGTCTGATGTTTTTCTCATGATTAGACTCGAGTTATGGGTTTTTGGGAGGAAGATCAGAGAAGTTAAATGTCATTTTCATCCTATCATCTCAAGAGCACTTACTATCAACATAACATCACTCTGATGCTATTCTTGGTTATCTGGCTGCGGTGGTGTTGGTCAGGTTTCTCCTGACTCCCCATTTATACTATACTTTCTGGAAGGAAGCCCCTGTATGAAGCCCTTACTTCAGGAGTTATCCTCTTCTCTACCTCCTCAAGAGCAGAATATCTACATAAATTACTTTAATTCTTCTGCATGAGAAGTATTTCTTCTCCCTCATTTATTTGATGATGTATTCATATCAGTATGGACTCAAGATGTTATATTTTTGCTTTGAGTTCTGTACTCCAATACTACTTTACTTTGTTGCTCACATTGTCCCAGCTTTGGTAATTGGGAATTTCAGATGGACTGCTATGCTACTTTGACATCACCCTATTACCTTTTTTAAAAACAGTTCACCGTCTAGCACCACAGGATGCTCATATTATATACTCACTGTTTCAGTCCTAGCACCAGCAATTTCTCCATATATCCCTGGCTCCCTTTATTGGACGATGGTTTCAGAAACCAAGGTCTGAGTGATTGAAGTACCCATTACTCTTACATATTATTGCTTTTAGGCCCACTGAGCTTATAGAGGAAGGGAAAGTATGATATTCATTAGCTTGCATATATACAAATTTTTATAAATATTTATTTGTATGACTATATGAAGTTAAATATGAGTTCATACTGATGTTTTGAAATCTGGTCTATTACTACATGGATCAAAAGCACCTCCTTTCCTAGCTTATTTATAAACTCCAACTCCTATGGAGAACAACCTGGCTTCAGATACATTTTGCAAATATTTTCTCCCAGTGTATGGCTTGTTTTTCTATTCTCTTAAAATATCTTTTGCAGAGCAAGAGTTTTTCATTTTAATACACACCAACTTACCAATTTTTTTTCTTTTATGGGTCATACTTCTGGTATTATATCAATAAAACCATTGCCAAACCTAAAGTCATATGGATTTTATCCTATTTTTTTCTCAAACTTTTACTGGTTTTTAATGGTCTTTTAGCACTATTTCCCATGTTAAGCTAATTTTTCTGAAAGGTATAAGATCTGTGTCTGAGTTTTTTCCTCCACAATCGTAGCACCGTTCATGGAAAAGACTACTGTCTCCATTGAATTTCCTTTACTTCTTTGTCAAAGATCAGGTGACTTCATTTTTTAAGAAGCTATATCAAGAAATACCAACAACTGATTTCATAGATTGTAAGTTTATTGATAATGTATAATGAAAGTTTATTAGGTATTTAGAGTGCCTGAGCATTGATTAAAACACAAAAGGGTGAGGAGGAACAGAAAAGGAGATATTTATAAAGACATGATGTAAATCAATGTCATATCTGGATCTCCACACTTTTAGGTTATAACTAAATCCATGGAATAGAAGTGGTTTGATCTGATAGCATGTTGAAGAAGAACAAAGAAAGGAAGCATCTAAACACTCTTATATTTATTGTGAATAGGATCCAAGAGTGGACTAGGTATAGTTTTTTTTTTTTTTTTTTTTTTTTTAAGGTATAGATTTGAAGCCAGTTGACTATGCTGGTGTGTGCCCTGCAAATCAGATGAACTAACACCTCAGTTGTGATGTTAATTTTATGTCTCAACTTGACTGGGCTGAGAGGTGTCCAGATTGTCAATCAAATACTGTTCTGGGTGTTTCTGTGAGGGTGTTTTGGACAAGATAAACATTTAAATAGACAGTAAATCAGATTGCTTTCCATAATGTGTGTAAACTTCATCCACTCAGCTGAAGGCCAAAATAGAACAAAAAAGCTGACTATCTCCTGTGTAAGAGAGAATTCGTCCTGCCTCATGGTTTTCAAACTGGGACATTAACTCTTCCTGGGTTCTCAAGCCTGCCAGCCTTTGACTGCAACTATACCATTGGCTCTTCTGGCTCTCCAACTTGCTTGACTCACTCTTCAGGTTATTGGATTTGCCAGCTCCATGATTGTGTGAGCCAATTTCTTATAATGAATCTCTTCATATCTATCTATCATCTATCTATCATCTATCATCATCATCATCATCTATCCTCCTGATTCTGTTTCTTACCAATATATCAGGTTTCCTTTTACATTCCTATGTAGTAAACTTACATTTCTACTTTGTAGAACTCAATTATCATTTTTAAGAGATAAGTCTTCTTGGCAGAAGAATTCTTTATGGTCAATTGGCCAAAGGCTAAAACAGGACTTCTTTGCCCTGCAGCATTCTTCTTCCTGATATCCCAGGATAAAAAGCCATAGCCATACTGGCTGGGGAAGCCTGAGTCAAACTCCTGAATGTGTGTTTTTCCTACCATTGCATTGTCTGTGCTATGTTAGTTTTGAAATATAAACTAATCTTGCAAGGTTGTGCTGAATAAGGAAAAAGGCACAGGGATCGCACAAAAGGAATCTGTGACTTAAGAAGTAGAACACCACTTTATTCTTTTCCTGGTCTTGAGTAGTGGACTTGACTGATTTTAGAGTTGCTATAAGGGTAGCTCACCTCTGCAATTAAACAGGGTTCCAGAATTTGAGCCTTGGAAGTGAAATTATCTCAAGGCAAAGATCCAAGTTTTCATTCTGCCTCAATGGAAGAACAAGATTAAAAGAGAAAAATGGCTGTATTGAGGACAGAAGACAAAACTCCATTTCACTCCAGTCTGTTTTAGCAGTTAATTTCTTCTCAAGAGGGACATTAAGTCTTTTTACCTGGCAGACAGGCTCTAGCTGTTTAAACCCAATGTGGGCCATGGGATGGAGTGAATGATTAGATTTTTGTATTAGTCATAGAAAGACAAGGTGCATATTATTTTCCCCTGTGTTTTATCATGAAATACAGGCTATCCTTCCACTGAGTATTTGTTTAACCAGGTCATGAGAATTCTTAATTCAGAAACAGGAAAAGACAGCATTTGAGAACAAGGACCAACACACTTTAGAACATTTGCAGGTGTTTCTGGACAACAGAAACACACTTGGTTACTTACCCAGTCCTTCTCCAATATCTTTGGTCATTTTAATTAGCCATTCTGTCCAGTACTAACTAACTTTCAGCCCAGAAGTAAGTTCTATGACAAACAATTATTGTGAATTTTTCATTTCAGAAGAAGACTATACATTTCTATGGACAGTAAAAATGCTATTAGTTTGTTTTTAATATGCTTTAAACTTATAGTCATTCCAAATAATGTGTGAAAATAATTAGAAATATTTAATGAGTTTTTAGGTTTTAACTTATATTTAGGGATCCCTGGGTGGCTCAGTGGTTTAGCGCCTGCCTTCGGCCCTGGAGTTTCAGGATCCAATCCCACATCAGGCTCCCTGCATGGAGCCTGCTTATTCCTCTACTTGTGTCTCTGCCTCTCTCCCTCTCTCTCTGTGTGTCTCTCATGAATAAATAAATAAAATCTTAAAAAAAAACCCTTAGATTTAAATTAGTCAAAATCCAATAACTTAAAAAGTATTAGTGATTTAAAGAATGTCCCACAATGTCCTCAACGCTTGCTTTCACACTAATTTTTACATTTGGAAACACATTTTAGTATTTCTGATACATTATGATTGCAGAACTTTACTGAGAACTTTTAATTTTGTCACTCACCTCATTTTGCCAATTATTTCCATTTATGTTTTGATTCAAAGTTATGCTATACCAGAAGTAATAAAATTTAAATTCCAGAGAAAAAAAGTATCTGGTCCCAATCAAGTCTATGACCATGAAGATAGCTGTGACGTAGAGTCTATATACCCCACTGCCTAGTTATAGTTCTGAATGCCTAGAAACAGACTGGAGCACGAAGAATCATCAGTAAATACTTGTATGGATTGTCCCACACCCCACCCAAATAAAGTTTTCAAGAACTGAGAAATTCCATAAGAGTCCTTGTTTGAAGAAAGATGCTCATCATAGAAAATAAGGAAATGATTCCTTTATGAAATGTATGGGCCCATTTTTAGATTTATAAAGCATTAGCGTCTATCTAAAAATGTACAAAGCATTAATAGACAAAACTGTTTTGGGTAGTAGCTTCTTAAGTCATGGTTTCTACATGCCTCCTTGAGATATTTGCAGCATAGTCATTCGTCTTGCATGAACACAGCACTTTACTTAATTACCGCCGTGTACATTCACAGCATCACTCCTGATTACTCAAAGTTTTGAGACTGAAATGGTTGATGTTTTAGTTAATACATGATCAAATGAATAATATTCTCATGTAACATGTTTCAGGCTGCCTCCTAATTTCTTTTCCAAGTAGGCATCTGGTTTTAAATCTGGCTCCATGTCAGTCTTTGAAGGGCAGTATTTGTCAGACTTAAATTTGTCCTGGCTGCTGACCTTAGCAAGAGGACGTCAGAGAAGCAGTGCAATGGAGTGCTTGAGGCAGGATTGCTTTGCAGAGCATTATTTAATTTTGGTTGTTGGCTCAGCTCACTCATCAGAGACTGCTATTTCCAGCTGCACTGCAAGCTCTCCCACAGTTTAATTCTTTGCTTATTTTTTTTAGAAATCCTCCAGTAATGTGCCAAAGTATGACGATGACTTCACACCTCAGCTAATTCACATCTGCAAGGAGAGAAAACAATTTGCAACTGAATCTAGCCTCACTAAATATCATCCTAACAAATTCCCCTTGTCAGCCACTCTGGAGACTGTTCAGCAAACCAAGATTTTGTCAAGAAATGTACATATGATATGATATGCAAATGCAATATGCTACATATTTGATTTGTCTATTGACATTATGTTTATAGAGAGTCTTTATACAACTCATGGATTAAATGAAATCTTGTGCTTAAAACATCTAAATAGAAAAATTGTGCATATCTTAGCATTTATGCTATTATGATATATTCACCCCAGATATGCACAAAATAGTAATACCTTTACCATCCATATATTCATTAAACATCCTATGTTATTGCTACTTTAACTTTCAAAGACATCAGGACCAATGTTATTAGTCTTAGCTGATGTTAGTATTCGAGATGTTCTTAAATAAAGTGTCCTGTCAGAAAAATATAAATATTTATCAAGTACTCCATATAGAACAGGGACCAATCTAGACTTTGAAGATACAGCAGGAAATAAGACAAGCATAATCTTGGCTTTCATGGAGTTTGAGTTTCTCTTTCCATCTCTGCTCTCTTTCTCATGTGTTTATGTGTATGCAGGGGAGAAAATTAGTAAACAAATAAGTAAAATGATATGTATAAAAGGGCAGCTGGGTGGCTGAGTTGGTTAAGTGTCTGACTCTTGATTTCCACTCAGGTCATGATCTCAAGGTCATAAGATCAAGTTTGCATTGGGCTCTGTGCGGGGGTGGAGCTTGCTGGGGATTCTCTTCCTCTTTCTCTGCCCCTCTTTCCCCACTCATGCTCTCTCTCTCTTAAAAAAAAAAAAAGTCATAAAGAAAGTCAGATAGTAAACAGTTTATCCAGAGAATATAATCAGATTATGTGACAGTGTGTCTACTTTACATTTGGTGATTTATTAGTCAGAAAGTCAGGGATTTTTGTGGACAAGAAGGCAGGTACCTGAGGATCTGCTAGAAGAACATTATGGGTGGAAAGGGGAACTCTTTAAAAATCTGAAGGCAGGAATGAACTTGGTCCATTCAAAGAACAGATGAAAGGCAGCAGTGGCTGGAGAGTAAGAGCTGAGGGGGAAAAGAGGAAGAGGGAAATGTGAATATACATGTGAATCATGCATACCCTGTGCATTGTGTGTCAAGTACTAGGCTAAGCATTGCACATCTATGCACTCTTTTCATCTTCCGTACAGCTTATGAGCTGAGCTAATTACTAGCATTATCCTCATATTGTATATGAGGAAACCAAAGCACAGAATGTTATAATTGCTTATCTCAGGTCACACCGTGGTGATCTTGCTCTGTGTTCTCAGTCCTCAGACATTCTACTTAGTGAAGAGTTTGGATTCCTTCCTAAATGTGAGGTGGGTGAGTGTTGTGCTGGAATTTTTTACCAGGAGGCGATTAGATCTGCTGTACCATTTGAGATGGTTAACTACTGCGGTTTGGAGATAGACTGTGAGTGGGGGACAGATAAGAGTGGAAGCAGAAAGACTGCTTGGGAGGCCATTGTGACCATCAAGCATGAAGTATTGGTGGCTGATACCAGTATGGGAACATAGTAGTAGTGCATATATCACCTGATTTGAGATACATTTTGGAACAAAGCCAGTAGGATTTATTGATGGATTTAGTGTAAGGGGTAAAGAAGAAAATCAAAAGTAACTCCTAGCTATTTCATTTAGGTAAATAAGGAAAATGATAATGATTCATATGATCATGATAATAGTATATAACATTCATACAGTGATTACAGTGTGCCACAGGCATGGTTTTAAGCATTGTAAGCACACTAACTCACTGAGGCCTCATCACAGCTCTAGGAACTTACTATCGTTATATCCAGTCCTTATAGATGAGAAAGCTAGGACACCAGGACAGCAAATAGCTTACCCAAGGTCACACAACTAGTTAAATGATGGACTTGAATTTGACTCTTGGCTGTGTAATGTGTGGTACATTAACTCATTTACTGTCATTTCCTGGGTCCACTGGCTGAAGAGCTGGCTTTTCTTCCGGGAAGGGGAAGAAATCAAAAGTGTCACTGGCTATGTTAATGTTGACATGGCTACTAGACATCCATGTGAAGAAGAAATCAGGCATTTGGAAATTTGAAGTTCTGTGAAGAGATAAGGACTAGTGACCTAGATTGGGGACTCTTGAGCATATGGATGGCATTCAAAACCATGGATCTGGATTATATCACCTATAATAATAATAATAGGTTATATGTGCTGTTATATATACTGGCTGAAATATTTTTGTAATTACTTATAACTGTTGTCTAACTATTGTCATTCTCATTTTTTATAGATTAGAAAATTGACGCACCAAGTCATGATGCCACATAACCAAGAAGTACAAGATTTCATTGTGAGAATTAAAAGAAGTAATTTAAGTTTAATGCTTAAGACATAAATATTTTTAAAATGTTAGCTATTAGTAGTAACAGTAGTAGTCTCTATTTTGATCTTATTTTTTCTTTGTATCATCTGAGCCTAGCACAGTACCCAATAAAGTTTAAACTGAATGAAGTTCTCAAACTGGTGAAAGAAAGTAAAAAAACAGAGTTCATCATTCACTATGTCTTTGCTGCTAAAAAGACCATAAGAAAGTGAATATTGGAAGAAAGATCATTCTGGAATGGAAGAAAGAAGAATTTGACAAAAATAATTTAGGAGATTGTCTTTGCATTGCAGCTCACTATATTTACATGCAGATAAATAGGATAAAAATATTTTCTGTGATATTGCAGTACGGATCATTTTCTCATGTTTCTCTACATGTCTAATAAGTTGTTTTGGATTTAGGGGTCTTGCTGACATTTCCTTAAATCTTCATTGTACTATGACTGCCTTTAATGTAGGTGTAATGGTACAAAATTTAGGATGGGAAAAACATTTTCTCTACAGGTTCTAAGTGTTTTTTTTGTTGTCGTTGTTGTTTTTGTTTTTTTTAATCCTGGGAAATTACGTGGTATGCTAGTGTCAGGGGATACTTTTTCAGAAACTTGTTTCCCCATCTCTCTTTTTCCCCCCCAGAGTTGTTCCTATTTCTCAGCCCATGTGGCACATCTGTATGATGGTATCACTGCAGGTGCTGTGTTGCCAACACAGGATAGGTTTCTATGGATAGTGGGGCTGAGCAACTCCTTTTCTTGAGTCATTCAAAACAAGCCTGGCTATATAAACCACTAGAGAATAAATACATATGTAGGATGACATTACCTAATCATCTGTTGCATCTCTATTTTCTGCTTTTCCACAAAAGGCTGGTAACATGAGCAGTCACAGTTATGGATTTCATTTTTTTCTATATCATGTTTATTGTTTGGTTTTGATTTCCCAGGTAGTGAAGATGATAGTGTTTTTTAAAATTTATTTTGATGTTTGGAATTTTACAGTTGAGTTCATTTGATAGATAAAATATTAGTTCTCTGGACAACTGCAGATGATATGTCAGAGAGGATGGGACTCAAACCATGCCTATGAGCATCTATAGGTCAGTATTAGGTGTATCCTCACTTTAGGTTACAGACTCTGTTCTGTATGAAGTAGATTCTTTATAAACTTTTTAAAATTAAAATGCATTTTTATTGAAATAATATACATATATTGTTTATAACTCAAACAGTCCTTCAGAACTTATGATTCAAATAGCAGTCTTTGGGCAGCCCCGGTGGCTCAGCGGTTTAGCGCCGCCTACAGCCCCAGGCGTGATCCTGGAGACTCGGAATCGAGTCCCACGT
Source organism: Vulpes lagopus (assembly GCF_018345385.1). Classification (NCBI taxonomy): domain Eukaryota; kingdom Metazoa; phylum Chordata; class Mammalia; order Carnivora; family Canidae; genus Vulpes; species Vulpes lagopus. Next base: position 59,669,601 of record NC_054831.1, read on the forward strand.
TAGGCTTCCTGCATGGAGCCTGCTTTAATAAAATCTTAAAAAAAAAAAAAAAAAAACAAATAGCAGTCTTTTATCTACCCTTTCAAATCCCTGAGCCTTGCTTCCCAGAGGCAATTATATTTCTGAATGTTTTGTATCTTAATATTCCTTTTATTAACTAATTAATTAATTAACTTATTTTTGTATATTAATATTCCTAAATAAATATAACCCTGGGTTTTGACATTCTCTTTTAGGTTTCCACTATGGGAAAAGTGATTAGGTCATCTACAAAAACTCTTTGCTGCAAAAACATGTCTATTCTCCAGCCTTCCAATAAAAGCATATTGAAAATTTTGGTTAAATCGCTATTCAGTTTTTGTAATTATGACTACATAGATATTGTTCAAGGCTAAGGCATTTATCCATGCTTGGATGCTATGATTATATTTTATATCTTTATATTTTCATCTCATAATTAAAATGTCTTCAAAAACCCAATTGATTATGTTTTATTTCCTTTATTTCATATATATATATATATATATATATATATATACATGTGTACATATAGATGACAAAATGTTGTATTAGTTTCAGATTACAGCAAAGTAATTCAACAACTCTATATGTTACATGATGCTTACTATCTGTGTAGCTACCATCTGTCACCACACAATGCTGTTATAATACCATTGACAGTATTCCCTATGCTGTCCCTTTTATCCTCATGACATATTCATTTCATCACTGAGAGCCTGTGCCTCCCACTCCTCTAAAATTGTAGGCATTCAGATATCTTCAGGTACTGAACATAATAGAACAAATATACATGTATGTATCACCACATTTAAGAAGTAAAATTTTGCAAATACCACTGAAGCCATTGATAAACTTTTTTTAAAAAAGATTTTATTTGTTTATTCATGAGAGACACAGAGATAGGCAGAGACATAGGCAGAGGGAGAAGCAGGCTTCCTGCGGGGAGCCCGATGTGGGATTCAATCTTGAGACTCCAGGATCACACCCTGAGCCAAAGGCAGATCCTCAACTACTGAGCCACCCAGGTGCCCCTATGAATCAAGTTTTAAATTGATAATCATTTCTTCTCAAAATATGATTACATTGTCAGATAGTCTCCTAGCTTCCAGCATTTTAGCTAAGAAATGTGTTGCCATTTGGTTCCTGAATGTTTCATGTGACTTGATTATTTTTCTCTTGAAGGTTTTCATTTTTTTTCCCCTAATGAATTGCAATTTCACTGTGATGTGTTCTGGTGCATATCTTTTTCATTCATTTTGGTGAAAAGTCATTGTTAAATCTGGATAGTTTCTTCATGATTTTCTGATTATTTCCCTCCTTTGTTTTATTTTCTTAGTTGAATGTTAGTCTTGGCATGATTGTTATTTTAAAAAGTTACCTCCTATTTTCCATTTCTTTGTATTTTTCTTCTACATTTTTGTTGTCTTTTCTTCAACCTTATCTTCTGATTTTTCTTTTTTTCTTTTTTTTCTCTTTTTAAAGATTTTATTTATTTATTTATTTATTTATTTATTTTTTGTTTTTTTGTTTTTTTAGATTTTATTTATTTATTCATAGAGACACACAGAGAGAGGGGCAGAGACACAGGAAGAGGGAGAAGGAGGCTCCATGCAGGGAGCCCTATGTGGGTCTCGATCTTGGGTCTCCAGGATCACACCCCGGGCTGCAGGTGGCGCTAAACCACTGCGCCACTGGGGCTGCCCTCTTCTGATTTTTCTATTTTCAAAATTTCTATCATCAAACTTTTAATTTCTATGAAATCTTACTTTTTCATTGAAAGCTCCTTCTATAGAAATCTGTTATTTTATTTTATAGTTATTATTCTCAGCTCTAAGAGAATACAATGTTAGATTTTATTATTTTTTCTTGTCTCCAAATCTTCTGGATTTTTTTTGTATTTATCTTTTCCTCCAATGTCTGATGATATCTTTGTATCTGCTCATATTTGGTGTAGTAAGGACTAAACAGCTAATTGGAAAATTTGATCATTAATCTATACATTAGCCAGCCAACACAGAGTAGATTTCTTTAAACCAATTAAAAATTTGGGGACCAGTTTCTACAGAAAATAGCTCTTTAATCTCTTACTAGGGATATATGTATATTCTAATATTCCAAGTTATGTTACCTCCAATTTCCACACTTTCCTAGAGTGTGTAGTAGGAATCAGATTGCTTCTTTGTGGCATTTGTTTCTGAACACGTGTGTTTCAACTTTATCTGCTCCATTCAGAAAGTAACCTATTACCAATGCATTCTCCACCCTTAAAATGTTTTTGCTGATCACGTCTGCCATTTTTTCCCCTTGTCATGTTTGTCCTTGTAGTTATATGAAGTTTTTGTTCTCCATCATTTTAAAACCTTAGCAATATAGCAAATTTTTGAATTATGCAATTGTATGCAATTTGTGAATTATGCAAATCTATGAATTATGAAACCTTCTAGTTGGCCATGATATATGTCACAGGGATCTCTGTAAGTGACATGGGAATAGGTACAGAGAGAAAATTATGCTATAGAGAAAATGTGAATACTTAGTAACAGTTCAATCCCCCACAATAGAAAGGGAAATATATTTAATATATTGGACTTTCTGATAAGAATGCTGACATATTATTGAAGAATGAAATGACAAGAAAAGTTCTATTTGGGATATTTTGTGTACCTCATTTTTTAAAGATATTATTTATTTATTTAAGAGAGAAAAAAAAGAGAGACAGAGAGGGAGAGAGAGATAGAGACACAGGCAGAGAGAGAAGCAGGCTCCATGCAGGGATCCTGACTGTGGGACGATCCCAGGTCTCCAGGATCAGACCCTGGGCTGAAGGCAGGCGCTAAACCACTGAGGAACTAAGGGATCCCCTTGTGTACCTCATTTATCCAGCTTTGAGAGTTTTAAACATACTGATATTTAATTACGTATAATGATAGAGGAAAAATAGTGGTGATTTGGTATATTAAAATATATTGAAATTTTATTTTAGGCTATTTTCAGTGAGCTACAAGGGAACTCAGAATGAAAATTAAATCAAAGAAAACAAAACATGAATAAAACAAGAAGTTCAAAGAGATAAAAACCATAAAAAAGAACAAAACAGAAATTCTGTAGCTTAAGAGCATAATGACTTCAATGAAAAGTTCAATACAGACCTTAAGAACAGACAAAATCAAACAGAGGAAAGATTGTGAGTTTGAAGATAGGTCACTTGAAATTACCTACTCAGAGGAACAACAACAACAACAAAAGAATAAGAGTAAAGAAAGCATGCAGGTCCTGTGGGAATTTTTTAAGAAAATAAATAGGGGAGACAGGGCAGGATGGCAGAAGAGTAGGATCCCCAAGTCACCTGTCCCCACCAACTTACCTAGATAACTTTCAAATCATCCTGAAAACCTACGAATTTGGTCTGAGATTTAGAGAGAACAGCTGGAATGCTACAGTGAGAAGAGTTTGCGCTTCTATCAAGGTAGGAAGACGGGAAAAATAAAAAAGCATCCAAGGGGGAGGGGCCACCACGAGGAGCCAGCTGGCGAGTACACCCAGGACAGAAGAGCCCAGTCCCAGGGAAGCAGGAACTTTACCAATCTTCCCGGAGGGAAAGGCGCTTGCAGGGAGCTGGGGCAGGATCCCAGGAGGGGCAGTGATGCTCTCAGGCTACCAGGGGCACTAACAGAGCAACTGCGGGGAGAGTGCTTCCCACACTGCCGCCAGGCTCCCTAAAGGCCTGGAGCCCATGCCCGGCGGGGCTGGGGAGTAGCTCGGGCGGTGGCTCAGACGGGGGCTCCACGAGGAGGGGGCTGGGTGGCCCGGGAGCACGATTCTAGCGGTGCAGGCCCCAGTCCCCCAGGGTACTGTGGGGACACAGCCCAAGATCCGGTGTTCCTCCCCACCCCCAACCCGGGACAGGCAGAGGCCGGGAGGACACAGGACAGCAAGGACGTTCCTGCTGCCGGGTGGCCCCAAGCTGTGCAGACCGGTGCCCCCCGCCCCCAGAGCATCCAGGCCCCTGCGGACTAGGAGCTGTGGTAGTGACTATGGGAGCTGACTCTAGGGCTGGAGAGCTGGCCGCCGCCACTGTTCTTGTTCCTTCTGGTGTCACCTTGTACCTGGGACTGAGCAGGGGCCTCACAGGATAAACACTCCCACTGAGCCATGCACCTGGCAAGGGGCTGGGCAGCTCCCCCAGGTGCACACACCTGAGAATCAGGACAGCAGGCCCCTCCCCCAGAAGACAACTAGAAGGACAGGGGAAAAGCAAGTTATTGACCAAGCAGCACTGAAAAGTTCCAGGGGAAGTTGAGGGTATTACAGTATATAGAATCAGAGGATACTCCCCCTTGTTTTTTGTTTTCTGTTTCTCCCCCATCTCCTTTTCTTCTTTTTTTCTCTCTTTTTCTCCTTTTTTCCAGTACAACTTGTTTTTGGCCACTCTGCACTGAGCAAAATGACTAGAAGGAAAAACTCACCTCAAAAGAAAGAATCAGAAACAGTCCTCTCTCCCACAGAGTTACAAAATCTGGATTACAATTCAATGTCAGAAAGCCAAACTATACAGCTACTGGTGGCTCTAGAAAAAAGCATAAAGGACTTAAGAGACTTCATGACTGCAGAATTTAGATCTAATCAGGCAGAAATTAAAAATCAATTAAATGAGATGCAATCCAAACTAGAAGTCCTAACGATGAGGGTTAACGAGGCAGAAGAAAGAGTGAGTGACATAGAAGACAAATTGATGGCAAGTAAGGAAACTGAGGAAAAAAGAGAAAAACAATTAAAAGATCATGAGGATAGGTTAAGGGAAATAAATGACAGCCTCAGAAGGAAAAATCTACGTTTAATTGGAGTTCCAGAGGGCACCAGGAGGGACAGAGGTCCAGAATGTGTATTTGATCAAATCAGAGCTGAGAACTTCCCTAAAATGGGAAGGGAAACATGCATTCAGATCCAGGAGATAGAGAGATTCCCCCCTAAAATCAATAAAAACCGTTCAACACCTCGACATTTAATAGTGAAATTGCAAATTCCAAGGATAAAGGGAAGATCCTTAAAGCAACAAGAGACAAGAAATCCCTGACTTTTATGGGGAGGAATATTAGGGTAACAGCAGACCTCTCCACAGAGACCTGGCAGGCCAGAAAGGGCTGGCAGGATATATTCAGGGTCCTAAATGAGAAGAACATGCAACCAAGAATACTTTATCCAGGAAGGCTCTCATTCCAAATGGAAGGAGAGATAAAGAGCTTCCAAGACAGGCAGGAACTGAAAGAATATGTGACCTACAAACCAGCTCTGCAAGAAATTTTAAGGGGGACTCTTAAAATTTCCCTTTAAGAAGAAATCCAATGGAACAATCCACAAAAACAGGTACTGAATAGATATCATGATGACACTAAACTCATATCTGTCAATAGTAACTCTGAATGCTAATGGGCTTAATGACCCAATCCTAAGGTGCAGGGTTTCAGACTGGATAAAAAAGCAGGACCCATCTATTTGCTGTCTACAAGAGACTCATTTTAGACAGAAGGACACCTACAACCTGAAAATAAAAGGTTGGAGAACCATTTACCATTCAAATGGTCCTCAAAAGAAAGCAGGGGTAGCCATCCTTATATCAGATAAACTAAAATTTACCCCGAAGACTGTAGTGAGATGAAAAGGGACACTATCTCATACTTAAAGTATCTATCCAACAAGAGGACTTAACAATCCTCAATATATATGCCCCGAATGTGGGAGCTGCCAAATATTTAAACCAATTAATAACCAAAGTGAAGAAATATGTAGATAATAATACACTTATACTTCGTGACTTCAATCTAGCTTTTTCTACCCTCGATAGGTCTTCTAAGCACAACATCTCCAAAGAAACGAGAGCTCTAAATGATACACTAGACCAGATGGATTTCACAGATATCTACAAAACTTTACATCCAAACTCAACTGAATACACATTCTTCTCAAGTGCACATGGAACTTTCTCCAGAGTAGACCACATACTGGGCCACAAATCGGATCTGAACCGATACCAAAAGATTGGCATCATCCCCTGCATATTCTCACACCATAATGCCTTGAAATTAGAACTAATTCACAACAAGAAGTTTGGAAGGACCTCAAACACGTGGAGGTTAAGGACCATCCTGCTAAAAGATGAAAGGATCAACAAGGAAATTAAGGAAGAATTAAGAAGATTCATGGAAACTAATGAGAGTGAAGATACAACTGTTCAAAATCTTTGGGATGCAGCAAAAGCAGTCCTGAGGGGGAAATACATCGCAATACAAGCATCCATTCAAAAACTGGAAAGAACTCAAATACAAAAGCTCACCTTACACATAAAGGAGCTTGAGAAAAAACAGCAGATGGACCCTACGCCCAGCAGAAGAAGACAGTTAATAAAGATTCAAGCAGAACTCAACGAAATAGAGACCAGAAGAACTGTGGAACAGATCAACAGAACCAGGAGTTGGTTCTTTGAAAGCATTAATAAGATAGATAAACCATTAGCCAGCCTTATTAAAAAGAAGAGAGAGAAGACTCAAATTAATAAAATCATGAATGAGAAAGGAGAGATCACTACCAACACCACAGAAATACAAATGATCTTAAAAACTTATTATGAGCAGCTTTACAGTAATAAATTAGGCAATCTAGAAGAAATGGACGCATTCCTGGAATACCACAAACTACCAAAACTGGAACAGGAAGAAACAGAAAACCTGAACAGGCCAATAACCAGGGAGGAAATTGAAGCAGTCATCAAAAACCTCCCAGACACAAGAGTCCAGGGCCAGATGGCTTCTCCGGGGAATTCTATCAAACATTTAATGAAGAAACCATACCTATTCTACTAAAGCTGTTCGGAAAGATAGAAAGAGATGGAGTACTTCCAAACTCGTTCTAGAGGCCAACATCACCTTAATTCTAAAAGCAGACAAACACCCCACCAAAAAGGAGAATTATAGACCAATATCCCTGATGAACATGGATGCAAAAATTCTCAACAAGGTACTAGCCAATAGGATCCAACAATACATTAAGAAAATTATTCACCATGACCAAGTAGGATTTATTCCCGGGACACAAGGCTGGTTCAACGCTCGTAAAACAATCAGTGTGATTCATCATATCAGCAAGAGAAAAACCAAGAACCATATGATCCTCTCAATAGATGCAGAGAAAGCATTTGACAAAATACAGCATGCATTCCCAATCAAAACTCCATTGGAAGAAAGACAGTCTCTTCAATAAATGGTGCTGGGAAAATCAGACATCCACATGCAGAAGAATGAAACTAGACCACTCCGTTACACCATACACAAAGATAAACTCAAAATGGATGAAAGATCAAAATGTGAGACAAGATTCCATCAAAATCCTAGAGGAGAACACAGGCAACAACCTTTTTGAACTCGGCCACAGTAACTTCTTGCAAGATACATCCATGAAGAAACAAAAGCAAAGAAACTTTGCAAAATGAAACTTTACAAGATACATCCACAAAGAAACAAAAGCAAAAATGAACTATTGGGACTTCATCAAGATAAGAAGCTTTTGCACAGCAACGATACAGTCAAAAAAAACTAAAAGACAACCTACAGAATGGGAGAAGATATTTGCAATGATATATCAGGTAAAGGGCTAGTATCCAAGATCTATAAAGAACTTATTAAATTCAACAGCAAGGAAACAAACAATCCAATCATAAAATGGGCAAAAGACATGAACGGAAACTTCACAGAGGAAGACATAGACATGGCCAACACGCACATGAGAAAATGCTCTGCATCACTTGCCATCAGGGAAATACAAATCCAAACCACAATGAGATACCACCTCACACCAGTGAGAACGGGGAAAATTAACAAGGCAGGAAACACGAAATGTTGGAGAGGATGCAGAGAAAGGGGAACCCTCCTGCACTGTTGGTGGGAATGTGAACTGGTGCAGCCACTCTGGAAAAATATGTGGAGGTTCCTCAAAGGGTTAAAAATAGACCTGCCCTACGACCCAGCAATTGCACTGCTGGGGATTTACCCCAAAGATACAGATGCAGTGAAACGCTGGGACACCTGCACCCCGATGTTTCTAGCAGCAATGTCCACAATAGCCAAACTGTGGAAGGAGCCCCCGTGTCCATGGAAAGATGATGGATAAAGAAGATGTGGTTTATGTACACAATGGAATATTACTCAGCCATTAGAAACGACAAATACCCACCTTTTACTTCGACGTGGATGGAACTGGAGGGGATTATGCTGAGTGAAGTAAGTCAACTGGAAAAGGACAAACATTATGTGGTCTCATTCATTTGGGGAATATAACAATTAGTGAAATGGAATAAAGGGAAAGGAGAGCAAATGAGTGAAAATATCAGTGAGGGTGACAAAACATGAGAGACAGCAGTCTGGGAAATGCACAAGGGGTGGTGGAAGGGGAGGTGGGCGGGGTGGTTGGGGTGAGTGGGTGATGGGCACTGAGGGGGGCACTTGGCGGGATGAGCACTGGGTGTTTTGCTATATGTTGGCAAATTGAACTCCAATAAAAAAGGAAAGAGAAGAAAAGAAATATATGCATTGTTGTGAGTCCCAAAGAAGAAAAAAATGAGAAAGTGGCAGAAAGTTTATTTTGAACAAGTAAACTGAGTGAAAACTTCCCACAAAATGGTGATGGGATTTGACATCCAAATTCATAAACCCCAGAGGATTCTAGATTGAATCTTAAGAAGCCTACCAAGATATATCATAATTATGTTATCAAAAGTCAAAAAAAAGGAGAGAATTTTGAAAGCAGCAAGCAAGGACACCCTCATGAATATCAGTGGATTTCCTTGATTGAAATATTGCAGGCCTAGAAAAAAGTGAGGTGATATATTCAAAGTGCTGAAAGAAAATTAAAAACGTGCCAAGCAAGGATATTACATTCAGTAAAAGTATATTTTAAAAATAAAAGAGTAATAAAGACTTCCCAAGGCAAACCAAAACTAAGGGAGTTTATTAGCTCTGCCTTATTAGAAGTGCTAAAGGGAATTCTTCACCTGAAATGAAAGGAGGCAAAGCTGCAACATGAAGACATATTAGAGGTTGCGGGGAGGTATTAGTTAAAGAGCATGAAGTTTCATTTATACAAGGTGAATATGTCCTAGAGATATGTATAGCACATATGCCTTAGTTAAAGCTTACTGTATTATCTACTTAAAAGTTTACTGAGGGTATAACTTATGTGTTCTTATGACAAAATAATACTTACAGTAATAATGATATTATTAAAACCCCAGAGTCTTCTTCTAGATAATCACCTCTGTTTTACAGATGTCGGTAGTTAAAATAATTGTGGTAACTCTAGATAAATATCTCTCAGTTTAGAATGTTACCAGAAATATGCCTTTTAATCGCAGATTGTTTCTGCTCAAGGAATCTTCTTCCCTTGGTGTCCAGAGCACTGCTTGGGGGCTGCAGACACCATCAGCTGCATACAGGCTCAGAAATTGGAATTCCTGAGGGAATTCAATACTCAATATTTCTCTGAATATATACCTCAGACATTTTAAATAACTCCTTATTATGAAAAATCTAGAAGTTAGAGGGAAAAAAAAGCAATTGCTTCTTTCTTGCTCAGTGAATTGCCCAGATTTGCTTGCCCTTTAGACTGTTATATTTAATTGAATTAATGATTCTCATGGCCTAAACCTCTATGATTTGGTAATAGTGAGTGTTCCCTTTCTCTGTAGTGATCTTCAAGCATTCCAGTTTCGAATTCCAATAAGCACACAAAAAATGTAAATAGGAAAAAGATAACTAGTTAGTAAGATTTCACCAATTATATCAGGACATCTTAGTAAGAGAAAAAGTTAAGAGGGATAACTGAGAAGAAAGAAATGAGGACATAAGTAGATAAATATAAGCCTCATGAAGGAAAAGATAAGGCTAGTAAATTTTTTAAAAGGCCATCTGAGTACATAATGTTAGCAGAAAAGGTTAACAGGAGATGGATGAATTTTTACAAATATAAAAGGAAAAATATGTACTATGGTGGAATGTTAGCACTGCTTAGCAATTTCAGAGTGCTTTTCATCTTCAAAGAATCTTGCATGTTAACTAATTAATCCTTCCAACACCCTGTGACGTAGATGTGACAAACAAGGACAGAAATAAGTCTAAAATGACTAATCTACTAAACTCACTGGTTGAGAAAGAATTATAAAAGCATGTCATTTACTAATGAGAAGATCCTAGGTAGATTTTATTCAAGATTGTATGTGGGGGGTGGGTGTGTGTAGACTTTCAAAATTTGTTTATGAAAATAGGGAGCAGATGATAGAATTTAAAAAGGAATTTATCCCTACTTGAGCTCAGTTAATGCTAAACTAATACATTTTTTTCCCAAATAATCCTAACTTAATTCATAAATATTAGCAGCAGTTAGGTATTTGCTTTTTATAACATGTAATTGATGAATATAAGAAGCACTAACTACCTAAAACTAGTGGGAGAAAGGGAACAATTCTTGCTGGAGCTTATTGTCTGCACAATCCCATAGCCTGTAATTTACATATTGTTTTTTATTTATCCAAACACAAAGACAGGTATGCAAGGCCTAATTAAATGAGAGATCTGAAAATTTAAGCTCTGACTCACCAACTGTTTATTTTTGAAACTTCTGAAACTGTAGTTAGTTTTTAAGAGATCCAAGTCTGTTTCCTTTTTTTCTGCCTGCTTGTGTAATACCATGACACTTGTTTACTATTACCCTGTGGTGACAGCAACATATCTTTTCTCAAACTTGTAGAAGAAAATAGCATGAGCTCATGACTACCCTTGAATGATAATAGCAGTGCCATGCTGTTTGCACCCTGAGGTGATAGTAACAGGGAGTCACATTACCCACTTACTGTAACAGCCATTAAATTCCAACTTCATGGGGTAACAGCAGTGAGTTTCACTGATTTAAACCTGCTAACATATGCACTACCCTTCATTCTTTTTCTTGATAGTGATTTTCATTGTGGGCATTATTAGCCTTACCCTGTTGCTCTTAAAATTGTTACTGTGAACTATGAAACAGTATCCATCCACAAATGACAAATGGTTAAATATTTCCAGAGGGAAATCTGGTTGCATTTTCTGTACCACAGCTAGAATTTTTTCCTTCCAATGTATTAGGACTGATGGTTACTATAGGGTTGAATGTTCACCCTATCTTTCTCTGTGTTAACTCCACAGTATTTTGTGAAATTTTTGTCCCTTCCCTTCCTTCCTACTTTCATTGTCAAAAAATAAACATGGATTTTCATCTCAGTCCATAGTATCCTTAACACTGTATCTTGATTGCTAAAGTCACAAAGTTGTAGATAGTATTCATTTAGTCATTCAATTAACAGGTGTTTTTTGAGTACTTACTTAGTAGCAGTCACTGTATTAGTCACTCTGATACAATAGAGAATAAGACAACTTTCTTGCCCTCATGGATAAAACACTACCTGAGGATACTTGTACTGGAGCACACATAATGAAGAGCAGTCTATTTCTATTTGTTCATAAAATTCAATCATTATACTACATTCCTATGATTCAGATGTATTCTGTTGCTATAAACTTTTTCTTGTATTTCTGTTTCTACTTGGATCATTTTCTCTCTGTTTGAAGAAGAAAGCTTTATTTATTATTATTATTATTTTTTAGTTTTAGTCTGTTGGCAATAAATTCTTGCATATTTTTCTTTGATTTTTTAGAGTATTCTATTTTGTCTCTGATTTTCAGCAGTTTTTCTATGATGTGACTAGTTGTGGGGACTTTTGTGTGTGTGCACATGTGATTATTGTGCTTGAGAGTCATAGCTTTTCCAAGATCTGTATGTTGATTTTTTTTGGATGTTGATTTCTTTGTCAGTTGGTTGAAAAGTTGTCTTTTCAAATACTGTTTCTTCTTTAGTCTCTCTCTTTCTTCTGAGCCTCCAGTTACATGTTATAATTTTTCCATCTCATATATGGACAGACACAGAGATCTCTTTATTATTCTCTCTTTTGGTTAAGTCTCTATGTTTCAGCCTATATGTTTTTTTAAGATTTATTTATTTACTTGAGAGAGAGAGTACACAGTGGGGAAGGGCAGAGGGAGAGGGAGAGAGAGTCTTAAGCAGACTCCATGCTGAGCACGGAGCCCAATGTGGGGCTCGATCTCAGGACCCTGAGATCATGACATGAACCAGAAACAAGAGTCAGACACAACCAGTTGAGCTACTCAGGCCCACGCAGCCTATATTTTTTTCAGTTTCTCTTCACAGGTTCAGTAATTCTTTCTTGCACTCTATCCATTTGCTGTTATGCCCATCTATCAAAGTCTAAGTTTCAGTTTATCTCATTTTCGATTCTAGAATTTTTATTTTATTCTTTTAAATAGATTTTTGTGCTGTAGCAAAATATTCTATTTTGCTATTTTTTTAAGTATTAAATTTAGCTGTTTTAAAGTCCATCTTTGATAACTTTAAAAACTTAATTAGAAAGTTTATTTTTGGTGGTCATTCTTAATTATGGTTCTTGGTATGCCTGGTAAATGTTTTTTTCAACAACAATCACTGTGTGGGTTCTGAATATTATCTTTTGGTCCAAGGGGGTTTATCCTATTCTAGTTTATCCTAGACCCTAGAACCATACAGTAGGGTTGGATGGCATTAATCTGATCAAAAATTGAACTTTACTTAAGGATGCAGGTTTTTATGGTGTTTTGTTTTGATAGCTAAATCTGTCTTTGGTTATTCCTACAATTGTAGTGTGTAAACTTCCGGGGTGCCTCCTGAGATCCCAAAGTATTTGCTAAGATCCCTTTCCACTCTCAGACTCTGATTTCTATATCATTAGTGTGGTGTGGTTGGGTCAGTAGAAAATGGTAATATCTGAAATTTTAAAATTATTTTTCCCCTGAAAGTTCATTATTAGGAATATATGTGGGTTAGATAAAAGAACCCCATTGAGAGGTCACAGTAATAGTTTGGGTATGAGCTAATGAAGCCTGATGCAAGGAGTTGGAAGTAGGAATGTATATAAAAGGACATAATTGGAAACTCTTATGAAAGAAAAATGGGTGAGTAAACTCACTGATAATGTGAAGGTTGATGTGTCAAAATTTCTTCACAATTTCTAGCCTAGGGATTGAGATATATTATATGCATAATTGGAGAAATAAGATTGTAAGTTTATTTGCTATTCTTTCTCCAGTTCTTTAGGGGCAAGGTTAGCTTGTGTATTTGAGTCTTTTCCAATTTTTTTGAGGGATGATTGTTTTGTGATATATTTCCCTTTCAGGACTGCTTTTGCTGTATCCCAAAAAATTAGGAATTGTTCTATCTTCATTTTCATTAGTTTCCATGAGTCTTTTTAATTTTTTTCTAATTTCCTGGTTGACCCTTTCATCTTTTAGCAGGATGCTCTTTAACCTCCATGTGTTTGAATTTCTTCCAAATTTCTTCTTGTGACTGAGTTCAAGTTTCAAAGCATCATGATCTGAAAATATGCAGGAGACAATCCCAATCTTTTGGTATTGGTTAAGACCTTATTTGTGACCCAGTATGTGGATTATTCTGGAGAAAGTTCCATGTGCACTTGAGAAGAATGTGTATTCAGTTGCGTTTGGATGTAAAGTTCTGTAAATATCTGTGAAATCCATCTGGTCTGGTGTATCATGTAAAGCTCTTGTTTTGGGGCATCCCAGGTTGCTCAGTGGTTTAGTACTGCTTTCAGCCCAGGGCCTGATACTGGAGACCCAGGATCGGCTCCTGCATGGAGCTGCTTCTCCCTCTGCCTGTGTCTCTGCCTCTCTCTCTCTCCCTCTCTGTGTCTCTCATGAATAAATAAATAAAATCTTAAAAAAAATAAAGCTCTTGTTTCTTTGGAGATGGTGTGCTTAGAATCTCTGTCATTTGCAGAAAGCACCGTGTTGAAGTCCCCCAGTATTAGTGTATTATTATCTAAGTATGTCTTTACTTTGGTTATTAATTTATTGATATACTTGGCAGCTCCCACATTTGGGGCATAAATATTCATGATTGTTACGTCCTCTTGTTGGATAGATCCTTCGTTGGATAGTGTCCCTCTTCATCTCTTACTACAGTCTTTGGGGATAAACTTTAACTTGTCTGATATGATAGCTACCCCTGCTTTCTTTTGAGGGCCATTTGAATGGTAAATGGTTCTCCACCCTTTAATTTTCAGGCTGTAGGTGTCCTTATGTCTCAAATGAGTCTCTTGTAGACAGCAAATAGATGGGTCTTGCTTTTTTATCCAGTCTGAAACCCTGTGCCTTTTGATGTGATCATTAAGCCCATTCATTCAGAGTTACTATGGAAAGATATGAATTAAGTGTCATCATAATACCCGTTCAGTCCCTGTTTTTGTGGATTATTTCTTTGGGCATCCTCTTTCTTTTACAGGGTCCCCCTTAATATTTCTTGCAGAGCTGGTTTGGTGGTCACATATTCTTTCAGTTACTGCCTATCTTGGAAGCTCTTTATCTCTCCTTCTATTCTGAATGAGAGCCTTGCTGGGTAAAGTATTCTTGGCTGCATGTTCTTCTCATTTAGGACCCTGAATATATCCTGCCAGCCCTTTCTGGCCTGCCAGGTCTCTGTGGAGAGGTCTGCTGTTAATCTAATATTTCTCCCCATAAAAGCTAGGGATCTCTTGTCTCTTGCTGCTTTAAGGATTTTCTCTTTATCTTTGGAATTTACAAGTTTCACTATTGTTGAGGTGTTGAGTGGTTTTTATTGATTTTTTTGGGGGTGGGGCAGGCTTTCTCCTGGATCTGAATGCCTGTGTCCCTCCCCATATTAGGGATGTTCTCAGCTATGATTTGTTCAAATACACTTTCTGGTCCTCTGTCCCTCTTGGCGCCCTCTGAAACCCCAATTAAACATAGATTTTTCCTTCTGAGGCTGTCAATTTATTTCCCTTAGCCTTTCCTCATGGTCTTAATTGTTTTACTCTTTTTTCCTCAGCTTCCTTCCTTGCCATCTACTTGTCTTCTATGTCACTGACTCCTTCTACCTCATTAACCCTCGTCGTTAGGACCTCCAGTTTGGATTGCATCTCATTTAATTGATTTTTAGTTTTGGCCTGATTAGATCTAAATTCCGCAGTCATGAAGTCTCTTGAATCCTTTATGCTTTTTTCTGTAGCCACCGGTGGCTTTATCATTGTGCTTCTGAATTGGCTTTCTGACATCGAATTGTAATCTAAATTCTGTAACTCTGTGGCAGAGAGTACTGTTTCTGATTCTTTCTTTTGTGGTGAGTTCTTCTTTCTAGTCATTTTGCTCAGTGCAGAGTGGCTAAAAACGAGTTGTCCTTGTTAGAAGCAGAAACTCTTCTCTCTGTAGCTTTCCAGCTGTTCTCTTTTTAAATCTCAGGTCGAATTCATAGGTTTTCAGGATGATTTGAAAATTATCTAGGTACATTGGTGGGGACAGGTGACTTGGGGACCCTACTCCTCCACCATCTTGCCCCACCCCCCAGATTGTAAGTTTAAAGAGAATTTAGAGATGGAAATACATATTTTAAAGTAATACATACATAGGAGATGTTTAAAGACTTGGTTCAGAGCTTACAAAGGAAGAAGACAAGAGTATGGAGAATAGAACCATAGTGATTATATACATTTTGGGATGAATCTGGTGGCAGATGGCTTCTCTTGCCACTTATCCAGGATGTGCCCCTTAATTTAAGGCACAATTCCATCAAAAGAAAACATTTATATTTAAGCACAGACAGTGTTTAGTATTCATAAGGGACTGGGGATGACATAAGACATGAAATAATTTTACGGCTTCTATACCTTATCTCTTTTTGTGCCAGATGAATGAAAGTTTTTATCAGCATATATATAGAGACTATCAGTCCTTCATTACTAATGAAAGATTTAGTTAACTCTTTTATCCTTCTTAGGGTTGAAATTACAAATACAACCTACTGAAAAGTATACATGGAATTTTTAAATCTAGGAAGTTTAGGGTACATGAACAGAGCAAAGAGAATGTTGTCAGTGTTGAAAGTAAATATACTCTGTATCAAAATGCAGCATGGAGCCAGTGGGGTATGATAAGATAGAGAAGCTTGCTTTGGAATTCTCCTTGTAAGTGCTAGGGTTGAGGTTTTAATAACATAACAATTCTTTGGGCTTTCTGACAAGGAATGCTTGAAAGCATGCAGCACTGCAGCAGGCTTATCAACTTCCAGGACAAATACAGAAAGAATTTTTCTATATTAATCTTCAGGCAATGCATTTGCCTCAGCTGTCAGTTACATTTGCTGGGAAAAAGTAACCTTAGTGATCTTTGCAACATTCAGTAATTTTAAGAGCACACTGGAATTGAAAGAAACCCATAATTTGAATAAAAAGTATTGAATTAAGTTGGGTCTTTCTGTAATTTTTCAGAGGTCTCTGACTGGTATTGTTAATTAATTTTTTTTGGAAAAAATATGATAAAACAATGGAGAACTATGTACTTGAAATGTACTTGTACATTGTGACTTCTATCCCTGGACTGTAAATATAAATATATATGTCTCTATAAAATTTTAATCCCTTGATAGGAGCATAGATTTGTGGCTGTTCAACTTTAACAGCTGTGTTCACAAAACGCAGCCAAAGTTCATAAGCCTGCTATATTTGAAGATCTAGTTCAGACTTAAAAAAAAAAAAAAAAGGTCCTCATCTTTCTATTTCTCACCCCATCATCATTAGCAGTGTATATTCTTATAAATTCCAAAGCTGGAAGGAGCAGTAGCAACCAAATTTTCTGCTCACCTAAATGACATCTCAAATAGAAGTGTTAGTCACCTCTTTATCTTTTGTTTCTGTGATCACAGGTTGGTGGATCGGTAGGTTGGAACTGTCTAGAGCAGTGATTCTAATGATAGCAGCATATCGGTATCACTGAGGAGCTTAAAGAGGTACAGATGCCTGGGCCCCACCCAGACATTCTGGTTTAATTGGTTTGAGCTGCAGCTTGGACACAGAGATTTTTAAAACTCCCCAGATAGTTATAAAATGCAACCTAGAAGAAAAGTCAGGCAATTCAATTCCCTAAAGTAACTCATAACAAACTTTTTAGAAAACTGCCTGGATTTTCCTCTCATAAATAGAACTTAATCTTTGGGGTTCTATACATAGGTATTGGCTATACTGACTCAAATAAAATTCAGTGTGCTTTTGGGGGTGAGAGTATAAAAAAAACACATACTCTATTTTATATGTATTACAAGTGAATTTGCCAGGTTTAACAAATAAGAATAGAGAATGTACAGTTATATTTGAAATTTAGATAAACAACGAATAACTGTTTGATAGAAGTATGTTGCATGCAATATTTAGGACATGCTTATACAAAAAAGTATTCGTTGTTTATCTGAAATTCAAATATAGCCAGTGTCCTCCATTTTTATTTGGTAGGCCCAGTTATAGGACGTGCAGAAAATGTTTAGCCATTCTGTTTTAATCAAAACATTTTTGTTGACTTGCAACCAATCACCCATGAAACCATTTTATATAGGTCCAGTCAGTTAAGTCACACAGAACAAGCAATCTAGCCAATGTGGCTGAGCCATTTAATTCAATTCACTGAACCTCTTGGCCTACTTATTAACTTTAAAAAAATCACTTTCTCTAAGATATTTATAGAAGATATCAATTTTAATTTCCTTTACCTCTTGAGTACACAGTTTATAATTCCTCCAACAGAGATTTATCAGCTTTCTAATACAGTTCAGAGGTAAAACCCGGGTGCCAAAGGGGTTCACTTCTACTCCACCATAAATTGTCTGAACTGTCTTAATCTATAGACCAATTTTCTCTACAGCCCCCTAAGGAAGGAACTTGTTGATGCTGGCGGTGTTTACCTTTCCTACAAACAAATTCAACATTTTCCAGACCGGCTGGCCCTTAAAAATCACATGAGAGCTGTGGAAAAACTGCCTTCAGTCTGCTTAGGAATTTCCCCTCCCCCCATATTCTAGGAAAAGCTTTCTGTTCTTCAGCTTCCAGAGCCTGGAAGATAATCTATGGAGTCATGATTATTTAGAATCTGTGGAGAAGGCTGTATAGTTCCCTGAGTTAAGTTCTTTTTTATAGCATAGTAGAAGAAACTGTCAGATAAAAAGATGAAATATTCTAGCCTTAATTAATAGTAACTGGGACTTCTACATGGAGAATAGGGGAAAGGAACTGATTTTTGTTTTCTCCTAAAAGTGAAATGTTTAACAATGTCATTTTAAAGATAGTAACATTTAGCATATCATATGCTTGCATGTAATTTGCTTTCACTTAGCATTGTTATTCATCTATTTGGAAAACTTGAATTGCTAGAATCCTGTTTTTGTATCCCTTTCATTCATTAAGATCACCACCTCCAGCTACCTCTCGCTGACTTTTAGACCAAAATCTATTTAGCATCATGTAGCAGCATTAGTAAACCTTCTAAACTGAAAGAATCTTCCTTTGCAGACACTAAGTGGAGGCTGGTGTCACTATTAATCAGGACATCTCAATTTATGTTTTGAAAAAAGAAAGTATAATGCATTTGCTTATTAGAATTTCATCACATCTGGGTGTTATACTTTATGTTGGCAAATTGAACTTAAATTTTAAAAAAAGTAAAAAAAGAAAGAATTTCCTCATATCTGCCTTTTGTTTACAAAAAAAAAATCAGATTTAATTGAATATTCTCAAGTTCTAGGAGTTGATGTGCTAGAAATTGTAATTTTGTTTATCAAAATGGTCTTGATTGGGAAAGTATAACTGGCATTTATTCTCACTTGATATATATCAATGTTATCTCTGGTTGATTAAAAAGCAATTTATCTATTTAACAAAAAAGTTTTTTTCTCCAACTAATAACATCATTGTTTTCAATGTTTAGAAACCAAGGAATTAATCTCTTAAGCTTTCAGACATCCTTTCTGGTTCTTGCCACAGCCAGCCTCTCCCACCTTCCTCATAGATCTCTTCCTGGAAGCTTCCGCTTCTAGTATATCCTTGGGGAAACACACATTTGCTCCAATTTGCTTCTTGTCTTTTCTGTTTTCTCTCCTTCCATTAAATTATTTTCAAGTTCAGGCCATTCTACCAACTGTCTCTTACAATTTAGCCTAACTTTGGGGTGTGTTAAGATATTTTCCCTCTGTTTTCTATTCCTGCTCTTTCTCTCCAATTCTCCACTGAAATGATTTTCCTTTCTCTTCCAGGTGTCTCCTTTGTTAGATTACTTCCTTTCCTTTTCAGTCCTTCCTCTTTCCTCAGAAGACCTGTTAACAATGAAATTTACTGTGCTAATTCTTTGGCTTATTTTTGCCATTCAGACCAGGTTCTGGCACTACTTTGCTTCTGTCACCTAGATTAGATTGATTACAGGTGAAGGAAGGTGACTGATTTATAATTCACTACTATAAGCATTCTGAAATGATTTAGTACTTTGATTTAGTACTTTGAAATGAACTTGAATATTGGCCAAACTCACCAATTATTTGGCTTATATGCATAAACCTGAGCTGCATTTAGGCTAACACTCCTCCTGTCCCATGAGTCCTGGCATAGAATTCTCTTTGCAGGTGAAAGCCAGGGGTCGTTTGTGGTTGGGACTCAGTATAACTACTTTGTGATAAAAAAAAAAACCCCAAAAAAACAAAAACAAAACAAAAAAAAAAAAAACAAGGGCTGGGAATGGGGAAAAGTAGAGGGGTAGATTCTTCTCCTTTCTGCTTTCACAAAATTCATCATTCTGTTTTTCTTTTAAAACAATGCCTATCCATACTGAAATTTTTGGATTTTTTTGTTTTTAAATTATTCATAGTTGAAGTCAGGTAAGCTCTTTAGTTTGCTCCATATTTTTGACCCTTTTTTGAGACATAGTACTTGATACAGCTTTGAGCTTTTGTGCTTGTTTGATAAAATATGCTTCAATAGCACATAGATCAAAATGAAAGTAATGTTTCCCTAACAACTCAAGTAATTGACTCTTGAAAACTTTAGTGTGGACCTCTTCCATATGTAATTAGGTAATAATGTAGAATATGGAATCAATATTCAAGCCCATAGCACTGATATTGTCAAATATTGTCATATTGTTTTCTATAACACTTTTCCACCCATGGAAAATGTACTGTAATGACCCGAATTGTCAAAGTGGTTCAGAAGGCACATATCAGGTTGGTGCAGACTCAATGAGTTGGCCCTTTCATTGGTTTATGTCTGAGGCCACAACAACTGCTTGCTGCCAAATAAGTCATCAGTGATATTCTGGTAACTTGGATGTGATTTTTCATGTGGGATGATAAGAGCTTCCCAGACACAATCAAATCAGATCAGGAACTATATTAGACAATTCCTTCAAATTTTCATTAAATAAACTAGGTCATCATTCATTCCAACATTATTTTATTTTATTTTAAAAATATTTTATTTATTTATGAGAGAGAGAGAGAGACAGGCAGAGAGAGAAGCAGGCTCCATGCAGGGGGCCCGATGTGGGACTTGATCACAGGACCCCAGGATCACGCCCTGAGTCAAAGGCAGACGCTCAACCACTGAGCCACCCAGGCACCCCTCCTCAACATTATTTTAGTAAAACTTGATTTAAATTAAAGGTTTAAGAAAAAAGTCTTTTTTCCCCTTCCTTCTACCTTTATTGCCTTTGTTCTTAGGAAATGACATTGATTTTAGACCTACTAGGTTAACAAGTTGTTTCTTAGTCAAACTGAAAATATTCCTGAGCTGATTTTACAATCTATTTATTGATTTCCAAAACAAGTTTGACAAAACCCAGGAACTTCCATAGAGAAATCCAACTTCTTTATTTAGATACTTTGAACCATGTACAGAAACTGGCTATTTGTAACAAATAACCTTGTGTTTTGAAGGTTTAAACAATCTGTCCAAATGTGTAAAAAGCTTAAGCATCAATAATAAAAAATGGCTAAAATATTGAACTTATTTTGAAAAATATTTATTTGATTCCAAGGTAAAGAAACATTTGTATATAACATGCGCAATATGCAAAATACTGAAACATTACAGAAGCTATGATTGACACATGTAAGTTTCAAGAATTTTGATTTACTTGTTAGAAAATGCAAGATGAGGGAAATGTTTATATGGTATCTGTTCTAAGGATGGTAAGGTATAGTTGGTGCAGCCATAGAAGACATGAGAACTAGGCTTAGAAGGAGGAGGTTTATCATAGTCACAGGCCCTAGAAAAAGAGTCAGTGCATGCCACTCAGGGCCACCTGGCCAGAAAAGGTGCCAAGCTTGGGTCAGGTGGCAGAAGACAAGAAACAGGAGGAAGTCCAGGGCAGAGCTTTTATTGGGGTTTCTGTGGGAAAAAACAAGGCAAGTTGAGTAAAGAGCTTCAGATTAAATAATTCCTGGGAACTTTGGGCTATAGGGATCTGTGGCTGGTGGTACTTGGTTCAAAGATGACTTAGAAATTGATGTGTAGAGTTAGATAACCAGGTGATTGGAGTGTAGATTTGGATGGGTTGGTTTGTATTTGAAAGCTGTGCTCTAGGAAATAGCCCTTGTAGGGGTTTATCTCTCTTTGGCTAGGAAGCTTTTTAAGATGTCAAATCATAAAATACAGAAAATTTTAAAAATAGGTGCTATGGGGGATCCCTGGGTGGCGCAGTGGTTTAGCGCCTGCCTTTGGCCCAGGGCGCGATCCTGGAGACCAGGGATCGAGTCCCACGTTGGGCTCCCGGTGCATGGAGCCTGCTTCTCCCTCTGCCTCTCTCTCTCTCTCTCTCTCTCTCTCTCTCTCTGTGACTATCATAAATAAATAAAAATTAAAAAAAAATAGGTGCTATGAATGTTAAAATATGTAGAAGACTTAGTTTCTGTATTTCACAATCCCATACTATATGGAACAAGGACATTTATAAGAGAAATGATTACATAAGAGAAAAAAGAGAATATCTTATGATGTATTTCTTGATAAAGTTGGAGGAAGTAGGATCCAATGCATGAGAATAAGGGTCTCAAGTCCAACAAGATGCTGCTTCACTGTTGTATATGTTATTCAATTTAATAAAATATTACAGATAGTTTTAAAACCTACCTACATCTCCATCCTTAATAAATTCTTACCTCTACTCTCAGAGCTAACTTTGTGTTTATCTTTCCTAGCTTTTTTTTCCACTTTCCAAAGTCTGAATTTTTATTTATTTTTATTTATTTTTTTTACATTAAAGGTTTCCCATTTAAATTCAATTTGCTAACATAACAGCCAGTGCTCATCCCATCAAATATCCTCCTCAGTAGCTGAATAGTTTTCTTAAGACTTTATTTCTTCCCAGAAGTTTTATGCTTAGGCTAATCTACAACAAAATTTATTTATTTATTTATTTATTTATTTATTTATTTATTTATTTATTTTTTATTTATTTTAAAAGATTTTATTTATTTATTAATGAGACACACACACACACACACACACACAGAGGCAGAGACACAGGCAGAGGGAGAAGCAGGCTTCATGCAAGGAGTCTGATATGGGACTCAATGCCAGGTCTCCAGGATCACACCCTGGGCTGCAGGCAGCACTAAACCGCTGCGCCACCGGTGCTGCCCTTTACAACAAAATTTAAAAGGGACAGAGATTTCAGTTTTGTTGTTTCCTTTACTGTGCAGTCTTTATTCTGATACAGTCCCAATAATTTTGCTTTTATTTTCCTAGCCTCAGAAGACATATATAGAAAAATGTTGCTATGGCTGATGTCAGAGACATTATTGCTTGTGCTCTCTTCTAGGATTTTTATGGTTTCAGGTATCACATTTAGGTTTTTCATCTAATTTGGACTTATTAAGGTTTGGTGTAAGAAAGTGGTCCAGTTTCATTCTTCTGCATGTTGCTATCCAGTTTTCCCAACACCATTTGTTGAAGAGACTGTCTTTTTCCTATTGGATATTCTTTCCTTCTTTGTTGAAGATTAATTTGCCGTATAATTGTAGTTTTATTTCTGGGTATTCTGTTCTGTTCCACTGATCTATGTGTCTATTTTTGTGCCAGTACCACACTATCTTGATCAGTACAGCTCTGTACTGTAGCTTAAAGTCTGGAATTGTGATGCCTCCTGTTCTGCTTTTCCAAGATTGTTTTGTTATTTGGAGTCTTTTGTGCCTGCATACAAACTTCAGGATTGTTGATTCCAAAAACTAAAAAGCAATCTACTGAATGGGAAAAGATATTTACAAATTACATATCTAATAAAGGATTAACACCCTAAATATATAAAACATTTATACAAATCAACACACAAAGAACTAATAATCCAATTAAAAATGGGCAAAACACATGAACAGACATTTCTACAAAGAAGACATCCACATGACCAAAAGACACATGAAAAGACGCTCAGCACCACTATTACCAGGGAAAAGCAAATTAAAACTATAACGAGATATCACCTCATATCATCAAAATGGCTAAAAAAAAAATACAAGAAAGAAGTCTTAACAAGGATGTGAAGAAAAAGGAACCCTCTTGCACTATTTGTGGGAATGCAAACTAGTAAAGTCACTGTGAAAAAAAGTATGGAGTTTCCTTAGAATGTAAAAATAGAACTACCCTGCAATCCTATAATTGCATTACTAGATATTTACCCCACCAAAACCACTAATTCAATAAATACACTCATATACTTATAGCAGCATTATTTACAGTAGCCAAATTATGGAAGGAAGCAGCCCAAATTTCCATTGATAGGTGAATGGATAAAGAGGTGTGGTATATATAGAAAGGGACGTTATTCAGCCATAAAAAGAATGAAATCTTGCTATTTACAGTGACATAGATGGATTTAGAGAGTATAATCTTAAGTGAAATAAATCAGTCAGAGAAAAGACAAATACTATATGATTTTACTCATATGTAAAACTTAAGAAATAAACCAGCAAAGGAAAAAAAAAAAAAAAAAGAAGAGAGAGACAAGCCAAGAAATAGACTTTTAACCATAGAGAACAAACTGCTGGTTACCAGAGGGTTGGTCAAAGGTAGTAGTGGGAGGGGGGTGGGTGGGGAATGAGTAAAACAAGAGATAGGGGTTAAGGAGTGCACTTGTCGTAATGAGCATTGGTGATGTATGGAATTGTTGAATCACACATCTCATACACCTGCAATTAATGCAACATTGAATATTAACTACACCAGAATTAAACAAAAAAATTAAATTCAAATCACACACAAAAAAGGTACAGAGATTTCCCATATATTCCATGTTCCTACAATTCCTTAGTCTCCTCCATTATCAACATCTTATACTTGACTGGTATAATTGTTATAATTAATGAATGAATCAACATTAACACATCATAATTACTCAAAGTCCGTAGTTTACCTTTTTACTCTTGTTGTTGTCTATATTATAGGTTAAGACAAATGTATAATGACATATATACATAATTATAGTATTATACAGATTATTTTCATTGTCTTAAAAATCCTCTATGCTCCATTTATCTCTCACCCTGTCCCAACTCCTGGAAATCACTGTTTTTTTTAACTGTCTATCGTTTTTTTCTTTTTGAGAATGTCAGATAGTTGTAATCATGCAGCATATAGCCTTTGCATATTGTCTTCTTTCACTAAATAACACACACTCAATGTCCGACCATGTCTTTTCATGGCTTCATAGCTCATTCCTTTTCAGAGCTGAATAATATTCCATTGTGTGGCTATAACTTAGTTATTAATCCATTTACCTATTGAAAAACATCTTGGTTCCTTCCAACTTTTGGTAATTATAAATAAAGCTATTGTAAATATCTACGTGCAGATTTTTGCCCCCTAGGAGATGTGTAGAGATATCTCATTGTTTTAATTAATGTTTTCCTGATGACCTATGATGTGGAGGATCTTATATGCTTACTTGCTGTTTGTATGTCCTTTGGTGAGATATCTGTGAAGGTTTTTGGCTCATTTGTAATTTAATTGTTTATTTGTTTTTAATCTTTGAGTTTAAAGAGTTCTTTATGTATTTCAGACAATAGTATTTTATCAGATGTATCTTTTGCAAAGATTTTCTCCTATCTGTATGTTATCTTCTCATTCTTTTGATATAATCTTTCACAGAAGTTTTTAGTTTTAATGAAGCCAGCTGGTCAATTATTTTTTTCATGGATCATACCTTTGGTATTGTATCTAAAAGGACATCACCATACCCGAAGTCATCTAGGTTTTCTCCTATGTTGTCTTCTAGGAGTTTAATAATTTTATACTTTACATTTAGTTATAGTTTCATTTTGAATTATTTTTAAGTGATGTATGTAAGTCTGTGCCTAGAGTCAATTTTTTGGTGTTCCAGGACTTTGGTGAAAAGACTGCCTGGGTTCCATTGTATTGTCTTTGCTCCTCTGTCAAAATCAGTTGACTATATTTGTGCAGCTTGATTTTGAGGTTCTCAATTCTGTTCTATTGATCCATTTACCTATTTTTTCATCAATATCACAGCGTTTTGATTATTGTCACTTTACAGTAAGTCTTGAAGTCACATACTGTCAGTTTCCTTTGTTCTTCTTCAATATTATGTTGGCATTCTAGATCTTTTGCCCCCCTGTATAATCTTTAGAATAATTTTTTTATATATATTCAACAAATAACATTCTAGGATTTTAATTGGGATTGCTCAAATACAAAATTTTCTTTTCTTGTAATGTTTTTTTCTGGTTTGCTCATGGAAAGAGAGTGACTTAACACGTATTCCTCTGTTTTTATCTTGTGAAGAAGATTATAGAGAACTGATATAATTTCTTCCTTAAATGTTTGGTAGCTTTCAATAGTGAACCCTTCTGGATATGGTGATTTTTTGCTTTGGAAGATTATAAATTATCAATTAAATTAAATTAATTTATTTTATTTAATTATTTGGTTATCTTTTTTTATACTTTATTTATTTATTCACAAGAGACAGAGAAAGAGAGAGGCAGAAACATAGGCAGAGGGAGAAGCAGGCTCCAGGTAGGGACCCCGATGCAGGACTCAATCCCCAGACTCCAGCATCATGCCCTGAGCCAAAGGCAGACGCTTAACGGCTGAGTCACCCAGGTGTCTCAAATTATTTAATTATCTATTGGGATGGTCTATTTTTTCTTTTATGAATTTTAGAAGATTGTGTGTTTTAACGAATTAGTCCATTCTATGTTGGTCATCAGATTGGTGAGCATTGGGTTATTAATAATATTCGTTTATTATCATTTTAATATCTAAAGAATCACTATGGATGTCCCCTCTTTTATTTCTGGTATTGGCAACTTGTGTTGTATATCTTTTTTCTTTTATTGATTTTATTGATATTACTGATATTTTCAAAGAACCAGCTTTTGGTTTCATTGATTTTCTTGATTGATTTCTTGTATTCAATTTCATTGATTTCTGCTTTAATTCTTATTTTTCCTTTTTCTGCCTACTTTGGATTTAATTTGTTTTGAGATTTTTTCTAGTTTAAGTTTTATTGCAATTTATTTTATTTTTATTTATGATTGAAGTATAATTGACATATAATGTTATATTAGTTTCAGATGTATGACATTGATTTGACAATTCTATACATTCCTCAATGCTCATCACAATAAGCATTGCTATTGTCACCATAGAACATTATTACATTATTATTGAATATATTTCTTATGCTTTTCATTTCTGTGACTTGACTCATTTATTGTATAACTAGAAGTTGGTGCCTCTTACTCCCCTTCATCTATTTTCTCCACTCATGACCCCTCTGGGAACCAGCACTTTGTTTTTTGTATTTAAGAGTCTTTTTCTGTTTCTCCCCTAGTTTCTCAAGGTGGAAGATTGGATGATTTATTTTAGATATTTCTTCTTTTCTAACATAGGCATTGAATGGTTTAAATTTCCTTTTTACTGAATCAAATTTGAAAAGTTGTATTTTCATATTCATTTAGTCAAAAATACTTTGTAATTTCTCTTGATATTTCTTCCTTGACCTATATGTTATTTAGAAGTGTGTTGTTCGATATCCAAGGTTTTTTGGATTTTTCAGCTTTTTTTAAATTGATTTCTAATTTAATTTCACTATATTCTGAAAGCAGGCATCGCATGATCTCTATTTTTTCAATTTGTTAAGGTGTGTTTTCTGGCTTAGCAGTGGTCTATCTTGGTGAATATTCCATATAGTCTTGAGAATGTGTATTCTGCTGTTGTTGGATCAAGTAGGTTATAGATGTCAATTTAATGTAGTTATTGGTAATGTTGTTTGGGTCAGTTATGCCTTACAGATTTTATACCTGCTGTATGTGTCCATTTCTGACATAGGGGTCTTTAGTCTCCAATTATAATAGTGGATTTGTCTATTTCTCCTTGCATTTCTATCCATTTTTGCCTTCTGCATTCATTTAAAGGAAAAGTAATTTCACCATTATCTGTGTTATTGTTATTGCCAATGTTATTGCCAATTGTTATTGCCAACCAAACACTAAAAGATAAAAAAAAAAAAAACCTAAAAGATACAAGACAGTAGGTCCCTAACCATTTGCCTTGAAAATCTGGGGCATAGAGCAAATATGGTACCTGGAGATCAAATAATTTGTGTATTTGTGTATGTGTGTGTATGTGTGTGTAATTCTATGAGCACATACACACACACACACACACACACATATATATATATATATTCCCAATCAATGGATACTAAAATATATCAGTTATCAATGACAACTTTTGAAAGTAAAAAAAAAAAAAAAAAAAAAAGGCTGAGCTCCACTAGTGTATTTAGATGGATTTACTGACAAACAAAATACAGAAAAAAAATCCAACAAAAAATAGTTTATGAAAGTTTAAAGGAATGGCCAGACCCAAAGAAATAGCCTTTTTAGGAGGTACATTCTTGTGATTTGTCCAATTCTTTTTGGTAGTGTGTTTTGCTGAGTATTGCTCTAGAGGAATGGTCCCTAGCATTTTGACCTATGTTGCTAGATATATATATATATTTGGGATTGTTATGTCTTCTTGGAGAATTGAGCCTTTATTATTACATAATACCTCTCTTTATCTCTGATAATCATCCATGATTAGAAGTCAGCTCTGTCTCAAATTAAAGCTACTCTCACTTTCTTCCATTAGTTTAGCATAGTATATTTCTCCATTCATTTACTTTAATCTATATGTGTTTATATATTTAAAGTGGATTTCTTATGGACATTACATAGTTGGTTCTTCTTTTTTGATCTATTCTGATAATCCTTGTATTTTGATTTGTGCATTTAGACCATTGATATTCAAAGTGGTTATTGATGTAGTTTGTAGTTTGTTACTGTTTTCTATTTTTTGCCCTCGTTCTTTGTTTCTATTTTTATTATTTTCTTTTTCTCCCTTTTGTGGCTTTAATTGGGAATTTTACATGACTCCAAGATCTCCTT
The DNA here is from genome assembly GCF_018345385.1 of Vulpes lagopus. NCBI lineage: Eukaryota > Metazoa > Chordata > Mammalia > Carnivora > Canidae > Vulpes > Vulpes lagopus. Next base: position 59,698,038 of record NC_054831.1, read on the forward strand.
TTTAGAGGGGTATTAGTTGTACTTTTTGCAAAACGTTTTTACTAGTCACCCTAGAGATTGCAATCAGCATTAACAACTAATCCGAGACCAATTTTAGATAACACTATACCACTTCACAGGTAATGCAAGTACTTTATAATAACAAATTAGTGCTAATTCTTCCTTCCTATTTCTTGGATCATTGTCTTTATTTATTTCACTTATATATAAGTGTACATGAGTAAGTATATACACATAATCATAATAATCAAATATATTGTTGATATTATTTTGAGGAAACTCTTATCTGTTAGATCAGTCAAAAATAAGAATAATTTTTTTTTTACCCTCACGTTTTTGGGTGCTTTTCCTTTCTTCGTGTCCATCTAAATTTCTGACCTATATTACTTTCCTTGTCTTTCAGGAATCTATTTTAATATTTTTTGGTAGGCAGATCTACTAACTATAAATTCCCTCAGTTTTTGTTTGCCTAGAGAAATTCTTTATTTCTCCTTCACTTTAGAAGAATAATTCCACTGGGTACAGAATGGGTACAGAATTTTTGTTGGTGTTTTTTCTTACAACACTTTATTTTTTTTAAAGCTTTTATTTATTTATTCATGAGAAACAGAGAGGGAGAAAGAGGCAGAGACACAGGCAGAGGGAGAAACAGGCTCCATGCAGGGAGCCTGATGTGGGACTCAATCCCAAGACTCCAGAATCAAGCCCTGGCCTAAGGCAGGCGCTAAATCACTAAGCCACCCAGGGATTCCCCTTACAACACTTTGAATAGATAACTCTCTTTTTTCACTGGGACACTTTGGTGGTTCAGTGGTTAAGCATCTGCCTTGGGCTCAGGTTATGATCCTAGAGTCTCCACATTGAGTCCTGCCTCAAGGTTCCTATGGGGAGCCTGTTTCTCCCCCTGCCCATGTCTCTGCCTCTCTCTGTGTCTCTCATGAATAAATAAAAAAAAAAATCTAAAAAACGAAGAAAAACTCTCTTTTTACTTGCAAGACTCCTAAGGAATATTTTTAATTCCTACTGTTGCTTCTCTATAGATAAAGTGTTTTTATCCTCTGGCTTCTATTAGGATATTTTCTTTATCTTTGATTTTCTTTAGTTGGAAAATATGCCTAGGTGTAGGGGTTTGTTGTCGTTTTGCATTTGTCCTTGTTGGTGATATCTGAGTTTCCTAGACATGTGGTTTGGTGTCTGACATTAAATTGGGGAAATTCTCAGTCACTATTGTTTCAAATATTTCTCCCGTTCCTTTCTTTCCTTATCAATGTTCTGCAAGTGTCTCCTTATGTTATATGCCATTTTCTTGCTACTCATTAATAAACAGGAATTCTTTGTAATTATAGTCACTAATCCTTTTTCAATAATATGTGCTGCAGTATCTTTCAATTTATTTATTTTTTTACTTCATTGGTGTCTTTGACCAACAGATTTAAATATCGTCAAATATATTAAAGTTTTTCTTTTCTTTTTAAATACTTGACCAGTTTATTTACTTTTAACTTTTTATTTTTTAAAGATTTTATTTTATTATTCATGAGAGACACAGAAAGAGAGAGAGAAGCAGAGACACAGGCAGAGGGAGAAGCAGGCTCCATGCAGAGAGCCTGATGCGGGACCCCATCCTGGAAATCCAGGATCACGCCCTGGGCAGAAGGCAGATGCTAAACCACTGAGCCACACAGGGATCCCTTAAAGTTCTTCTTTATGATGTATTCTCTTCTCTTTGTATTTAAGAAATCATCTACTTTAAAGTATTAAGGAGTATATTTTCTTTTAGATGTCTTAATAATTTGGCTTTCATACAAAGCCTTAATCCACCTAGAACTGACTTTTATGTAAGTGATTTTTGTGTTTTGCTTTCCAGTGTATGAGCATATACCCAATATTATTTGTTAAATAATTTATCCTTTCGCCACCGATCTATAATGCCACAGATATTCTATGTCAACTTTTCTTATATGCATGGATTTGCTTTAAAGCTCTCTATTCTCTTTCATTGGTCAATTTGTCTATCCCTACACTAATATATTAATTACTGTAGATTAATTATATTTCTTGATATCTGGTATGCATGACATCTCCAATTTTTCCTCTTTTTTCTTCTTCCCCTCTCTTCCAACTCCTTTTCCCATCCCTCCACCCTTTTCTCCTTCTCTTCCTCCTCTTCCTCCTCCTCCTTTATCTTTTTTTTCATCCCTCCCTTTTTTTCCCAGTTATCTTGGCTCTTTTTGGCCTTTTTTTTTTTTTTACACATTTTAGAATCCATCATCTATCTGTCTATCTATCTATCTATCTATCTATCTATCTATCTATCATCTATCAATCATCTATCTATCTACCATCTATACTTATACATGCAATTTGCCTTTTGGCCTTTTTATTCAATCTAAGAAACAATTTGTAAAGAAGTGGCATCTTTATTATAGTAAACTTTCCCATCATTGTATCTATCTCCTTTTACTGAGATCTTCTGTGGTGTTTTTTAAATTGAAGTTTGAAATTTCTCCATAAAGACGTTACACAATTTTTACTGTATTTATTGATATGTATTTTATTAAAGTTTCTGTATGACAAAGTACCCCAAAGCTAGTGGCTTAAAACAATGATTTGTTATAGTCATTATAATTCTATGGATTGGGAATACTCCCAATACTCCCACCTGGTTCTGATCCGGGTTCTTTCATACAACATTAGTCAGTTCATTAGATTGTGACTGAGGTGGAGTTGATGTCACTGGAAGGCTCAACTATGCAAAATTGTGGATTGTTTGATGTTTATTAAACATTGTACAAGACTTGAGTAGAGTCTTTTACTGCCTATTTTAAGATTTATTGGCTATATCAGGAGTCATCAAGATAAAGACTGGGGGATGCTAGCAGCCATCTTTCTCACCACCTGGAAAGAGCTTATCTGAGAATACAGTGAGAAGCAGATATGGCAAGATAGGCCCTGACAACATCATTTGAACCCTTGGACCCTAAAGCTATATATCGTATAACCCATTTCAAACTAGGTTAAACAAATGCACAGCAACAAAACAACAACAAAGAAATTCATTGTCTAAAAAATAACAGATAGTTTACTTACATGACTGGCAAACAATCCTAACAGTTGGCTTGATGTTCAACTGGAGACACAAAACAGAGGCTTTATGAACTTTCTATTTGGTTTCTCAATGCAAATTGATCTTCTATAGTGATCTTCTTTTGTTCCAAAGATATTGTCCCATAAGCAAATGTAGTTAAGAGCAGGTGCTTTTGTTGTTGTTTTGTTTTGTTTTGTCATAAGAACAGATATTCTAAGAGACAAGGTAAAAGCTAGACAAATTTTTGCTACCTACTTCTGGAAGACATATTGCACCACTTCTGCTCTACTCCATTGACAGAAACAATTATAAGCTCTCTCATGTGATAAAAGGGGTATCAAAGCATTTTGAAGCTATATTGTAATACTGCCACACTGGGTGATCTTTTCTGTTTTGTTGCTATAAAGAAGACTAATGGTATATTTAACTACCTGCATTTTCTGTTAAGTGTATAAAAATGAAACTAACTTTGAATATTAATTCTATATCCAAAAATCTTCCTAATATATCTTATTTATTTACATAATTTATCTGCAGATTCTTTGGAATTTTTCATGTAGGCAATCATATCATCTGCAATTAAGGAATGTTTTTTCTTTCCTTTGCAATCCTTATATATTCAAGTATTATTATTATTGTTATTTTATTATTTATTATTATTTTATCCTCTATTGGAAGTTAAGATATCCAGGATAATGCTGAATTGATATGGTAATGGTGGGTATTTTAGTCTTGCTCCCAATTTTGAAGGGAATGTTTTCAGAAAGGAAGATTCCTTCTATTTCTAACTTAATGTTTTGTTTTATTGTGACTAAGGTATTATATATCATTCAATATTTATTTTGCATATTGAGGTAATCCCATTTTTTTTACGTTATTTTGATAGTGCATTTAATTAATAGAGTTAAGTTGAACCACTCCTGTGTTTTTGAGGTAAATTCAATGAGGTCATGTGGTCTTAGTATATTATTTACATTTGTTCTTTCATATTTTACTTAGATTTCTCTATTTATGTACTTGAATGAAATTGGCCTGTAATTATTTTTTATCCTATTCTTTTTGTCTGGTGTTGGTAACAATATTATATTGACTTCCACAAACAGGGAGGGTTCTGTTTTTCTTTTCCCTTTCTCTGAAAGAATTTTTTTTCCATGAATGTATAACTGAATATATCTGTAAAAACTAGTGATTTCTATGTAAGGATATCTTAAAATGCAGATACATTTTTAAAATAGATGGAACAGGTGAGGTTTTCTACTTCATTTTGAGGTAGTTTGGGAAATTTACATTATTTTAAGAATTTGTCCATTTAACCTAAGATTTTAAATTTATTTGTATCAAGTTGTTCCTAATATTCTCTTATAGACTGTTTCTCCCGCCTGACAGGAAATGTCCTATTTTTAGTTCTTAATACCGTTTGTTCCTTTTTTTCCTCAATCAATATTGTCAGGGGTTTTTCAAGTTTATTATTCTTTTTGAAGAACCAATTTTCTTTCCATTTTATTAACTTCTGCTCTTGGTTTATTATTTTCTTACTTGTGCTTGCTTTTTTTGGTGCAATTATTCTGTTTTCTTTTCCTAACTCTTTAAGGAAAATGTTTGGCATGTTAATGTTATTTTTCTTTCTTTCTTAGTACAAGAATTTTAGTTTTTAGGGATCCCTGGGTGGCTCAGGGATTTAGCACCTGCCTTCACGCCCAGGGGGTGTGATCCTGGAGTCCCTGGATCAAGTCCTGCATCAGGTTCCTTTCATGGGGCCTGCTTTTCCCTCAGCCTGTGTCTTTGCCTCTCTGTCTCTCTCTACCTCTCTGTGTCTCTCATGAATAAATAAGTAAAATCTTTAAATTTTTTAAAAATTTTTAAAACCACCATTAATTCTTTTAGCAGGGTCCCACAAGTATTTAAATTTAATATTTTTACCATTTAGTTCAAAATGTTAAATTTCTATTCTCTATATATTTATATCTGTGCACTATTCAAAAGTATGTTTTACATATTTCCAATTTATGGAATTTGAAAGTTGTTTTTCTAACTTAATTGTGTTAGAATTAGAGAACAGGGCGGCCCTGGTGGCTTAGCGTTTAGCAGCCTAGTGTGTGATCCTGGAGACCCGGGATGGAGTCCCACATCAGGCTCTCTGCATGGAGCCTGCTTCTCCCTCTCCTGTGTCTCTGCCTCTCTCTCTCTCTCTCTCTCTCTCATGAATAAATAAATAAAATATTAACATTTAAAAAAAAGGATTAGAGAACATGTTCTTCCTGATACATGATTCTTTGAAATTTTTTAAACTTGCCTAATGGCATGGTATGTCTTTAAATGTTTCTAAATTTTCAAGGGTTTTGAAAAAATATTCTTCAATCATTCCCTATAATATCTTATTACTGCCTAACTTTCTGAATTGTGTTGTTCAAGTTTTCCAACATCTACTAAATTATGACTCTTGGAAAAAATTAAACATTCCACTATGCTGATATTTCCCATTATAATATTTTTCAATTTTTGCTCTATGTATTTTAAAGTTTAGTTTAATATTATCTTCCTGGTCGACTGAATTTTTCACTGTTATCTATAGACTATACATTTGTCTCTAGTTATAGTTGTTGCTTTAAGTATGGTAATATGCCTCACCAGCAACACTTTTGGAGGGAATATTATTACCTTTTGTACTTTTTATGTAATTTCCTTTCAACATTTTGAAACTCAGTTTTTTATAAAGAAATAACTTTTGGGGATCCCTGGGTGGCGCAGTGGTTTGGCGCTTGCCTTTGGCCCAGGGTGCGATCCTGGAGACCCGGGATCGAATCCCACATCAGGCTCCCGGTGCATGGAGCCTGCTTCTCCCTCTGCCTATGTCTCTGCCTCTCTCTCTCTCTCTCTCTCTCTGTTACTATCATAAATTAAAAAAAAAAAAAAAAAAAAAGAAATAACTTTTGTATTTTAAATGAAGATTATTTATATTTAGTAGTATTATTTGAATAGTTAGATTTACTTATACCATATTATTTTATTTCTATTTGTCTCACTTTTTTAGGTTTCACTTCTCCTGTTTAAAATTACTTGTTTTTTTGTCATTCTAGTTTTTTCTCTATTTTTACATTTTAATTATTACCTGAAAAAGTTAAACATTGTAAAATTAAACATAACTTAATAATGTCCAAACTAATTAGTATCTTTATTCTCTTTCTGAAAACTTCAGGATCTTATCATGTTTTAATTGTGATCACTTTCTTTCCACTTTGTACACTTTAATGCAATATTTTAAACTCTGCTTTGTTTTATTAAATTCTATAAAATGTATTATTGTCACGGTTATTTTTGTTTATATAGCCATTGTTTGACTAGGTTTCCCTACATATTACCTTTCCTGTCTTCCTGGAGAATGGCCTTTAGTGAAAGTCTGTGTTTTAGAAATTCTCTTAGTATTTGTCTAAAGATTTGTATTATTTTCTCTTTGAAAGTTTCCTTTTTCCTTAATTGTAAAATTATTTGTCTTAGCTTTTGGTTTATTCATTTGAATCTTTTTTGTAAAAGGTTATTTATTTTAGAGAGAGAGCAAGAGTGTCCACAAGCAAGTGTGAGTAGGGGAGGAGCAGAGAGAGAGAGAGAAAGAGAGAGAGAATCTCAAGCATGTTTCATGCCCAATGTGGAGCCTCCATGGGGCTGAACTGAACTGAAACCAAGAGTCTGATGCTTAACTGACTGAGTCACCCAGGCACCGCTCATAACTACCTTTAGACAGGTATTCTCCCTTACCTCCTCAGACTCACTAATTTATGTTGCCTTGGGAGCATTTGAGTTTTGTGCTTCTTAGTGTTTCAGGAGATTGCTGAGGAAAATCATTAATTGTATCTCTTAAGTCACTTTGTTACAGCCAAATACAGAGGTCTCTACTGTTGGGTCTCAGATACATTGATCAGATTCTATTACTGTGACTGCAAAATGCTCAATCACAGTCTTTTCATTAATGAAGGATGATTTTAGATTTTTATTTTCACACAGATACTTTGACATGCATCAGATCAAGAGTCTCCAATGATTCATAATCTCCAAGGTCAAATTTCTTCATCCAATTTACCTTTCTTATAGCAATCTTAATAGGCAATTGAACATGTAGCTTTGTCTTGACAGTTTATTCAGTCTTAAAAATATATCTGGTAAACAAGCCAACTCTAGGTCAACAAATACATTATTCAAGATTTTATACTTTTAAAAATTTCATTATCTCTCTACATTTCACAAATAAAAATAATAATTAAATATGAGTGTAAGAATTCTATCCATCAGCTCCCTTGATTATACCGAAATAGATCTCTGCAGTACAGCAAGTTTCCAAAGTTCACTTCCATTTTAATTCAGATTTTCTAAAGAATAAATATTCAAACCAGTATTTTTATTGTTTTAAAAACATTTAGCATTTTTACCACCTCAATGAATAAATAATATCATAAATAAAACTATTTGAGATGGATGTTCTCTCTGAGTGGTGCAGGAGTTACAGGCAAAAATGATGTTTTGATAGCCTTAATATAAGTGATGACTCATGTAGTTTCAACCACTTAGAGATTTCTCCATATCCATATAGACATCTGTGTATTCTTCAAGTAACTAGTGCTGGATTGACAAATAACTTACATAAAAGCTTTCTTGTTAAAAATCTAAATTAAAAAATCAGAAAAGAAAAAAATATAGACAATTTTCAATAAACATATCTCTATAGATAAAAAATATACAATGAAAAAATATATAATGTGAAATATACTAAAATATGATGTTAATTAATTGCTCAAGAACTATAAGTCTCTCAACCAATTCCATTTTTATTTTGGGGCACTTAAAAGTGTGTTATTAGGCAATATTGTGTCAATAAATATTTTTTCTTTAGCTTTGCTGTCTGTTTTTATCAAAAAACAGATATTGTTTTTCATATGTTTTCATATCTGAAGAATAGAAATTTACTTAATTTTCTTATTTCTTAAGCATCATCTTTCAAAGTGATTCTGAAATTGGCCATCAAACAAAATTGAATCATTTAAAATTTTTTACTTTTTCCTGTGCTTTTTTAAAAAATTGATTCTAGCCAAGATCTCTCTCTTGTTTAGCTGTTCTGTTATCCTTCAAAACGTGCATGATTTGTTTTAAATTTACTGTAAGAATAACAATTTGATAGAGTTATTACTCAGGGTAGTTTATTTTTTTTTCTTGTTTGCGTAAGAGACATCAAGGTTTCTATTCAGTTTCATCCTTACAGTAATATTAATTGTATTTTATATAAGCTTGGATGTCTAGCTTATGCCTTGCTTTTTTGATTGCCATTGTGGCCTGAGTCATAGCCCTACCTTCCCAGCTGCAAGAGTATTGTGATGCTTCAGCAACCACACCATCTGTCTCACCTGGGCCCATTCAGATTGTCTGGTCTTTCTTGGTATCAATAATATACTTCGGGGTGCCTGGGTGGCACAGTGGTTGAGCATCTGTCTTTGGCTCAGGGTGTGATCTCAGAGTCCCAGGATGGAGTCCATACAGTCCTTGTATGGAGCCTGTTTCTCCCTCTGCTTGTGTCTCTGCCTCTCTCTCTCTCTCTCTCTGTCATAAATAAATAAATAAAATCTTTAAAAAAATAATACACTTAAAACTTGTTATTTTATCTGCCAATCCTGTCCTCATTTAAAACATATAGTTTAAAAATTTTATCACTTTAAAGATATCAAATGAAGGGATCCCTGGGTGGCGCAGCGGTTTGGCGCCTGCCTTTGGCCCAGGGCGCGATCCTGGAGACCCGGGATCGAATCCCACATCAGGCTCCCAGTGCATGGAGCCTGCTTCTCCCTCCGCCTGTGTCTCTGCCTCTCTCTCTCTCTGTGACTATCATAAATAAATAAAAAATTAAAAAAAAATAAAAAATAAAGATATCAAATGAAGAATGACACAAAAATCAGAAATCTTGGAATTTCAGTACTTTTCAGTTATCAAGGATAATCCTGTGATGAGAAGTGAAACTAAACATAGTCAATACATATTTTGTTGATAAATTATGAAGTTGACTGGGGTGTGGAAACCAATGTTATTTTCTGAAATTTTAAAAAAATAATTAAAGGTAAGACTTATTTTAAAATCCAGTTTGTGATCTTCCACCCACTTTTCAAGAAATCAGAAGAGTCAACATGTCCACTTTGGAATTAGTCATGGAAGTTAGTTACCAACTTTTCAAAACCCCTCCTACATGTTTTTTTCTTTTTCAGTTTTCAAAAAGACAACTACATATTCTATTGCCCAGAATTGAGAAGTGTAGATTCTGTGAAAGCATATTCAACATAATATTTCTAAAGTTTCAAACACTTAAATTACTGTTTCTCTATGTCTACAGTAAAATGTTGGGAAGCTGCATCATCTGCAGCCAATCGTTAAAAAGCACTCCAGTCCCTGAACAAATGCCTCTGGAAAATGTTGAGAGAATGAGCATTAGGGAAGAATCTGATCCTTTTCTTAATTTTTAAAAATATTTTATTTATTTATTCATGAGAGACACAAAGATAGAGAGACCTAGGCAGATGGAGAAGCAGGCTCCCGGCAGGGAGCCCAATGTAGGACTCAATCCCAAGATGCCAGGATCATGACCTGAGCCAAATGCAGATGTTCAACCACTGAGCCACCCAGAAGACCTGAGAATGTGACCTTTAGAATCAAGCAAGGAAAGTTTGAATTCTGGCTATGCCACTTCCTTATGTGAAGGTAGCTTATGTGTAAGCTTATGTGTAAGTAGCTTTCTGAGCCTAATGTTCATCTTTTTTAAAAATGACTGAATGAGACAACGTATATGGCATACAAAGCAATTTCTCCGATATAGAGTGGGTTTGCCTTAAATGTAAAAATCTATCAGTAACCAATTCATATATTGTGGAAGAATCGTCTTTTTAGTACCTTGCTGGTCATTCAATACATTTTTATTGTTTACTCTTTATTTTTAAAAATTTCTTTGAGAGAAAGAGAGAGAGAGAGGTAGAGTGAGCAGGTGAGAGGGAGAGAGGTTCCTAAAGCAGACTCCCCAGTGAGTGGAGAGCCTGACTCTGGATTTGATCCCATGACCCTGAACCAAAATCAAAAATTGGATGCTTATCCAACTGAGCCATGCAGGCACTCCGTATTGTTTATTCTTTATATAAGCAAACTATTTGGAATTGGTCATACTTTGAAAAATAAATTTAGTTGTTATGTTCTAGCAGAATCCTTCAAATGCTAGGTAGGTGTATCTAGTTGGAAACCAATTATGTCAGGTTTGGAATTATTATGGTGGCTTCCTTTTTCTGGGATTCCAACAGTTTCTAAGTTATACGCACCCATTCACAGAGCATTTACGCATTCGTGGGGAAGTAGAATCATTCTCTTGCAAGAAGTTGAGTTTTGCAGCCTGTGAAATTCCCTAGTAAGAACTGCTGACAGCTTGAGTGGGCAAAGGAAACCCTATCTGAAAAGGTGGCTGTTTGATTTGACCATGGCATCTTCCCTTCTGGAAGTGTCACCAATGACAAATGATGGTACATTTGCTCCCAGTTTTTTTTTTTTAATTTTTTTTTTAAATTTTTATTTATTTATGATAGTCACAGAGAGAGAGAGAGAGGCAGAGACACAGGCGGAGGGAGAAGCAGGCTCCATGCACCGGGAGCCTGATGTGGGATTTGATCCCGGGTCTCCAGGATCACGCCCTGGGGCAAAGGCAGGCGCCAAACCGCTGCGCCACCCAGGGATCCCTTGCTCCCAGTTTTTATTGTATTCTGTCTTACAACTGACATAAAATGACATCTTTAATCCTTGTGCACTTTGGGTTATAGCCCCATATGTCAAAATAAAAGCCAGCAGGGGAAGCTAGGAAGTCGTACTAAACATTGTCTCTATATATACCTTCCCTTTAGACTGGCCAGTCCATGCCTGTGGCAGCTACATTCTGAGAGGTGAGAGAGCAGCTGGTTACCAGCACATGTAAGCCCAGCTTAGGCTTGTATGGATTGTTAATGAGCTGTCAAGACTTACAAGAGCATTTCAGGAAAAAAGAAATACATGTGAATGCCGTATATTTCATGAACCTTAATACTATAGTAACATATTGAAATTTTTGTGATTTTCATTAATGATTAGGAGAAAAATGTTTTCTTGTGTTATTATTCATACAATCAAAGGGAGCAACATGAAGATAATTCAGAAGAATGGATACTAGTGTTATTTTCATTTGGCTCTAGAATGCTGTTTATGATTTTCTTTGGGCTACAGATTTTTTTCAGATGAGATTTTTTTTCTTAATGTTTACATCTTCTGAGCTTGGCAACTGCCCTAGGTTGGAAGAACCACAGCAGCAAACCAGTCTGCTCAAAAACTTTTGTAGGCTAATCTGCATGTAAATCACCAACTAGTAAAGATAGTGATAATGCTGATAATATCAACAACCAAATTTATTGATTACTCATTATGTGCCTGACACTTTTATAAGGTCCTCAGTTTTGTCATCTGTAAAATGAGAAATAGTATTTACCTAGAGGGTCTGCTGGAGAAATTAAATTAGTATACATAGAGCACTTGGAATAGTGTGGACACATAAAAACATGGTAGGTATTATTATTGTGCATGAGATCATTTAATCATCATCACAACTTTTTTAAAAAAAGATTTATTTATTTGAGAAATATGGGCAGCCTGGGTGGCTCAGCGGTTTAGCACCTGCCTTCGACCCAGGGCATGATCCTGGAGTCCCGGGATCAAGTCCCACCTCAGGCTCCCTGCATGGAGCCTGCTTCTCCCTCTGCCTGTGTCTCTGCCTCTCTCTCTCTCTCTGTATGTGTGTGTGTCTCTTATGAATAAATAAATAAAATCTTTAAAAAATAAAATAAATAAAAGATTTATTTATTTGAGAAATAAAGTGGGGGAGAGGCACTGACAGAGGCTCTGTCTCAGGAGCCTGAGATCACAACCTGAGCTGAAACCAAGAGTCATATTTCAGCTTATCTATTTTACTGGAAAGACTTATAAGTAAAGGGATTAATGACTTAGAATTATTTATATTGCATATGATTAAAGCTCATGAGAGCCTGTGATTAACTGTGTGAATTTGGTCAAGTAACTATATCCCTACATTTTAACCCCTAGATGAAAAATAAAGGAGATGACTAAATGATCTCTCAGGATCTTCCCAACACTATGAACAGTCTGTAAACCTATGAAGTTTATACTTCAATTCACCTGGTTTCACTTGACCTCCAGACAGGGAAATTGGCTAAAATTGTACCAGAAGGATTTTTTAAAGAATATTTTCCTGGTAATACGGTAGTAAAACACTGAAAAGAGAAGCTTTTAAAATTTCTTACCTAAAGCTCTGTAAGAATAATGTTGGCACTACTACTTGGAATTGTCAGTGGGCTCTTATTGCCTAGAGGCTGAGTACAAACTAGGTTATAGATTTCTTGCAGCTAAATGGTTCTGTTTTTTTCAATGATGTTAACTCCACAGTAACTGTTAAGATTTATGGTCCTAGTCAAATAATTAGCTGTCGCATCAAGCTGTGAGATTACTGTTGGTAAAGGGAAGCAGGCAAAGGCTGCACTCACATCCTCTACTTGCCTGAGAAGAATCAGGTGTATAAATTAAAAGGGTGCTCTGGGGCTGCAAGAAGGATGGACATTAGCGGGATGAGCTTTGCCCCAAGACTAAATTGTGAAGTAGGCTGGGTTTTCTTTGGTACCTTTCAGCCACATTGCATATTACTTTGCTCTTCCCTTCAGGAACTTGATATATCATGATTTAAGAATTCTTCCAACAGCACCCAATGTTAGTTTTTCCTTCCTTCCTTCCTTCCTTCCTTCCTTCCTTCCTTCCTTCCTTCCTTCCTTCCTTCCTTCCTTCCTTCCCATATCCATTCCCTTAGGTCCAATACTTAGGCAAGAAAGGGCCCATGATGGTTTAATGTGTAATACCTTTCAGGTAATTTTAGTGTTTTCATAGTTGCCTTAAATATTCAGTCTGAAATTTAATGTTCACAGGGAGTTTTAACCAAAGAAGCAAGATCTTTGTATGTGAATTATCTTCTCCCTATCTAAGAGGGGAGATGGCTTTTCACCCTACTTAGCAGCAAGGATAGCCTTACCTGGACTGAGAAGGATTAGAATTACAAAGTGAAGATCTATTTTTAAAACGTGGGAATGTGAATCAACAAAGCAGATAGAAATTTTGAATATATTTGGTTGTTAAAATTTTTCTAATAAATTATTAAGATACTGTGAGTTATTTTCCATGGTTTCTACAAGTTATTTAAATTAATCATTGTAGTGGCAGTGGTAGAATAAAACAAAAGGGAGTAACATATGAATAATAAAATTTTAGTTGTAGTGATTGAAACCTAGAGAGTTCTATTATAGTAAGTATGCTCATTAACATACTAACTACTGAGATAATGTGACATTTCCATTTAAAATAACAAAATAAGATATAACCAAATATTTGCATTTCCAATTTTTTTTGAAAAATAAGCCTACATATGTATATCATTTCTCCTGCTTATTTCAGTTATTTATGGTTACATAAATCCTTGTTATTACAAAGCTGAATTTTCTCTTATTTAAAAGATCTTCTTTTTTAAACACATGGAAGCTTTCAATTAATTTCTAAGAAATTATTTTCTTAGAGTTCTATGAATATTTTGAGTAAACTCATAAAAGTCTTTTTTGACATATAAATATAACTTGCTTCCCCAATTTTAAAATATCCATCCCCAGTATATAAAGACATAATGGTGGGACATTCTTAATGGTGGGTCTTGAAATAACGTTCTGTTATTTCTTAGGCATTATGTCATACATTATCCTATTTAATCTTTATTGCAAGTTAAGTATCATCATATCTGCTTTTTAGATGAGGAAATTGTAGCTCAAGAAATGGAATGAGTAAACTCATGATGCCATAGTTTGTAAATGATTGGAAGGGACCAAGACAAGCACACCCAACTTTAATCTGTGAGAAAAATGCACTTTAAATCTCTCTTCTTTCCATTCTACTTAGTTTCTGAGTTTAGCAGGACCAACTCTTTTGTTTATGAGTCAGAACTATTGATAAGCAAGAGTTCAACTATGTCCTATAGACTAAACACATTCTCTTTTGGCTAGATAATAAAAGAAGACACATTTATTTAAATCTGTTTTCTAAGAATCTTTTATAACTACCATGTAAATGTTTACAATTGATGTTGGATGTGACATTTAGCTGGCTGTTAAGTATTAGGATTCATTAGGGGTAAAGAAGTCTGAGTGAATTATATTTCACCAACTGAAACCTATGCTATATTTCCAAACTATTCTATAGTTATTTTGAGATCCCCTTAGCTTCTGGCATGAATATCTGAATGATATGAATATTTTGGGTCCATTCAATTCTGGGACCAAATTCCTGAATGTTTTTCTCAGAGCAGATATAATCTTTAGAGGCGGCCTAGGATTATTCCAGTCCCTTAGATGTTCTCCCAGCCTTCACAGTACCTGGTTTCTTGAGTCTCTTGGTATTGTTAGGATGTATAGCTAACTTCCTCCATATCCCCCTCCACCTTCTGTTCCCAGATACTAGCTTGTCTCCCATAAGCTGAGCCAGAACTCAGGGGCTCCTTAATATAAACTATACTTTTGTGGGCCATTTACATTTCTAAATTGTTTTGATGAAGATGCTATAACAATCACTTATGAACTAATTTATTTGTCCTCCAAAATACTATCAATACCATTACTACAAATCTTATCAACTTACATTGAGTTGACAAATCTAGATACTTTTATAGCAGTTGAAAATATTGTTACTAAATGCCAAATATATGTAATCATCTAAAGCTTAAGACTTTATGGTGTCATGTACAGATATTTTGATGATACCATGTTTTTTTATTATTATTTGATGAAAGTCATGGTATCCTTGCTTACTGATTCTGAAATGGTTTATTTGGGTAGTTGTTAGAGTGGATATTAAATCATATGGTTGCTGTTGTTTTAGTTGTGGCTATGTCATTAATATTTTATGTATTACTCATTCCCAGAAAAACCCCACAAAATTTCCATATTTACCTCTCCAAAGATACCCATGTCCTTCTGAAGTATGTAGTAAGGATCACAGGAGAGAGGAGTGTTGAGAATGACATCTATGGCAATAAAACAAACAAACAAACAAACAAAAACACAAAACATTAAAGATTTAATCCAGGAATTTTTTCAGTTGCAATAGCTGATGTATAATAAATAAGCCCTAACAAACAAGTGATCTGTGGCAAACTCATGAGAATGCCACCCTCCCCGCTATGGCTGGTTTTTGATTTTTAGGCAAGATAGCAAGTCTTCAACTTCCTGTTTCCATGGAATAGATGGCAAGAATCCATGATCTGTAGAGTGCCATCCTATCTGAACAGTTTTGCCCACATTATACAGGGGCCACCATGAACAGTCTGTAGAGTTTATTTCTAAAGGCAGTATTTAATACTTAGGAGTTTAAGAACATCTTCTTGTTTTCCTCTACAATATTTTTGTAGCCTTACTTTTATTAATTTCTTGATCCATTTTTCAGTTCTTTCTAACCTCAAATTCATAACTGTTGTGTATTTATCCACAGACTTTAGCTATGGAAAGTGAATTTAATACAGTTGGATTCAAAACCATGATATTTTCATTGAAAAGTTCATATGTCTAATGAGTTTTTAGTAAAGCTAGTAGCAACTACTAGTGGAGCTAATAGCCTAATGAGGCTAATAGTAGAGTTGTATGTCGCCTAGGTACACATAGAAAACACACAAGGTACATTATGAAAATAATAGTGCTGCCTTTGCCCTCTTTGTGGTTACTCACAGGCATTTACTTCCCTGACCAGCACTGGTTCTAGAAATATGCCTTGTCTACATGAACTGTTCAGTAAATAGGAAAAATTTAAGAAACATGAAAAAATAATTTTCTTTCCTTATGTGGGAAGCAAAAGAAAAAAGTAGCAACCCCCCCTTTATTCATTATTATGTCCCCATTTTTTTTAAACAAATTGCTGCTTATTGCTCTGAGTCCTTTTGCTCAAAGATCTTCCCAAGGTCAAGACCATGAGATTGCCCAGGCAACCAACCTTTAGAAAAGAGAAATTCAAAAGAGAGTTTGCTAATGGAGCAAAAACTGGTGATGGTTACAGGAGGAAAAGCAGAAAGTGAGTCATAGCCCCTGATTCACTGGATAGGTAAAAATGAAGAGAAAATTAATTAGCAGTAAGTCTAGCAGGAGATTGAGCTGGGTACTGGAGTAATTAGCCTTTTACTCTAAACCCACTCTCCCTGCCTCATAGTGGCTGTGTTGCACTGCCTAGCTAATGAATTCTCCTGACCTCCTGCCAGATTTCTGTTTCATTCCCAGCAGACTAAGGAGCACCTTAGTTTGCAGAGTTTCCAAGCCTCTTGGGTTTTCCTGAGCCTCTGTGACTTTGACCTATCTGGGCAAACAGACAAGGAGGACTGAGGCACAGATTTTAGTGTTAATAACTAAGCTTTTTCAGATATCCTCCAAAGAGGACTGCTCCAAATCTGAGGGTGCATGAAGTGGTAACAAGTAAAGTGGTAAAAGATATGTAGGCTTATTTCCTACACATTCTGGAATCATTATAATTTATATTTGTTTAAAAATTATTTTTAGTGTCCTAAAAGTACTGATTATATAATTTAATACATTCCATGATTTGATTTGAGATAAATAGACCCTCTGAGGTGATTCTGTGATTTGATTTGAGATAGACACTCCGTGTCTATTCCGTGATTTGATTTGAGATAAATAGACACTCTGAGGTGTCCATAAGAAAATGGCAATCTATCTGCATTGGAGAAAAGAACAAAAAAAGAAGAAGAAGAAGAAAACCCCCGTGATTCTAAGATCAATCAGTCACTTTTAGAACAAATTTCTTTATACTTGAAATAGTTCATATTGAGAAATGATTGCTTTAGTAACGCATATAGTTAGAAAAAACTGAAGCCTTTAGACAATGATCCTAAAAAGAGTACTTCATTGTGATTATGGTTTTTCAATAATCACTTAGAAATCTTTCCAGTTGCCTAAAAAATTTTTACTAAAAAGTAAGATTTATCTTAGGTATAAAGCAGAGCCATGTCCAATAAATTTGTTCAGAAATCTCTGACCCATTAATTCATTAAGAAGTTTCTTAATTCTTAACCATTTATGGAGGACAGGAAAAGTGGGTCCTTTGATTTGGAGGACCCCAAATCTAAAGCTGATTAGAGGCAAAGGATAAAGTTCACTTATGCCAGACAGTTTTACCACTTCATTCCTCTTTGTTCTCCAGGAAGATTTTAATAAAATACATTGGCTTAAATGAACCTGTTTAGTTTAGTTTGTTCTGGAAGTTGGCTTGGATACTAACAATGAGTATATTTTCATCAAGAAGGTTGCAGGCTGAGGAAAAGGGATGCAGAAGAACTGGTTGCCATGCACATGGCTGTAGGTAATTGTGTTTTGCCATTTGTGGTCAATGGACTCACAGACCATACTGATGATAACGCTTAGAGTCAAATGTAGTATCATCTAGTGTTGGCTCAGATCTCATAGCTATTCATTTTCTAGAACTTTGGTTGGGTCTGAATATCAATTTTTTTTGAAATAGAGGAATATAAGTCATAGTGATTACATAGGAATTAGAGGAAAATTGCAGAACTATTATACTACTGTGTAAAATCTGGGAGGTTTTTTTTTAAATAGAAATGGTCTTGCTTAGAGTTTATTATCATGTTGAAAAAATAATTTGATTTATTATAAATACATTCTTATGTACCAGATGATAGGTAAAAAATATACATGATCTTTCCTATAAATCTAGGATTGGCAAACTACGTTCTGCATGCTTAATTTGGCCAACCAATTGTTTTTTTAAAGTTTTATAGGAACACATTCATTTATTAACATGCCTTCTATGGTAGATTTTGTACTGCAATTATGGAGTATGTGTGATAGAGTCCATACAGCCCACAAAACCAGGCAAAAATATATGCATCTGGCCTTTTACAGAACAAGTTTGGTGACACCTGATTGTTAGTGATTTGATGGAAATAAATTAGGTTTATTAGCTTCTCAGAAAATATAAAGATCAGGGTTATTTATTAATTGAATCCAAATGTCTTTAAAAATCTTAAACAATAGGAGTAAGAATTATGACTTTCTGAAAATAAAAAATCTAAAGTTATGTAGTTTTCTTCAGAATTTGATGTTTTATGGACTTTTCCCCTCTATGTATGCTAAAATCCTCTTTACTGCTTATTTTTATGACAGAATATCACATTGATAGTTTAATGCCTGTGTGATGGGAATGATTTCAGTAGCATTTTGTATTTTACTTTCATTTGGTTGATGAGTAAACACAAAACTAGAGTTAGTTGATCAGAAG
Organism: Vulpes lagopus; assembly: GCF_018345385.1. Lineage (NCBI taxonomy): Eukaryota > Metazoa > Chordata > Mammalia > Carnivora > Canidae > Vulpes > Vulpes lagopus. Next base: position 59,716,555 of record NC_054831.1, read on the forward strand.
TAGATTCTGCAGCTTTCAACTATGGAATTCCCTGATGGTATGACATATCTCTAGGTATTCTGTGGAGAGAGATTGCCATTCGAATGGCAAACTTGATCATATACTATCACTAGATTTAAGAAGTTACTGATAAATTAAGTCCATAAAGTAGTTGGTGAGCACTTACAGAATACCAGTCAAGCCTTTCCTGACCTGTCAGGTTCCTAGGTCAATAGAGTGTGGCATCTGGCTGGTCAGGCTTTATTCCTATTACCCTGGCAAGGCATCAGGTAGATAGAGCAGGTCTCTCAAACCTGAATGTCTGGGTTCCAGTGACCTCCTCGGTAGGCCTTGATCACATTTCTTAGCCTCCTGTGCCTCACTTTCCTTGTCTGTACACACCTCATAGGGTGACTTAAATATAAATAACTTAGCACAGTGTCTCAATGTGAAATGTTACCAGCATTAACCTCTAACTGGAATGTCAGAAACAGGAAAGTAGTAAAATAAGTATGTAAAAAAAATTTTTTTTCACATTCTATAGGGATTATAATGGATTCATCAGAATATTCTTAGAGAAACCACTCAAATATAACACCTCTTCTTTTGACGGTAGAACGTTTCTCTCTTGCTGGCTGTCTCTCTCATTTTTCAGTGTTTAGGAAATTTAGAAAAAGGTCACATATGTAGTTTGGGTTTTATGTACTGTCTTGTGTTAGGCAACTACTGACACATTTTCCCCACGTCCACAAAAAAGATTGATTTCCTGACAGAAACAAGAAGTCTAGCAGTCAGAACATTGCCTTAATGGCTTGGTTAAGGTTATCCTGTTGTTAGACATGCACATCTTTACCTGAATCATCTTTCTGAAAATATGTGAGGTAATGCATTTAACCATGGTTTTGGATAGCAGAAGTAAAATAACATCTCAGCCAAACAGATGAAAAGAACAGCTACTGCAGTGTACAGTGTGAGCCAATTTAAAAAAAAAAAATGTTTTATCTTACTTAGTATAAGACACAACATTTTTACTGTGAAAACAGAAAGGCAAGTGTTAAAAGGGCCAATGTGCAGCACTTAGAATGAAATATGTCTAACATAACAAGTCATCCTGTCTGGGCTTGCACAAAGCCACACCTTTACACATCAGTCAGAAGCTGGCCTCTCAACGGGTTTTATTTCCCCAAAGAATGGTTTTGATCTGCTAATGTAAATTCTGCAGGAAGCATCAAAAACTTAAGGCTGCAGTATAACTTTAAATTGACCCAAAATTTAAATGTACAATGATGAAACTCCTAGCCAGGAAAATGAATAGTAGAATGAAAAACCAGTTCAAAGATTAATTTTGAAGGAAATGCCAAAAATGTTTTTAAAGATACTTCCTGCAGCTTTTGTCTTTCCTTTATATTACAGAGAAATTCTTTTCTCACAGTGGGATTTTAAATTAATTTATAATTATACACACTTGCAGGGGATGAGAGAGAAATGACCTAATTATAGACCAAATGGATACCCTCTGGCTATCCTGCAATTAGAGCTACTAGGGTAATAGATGCACTTTATCCTGCATTGAGTGGACTCAGTGGTTAACCTGGCAGTGAGTGTTGAAAGTGGTTCACTTAGTCCACAGTAAAATGTCAAAATGCGTGCAAATTATTGGAAGTAAAAACAAACAGATAAAACTAAATTTGAAATGTAATTGTGAAACTGAAACTTCTCCTGCCCTGAACAGATACAAGCGCAAACTGTGACCATCTAGGGAGAAAAAATAAGCAAAGGTTTTTAATGCTGTCTCTGTATCTAACTAGATTCTAATTAGTTACAATTATGTTGCCAGGGAATAACAGCTACAGTGACACTGAAGAAGAAAATTCCCAGTTCTAACATAATTCCCACCATTTCTTTAGATTTCTCTTTTTTGCTGAGATTTAGTTAGAAATGGCAGAGGAAGCAAAAGGTCTTAACAGGTAGCTAACAGGGTCACTGAAGCAGCAAATTCCTTTTTAGTAATTCTTTGGCCTTCTTATTTTTCTCTCTGTATACTCTACAGCAAAGAGAATAATTGCTTTTATAATGTGTACTCAATTCTTTTCCCTTCTTCCAGCCAAGAGGGCATTTCTCTGCCTGTTCTTTCTGTACCAACCCCCAAACAGGATACCTAACCTGCATTTGAAGAGTCACGTTCTTTGTCTAGTTAGCAAAAATATTCTGACTATGGAGACCCTAAAATCCGTATGAAACACTTAGCAAATGATTAAACATGTTACTGAGAAGGAGAAAAAGAGCCAACAATGTACTTTTTATGTGTTGGGAGAAAATCAACAGAACAAAATACTGTCATGGTGTGTACAAGTGTACAAAGTGTGTACAACAGCTACACTGAGTGTATCGATGAGATGAGGATAGGGACCCAGTCTGTGTGCACTGAGGTGGATTGTGAGAGTGTGTGACCATTGATTGCAAAGGCGATTCTGGCAATTTCAAGTGATTAATTATTTGGTACCCTATACTGTTTTCTTATATATAAAATGGGATTATCTAAAGCTGTGGGATAGTAAATACTTAAGGGATAAATATTTTATAGCATTATTGATACACTTATGTGATTGTGTTAAACAAAATTATGTAACATTCTTTTAATGAAGTACACATTTTTTTTTGAAAGCCATTGGTTAAAAAATAGTTTGTCTAGATTTTCTAGCTATAATTCATGCAGTACTGCTTATTTTTGAATAATAACAAAACATTTCAAGTATTTTTTTTTACATTTCAAGTATTTACCCAAATCCGGTAAAGTGTAATCTTGAGATATTCTATTCTCAGATCCCTATACAACAGATGTAGTCTAAAAAGAAGAACCGTTCAAGCAAATCAGATTATACGTCTAAGCAAAATTCATAATTATTTATTGTGTGCCAGGTATGGTGGAAAAGACAGAGCATGAGTTTAGAGTGTACAGGGTGAGCTGGACCCAGACTCCTAGGAAAAAAGATAGTAGTGGAAATTTTAAGAGAATAAACACAATTTTTTCCACTTTCATGTTGCTAAAGGTAAGTGTGAATATGCTTAAGGATGAAATAGCCATTGGAATAAAAAAAGAAAACCAAACATTTAAATCAGAGAGCTCTGGGATCAGACTATCCAATTCCATTTCCCAACTCCACCACTTATGGAATTACTCACTTTGAGTGGTCTCTGAATATTTTTTCTTTACTTCTTTCCTCTTCAAAATGGGTATGATAATGATACCAACTTACTGTTGTGTTAAATCTGTTAATATATGTAGAAATTTGAGGACTGTACCTATTTTATGGAAATCCTTTAATAAATGTTGGCTATCATTGTTACGGTTATCATTAGGGGAGGGACAAATTGACTGGACAATGGTGTTTGACACATAGGTTCTTTTTTTTTTTTTTTTTTTTTTTTTTTTTTTTGACACATAGGTTCTTAATAAATATTTTGAATGACCAAATGAATTAATATGGAAAAATGCAAAAAGTTAATAAGGTATTTTAATAAAGAAAAACATGAGAAGACAAAAAAGCACAATTATCAAAATAAAGGTAGGTAAAATATATTACTCTATTGAAAAATGAGGACTTTTGTATTAATAGAAAATAAGTTCATATATATTCTGTCTCTCAAACATCACTCTTCAAACAAAAATGAAAGAGTGATGTTGAAAATGTAGGGTATATCATGCTATAGCATGCAAATGAAAACCAACAGAAAGCAGGTGAGCAATATGAGATAAAGAATTCAAAGTAGACACACATTAAATGTGAGAAAAGAATGTTATCTTAAGATAGAAGATATGATATAGAATGGAGATTAGCAGAAATGTACCACTCTGAATATAAGGTTTTATACCATATTGAAAGGAATAACTCATATAAAGAGAAACTACAAGATCTCAGAGTAAGAAGGTACAACGTATTTGTCTTATACTTTACCAATTAAGTAGCCAAAAATGATTGAGTAGTGATCCTGATGGTGTTAAAAAACTCTGTCCATCGAAAGATGAATGGATAAAGAAGATGTGGTTTATGTATACAATGGAATATTACTCAGCAATTAGAAACGACAAATACCCACCATTTGCTTCAACGTGGATGGAACTGGAGGGTATTATGCTGAGTGAAATAAGTCAATCGGAGAAGGACAAACAGTGTATGTTCTCATTCATTTGGGGAATATGAATAATAGTGAAAGGGAATATAAAGGAAGGGAAAAGAAATGTTGGGAAATATCAGGAAGGGAGACAGAACATAAAGACTCCTAACTCGGGGAAATGAACTAGGGGTGGTGGAAGGGGAGGAGGGCGGGTGTTGGAGGGGAATGGGTGACGGGCACTGAGGTGGACACTTGACGGGATGAGCACTGGGTGTTTTTCTGTATGTTGGTAAATTAAACACCAATAAAAGTTAATTAAAAAAAAAACAAAAACAAAAAAAAAAAACTCTGCCCCTTTCTGATAAATATAAAATTTTCACATCTTTACATGTTATTTGAAATTTCAAAATAAATTGTATTATTAGTACTTTAAAATTAATTTTAAATATAATTTTTTGAAATTATAGACACTGTATGTAATATGGTATACCAAGCAGGAATTTATGGGGAGGAGTTGAAAAACCACTGTAATACAAAATCTGAATAATGTAGTTAATTCATAAACATACCAGATAATCTTCACAAAGAAAACGCATGTTATTTTAGAATATTTATGAGGTATTTACAAATATTGGTAATAAGGAAAACACGAATACATTCGCCAATGCATAGTTTGAAACATACAAAACTGCTCTTTCACAAGCCACAAAGCAACCTCACAAAGACAAACCTAATCACAATTGCACAGTCAGTTCACCCATTGCAACAGTATTGTAAATTCATAACTAAAGGTTAAAATGCATTTTCCCTCGGAAAATAATTTTTTGAACACCCTTTAAATGTATATTGATAGGGACAACGAGAACAAAAACCAACACTTCATGCTATTTAAAAATTCACAGCAATGCGAAGAGCATATACTATAATCTTTAGCATTTGTTATCCCTCTCTGTTGTCTGTGTGAGTCCAGGTCTCCATTTTGTTTATACCAGCACACCCCTACCTTTTTTGTTCTCTTGAATTGAAGTTTTTGGTAATGATTTGTTTGAATAAAAGGTCTCACTACTGAGGACTAACTCCAGAACAAAGAGAGAAGAATTTGTTAACTTGAAAAGGAATAAAACAATAAATACAGGAAAAAATAATAAATTAAAAAGAAGACTTTAATAGAATTGATGGCTAAACTCCAAAGCTAGGAAATCTAGTAAGAAAGCCAAATGAGAATTCATGCTCTGACATTAGGAATTAGACTAAATAGACATCATTAATAAAAAGCAAATATTAATTTAAATTTTGGGCTAATGTGTGTGTGTGTGTGTGTGTGTGTGTAGTATGTGTGAAATATGCATCAATAGAAGTGAAGCAATAAAGATTAAAAAAGGAAACTCCCAAACAAAACAAATGATAATGAAGTAAAGCACTCCTCAGTAGAATAAAAAGTATAAAGAGTGAGACAAGTCATAAAAGAATTTATTCCCAAACTCTTGGTTTTAAAATGAGCTCTGTCAAGCATTCAAGGAATAGATACAGATAATATTGAAATGATATTATTTTTTTTTCTTTTTTTCTTTATTTTTTTTATTTTTTATTTTTTTTTAATTAATTTTTATTGGTGTTCAATTTACCAACATACAGAAAAACACCCAGTGCTCATCCCGTCAAGTGCCCCCCTCAGTGCCCGTCACCCCTTCCCCTCCAACACCCGCCCTCCTCCCCTTCCACCACCCCTAGTTCGTTTCCCCGAGTTAGGAGTCTTTATGTTCTGTCTCCCTTCCTGATATTTCCCAACATTTCTTCTCCCTTCCTTTATATTCCCTTTCACCGTTATTCATATTCCCCAAATGAATGAGAACATACACTGTTTGTCCTTCTCCGATTGACTTATTTCACTCAGCATAATACCCTCCAGTTCCATCCACGTTGAAGCAAATGGTGGGTATTTGTGGTTTCTAATGGCTGAGTAATATTCCATTGTACACATAAACCACATCTTCTTTATCCATTCATCTTTCGATGGACACCGAGGCTCCTTCCACAGTTTGGCTATTGTGGCCATTGCTGATAGAAACATCGGGGTGCAGGTGTCCCGACGTTTCATTGTATCTGAATCTTTGGGGTAAATCCCCAACAGTGCAATTGCTGGGTCGTAGGGCAGGTCTATTTTTAACTCTTTGAGGAACCTCCACACAGTTTTCCAGAGTGGCTGCACCAGTTCACATTCCCACCAACAGTGTAAGAGGGTTCCCTTTTCTCCGCATCCTCTCCAACATTTGTTGTTTCCTGCCTTGTTAATTTTCCCCATTCTCACTGGTGTGAGGTGGTATCTCATTGTGGTTTTGATTTGTATTTCCCTGATGGCAAGTGATGCGGAGCATTTTCTCATGTGCATGTTGGCCATGTCCATGTCTTCCTCTGTAACATTTCTCTTCATGTCTTTTGTCCATTTCATGATTGGATTGTTTGTTTCTTTGGTGTTGAGTTTAATAAGTTCTTTATAGATTTTGGAAACTAGCCCTTTATCTGATATGTCATTTGCAAATATCCTCTCCCATTCTGTAGGTTGTCTTTTAGTTTTGTTGACTGTATCCTTTGCTGTGCAAAAGCTTCTTATCCTGATGAAGTCCCAATAGTTCATTCTTGCTTTTGTTTCCTTTGCCTTTGTGGACGTATCTTGCAAGAAGTTACTGTGGCCAAGTTCAAAAAGGGTGTTGCCTGTGTTCTCCTCTAGGATTTTGATGGAATCTTGTCTCACATTTAGATCTCTCATCCATTTTGAGTTTATCTTTGTGTATGGTGAAAGAGAGTGGTTTAGTTTCATTCTTCTGCATGTGGATGTCCAATTTTCCCAGCACCATTTATTGAAGAGACTGTCTTTCTTCCAGTGGATAGTCTTTCCTCCTTTATCGAATATTAGATGACCGTACATTTCAGGGTCCACTTCTGGGTTCTCTATTCTGTTCCATTGATCTATGTGTCTGTTTTTGTGCCAGTACCACACTGTCTTGGTGACCACAGCTTTGTAGTACAACCTGAAATCTGGCATTGTGATGCCCCCAGCTATGGTTTTCTTTTTTAAAATTCCCCTGGCTATTCGGGGTCTTTTCTGATTCCACACAAATCTTAAAATAATTTGTTCTAACTCTCTGAAGAAAGTCCATGGTATTTTGATAGGGATTGCATTAAACGTATGAATTGCCCTGGGTAACATTGACATTTTTACAATATTAATTCTGCCAATCCATGAGCATGGAATATTTTTCCATCTCTTTGTGTCTTCCTCAATTTCTTTCAGAAGTGTTCTATAGTTTTTAGGGTATAGATCTTTTACCTCTTTGGTTAGGTTTATTCCTAGGTATCTTATGCTTTTGGGTGCAATTGTAAATGGGATTGACTCCTTAATTTCTCTTTCTTCAGTCTCATTGTTAGTGTATAGAAATGCCATTGATTTCTGGGCATTGATTTTGTATCCTGCCACGCTACCAAATTGCTGTATGAGTTCTAGCAATCTTGGGGTGGAGGCTTTTGGGTTTTCTATGTAGAGTATCATGTCATCAGCGAAGAGGGAGAGTTTGACTTCTTCTTTGCCAATTTGAATGCCTCTAATGTCTTTTTGTTGTCTGATTGCTGAGGCGAGGACTTCCAGAACTATGTTGAACAGCAGTGGTGAGAGTGGACATCCCTGTCTTGTTCCTGATCTTAGGGGAAAGGCTCCCAGTGCTTCCCCATTGAGAATGATATTTGCTGTGGGCTTTTCTTAAATGGCTTTTAAGATGTCGAGGAAAGTTCCCTCTATCCCAACACTCTGAAGGGTTTTGATCAGGAATGGATGCTGTATTTTGTCAAATGCTTTCTCTGCATCTAATGAGAGGATCATATGGTTCTTGGTTTTTCTCTTGCTGATATGATGAATCACATTGATGGTTTTATGAGTGTTGAACCAGCCTTGTGTCCCAGGGATAAATCCTACTTGGTCATGGTGAATGATTTTCTTAATGTGTTGTTGGATCCTATTGGCTAGTATCTTGTTGAGAATTTTTGCATCCATGTTCATCAGGGATATTGGTCTGTAATTCTCCTTTTTGGTGGGGTCTTTGTCTGGTTTCGGAATTAAGGTGATGCTGGCCTCATAGAACGAATTTGGAAGTACTCCATCTCTTTCTATCTTTCCAAACAGCTTTAGTAGAATAGGTATGATTTCTTCTTTAAACGTTTGATAGAATTCCCCTGGGAAGCCATCTGGCCCTGGACTCTTGTGTCTTGGGAGGTTTTTGATGACTGCTTCAATTTCCTCCCTGGTTATTGGCCTGTTCAGGTTTTCTATTTCTTCCTGCTCCAATTTTGGTAGTTTGTGGCTTTCCAGGAATGCGTCCATTTCTTCTAGATTTCCTAATTTATTGGCGTACAGCTGTTCATAATATGTTTTTAAAATCGTTTGTATTTCCTTGGTGTTGGTAGTGATCTCTCCTTTCTCATTCATGATTTTATTAATTTGAGTTTTCTCTCTCTTCTTTTTAATAAGGTTGGCTAATGGTTTATCTATCTTATTAATTCTTTCAAAGAACCAACTCCTGGTTCTGTTGATCTGTTCCACAGTTCTTTTGGTCTCGATATCATTGAGTTCTGCTCGAATTTTAATTAACTGTCTTCTTCTGCTGGGGGTGGGGTCTATTTGTTGCTTTTTCTCTAGTTCCTTTATGTGTAAGGTGAGCTTTTGAATTTGAGATCTTTCCAGTTTTTTTTTTTAATTTTTATTTATTTATGATAGTCACAGAGAGAGAGGCAGAGACACAGGCGGAGGGAGAAGCAGGCTCCATGCACCGGGAGCCTGATATGGGATTCAATCCCGGGTCTCCAGGATCGCGCCCTGGGCCAAAGGCAGGCGCCAAACCGCTGCGCCACCCAGGGATCCCTCTTTCCAGTTTTTGAATGGATGCTTGTATTGCGATGTATTTGCCCCTCAGGACTGCTTTTGCTGCATCCCAAAGATTTTGAATGGTTGTATCTTCATTCTCATTAGTTTCCATGAATCTTTTTAATTCTTCCTTAATTTCCTGGTTGACCTTTTCATCTTTTAGCAGGATGGTCCTTAACCTCCACGTGTTTGTGGTCCTTCCATACTTCTTGTTATGATTAAGTTCTAATTTCAAGGCATTATGGTCTGAGAATATACAGGGGACTATCCCGATCTTTTGGTATCGGTTCAGACCCGATTTGTGACCCAGTATGTGGTCTATTCTGGAGAAAGTTCCATGTGCACTTGAGAAGAATGTGTATTCAGTTGAGTTTGGATGTAAAGTTCTGTAGATATCTGTGAAATCCATCTGGTCTAGTGTATCATTTAAAGCTCTCGTTTCTTTGGAGATGTTGTGCTCAGAAGACCTATCCAGGGTAGAAAGAGCTAGATTGAAGTCACCAAGTATAAGTGTATTATTATCAAGGTATTTCTTGAGTTTGGTTATTAATTGGTTTAAATATTTGGCAGCTCCCACATTCGGGGCATATATATTGAGGATTGTTAAGTCCTCTTGCTGGATAGATCCTTAGAGTGAGATAGTGTCCCTCTTCATCTCTCACTATAGTCTTTGGGGTAAATTTTAATTTATCTGATATAGGGATGGCAACCTTGAAATGATATTAGGATAATATTTCCATTTCCTGAGGCTTGATATTTCTAAACATCACTAAGATAGCATAAGAAAGAACACTATATATTCCCATATGAATATAAATAAAACATTTATAAAAAAATTATTATCATGTTCAACCAGATACTGTGTTTGAAGAGTGTAGTACATAATGCAATTCAAGATAGTGGTTGATTTGGTAGGACACAGACAAGGGACTGACATACATAGAAAGACATAAGATATAACAAATGCTTTTTTTTTTAAAGATTTTATTTATTTATTCATGAGAGACACAGAAAGAGAATGGGACAGAGACACAGGCAGAGGGAGAAGCAGGATCCATACAGGGAGCCTGACGTGGACTTGATCCCAGTTCTCCAGGATCTCGCCCAGGGCTGCCTCAGAAATGCTCTAATTCCTAGCCTGGGCTGAGATTTATTGAGAGTGTTTTTTAAACTTATGTTTTATTATTTACACATATGTTGCTTAAGTTCTTTGACATCTACTATCTACCATCTATTAAAAATAACAGAATAAAAAAGAAAATAAGATTATACATAGTAGATTTTACTTAAGTCCAAGAATATAAGGTTTGTTAAACACTGGCAAATATTGTGATGCGACTTCTCATATTAGTGAGAAAAATGTATCACCATGTGAATGATTAAAAAACAAACAGCTGTAATTCAGCAAAAATTACTTTTTATTTATTTATTTATTTATTTTTAATATAACAGGACATTTAATTACATTAGTTTTCCATCAACACATTGATCATTTAATGATGATTATATTACCCATTTCCATTGGTTCTACTAAAGGCTCCCATGGTTTCCACTATACTATTTTTCTTGCCAGACCTACTTCATTTTCAGACTGAAGAGTTACCTCTACTAAATAGCCACCCTGAAGTTGGTCTTCTCATTTCTTATCATCTGGTTCCACCTTAACTATGCTCAGCTTTTCTTTTGTACTCTGTTCTGTATACTTTCTATATGCTGCATTTTTAGGAACTTGCTCAAGAACATCAAGAATCTTTGTGTACCAAAGATAAACTCAAAATGGATGAGAGATCTAAATGTGAGACAAGAGTCCATCAAAATCATAGAAGAGAACACAGGCAACACCCTTTTTGAACTCGGTCACAGTAACTTCTTGCAAGATACATCCACAAAGGCAAAAGAAACAAAAGCAAAAATGAACTATTGGGACTTCATCCAGATAAGAAGCTTTTGCACAGCAGAGGATACAGTCAACAAAACTAAAAGACAACCTACAGAATGGGAGAAGATATTTGCAAATGACATATCAGATAAAGGGCTAGTTTCCAAAATCTATAAAGAACTTATTAAACTCAACACCAAAGAAACAAAGAATCCAATCATGAAATGGGCAAAAGACATGAACAGAAATCTCACAGAGGAAGACATGGACATGGCCAACATGCACATGAGAAAATGCTCCGCGTCACTTGCCATCAGGGAAATACAAATCAAAATCACAATGAGATACCACCTCACACCAGTGAGAATGGGGAAAATTAACAAGGCAGGAAACAACAAATGTTGGAGAGGATGCGGAGAAAAGGGAACCCTCTTACACTGTTGGTGGGAATGTGAACTGGTGCAGCCACTCTGGAAAACTGTGTGGAGGTTCCTCAAAGAGTTAAAAATAGACCTGCCCTACGACCCAGCAATTGCACTGTTGGGGATTTACCCCAAAGATTCAGATGCAATGAAACGCCGGGACACCTGCACCCTGATGTTTCTATCAGCAATGGCCACAATAGCTCCAGAAACTGTGGAAGGAGCCTCGGTGTCCATCGAAAGATGAATGGATAAAGAAGATGTGGTCTATGTATACAATGGAATATTACTCAGCAATTAGAAACGACAAATACCCACCATTTGCTTCAACGTGGATGGAACTGGAGGGTATTATGCTGAGTGAAGTAAGTCAATCGGAGAAGGACAAACAGTGCATGTTCTCATTCATTTGGGGAATATGAATAATAGTGAAAGGGAATATAAAGGAAGGGAAAAGAAATGTTGGGAAATATCAGGAAGGGAGACAGAACATAAAGACTCCTAACTCGGGGAAATGAACTAAGGGTGGTGGAAGGGGAGGAGGGCGGGTGTTGGAGGGGAATGGGTGACGGGCACTGAGGTGGACACTTGACGGGATGAGCACTGGGTGTTTTTCTGTATGTTGGTAAATTGAACACCAATAAAAGTTAATTAAAAAAAAATAACTCTTGGTGTAGTTTACTTTTTGAATAAAATCATTCTTAATCTTGAAGAATAGATATGGAAGAATATGGTTAGGAAATTTTGAAAACAAAATCATTTATCCTATCACATATTAAATCAGGTATGAAAGTATAACAAATAGCATCTTTCTAGAAGTAGATTAGAGTAGAAACACCTACGTGGTTCAGTCAGTTGAGGGTCTGACTCTTATTTTGAGCTCAGGTCATGAACTCACAGGTCGTGAGATCAAGTGCCACATTGGGTTCTGCACTCAGCAAAGTGTCTGCTATAAGATTCTCTTCCTCTGTCTCAACTCTCACTCAAGTGTGTGCTTGCTCTCTTTCTCTCTCTCTCTCAAATAAACAAACAAATAAACAAACAATCTTCAAAAAAAAAAGTAGATTAGAAATAGACTACAATGGTAAAATAAATTGAGACAAGTATAGATAAGTATTATGTTATTAAAATAAGCCATAATATTATGGCCCATCAAACCATTAAGTAAAAAGCGAACTGTTTTATTTAATGGTACTACAAAACAAGTTAACCCTATTTTATGGACAATATTACATTGTTATCTCATACTTCATCTTTAACTAAATTAAAAACTACCAGAAAATCCATAAAATATTTTATGCAAATTGGTGAATATACGAACAATTTTCCTGTGGGGTCAGGCCTTTCTAGGCATGGCCAATTGCAAAACCATAGGGAAATGTTCATAGATTGGCAGATACCATAACAACAAAAGCCATTAATGAAAACAGAACGAGATAAAAACAAGAATTTCAGAATGGTATAAAATCACTATAAATGGTACTAGAAAGCAGACCACAAATCTGAAAAAAAATTCTACTGTCTATAGGCAAATGACCAATTCTGATATGGAACCATTTCTTTCCAGTTGATAAGCAAAAAATGAACATCTTAATGGAATATTGCACAAAGATATAGCAAGGGATTAAAGATTAATAAATTAAAATAGACAATAAATGAACAAAATGAATAAAAATATGTTTAAATTCAATAGCAAGCAAAGAAATGCAAAAAAACAAAACCAAGATAGTATTTTCCATCTATCATATTTTCAAAGAATAAAATAAATACTAATAGTATATTAAGATGTTGGAAAGTAGCCAAACTTCTCTTGTAACTTAATAAAAACTTTCTAAAGAGCTATTTAAAAAAAGTATCATGTGCATACCTCTAATCCAACAATTCCATTTTTAGTCATTTCTCCTAAGGAATAATAAACTCAAAATTCCAAATAATAGTAGACTTATTATAGAGTTTAGATAGTTAGGTAATTTATATATATAGATAAGTGTTGAATAATAGCAACTTAGTAAATAAATCACAGTTATACAAAGACCCATTTAGTCATGCTAATTGTATATGATTAAATATATCAATGGAGAGAGATGAACAAGCACATTATAAATTAGGGTGCCTACTATGGTCTCATTTTTATATGAAAATAGAAACCTCCCCACTCTCTGTATGTATACACATATATGTATGTATGTTATAGGCTGAACTGTGTCCCCTCAAAATTCATATTTTGAAGTTCTAGCCCCCAGAACCTCAGAATGTGAATATATTTGGGGATAGGACCCTAAAAGAGATGATCACATTAAAATAAGGCTATTAGGGTAATCCAGTCTGACTGGATTGGATCTTATAAGAAGAGGGAATTTGGATAGAGAAAGCATCACAAAGGCTGCAGACATGCACAGAAAAGGCCACCTGAGGACACAGTAAGAAGGCAGTCTCCTGCAAGCCAAAAGAGAGGTCTCAGAAAGCACAGACCTGCCTATACCTTACTCTTGGACTTCTAGTCTCCAGAATTTAGGGAAAATAAATTTCCGTTGTTTAAGTCACTCATTTGTAATATTTTGTTACGCTAGCTCTAGCAAACTAATGCTATATGTTTGTGTGTGTGCATGCATCTGTTTATGTGTGTGTGTATAAATATTACATATAAACTATAAGTATATTACACATATGATATATATATGTTTATGTGGATACATATATAATGTTTTCATATATATATATATGTATGTATATTTAAAAGCCTAGAATAATATATCCCATAATGTCAATAGTGGTTATTTCTAGATATTACTTATGGTTTGGGGCATATTTTTCTAGATGTTTATAATAATATTTTTTTATAAGAACAAAATAAAGGCATTTTAATTCACAAAAAAAAAAAAGAAGCTCAGTACCCAACAGATTCTTGTTTTTTACATCTAGTATAATGCCTTATGTATAGAACAGGCACAATAAAAATTATATTGATTAAAATAAAGACTAGATTGTATAAATTGACAGGTTTTGTTAAAAGCACAAAAAAGCTTCGTGGAGACACAATATCTCAGCTTCTATCATATTCAGTTCTATGTTTTCATGGTAGTGAAAACATTCTACCCGGGAGGAAGATGCATAGGATTCATATATTTGATTCTTAAGTATGTTTACTTCTATTTTTCTTTTGAGAAGTTTCTTTAAATTATAGATTTTATTTTTAGGCTTGATTGGTATCATCTTAATTTTTTCCCTGACATTTGATTTGTGTTTTTTTTTTCTGACATTTGGTTTGTTGTTTTTGTTGGTTTGTTTGTTTCCCTGACATTGCATTTTGGCTAGTCTATGTATAGACTTGGTGAAATGGCTCCCTAACTATCAGGTTTCTCTTCATGTGGCCCATCATCTCCCTGTTTCCAGCTCTGAAGCTACCATGGCATATTGATAAGTGAGAATGGATAGAGAGCCCCAGTGTCTGACATAGATAAAGCTATGAAAAAACACCCGGCAGGGGCAAGCCCCAGGTCCAAATAGGTCTTGTTAGATCTGTATAGATACTTTAGAGTTCCTCTTTCTGAACATTATGTTTAATCATTGTACAGATGCAAGCCATTTTCCCTTTGCCCCTAAACTCTGGATCCTGAGATCACAAATCTGTACCTCCTGCAGGCATGTATCTTTTATTAATGGAAACATCAAAATTCCGGTGTAGCTTTGGCAACTCAGTTTGCAGAGAATTTTTAAGCTATTTTGAGTGCTCCAGAAAAGTAAGATGCATATCTGGTATTAAAAAATGTCATGCAGCGATGGAAATCTAATCAATTATGTTACAGATGAAGGAATAAATGGCCTTGGTGATTTATGTTATTAGTGAAACTAGTTAATAGAAGCAAGTGAGGTTTATGTGTGACAGAGACATTATCAATTAATAGCTCCTGGGTTTTCAGTACCTTGTAAATAGAGTAAATTAAAATAAAATAAAATATCCTTCTCTTCAGACCTAGAATCTTAAGAATCTTCAGAAATTTATCTCCTCCCTTTGGCTCAATCATTTAAGCTTTTTCAAAGACACATTAGATACTTTAATGAAAGCAAGGCTGGTCATGGAAAGGGGGAAATCTTAAGTTTCTGTGACAGTGTAAAATAGAAAGCATACAACTAATGTCATTTATCTAATAATAACCAGCACTGAAATTTGTGTGTTCAGGGGTGCTACAACTGGAAAATTGAAATAGAAAGACCTCATGTTGGGAGTGTGTGTTGCTTCTCATAGTCAAGCTTCTCGGGAGTTTGAGCTCAGCATTTCATCAAAGGAGGGAAGCTTTGCATGTATTCTTCTGAAAATTCCCACAATACGATGTTAATTTAATTTTCCACAGCCTCTCTGGGGGAATAGCTTTGCTGAGGTTTCCATTTCTGTGGCTTCATGGCACAGCATTTATGAGATTTGGGTTCAATGACTTTGCTTATGTGGATCCTGATGCACTAACCTCCTTTGGCAACCTCCATGTTGGCCAAAGTAAGGAAAGATAGGTATTTTCAACTTCCTGTTTGTAAGGAAGTTAGATGATGGAGGTTAAAAACCAAACTACTTTTATAGAGAACCTGAGAGATATGAAATGGAAAGTTTCAATTTGAAGTATAGAGTGGTTTTCTAAATGAACAATATTGATGAAAAGGATTCTGTTAAAGAAATATCCTAAAGAGGCACCTGGGTGCCTCAGTCCGTTAAGCATCTGCATTCAGCTCAGGTCATGATCTCGGGGTCCAGGGATCGAGCCCCGAGTCAAGCTCCCTGCTCCTCTGGTTGCCTGCTTCTCCCTCTCCCTCTGCCTGCCACTGCCCCAACTTGTATTCTCTCTCTAACAAATAAATAAGATTTTTAAAGAAAAGAAAAAAAAGTCCCAGGAAAGATATACTTAAGAACTGTAAATTAGATCCTTTCATTAAATCTAGTCAATATTGAGTTTTTAACAGTAAAACCCTTGTAGTAGGTAACACTAAATGCTTATTATGTGCCGGAGACTAATTACCTGATGTCACTCAGTTAATTAAGTGATAGAACCAGGTTTAAATTCATTTAGCTGAACTCAGAGTCTTGTTAACTACTAAGTTGTATGATTCTCTTTTATTATGAAGTGGTGAGAGATAGAAAGCTACCCAAGACAGTGAATCATGAAAATACCTTCTGGTGTACTAGAATCTCCATTAGACCTAAGATTGTCATATAAAATAATATTTTGGTCAAATATATCAATAGATATATAATTATCACAGTCTGGTGTTGATAGTTCAGAAATTAGTCAAGAGGAACAATTTTAAAACTTTTAAAAAGGTAACTATAATCTCTTCCCTCCTTCCCTCCTCCTTCCTTCCTTCTTTCCCTTATATTTGATATTTGTTCACTTGCTATACAACATTGAATTGTCCATTTCATCGAGTGTCTCTAATTTTCTTTTTAAAAATTTTTAGACTTTATTTGTTTAAGATAGTATTATGTTTACAAAAAATTAAGCAAAAAGTACAGCACGTTTCCATATAACCTCTCCCCTTTCTCTGAGTTCCCCTATATTCAACATCTTGCACTGACATTGGTACATTTGTTATTATCTCTGAGCCAATATTGATATATTATTATTAGCTAAAGTACATTATCTCACTTCCCCTTGGTTGTGGACTGGATGTAGTCATTCACTTCTAAAGAGTAGAATTAATTGTATGTGGTTTCCAAGGATGGGTTATAAAAAGTGTTATATCTTCCTCCATGCTCATTCTCTTCCTCTGGTGGAAACGAATGGCCAATGTCACAAGAACACCATGTCAAGCAGCCCTCTGGAGAGATTCACATGTCAAGGAACTGAGGCTATCTACCAGTAGCCATGTGAATAACCTATCTTGGAAGTAGACCCTCCAGCCATGATAAGTCTTCTGCAAGGCTGCAATTATGCAGCCCTGACCAACATTTTGATAGCAATCTTATTAGAGAAAGCAAGCCAGGCCACTTAGCTAAGCTGTTCCCAAACTCATGATTTACGGAAGCTATGTAACATAATAAATGCCATTGTTATGTAAGCTTTTGGTTTCAGCATAATTTGTCTCATTGTAATAGATAACTGATACCCAAGAAGAGATGATTTGTCCAAAAAGTGTCTCCTAACTACTGATGTATAGAAAAGGAAGAAAGATTGGAAGAAAACAAGGAAATAAGATCTATAGCATATTGAAACGTAGAAAGGAATAGACCAATGGAAACAAAAACCTTGGGCTCAAATTGAAATCATGTCAAGAGATCTTAAGAAATAGTAACATTGATATTCTAGGAAAAATATTGTCATTTTAGGATGTAATATTTTAAAACTTTAAGAGTCATTTTCCTTGCAAACACTTTTGGTGTTTAGATTACCTCGTGAATTCACTCATCCATCAAATTTCCCAAGCCAGAAACCTGGACTCTAGTAGATTCTATTGTTTAACTTACTCTCTTTTGATAACTGGAAATCAAGTGCTATTGATTTAAAAACTTCATTAATTTTAAAAATCTTCCTCCTCTTTCCTTAATTCTGCAATTGCTTTACTTCCATAACTCTTAGTGATAGCTTGTAATTCTGTAGTCACTTCCTGTCTACCTCAATGTATTTTTCATAGTGATAGCAAAGTAATTTTTCTAGAATGCAAGTATAATCCTGTCATCTGTCCTGATTAAGTTCAAACTCATTAACTCAGCATAGAGACTCCATGACTTGGCTTCAGACTACCTCTTAAATTTCATTTCCTGACCTTCTCATATTCCTTTTTTCTTTTTTTTTCTTAAAGATTTATTTATTTCAGAGAGAGAGAGAAAGAGAGAAGCGAACATGAGCAGGAGAGGCAGAGAGGGAGAGAGAATCTCAAGCAAACTCTGAGCTGAGCAAGAAGCTGGATGCAGAGCTAAATCTCATCACCATGAGATCACAACATGAGCTGAAACCGAGTTGGACACTTAACTGACTATGCCACTCAGGTGTCCCTCACATTCTCTCTTAATACAATGTTGTTTTATAACTCTCTACTTCCCTATAGGTGCAAATCTGAGGTCTGCTACTTATTTGTGTGGAGTGTGGACTTATTCCTTCTTTCTCTAAGTCTCAGAACCTCTATAAAAGAAGAGCAATCTTGGATATGATCAATAGAGTTGTTTTGATGATTATGATATAAAATATAAAGTAAACCTCTATAAAGGAAGAGCAATCTTAGATATGATCAATAGAGTTGTTTTGATGATTATGTTATAAAATATAAAGTAAACCTCTATAAAAGAAGAGCAATCTTGGATATGATCAATAGAGTTGTTTTGATGATTATGATATAAAATATAAAGTATTTGGGTGTCTGAACGTAATGAATACTTAATAAATGTCTAATACATCCATAAGGTCTTCCCTCTGCTTCCAGCCCCCCTTCTTTTTTTTAAGATTTATTTTTTTGAGAGAGAGAGAAAGAGAACACAGGGTGGAGGGGCAGGGGAGAGAGTCCCAAGCAGCTTGGAGCTTGAGTTCATGACCGCAGCTGAAACCAAGAGTCAGGCACTCAAACAACTATGCCACGCAGGCTCTTACATCCTCCCTTCTTGACTTGACTGACTCCTTCTCTCTTTTCAGATTTAATTAAGATCTTAATACCTTGGGAAATTTCATTCAGCCAGGTTGATTTTGATGCTTTCCTTTTATGTTTCTACTGATCCATTGCCATGGTAATAATCTACCTTGTTTTTATTGTTGCTTTATTGATCAAACTCAATCTTTCTAAACTTAATTCTTCATTATATATTTACTACCTAAACTCTGCCCATGATAAATTAAAGGAAAAGATTTATGAAATAAATAAAAGTATTCAAGATAACCAAACAAAACTTGAAACTGTCTACATCTAGAGCTTACTTTAATTGTACATTTGTACTTTTGTGTTCTCAAAGTAGATGAACATCAGTGAATACTCATTAAAATTATACAAAACTTCTAATGTAGTACAAGACTTGACAGTAACTATTATTAATTTACCCTGAATGAGATAGCTCATTAAATAAATCCATTAAACAAATAAACAGACAAACCAGGATACTAGGAGTTCAAATTTGAAAGAAATTAACTAATAGACAAGTTTTTTTTCTGGTGTATATGCACCATAATGTTAGTATGTATGTTCACTTGCCCATAATAGAAATGACATTATCATGTATAAGATGTATCAAAACAATGGATAAAAACTTAGAGTTTAATCTTAGTATGATTATACTTGTTATTTTTTTTTGTAATAATCTATTTCAAATTGACAAAGTTAAATGATTTTCCACAAGCAATCTATTACATATAAATCCCTATTATATAAGTTTATATGTAACTCAAATCTACCTACTCCATAAAATGCTCATACCTGCTAGTATCCAAATATCTTGTAGTGATGTAGTGATGTGCCACCCAGACCACCTTCAGCACTAAAACACTCATTCCCTTGGCTATCAGATCTCTCTGGGAATTGCCCTTGACAGAAAAAGAGACCACCTTTCTCAAGGCCATGCCTGATGTAGGAAATATGTTAAGGTTGAAGCCCATGGCCAAGAAAGAATTCCTGAGATGTCTTTGGTGCAAAAAGTGGTTTTATTAAAGTACAAGGACAGGACCTGTGGGCAAACAGAGCTGCTCTGGGGTCATGAGGAGCAGCCTATTATATACGTCCAACTTGGGAGGGGTCAGGGATAGCATTAAGTCTCTAAGGAATTTTGGAAGCAAGATTTCTAGGACCTTGAGGGGGCTAGCCATTATTAGGAAAAGGTCATTTATTACTGTCTAATAGAACCTTAGTTGTGAGACCCTTCAGATGTATATTGATGGGCTGTGTGCTTGGGGATGATTGCCACATACAAACCACAAACAAATACACACAAACACAAACATACAGGTGTTCATGTATAATTTCTCAACTTTCCTGAAGGCTTGATAATTTTCAAATAAACAGCTGGAAAAATAATACTGTATATGTAAAATTCACACATAAATACACACATACAAATTTACAGAACAGGTGTCAGCAGCTTGAATTCCTGGAGACAAGAATGGAGCCCTCCCAAGAAATATTGCATCATCAGTGCTCTTTGTGATCTGGAGATTGATACAGTGTGCAGAGTTGTGGACTTTAAAACTTCCTAGTCAGACTAGGAAGTAAAGAAATTTTAGCAATACTTTCACCAACTTACTTTCTTTATGTTTTCACTTTTATGTATGCTTCAGTGTTCTATGATAAACATGATGTCTAAATAATCCTAGAAGAGTTTTTAATAAAATACAAGTAAAAAAGCAAAATAAAATAAATTATAAAGGGATGAGAGTGCATTTTCAGTAGTTTAATTGGCAGAGTTCTTTCTTTGTGATGCATAAAATAATGGTGTATCTTATAGTTGATGGCATTTTAAATTGGATAAAATATGCTCAAGGATTTGCAATATATAATTATTCTCAAATAACATTGGTAAATGATATAGTGGCCTCATGAATGTCAAAATAACAAAATATTTTGCAGAATAAACTGGTGATGTTAGTCTAAATAATAACATCAACACATCAATTGACAAATATTGATTAAATTTTATGCCAGGTATTATTTATAAAGAATGGAAATTGTGATTCTTTGAATGAGGAGAAACAATTGCTAAAAGCAAAACAATGAAACAGAGAGAAAGTCATAACAACCATAGCCTGCCATTTTCTGTATTTAACATCTTAGTGTGAACATTGTAAAACATGCACACTTGTAGAAAGAACAATTAAACCCCAAGTTCACCATCCAGCTTTGATAATCACTAAGATTTGTCCAATGTCTACTATCTCTTTGAAATGATCCAAGAAAATTATTTATTTATGGATAGGGTTCAAAGACTTCTCAAAGTTTCTTCCAGATCTATGATTTTTAAATTTGTTGCCTTAATGGACACTAAATGAATATACATTCACTATATATATATATATATATATATATAAATATATATAAATATATATGTCTATATGTATATGTGCCTATGTAGATATGTAGGAAAAAAAGCAGACATTCTAATGCATATATATGTATATTTTCGATTATGTTCTGTGGGTCCAATTTTATTGTGAGGAGCTGAAGAATGGGGTGATTTTTGTCTAGGGAATAAAATTGATTTAAGCTACATTTAGGATTATGACCATTCTAAACTTTCATCCTTGAACTTCCTGAAATAAAAAGCAATGAAAATGATTCACAGAAAAATCTTATAGTAAATAAGAAAATGCTTAAAATAAACTTATATAAAATATGGAAGCTTCTGTCAAGAAATAGTTAGAAAATCTGAAGTAAACACAGGTTATCATTCTTTGCTTGAGAATTTAAAATCCTGTTGAATAAATTTACCATATGGCTAAAAAAACATTTTACTCCGAGCTGACTTACCAGGTTTCTCCCATGACCCACAGTCCTAATACTTAACACATTTTCTTCTTACTCTAGTTACAGAAATTCTATAAATTAAATTCTGGTTATCTAGATTTTTAATTTTGCAATGTATATTATTGCCACCTTTGCTTTGTATGCCATGCTCTATTCAGTGAATATGCATTCTGTCTCCAAGCAATTATTGATTGGATATAGCAGGATCTCTCTGAGTCAGTTTGAAAATGCTATTTTTATTCAGATTAAAGAATTTGGAATTCAACAAGTCAATAGTATAATGGAGGATGTCAGGCTGATTCACTCTCTAAGTAGTCTTTTCAGATACCCTGGGGTATGGGATAAACTATGTATAGCTTATTCAGATCTGACTGCACAACATTCTATTTTAATTCCATTTTATGTTAATTGCTATGCAGAATGTCTAAGGGCAGCAAATCAATTGAACTACAAGTGATGTATTGAATAATGATTTGAACACAGCATAGTGCCGTGCAAGATATAAAATATTGATTAAAACAAACTAAAGTGGTTTTTTTTTCTACTTTCTTCATTTAAAGTTGTTTAACATTTTGATTTCACTAGTTAGATGGATATATGCAAAAATTATGAGATATATGTGGTACTATTTTGAGACTATTTCAATGCTCATCAGTAAGAACTTATGAGACTTTTATTCATATTCTAAACTGACTTTTTCTAAATATTAAACTTTATACTGATGAGTTGTACAGACATAATTTACCTATTGATATTTATTTGGCTATGAGTCTTGGCACAGAGTGAGGTTCTGTTAAAGTTACACTAAAAACAGTTTTTTAAAAATTCATGTAGAATCATTTATAAATGACAGTTTTCTTGACAGTTTCACAATGTAATGAAAGAGACTGATTATTAACAATCTCACATATTAATGGAGATACACATCTATAAAAATGCAGTTTTAAAATTAAATTGAAACCTTGAAAATAAGCAGACACTATCAAAATAATTCCAAGTGTTCTAGAGAAGTTGAACAAAGTTTAAGTCCCCCAAAACATTTCAGAAATGATAGTTTCTTCTTGGTCCAATTAGGAAACCTAAATGTCATTATGCCGTTGTGGTTCTCAGGAGCCTAATTGCACATAAAATCTCCCTTCAAATCGTAACACATGTGCTATTTCTAAGTTTCTTTCCACCCTAAACAAAAGACGAATTATTAAAATGTGGTGAGATTTCATGCAGAATTGGCAGTCAGTTTAGAGGGCAATAATTTAACACTTGCACCGTGAAATTAAAATTTACCTCCACTCAATATAATTTCGCTGACCAGCAGCAGGCAGTTGTATTTTTATTTTATTTTACTTTTATGAGAGCAGAGAGATTTAATTACTTCAGTTTAAACAGAATGGCCTACCACTGCCTGATGACAGGGCCTCTGTTACAGGCAAATTATGGCAGATAATGTTACTGTTTCAATGAGCTTCCTTAGGGGCCCCTTGTCTCCCTGCTCTGAGCTAGCTAAGTAGATGGTCCTGGAGGCTGTGGCTCAGGGTCCCCTGCCAAAACGTCACCTTTCTGCTAAAAAGTAAAATGCTTTGAGGGTCAGATTAGCTGTATAGCTTTATTGCCTCTGTAATCTCATGCTTTTTCACTTCTGTAAATTGTTGCTTGTGAAGACAAAACTTTGTCTCTTTTCTTTGTATGTACAGTGTAACAAACGTATAATTTTCCCTTAATTGAGACATATAGGCATTAAATATACATTTTTTGTTTTTGTTTTTTGTTATAGGAAACAATGGATAGCTTAGCTTTATTTAGGGTACATATGGCCAAACTCCCTCCTCCTAAACAAAAAACAATCAAACAGATTTATTACAGTGTATTTTAAATAACCTTTCACTCCCAGTGGCTATTCCTGGAGTAGTGAATATTGCCTAATTCCTGGCTAAACAATGAGTTCAGATTTTATTCTTGTTAAATTAATATAAAATTAATGTAAAATTTGTCTGAGCAAAAAAAATATAGAAATATAGGAAGAATTATACTGACTGCATTTACTACACAACCACACATTTTTTCAAAAAACTTGAGGGGCTTAGTG
Source organism: Vulpes lagopus (assembly GCF_018345385.1). Classification (NCBI taxonomy): domain Eukaryota; kingdom Metazoa; phylum Chordata; class Mammalia; order Carnivora; family Canidae; genus Vulpes; species Vulpes lagopus. The sequence goes on from NC_054831.1 coordinate 59,740,365, forward strand.
GTTGAGCATCTGCCTTCAGCTTGGGTCATGATCCCAGAGTCCTGGGATCAAGTCCCACATTGGGCTCCCTGCTGGGAACCTGCTTCACCCTCTGCCTATGTCTCTACCTCTTTCTCTATGTCTCTCACGAATAAATAAAAAATCTTTTAAAAAACAAATTTTTAAAAGCTTAAAAATGTATAGATTGCATATCATTATGTATTTACAATCTAAAAGCATGATATTGCTATAGAAAAATACAGATGAGGGATGTTGGATCGCTCTGAGGTAATGACATCTTGTCACTTCTTCACTAGTCAACTGTTTAAAAGGTAGCCTGGGCTGGCTTCCTGGCTCTGTGACCTATGCAGTTACCAGGGACCAGAACGTTAGGAGGCCCTCACACTTGGTTTAATGCCCTGCTGTCCCTGTCTTGAAATTCTTAACAATTTTTGAACAAGGCGCCCTTCATTGTGCAGTGAGGCCTACAAACTCCTACAGATTGGGCCTGGATATCCCTAATTGTAAATAAGCTAATGCTGGTACTTCACAGGCTTAATTTTTCCCTTCTCCTCCTTCCAAGTGTGTTGTATGGTTCTTGTCTGGGTTATGGGGTTTAGCCTATTTTTACACTTCTGCATTGCTTCTTATGTTCCATTTCATGGTGTTTAGATTATAGCAGACACGAACTTCCTGTGTCTCAGTGCCGGCCATGAATCAGGCTGGGAGCTGGAAGTGCAAGGCTGTCAGGAGAGCTGCCTGGTTCCAGCTTTAAAATAACAAGTGCTTGACAGCTTAGTTTACATAACTGCAAAATTGTGGCTATATTCTAAAACGAAGTTACATGTGACATAATAACTAGGGACTGAATTTATTTAGACTTTTTTCTCACAATATAATTTCCAATAAATAAACCTCCCAGGGGCAGGAAGACATGGCATTTCACAATGCTCACATTTTCCTCCCTGAGTTTGGACCTGCTTTCCTCTCTTGGTAGTTAAAAAAAACAAACACTACACCTCATAATTTTACGTTTACTCTACTTGCAACAGCTATGTGCAGAGCTTATGAGAATGTATGGAGTATTCATGGACTATGTAAGAATAAGTTTCATTTCATTTTTGATGTGGGTTTTTTTTTCATTTTTTTCCAATATTTTTTTCTAAGTATCCACAACAGCATTGATGATAATCTGCCAGAGTGTAATAAAAATTAGGATTTTTCTTTAAGGTACTATAACAATGTGTAGAAAATTAGGTTTCATTTATACATGCATGTTTTCCAGTTCTTTTTAAAAAGATAAAATTTTCAGTTAAAATTTTTAAATAGAAAGTGACGAAGGTGAAAGTAAATAGTGGAAAACATCCCCTTCCCTCCAGAGGAAAGAGCAGTCATTGTCTTGTTATTATTTAATATTTATATAAGGGTAGAGACATCTAGGGCCAAGCACAATGGATGAAATTGTGCCAAAGATGAACACAATCCCTATCTTGAGGTGCTTTCTGCCCAGGGCTGGGTCACTAGTACATTTAAAGGAAGGAAGTGAGCTGAAGAATCTAGAATTCCACTGAGTGGTGAGCGCCAAGGCACCTGCGGGCTTTGAACAATGGCTTTGAATGGGAAATGTTGGAGAATTTCTTCTGAAATGTAGAAAAGATCATAGTAAGACTTGAAGGTTAACAACTCTTATAAGTGTCTATGCCTATGAACAAGTGGACATGGATGAATTTATTGTTAATGTTTGACAAGTGCTGATTGATGTGGGAAACAAAGGCAGAAGAGAAATTGTTAAATTCCCTCACTAGCTATGGCCCATTGACAAGTCCTTGAAACAAATCTTCTAGGGACTCAACTGCTTCGATGTTAATACTTTGCTAAGGGCAGAAGGCAATCTTAGCCTGACCCCCAGGAACCTGCAAGTTTACTTTAATATATAAAATTTCCTTTAGGGGATCCCTGGGTGGCGCAGTGGTTTGGCGCCTGCCTTTGGCCCAGGGCGCGATCCTGGAGACCGGGGATCGAATCCCACATCAGGCTCCCAGTGCATGGAGCCTGCTTCTCCCTCTGCCTGTGTCTCTGCCTCTCTCTCTCTCTCTGTGACTATCATAAATAAATAAAAATTAAAATAAATAAATAAATAAATAAAATTTCCTTTAGAAATTTCCTTTATCTCTAAACCCTCTGAAATATGCACTGACAATCATCCCCCAAGTATATGGCCTACCAATATACATCTGAAGGGTCTCATGACTAAGGTTTTATTAGATGGTAATAATTTCCCAATAACACCCAGGCTCCTCAAGGTCCTGGAAACCTTGCTTCCAAAATGCCTTAGAGACTTAGGCTATCCCCAACGCCTCCCAAGTTGGAAGTGTATAATGCGCCACTCCTCATGACCCCGGGGCAGTTCTTCTTGCCCACAGATCCTGTCCCTGTGCTTTAATAAAACCATCTTTTTCTAATCTCAGGAATTCTTCCTTGGCCATGGGCTTCAATCCCAAGAGTCTTTTCCTACATTACTGATTATTATGGTAGGAAGTTCTTAGGACATTGAAAGAAAAATTCTGTGGATAATATTAAGGTCTTGAACAAAAACCTAAACTGTCTGGCTTCAATCCATCAGACTGCATGCAGTTCCCAGTCTGAGTGGTCAGTCAGAGTATACATCAATGAATTTACTCAGGGTCATAATTTCTCTCTGAAAGGGAATTCTCTAGAGTTCAGTCTTATTCTCAAATTATAGCCTTGAAGATTCTATGTGAAATGAGTTGTGTTAGACTGATCAAAATTTGTTCCTTATTATCTCCATTTATAACTGCTTAACTTAAATAGTGAATGAAAATTTTGGCCATGGGAAGAGGAAAAGGCATATAAAGATAGTGTAAATTTTTTGTGCAGCTTCTTCTGTGTGTATCTTGTTTTCATTACAGATACTCATAATCAATATTGATGCCTTATAATGCAGAACTATTTAGTAAGTAAATGGTAGAAAGTAAGAATAATTTTTGGATGGATAATTGTCTATGAAAGAACTTTAAAAAGTAATATAGGAATCTACCGTTTCTAGTCCATAAAGTATCCACAAATTCTATTTTGAATGTTCTGCTCTGGAAAGTGTGACACCTTCTCACAACTTCACTAAGTTTGCATCTTTTCAAAGTTTTATTCCATCTTTTCTCCTCCACTTGATTTTCTCTCTTGCAGAGTACATAGAACCAGTATATGTAGGTTCTGGATATATAAGAAATAGTTTTAAAAAAGATACAGGTAGACTAGAAATCTCAGAAAAATCATCACATATATGGTCAAGTAATTTTCAAGGAGGATACCATGACCATTTGATGAGGAAAGGCCAGTCTTTTCAATAAATGGTACTAGAAAAATGATAGAGACATACAAAAGAATAAAGTTGGGCTGTTACATTACATAGAAAATAACTCAAAATGAATTTAAAATTTTAACTATAGTAACAAAAAATTATAAAACTCTTAGAAGAAATCATAGGAGAAAATCTTCATAACATTGGGTTTGGCAGTGGTTTCTTGGATCTGACATCAAAAAATAGGAACTAAAAGAAAAAGTAATTAAGTTGGACTGTGTCAAAATTTTAAAAATCTGTGTATTAAAGGCCACTATCAATAGGGTGAAAAGTTATCCCACAGCATGAGGAAAATATTTGTAAATCACATGTCTGATATTGTATAAATATCTAGAATATAGAAAATACTCCTACAGCTCAATAATAAAAAAAACCCAACTAATAAATTAGGATAAGATCTGAATAGATAGTTTTCTAAGGAAGAAATACAAATGGTCAATAAGTACATGAAATGATACTCAAGCCACTAGCCAGAAAGAAAATGCAAATCAAAGCCAGAATGAGGCTGCTTCATACCCATAAAAATCACTATTTTATATATATAAAATATATTTTATATTTTCTATATATATATATATATAAAAGAATGGGAAATAAAAAAGTGTTAGCAAGGATGTGGTGAAATTGGGATATCTGTGCATTGATGGAGGAATGTAAAATGGTGCAGCCACTATAGAAAAGAGTATGGCATTTCCTCAAAAAATTAAACATAGAATTACTATAAGACTAGCAATCCTACTCCTAGGTATATATGCAAAATAATTGAAAACAGAAACTCTCACATAACCTTGGTGTATGCAACATTCATAACAGTTTTATTTACAATAGTCAAAAGGTAGAAACAACCCAAGTGTCCAACCACAGATGAATAAACAAAATGTGGTGTATGCATACAATAGAATATTATTCAGCCCTAAAGAGGAATAAATTTTGATTCATGCTACAACATGGATGAACCTTCAACACATATGCTAAGTGAAATAAGCCAGAAAAAAAAAAAAAAAAAAAAAAAAAAAAAAAAGAAATAAGCCAGACACAAAAGTACAAATACTGTGTGATCTGACTTACCTGAAATGCCTAAAATAGGCAAATCTATAGGAATAAACTAGAGTGGTGGTTTCTAGGAGCTAGAGGAATGGAAACATTGTTTAATGAGTTGAGTTTCAGTTTGGGATGATGAAAAACCTCTGGTAAAGGATAGTGATGATGATCACACAGCATTGCAAATATACTTAATGTCACCAGATTGCATACTTAAAAATGTTTAAAATGGTATAAAAAAGGTTTAAAAAATGAAAAGAATACATAGGAAATTTCCTTGGAGACATACTTCTTTTTTCTTGCTCTGGCAGGTAATGCTTATCCATTTTTTATTATTGTGAGTAGGAAATTGGAGCTGCATTGTTGACCGTGAGACTGTGGTACCTGCTATAACCATATTGACTTTATTGAGTAATTTACCAATCAATAACCTACATTAAAAATCAAGTGAGTTCAGTTAAATAATTAATTTGTACATTTAGACAGTGTGCAGATCTTGACTGCTATTTTAGGACCAATTAAATCTAAATATCTCCTAAAACGTAATAGTATGTTACCATTCTCTCCTTACCAAAATTGGTGAAACAATAATATCTTAGGCAATATACTGTATAGACATAGTGAAGAGAGATGTATATATAAAGTGATTTGATTTTACATATACACGTGTCATATCTCCCCAGTAAGGCTGGAACAGTCCTGAGGGGGCATCTGGAAGCTTTCTGCACAAAGCGCAAAGCTTTGAATTATCAAATATCCCATTTATCTTCCCACTACTTACCAAATAATTTTTCTGTTTAAGATGTTGGTGAGGGCTAGGGAAACAAAATGAAATGAAAATGAAACAAAACAAAAATGAAAAAGCAGAAAACAAAACAAACAGAAAGCAAAATCCGTTGTTTTACTGGCAGAGACACAGTCCTACTGGTGATAGATAAAGCAAAGGGTGCTACAGGAGGGTCCAGTTCAGTCCAGAATATTTTGGTAGTAGTTGTCTTTGGGGATATAATACCCAAACAAGGACAGTTAGAGTAGCCAGACAAGTGAGCATAATGAAAGGGAGCCACAGAGAAGCTATGGTCCCAGGTCCATGGGACAAGACAGTTTGAGAGTTGGAGATCTTGCCTTCAGATTTCTTTTTTTCACTATTGAGGATTCATCAAAAGTATATTTTGGATAATACACTTTTTATAGAGATGGAAAAGAATGATGAGTCTTGAAGAGTCATTCATCTTGATAGGCCTTTCTCCTTTTTCTAATCCATAAAGTAACCACTGACCCTATTCTGGGTACTCTATCTACTTTACTAGGTCTCATCTAGTGATGAAACATAACTGATAAACACATATTACATATAAAAGGTGTTACAAAACTTACCTCCAAAAGTCACTAATTAAACCTGACAGCAGAGTATGTCCTTTACCTCCCCCCTGGCATATTTAATTCCTACTTTATATGTGTGGGTTTTTTTTTTTTTTATGTTTTACAGTTCCAGCTGGGAAGAAGGGATGTAAAGGCAAACAAGTGAGGATGAACTGACAAGTCAGAAGATTGGTGAATTGTATGTGATTTGTAATTATGACCAATTTTCCCCCAGAGCTTTAATGATTTAGGCTAATGTTTTTTCTTCACTAATTCTTTTATCACTAAATATTTACCAAGTGACTTTTTCTCTGGAGAGGAAAAGGCTAGTTGTTTGCCTGGACATGTCTGAAGACTTCATTTAACAACACACAGATACATTAACACATTGTTCCATAATTTTGGGTATTATAGCATAAATCTTTTAAGTAACTTTAAAGCAATATAAGGTATGGTTGGACTCTGATGAAAGTTTTAGATAGAGTTTGATGTATTTATAAATGTAGGATTTCAAGATGGATGTGGAATTTAGACGTCATTAGTCTGAAGAAGCTATTTGGTTTGAAAAGAAATAGAACTGAACTGACAAAAGTGATATCCCATATGAATGGAATAAAGACACCAAATATGGTTTTTGAGCTTCTGGCATAAAAAATTATGGGTCTGGGGTGTCTGGGTGGCTCAGTTGGTTAAAATTCTGACTCTTGGTTTCAACTCAGGTCATGATCTCAGAGTTGTGAGATTGAGCCCTGCAGAGGACTCCTCGAGCTGGATGTAGAATATGTTTATGTCCTCTCCTTCTGCCCCTCCCCCTGCTTGCACTCCCTTTCTCTCTATCTCAAATAAATAAAAAGATCTTTAAAAAAAAGAAAAACATAATGGGTCTTTCATTTTTATCCATTTATTTAATAAATATTAATTGAGTACTATGCTATTGGTAAGGTCACAAATGTGAATGAGAAACACTCTGGATTCTTATAGTATAGTTTAGAGTGAGCCACTGATACAAACATGTATATTACAGGGGTACCTAGGGGGCTTAGTAGGTTAACCATATGCCTTTGCTCAGGTCATGATCTCAGGGTCCTGGGATCAAACCGCACATTGGGCTCACTGCTCAGTGGGGAGCCTGCTTCTCCCCCTCCCTCTGATGCTCCTTTCTGCTTGTGCTTGCTTGCTTTTTTTCTCTGTCAAATAAATAAATAAAATCTTTAGAAACCCAACAAATATGTATATTACAATATGGTTTAGTGAAATGAACAAAGTACTTAAGAGAAGACAAAGCGAATTTGGCAAGTAACCCAAAGATTTCTCCAAGGTTGTGACATTGAAGGTGGGCCTTGAAATATTTCTAAGAGAAAAAGATAAAGGACACTACATTGCAGTTATGAATGAAGTGGATCTTAGTGTCACCATAAGAAACTGTGGCCATTTATGCTTGAATAACAGTGATGATGATAATTACAGTTGTTAATGTTGACTGATTATTTCCTATAAGGTAGCACAACTCAAAGCATCTTATGCATATTATCTTTTTTAATCCTCACAATACTTTGTAAGTAGGTACTTCACAATACCTCACAAACTGACATAGATATCAGTTTTCTGTTGTGTTCTACCCCAAAACTTGGTGCCTTAAAACAACTATTTGTTTAGCTCATGATTCTCTGTGGGTTGGCAATTTAAGCTTGAAGTCATTGGGTGATTATCCTGGTGTTGCCAAATTCTTCTGTGAATCTGTGGTCAGCTGCTGGGTTATTGGGGGTTGGCTGGTCTAGAATGAACTGTATTGTTTATTCAGCCCCGTATGGTATTGTGCTTTTCAGCATTCTGCCTTGAGCTTCTTCACATAGCAGTGGGACATGTTTCTATGAGAAACAGTAGACACACATAAGATTCCTAGAGTCTAAGTTCCGAACAAGCACACTATGATTTCTGCTGCTTTTCTATTGCCCAAAGCAAGTCACAAGTCATAAGGTCCGTCCTAATTCAAGTGGAGGAAATTGATTCTACCTCTTATTGGGAAGAGTTACAATGGGGCATAGCTCCAGGAGTAATATTGTGGCTGTTTTTACAAATAATCTTCCATAGTACTATTACTGTTTCCACTTTACAGATGAGGAAATGAAAGCTTAGCCTGAGAAACTATAAAGAAGGTGAGTCATGATTGATGCTTTGAGTTGCCTAATGTCAGAAACTGGGCCTTTTTATGAAATGAATAAAAAAACCAATATGGGTTGATGGATTAGCAAAGGGGCTAATGAATGGATTGATATATGATAAATCAAATACTGTATAATGTTAATTTCAGAACCCCGGTGGATAGTATCTCCTCTAAAATTCTTTCACTTTTTTATATGTTAGATTTTTCCAAGTAAAATTGGGTTTTAAAAATAGGATTTGAAATTAGTTTCTGGGTTTGAACCTAGACTCTGTTATTTGCTAGTTGTATGTCTTGAGAAATATCCAGAATGTTCAGAAAACCTGTTTCCCCATTGTAAACTGGGGGAGATGTTGATATCTAATCCATAAAAATTGTAGATTACATAAAAAAAGGATTCAATAAACATGAATATACAAAGAATTTTGCACATCCTGTAACAAATATAGGGCTAAGCACCTCACATGTAAGCACTATAATAAATAATGTCTTCAATAAATAATGACTATCATGTAATAACATAAATTATGCTTGAAATCCTTTCAGTTGTATGTTTTCTCCCAGAATATCTATACTAGTTTTTATTTGATTCATTCCTTCAAAAAAATCTGTGTTGAATAGTCATGTATATTTTTACTGAACACTCAGTTCTTTGTTGATTGATTTCAAAGGAGATGGTATCTTACTTGATATATTATTTTTTATAGAAGGAATTAGCAAGATACAGAAAAATTTAGAATGCTAAAAATTTAAAATCAATATTTTTTGAAGAGCAACTAAATACAAAGATGAAAAGATGCTTATTAGAATTTCATTCTAAGCCATTTAAAAAAGAGACATAAAAAAGAATTAAAATCTAGATGCTTAAAAAGTTTTTTATTCATCCATTAAAAGGAATAAAATATTGATACATGCCATAGCAAGGATAAACCTTGGAAACATTAAGCTGAGTGCAGGAAGCAAGTCATAAAAAAAAACACATATTACCTGATTCTACTTAGGTGAAATGTCCAGAATAGGCAAATCTACAGAGAAAGAATGTATGTTAGTGTTTGCCTAGGACTGAGGATAGAAGTAGGGGGTAGGAGACAAGGAGGCTATAGCTAAAGGTATGGACTTTCTTTTTCAAGGTAATTAAAATATTGTAAATTTGGCTGTGATGATGTCTATCTGTGCCTATGTGCACATATAATGAAAACTGTTGAATCGCACAGTTTTAAATGGTTCAACTGTGTGCTATGTGCCATGTCTCAACAAAGCTGTTACCAAAAATCCTTGATCAAGACTATACACTAGTGAACAATGTAACATGTAAATGCTCATAATTATTTTAGTTCACATGTTTTTTCCTCAAAAATATATTCTTAAAAATGCAGTATTTCTCTGTGAAACTCACATTTAAAATTAAATTTAAAAAGACAATCCTCCAAATCATAATTTTAAATATAAAAAATACATTTAAAAAAAATATTTTATTTATTTATTCATGAGAGACACACAGAGAGAGGCAGAGACATAGGCAGAGGGAGGAGGGAGAAGCAGGCTCCACTCAGGGAGCCTGATGTGGGACTCGATCCCTGGTCTCCAGGATCATGCCTGGGCTGAAGGCGGCACTAAGCCACTGGGCCACAGGAGCTGCCCAAAAAATACATTTTTATGTATAAGCTTGTCAATTGTGCTGACTATATATTTTACTTTTAAAATAAAATAAACCTAATATTTAGTTTCTTTGCTTTTCCACGTAATAAAAAATATTTATTTTAACAAAGATAACAAAACTCTGGGAAGGTAGAAAAACTGGAGCAAAGATAAAACAAATATGGTTAAATTATTAACTTATTCCTAAACAGACTAGAAATGTAAGAGAGAAGGGGAGAATGAAGATTTCTGCAAAATTCATTAGCATTAAGCGAGTCTACAAATATCACAGGATCACTAACCCAGACGGTCAGCTTGGCCTCCAGTTTTTCCCCTGGTAAAACTTTTCCAAGGTTTGCTGAGTGATGTCAATGCAAAGTTTTCCCAAACTTCCTGGAAATTTTACAAGCAATTCACTGGAGATACAAAAAAATATCTGGGGCCTTAGCCAACAACATTCCTCTAAGAATGCTGGCTCTCAATTTGCTTTTTTATTTTTCTTAATTGGGGTTATGCAGTCTTAAAGATTTACAGTTGAGGAGAGAAGCAAAATATAAAACTTAAAGAGGTAACAAATTAATATTCCTTTTTTAACCCTATTGTGGACATGATTTTTTAATTCTAATAAAGAAACAGACTGGAATTTTCTACAAAAGTATCCTTTTAATTAGCTGTACGGTATAATAAATTCCCAGATTAAATCTTATCGGATGCTTTTAAAATGAATGTTTTAATCCAATGGCTTAGTTAATAAAGTGCAATTGGTGCCATTTAAGGAAAAAGGTGCATTTCCTCAATTGGAAGGAAAAAAAGGCAAAAGAAAAATATCATGTCTTATTTTTCTCCAAAATTCAGTTTGTTTTTATCTTGTTTTATTTTGCTTTTATCACTAACATTTTGTTCATTAGTTTTCCTTTTTATGTCCTCTAATTCCATTGTCTGGACATGTCTCAGTGTGAGTACTAAATATGAGATGGACTAGGCACCTCAGACAAAATCTTATTCTGGTTTATTAGACAGCCTCTGATGATGCCGACTTCTTCTCACGGGTTTAGCAAGCACAGTCTCCGGGAGAGGCTTTTTTTGGGGAAAGATCGCTCAGGAAAAATGCGTGTCCTTGACTAGTCGTTCCAGGTTGGGTGTCCCTGAAAGTATATGGGGGTGGTGTCCCTTTAAGCACAAGGAAAGGGCAGGTCCCGCTGTTATCCTTGACCCTCTGACAAAATAGTCAGGCGCTGTTTGTAAAAGAGCCAAGTAATTAAAAGTATCCCAGGGTTATGGTGAAATAGGGCAAGTAAAATACGCTCCTGGATACCGGCTCTCTTTCAGGACCAGCTCTTTTGTATTTTCTCTCTATTTTGTTTTCTTCTTTATTTCAATTTTTCATGGCACAGTTTCCTCTCGCCTACATTGTTCTTCCCTGCCTGTCAGTTGGTAAAATGATAAGTACCATTATTACTGCTTATCTAGCTTGAGTTCTTTCTGGAACTATTTGCTTCCAACCTCCGACTCACCCCCAAACTCTTGAACTGTATTTTTTCCTCTGAATTTCAGAACAAATTATTAATTATTAGGTCTAAGAGGGAAGGATACAGAAATAGAGTGATTCAGTTACACAGGAAAGGATAAGACAATTCTTATCATTTCATTTGTGTTTTTATGATGAGGCCTTTAACCCAGACAGAGAGACCCAGGGCATGTACTTTGGCTATGTTTAGGTTGACCATATATATATCCCTATTAACAGAACATTTGGGTATATGCCTATTGTGACAGCTTAATTATTAATCATGTCTTTTCACTCTCAAAAGTGTTCTGCATTAAATGATAAATGGTGTAGTCATCCTAGTCATCTTGCTTGTTGAACTGTTGGATAACTGTTTGATACATAGAGAAATTAGTTTTAATTTTTTTAGAGAAAGTTATTCTGGGATAATCACCCTTAGTTTTGTTATTAAATAACTATTTGTGTTGTTAGACCTTGAAATGGAAGCAATTTGTTCTTGTTCAGGTATTCCCTGTATTTCCAAATGGTATTAGGAAGCAGTAGAAGTTGCATCAGGTAAGGTTGGGTATAAATTGGTTGTGTCACTCAATAGCTATATAACCTTAAGCAGGTCATTTAACCCCTCTGAGGTGAATCTTCGTTTTCTGTAATATGCACATAATAATTTTGGCTCTGGATTGTCATGAGGATTAAATAATATATAGTTATAGTTGCATAATTTTATTAGGTCATATATCTACCCATCCAGCTATCATCCATCCATCCATCCATCCATCCAGATGTTTTATCATTATATAAGCACAATGCCTGGTATTACAACTCAAAGTGATTTAAAACAGTAATAATGCATTCATTATGTTGCTAGATAAAACTCTGAATTTAAATAATACAAGATTCATTCATTTCCTAACTTGATTTCATTCTAAGACTGGCTTCTAAGGATTACAAGCTGGCTTCAACAATTGCAGACATCTCATCCACAGCTAACAACATCCAAAGGCAGAAGAAAGTGTTGCCTCTATCTTGGGTCCCTGTCTTTTGAGAAAACTGTACCCAAAAGCCCCTCATCACACCTTTTCTCCCTCCTTCTTGACCTGAGTTACTATGCATGCTAATATACTTGTTTATTATTGGCAAGGCATATATGATCCTCAAAGTGAGTCAGCTAAGAAGGCTCTTCCTGGTTGGAGAAAATTTAAATCATGGATCTGTGTGTTAGTATGGGGGTGTATATGTGCCTAGGGTGGATGTAACATAGTCATTAGGTTATCTGAAATCAGGAAATCTGAATTTTAGCCAAGAATGTGACAGCTGCTAACTTGCAAGTCAATTTCCTATGCAGGTTTCCATTTATCTGTGCATAAAACGTGGTGTTGACTTTCTAGTAGTAAAAGGTCCCTTCAGACATTAACGCTCTATTTGGTCTACTTAAAAACAACAATCCTAAATTCACATGGACACCATTCCTAAAACATAATATATTTCAGATTCACCACACAATTTTCAGATACTGAGGGACTGATAAGGATACTAGAATAAGAGTTAGAAGACCTGGTTTAAAGCCAGGTTCACAGCTTAATAATGCTATGACTGCAATTCATGAAAGAAAAAGCTTTTAGGGTGCATTTGACAAACTGCTATGATTATTGAAAAAAAAACCACTTTCTTTCTTAAAAATTTAGGGTCCCTTTTTGAACTTAGTTTGCATAACTAGTTTGGAGATGGTAGAAAAATCAAGAGTGTAGCTTGAACTGTTTCCACATCTGCTTTTTGTTTCTTCTGCAGAGGGGGTGTATGTTTTTAAAATGGGGCTTTTGCCTAATCTGGTATTCCCAGCACATTTATTGTTCAAAAATTATTTTAATATATAATCTTTAAGTTTAGAACATGAAGATGTTTGTGTGACTTATATAAGGCTATAAAATTAATAAGTAGTAATGACACAACCTGCTGTCGCCAAGTACCATGCTCTTTCTATCACTCCTTTGTCATTGTCATTTAATGCCCAAGTTTAATGTCATTTAATGCATGGCCTTTATGAAGTGACAAATAGTACATTTCCTTGGGACACTTTCTGTGGCCTGTGCAGTTGTTTCTGTGAAATAAGAATGAAGTGAAAGCAAAGAGTGTGAAGTTGTGCAGCACTATGTGTCTTCCCTAGTATAACTCTTTTGAGTGATGAAGCTGCATGCCAAAGAGCTCCTATAATTACCTTTCTTTGGAGATGTAAATGGTGGAATGAACACTGAGGGACTAGTGCACTGAGGCAAAGTGCTTTATATCTTTGAGACCTTGGCTTTTTTCATGAAAAAAAGTGTGTGTGTGTGTGTGTATGTGTGTGTGTGTTGAGTGTTGACAGGGGTGAGGTAGAGAGATATGAGAAACAAAACAATCTCTAGCTTTTTTCCAGGACCAGCATTCTAAAACTCTGGGTTCTTTGATGGAGGCACTCTGTAGAGGTGATGTGGAAGAGAATTGTATTGTACAGAAATATGGCTTCAGAATGTTGGTGACCAAATGACAGGGTAAAGGGCAGGGGCTTGGAAAGCTGGTAACTGCTATCAATGGGTGACACCACATAAGAGCAACATGGTGACAGCTGTACCAACTGCAGGGAGGCTTCATTGGTGACCACACACCCACGGATAGGTGTTACTGGGTACCACTGACAGAAACTTCCTGTGAGACTGTAACTGTGATCGTCACAGAGGGCAACAGATTAAGCTCATGCCAGAGAATCCTTATAATTTAGAGGTTTTTTAATCTTTTACTATCTGTTGTCTTTCTAGGAAGCCCTAGATTTTTCTTTATGCTTCATCTTTCCTTCTTCTGATTTTGAATGATGGAAACCATTTAAATAAATGATCATGTTTTATTTTTTTCTCCTATTCTGGTGGGAGAGGGTCTTAAAAAATAAAACTTGTTAAAAAATTAAACCACATGTATTTATTCAAGAAGCTCCCTGAAAAGGTCAACAAGTGGCAATCAGTTAGTTCTCAACTGTCACATTCTTTGTTATCATCCTAGTTCTTTGCTTTTATCCTCTTCCCTGTCTTCTGGTCATTTTTCTGCTCATTAGCTACTTGAGCTTAGGATGGGCAAGAAATGAGATGGAATTTTATACCTGTCAAGTTGAAGTCTGGTTAACAGCCATGCGGAGGTGCAATGGGCAGAGAGGAAATGAATTCTATTATTTTGTAAGAAAAGTAGCTGTGGTAGAAAATTAGTCTTAACTTCCTTTTCTTTCCCTGATATTTGTGGCTGACTGTGACAAAGTCTTCAACATCGTCTATGGATGAGCCTTTTCAAAATATAATTTTAAAGAATTAAAGATATAATAACTCCAAGAGGGCATTCTTATCTATCTAACCTCTTGATTTATAGATGTGGAGATTATCATCCAAAGATATAAGGAGAATTATACTTAGTGAGTAAAATAGTCATCATTTATTGAAGTTTGAGGATTGAGGGCAGGGTCCAAAGCCCTAATTTGACAGTTTTTCCACCATACTACCCTGATTTTCCAAGGGTCATAGTGCTTACGACAATCCAGCATCCAGTTGGAGTATGTGATTTTTTTTTTTTAAGATTTATTTATTTATTATTTGAGAGAGAGAGAGACAGAGAGAGAGAGAGAGAGAGAGTTTGAGAGACAGGCCGGGGAGGGCCATAGGGAGGGAGAGAATTCCAAGAAGATTCCTGGCTGATTGGAGAGTTAGACTCCAGGTTGGATCTCATGACCCTGAGATCATGACCTGAGCTGAAATCAAGAGTCAGATGCTTAACTGGCTGAGCCACTCAGGTGCACTTATTAAAGACCATTGAAAGCAAAATTGTTGTGAAGACTTTTGTAAAGTATAATTCTCCTCAGGGTAAAACAGGTATCTTAATCTCTGTATTTCCAAGGCCAACCATAGTTTCTCATATGAAGTAGATTTTCATTAACTATTTGGATAATTAACTGTCTTACATTTTCTTGAGTTAAAGATTTTATTTTTTATTATTTTTTAAATTTTTATTTATTTATGATAGTCACACACAGAGAGAGAGAGAGAGAGGCAGAGACACAGGCAGAGGGAGAAGCAGGCTCCATGCACCCGGAGCCTGACGTGGGATTTGGTCCCGGGTCTCCAGGATCGTGCCCTGGGCCAAAGGCAGGCGCTAAACCGCTGTGCCACCCAGGGATCCCGAGTTAAAGATTTTAAAACTATGTAAACAAAATTTCACAATTAAGTACACATACGAGTATAAATATTTATATTTTGATATTCAAAAAATCAAGCTGTTGATTTGTCCTTTTTGATTATGCAATTTTGTTATTATGTATGAGGCTGTGTGTTCTTGGTCCTTCTTAATTTATTGTGGTAGCACCAACACTGCTTAATGCAGTGCTTTCCCTACACAAAAGCAGAGTCACAACAAACATTATTAATTTTTAAAGTTTTATTTACTTTCTTTTACTTTTATATCCAATATTGAAAAGATAATTATTGTACATATGGCTGCCCATGACCCTAACAACAAGCTTTTTTCTTTGGATTATATCACCACCATGATTTTAGTATTTAAATGGCATTACAACTCAATGAAATAGTAACCTTAATTTTTTGACATTATTTTGTGGCATCATAATAAGCTAGAAATTGCACAGACTTTGAACTCAAAACACACCTGGCTTCACATTTCTGTTCTGTCACATAATGGCTGTATAGCTGGAAAAGCCTCAGGTTAAAATGTGGGCTAGAATCATCTTTGCCTTAGGACAAGAATATAGTGTTATTTTTGAGGATTAAATAAAATAATCCCATACCATGAGGCACATTAACCTAGCACGTAGCAAATGCCTAATAAATTTCTGATGAATAAATAACTGATGCTCGATAATGCCATTTCTCTCAATTTGGCTTCTGCAGAACATGCCAGATGAAACACCATCTTATTTCTTTCTGTTTTTCCCCTCTGCCTCTATCCAGGCACATGAGTGATCTCTCCCCTGTCAGAAACACCAGGAGGGAATACAAATGGGAAACACATTCTTCATTTAGCTCTCAGCCTATCTGAGCTGGGTTGGGTGAAAATGTAGTCCTGCTTCTGGGATTTTTGCTCTTTTTTCATACCCTTGAGGGAAGAGATGAGTTTTACATCTGTTGCTAAATATGGTAATATTCTGCTAAAGAGGTACATCTCCACTGGAAGACATTTAGACCTTCTGGCTCTCAATCAAAACAGCTCTTCCTCTGGATGCTCAGTTTCACCCCAGAGACTCCCAGTTGAGATGTTGGTTATTGCAGATGTGAGAGTAAAAGCAGTTGATAGAAGCAGGATGCAGAAACTCAAGACCTCACATCCCCAAACACACTCTAATTGTGTGATTAGAACAAAAAAAGGTGGCTGAGATTAATTGATGTAATATGTAACTCCTCAGTGCCTGACAGGGGCTCTCTCACCAGCTGGGCAGCACCAGGCACAGAAAAGCCCAGAAACTGGTTTATGCTTCAAGCAAAAACAAGCAACAACAACCCCCCTGGAAGCTCCCCCAAAGCTTGTGTGGATTTTTAATGGGAATCTCTTGGGATTTTAATCAAATGTAGTCAGAGTGGCTGAACATCTAATCTGCCTTTCAGAAAGAGTATCCTGCACATAATGGAAGGAAGAAAAGTGAAAATAAAGCCACCTGAATCTAAATACAAAGGCTCGCATAGCAGGGGTTTTCAGTGGGTTTCCAGGTTTGAAGTATGAGCCAGAGGACTGAGCTGAGCACTGCCTGGGGCAGCAGAGAGGTAATTTGAAGAGGCAGCCTTGGCTGTTGTTGACATTACCTTCTGTTGTATAAATCCGAGCCCCTGCTGAAGGGGTCCAGCTAAACAGAGAGAAATAAGGATGAGAATTGTTCGTGAAAAGCCTGGGCAGTGGGTGTTTGGCCTTCTGTGGAACTGCTCCACTGATACTGACAGCTCCAACGTTTCCAGTCTGTTGTTGTTGGATTAGACATTCTTCTTAAAGCCAAGATTGCTTCTAACAGCTGGCGTAGGAGCCCCTCCCCACCTCCCCACCTCTGTTCCATTTCTTTCTTGAGACCATCTGAAAGGGAGTTTAAAATTACCAAATGTCTTTTGGGTAAAGAGGTTTTATTTTCCAGACTGAACTGCCAAAGAACTTACAGAAATTAAAGAAAGGAAAAAAAAAGTGAGCTATGTCTGGTAAATGGCATTTCTGTAATTTGGTGGCTATGCGATTATTAAGGTAGAGTTGTTGGATATTCTGAACCGTTACTTATTTACTTTGGCACACAGACTTAGAATGCTAAACAGTAGAGTGGAAATATGGTGACAGGATAAGGGTAATGAGAGGAAGCAAATCCATTGTGAGATAGCTGGGTTCTGAAAATCTTACAGAATTTGGTTCCCCAAAGGAGAGAAACAGGAATATTATCTCATTGCAAAACAGTTATTAAAATATAATTGAGTGATTCACATATGACAACAGCTCATAATTTATAATGTCTAATTTCACTTTCAGTGAATATTAAAATCAAAATCAATACCCTGATACAAAGCAATAACATGAATTAAAGAACAATACCAGAAGGGGTTTCGGGAGATTTAGAATATACTTTAGTTAAAAGAAAAAAAGAAAGAAAGAAAGAATCCTGACTGTTGTTCTTCAGAGCATGTTCTTGGGAAAATATATCTGGAGGGGGCTTGTTAAACAGAAGGCCGTGGAGATATGTGGATGCAGTAGAATATCTGTGAGATACAAATTCTGGCTCTTTGTCCCTCCTTCATTCAGATTCCATATCCCATCAGCTGTATTGAACTAGAGTAAATGGGAAGCAGCATTACTCCACCTCATCCACCCTATATGCCCTCATTTCACACCTTTTCAAATGTATATCAAAGAAAAAGATACTAAAAAATAAAAAAAAATACTTTTTTAGTAAATATTTTTTAGCATATATTATGTTCAGAGTTAAGTTTACTGTATATACTGTGGGATTTGAATGGATTGACAAAGTAATTATTCTACCAGCCACAGATGATTAGCTAACTTGAGGCTATTCTATATTTAGTTTTCTGTGATCCCACCCCATATTTTCTGACTAAATGGGTCATCCTTCAGTCATTCATTGAATCATTTAGTGAACATTTATCAAATGCCAGCAACGTGCTCAGTTCTGTGCTAGAGGAAAAGCAGTCCCTGTCGTACAGGGTGTCTGTACATGATGGAGATAGGAAGTATCACATTATGCAGGATATAATGAAAAAAGTGTGGGCAGGACCATATAGACGGACAAAAAGGGACATTTACTTTGCAAGTTTTGGGGACCTAGAAGACAAACATGGCAGGAGATAAGGCCTTGGACCCAACTGGGTTGAATTAACATTGCCACATAAAACTAGGACCTCTGAAGGGTTAAAACATCTGTTAAAGGATGCATGAGAAAAGTTCTCCCAGAGATACAAGGTAAAAGGAGAAAGAAAAAAAAAAAGAAAAGAGAGAAGCTCATCTTATTCTGTGTAGTAAGTGAGGAGAAAAAACCTCTTTCTGAGAGTTTCTGTCTTTGCCTCCCATGGCTTTTGGTTCCATTTTATATATCCCTCACTGTCTTGGAAGCTCAAAGCTGAGAAAAAATTCAAACATGGTCCCAGGCCAGTGACAACCCCTAAAGCTAAAAGTAAACTTCACTTCTTCAAGTTGGGTCAAATAAGAATTACACAGATGAAATGTCACTGAAGATGAATTTACAATGAGAAAGCTGTGAAAAATATGAGTAAGTAATATACCATGAATAAGAGTCAGCAAATACAGTAAACAGCTGAATTGCACCTCCAAGAACTTCAAATAATAAAGCTATGTAGAAGCTATAAATCAACATGTTTAAATGATTGAAGACATCAAAGAAGGAATAGGAATGTGAAAAAAACAGTAACAATGTAGTTAAAATAGATATGTTTAAAAAATAACCAAATATAATATATATAAAAATAAAAAATATAATCATTGAATTTGAAAAAAATAATTTGTAGCTAAATAAAATAACAGATTAGACATAATCAAAGAGAGAATTACTGCAATAGAAGACCGAGTTAAAGAGAATAAGAAATTGGAAACAGAGAATGCAGACTGAATGTTTATATTTTTTGTGTCTGGGAGAAACATTAGTTAAGAGAGACTGAAGATACATATATGGAAGATACCTAGTGGGACAGAGACCCAAAAGGGGCTGGAAAGATTAAACTGGGTCAGAAGAATAACACTGTCTAGTTATGGAAGAATAAAGGAATTATGAATAAGCATGATCCGGGCACTTTACAGGCAGTAATTTAGGAATTTTATCAAAAGCTTTCACTTTTATCTGTGAAGTAATAATTTATTAAGCATACACTATGTACCAAGCAATTTTGTAGGTGCTTATTATATATTTTCACATTTATTCTTCATTCCTAATAACAGAGATAGGTATTGGTATTATTTCCATTTTATAAATGAGGAAACTAAAACTTGGCCAGGTAAAGTAAGTTGCTTAAGGTCCCACTGCATAGTGAAAATAAAAGTGAAAAAAGGATTCAAATTTAGTCAGTATATTATGTGCTAGGCTACATTCTGAGTGAGGAGAGAAGTGACAGGATAGAAAAGAGAGGGTTAAAGTACAAAAAAAATCTAAAGGGATGCAGGAGAGAAATGGTTAAACTTGTAAGTAAACATGCACCAGCTGAGGTTAAAAAAATCATGTGTTTTCTTTAGAATCTTTCTTTAGTGATGCTAATAGACATTGCATTTGGGAGATTAAGTTTGATGCAATCTCTTTTAGAGTAATTGTTCAATACTCAATGAAGTTGAAGATGCATATAATCCTGTAACGCGGCTGATGCTAGCAATCTTTTTCTAAGAGGAAAACTCCTCGTAATACAATGATATGTACTTGAATTAATTTTGTCCATCTAGCTGTGTGTTCTTTCTAAGTACCCTTTGATCCACAGTTGAGTTTCAAAGCATGTAGTAAAAATGTACTTCACAATTGCAGTTCTCCACATTTCATACCTTCACATCCATATAACCAAGTGGTCACTTTCACACTTTACCAAAATTCATTTTTAATCTGTGTACTTCTTTCCATTTCCTGCTATCACATTGTTCAAATTATCATCATTTCTTGCCTGGGTCCCAACAATAGTCTCCTTACTGATCTTTCTGTTTCCAAACTTACCCACTTAAATTCACAAAGAAGTTGGTGTGAGTTTTTCAGAATACAAACTAGATCATAGCATTTTCTTTCTTAAAACTCTCTGGTAACTTCATATCACTGTCAAAATATAAGTTCCTTTTTCTATAAATCCATACTCAACCTGGCTCATATCTACTGCTTTAGCAACAGTTTAACATCGTCCAGACATACTGGCTTTTTTTTTCTCTGTTCCTCAAAACCACAAGCTTGTCCTTATTTATGGTTGGAACTAATGAAGCAAGTAAGGCACTAAGGCATGCAATTTAAAAAGACACTCTCAGGGGTTGATTCTGCTTACATAGCCTTGAGACTTAGTGCTTCTTATGAGTGAAGTGATGCTTGCTCTCAGGCCTGCACAGGTTCAGAGTCAACCCCTGAGAGTGAGCACCTCCTTATATTACACATCCCAGATGCCTTGCTTCCCTTACCTAGTCCTGGCTATGCTCCTATCCCAGGGCTTTTTGTACCCTGTATTCATTCTTGGGACACAGCTACTTCTTACTGCCACTTCCCTCCCATCTTCTTATGATTGGCTCCTTAACTTTCACATCTTAGATCAAATTCTAAATGTCGAAAGGGGATTGGTGGCAAAAGCCTCCTGGGACAGGAAAGCCCAGTCCCAAAGAAGCATGAAATTTAAAAATTCATGCTGGATTCTTCTTGGAGGGAAAGGCAATTAGGGAACTCTGGTAGAACCACAGAAGGGGCAGTGGAGCCTCCAGGTTTCCAGGGTCACTAACAGAGGAAGTGTGCCCAAGGACAGCATGCCACAGGCTGTGGGCTGAGCTCGGCAAAGGGCTGGAATGCACACCCAGTGGGGCCTTGGGAGAAGATCAGGTGGTGACTCTGGGTGGAAGGGGCTGCACCCTGCAGCCTTCTGGAGATGCGGCCCTGGGAACCCAATTCCAGAAGCACAGGCCCTGGGTCCCAGGGCACCAGGCAGACAAAGCCCAGGATCTTGCATTCCCCCCAGGATAGACTGAGGCGGGGAGGGCACAGGACAGCAAGGACACTCTTACTGCCGGGCACCACCAAGATGTTCAGGTCAGAGCCCCGGGTCCCAGGAGCATCCAGGCCAGTGAGGACTGGGAGACTGTAGTGGTTATTGCAGGACCTGACTCCAGAGCTGGAGAGCTGTCCGTGGCCAGTGTTGTTGTCCCACCAGTTGTCACCCTGTGCCTGGGATGAGCGGGGCCACCAGGGAACAGGGGCCTCACAAGATACACAGCTCCCACTGAACTGGGCTCCTGGCAGGGGGTGGGGCAGCTTCCCAAGGCACACACACCTGAGAACCAGAACAGCAGACCCTCCCTCAGAGTACCAGCTGGAAGGAGATGGTAAGAGCAAGTTCTGGACCGAGCAGCAGTGGAAACTCCAGGGGAAGTCAAGAGATTTACAGTATATAGAATCAGAGGATACCCCTCTTTGTTGTGTTTTTTGTTTGTTTGTTTTTCTTTTGTTTTTCTTCCTTTTCCAGTACAACTCATTTTTAGCCACTCTGCACTGAGCAAAATTACTAGAAAGAAGAACTCACCACAAAAGAAAGAAACAGAAACAGTACTCTGTGCCACAGAATACAGAATTTGGATTACAATACAATGTCAGAAAGCCAATTCAGAAGCACAATGATAAAGCTATGGTGGCTCTGGAAAAAAGCATAAAGGATTCAGAGACTTCATGACTGCAGACTTTAGATCTATTAAAAATCAATTAAATGAGATGCAATCCAAACTGGAGGTCCTAATGATGAGGGTTAATGAGGTAGAAGAACGAGTGAGTGACATAGAAGACAAATTGATAGCAAGGAAGGAAGCTAAGGAAAAAAGAGAATAACAATTAAAAGACCATGAGGAAAGGTTAAAGGAAATAAATGACAGCCTCAGAAGGAAAAATCTACTTTTAATTGGGGTTCCAGAGGGCTCCGAGAGGGAGAGAGGACCAGAAAGCATATTTGAGCAAATCATAGGTGAGAATTTCCTTAACTTGGGGAGGCAAACAGGCATCCAGATCCAGGAGATAGAGAGATTCCCCCCTAAAATCAATAGAAATCATTCAACACCTCAACATCTAATAGTGAAACTTGCAAATTCCAAAGATAAAGAGAAAATCCTTAAAGCAGCAAAAGACAAGAGATCCCTAACTTATATGGGGAGAAATATTAGATTAACAGCAGACCCCTCCACAGAGACCTGGCAGGCCAAAGGTTATATTCAGGGTCCTAAATGAGAAGAACATGCAGCCAAGAATACTCTATCCAGCAAGGCTCTCATTCAGAATAGAAGGAGAGATAAAGAGCTTCCAATAGGAAAAAACTGAAAGAATGTATGACCACCAACAAGCTCTGCAAGAAATATTAAGGGGGACTCTGTAAAAGAAAGAGGAAACCCAAAGAAATAATAAACAAAACCAGGGCCTGAATAGATATTACAATGACACTAAATTCATATCTTTCCATAGTAACTCTGAATGTGAATGGGCTTAATGATCCCATCAAAAGGTGCAGTGTTTCAGACTGGATCAAAAAGCAAGATCCATCTATTTGCTGTCTACCCATTTGAGACCTAAGAGATACTTTCAGCCTGAAAATGAAAGATTGGAGAACCATTTACCATTCAAATGGTCCTCAAAAAAAAAAAAAAAAAAAAAAAAAAAAAAAAAAAGCAAGGGTAACAATCCTCATATCAGATAAAGTTTATCCCAAAGAAGAGATGAAGAGGGACACTATATCATACTTAAAGGATCTATCCAACAAGAGGAACTAAAAATCATGAATATTTATGCCCTGAATGCAGGAGTGACAAGTATATCAATAAATTAATAACCAAAGTAAAGACATACTTAGATAATAATACACTTATACTGGGAGACTTCAACATGGGACTTTCTGCAAATGACAGATATACGAAGAAACAAGAGCTTTATTTATTTATTTATTTATTGAAACAAGAGGTTTAAATGATCCACTGAACCAGATGGATTTTACAGATATTTACAGAACTTTACATCCAAACTTAACTGAATACACATTCTTCTCAAGTGCACATGAAACTTTCTTCAGAATAGATCAATACTGGGTCAAAAATCAGGTCTTAACTGAAACCAAAAGTTTGGGCTTGTCCCTAAAATATTTTCAAACCATAATGCTTTGAAACTTGAACTCAATCACAAGAAGAAATTTGTAAGAAATTAAAAAACATGGAAGTTAAAGAGCATCCTGCTAAAAGATGAAAGGGTCAACCAGGAAATTAGAGAAGAATTAAAAAGACTCATGAAAACTAATGAAAATGAGGATACAACTGTTCAAAATCTTTGGGATACAGTTAATGCAGTCCTAAGAGGGAAATACATCACAATACAAGAATCCCTCAAAAAAATTGGAAAAAACTCAAATACACAAGCTAACCTTGCACCTCCAGGACCTGGAGAAAGAACAGCAAATAAAACCTACACCCAGCAGAAGAGGAGAGTTAATAAAGATTCAAGCAGAACTCAATGAAATCGAGACTAGAAGAACTGTAGAATAGATCCACAAAACCAGGAGTTGGTTCTTTAAAAGAATTAAATAAACCATTAGCTAGCCTTATTCAAAACCAAAGAGAAATGACTCTAATTAATAAAATCATGAATGAAAAAAGGAAACATCATAACCAATACCAAGGAAATACAATTTTAAAAGCATTATGAGCAGCTATACACCAATAAATTAGGCAATCTAGAAGAAATGGACACATTTCTGGAAAACCACAAACTACCAAACCTGGAACAGGAAGAAATAGAGAACCTGAACAGGCCAATAACCAGGGAGGAAATTGAAACAGTCATCAAAAACCTCCCAAGGCACAAAAGTCCAGGGCCAGATGCCTACCCAGGGAAATTCTATCAAACATTTAAAGAAGAAACAAAACCTATTCTACTAAAACTATTCCCGAAAGTTAGAAAGGATAGATTACTTCCAAACTCATTTTTTTGAGACCAGATCACCTTAATTCCAAAACCAGACAAATACCCCACCAAAAAGGAGAATTATACACCAATATCCCTGATGAACACAGATGCAAAAATTCTCAACAAGATACTAGCCAATAGGATGCAATGGTACATTAAGAAGATTATTCACCATGACCAAGTGGAATTTATCTAATTTATCTAATTTATCTATTTAACTAAGAACGATATGATCCTCTCAATAGATGCAGAGAAAGCATTTGACAAAATACAGCATCCATTCCTGATCAAAACTCTTCACAGTGCAGGGATAGGGGGAACATTCCTCGACATCTTAAAAGCCATCTACGAAAAGCCCACAGCAAATATCATTCTAAATGGGGAAACACTGGGAGCCTTTCCCCTAAGATCAGGAACATGACAGGGATGTGCACTCTCACCACTGTTGTTCAACATAATACTGGAAGTCCGAGCCTCAGCAATCAGGAAAAGAAAAAAAGAAAGAAAGAAAAAGAAATAAAAGGCATTCAAATTGGCAAAGAAGAAGTCAAACTCTCCCTCTTCACAGATGACATGATCCTGTACATAGAAAACCCAAAAGACTCCACCCTAAGATTGCTAGAACTCATACAGCAATTCAGCAGTGTGGCAGGATATAAAATCAATGTGCAGAAATCATTGGCATTTCTATCCACTAACACTGATACTGAAGAAAGAGATATTAATTAATTAAGAAATTAATCACATTTACAATTGCACCCAAAAGCATAAGATACCTAGGAATATACCTAACCAAAAAGATAAGGGATCTATACCCTAAAAACTACAGAATACTTCTGAAAGAAATTGAGGAAGACACAAAGAGTTGGAAAAATATTCCATGCTCTTGGATTGGAAGAATTAATATTGTGAAAATGTCAATGCTACCTGGGGAAACCTACACATTTAATGCAATCACTTATCAAAATACCATGGACTTTCTTCAGAGAGTTGGAATAAATAATCTTAAGATTTGTGTGGAATCAGAAAAGACTCCAAAATAGCCAGGGGAATATGGAAAAAGAATACCAGAGCAGGGAACATCACAATGCCAGATTTCAAATTGTACTACAAAGCTGTGGTCATCAAGACAGTGTGGTACTGACACAAAAACAGACACATAGATCAATGGAACAGAATAGAGAATCCAGAAATGGCCCCTGAACTCTATGATCAACTAATATTCGACAAAGCAGGAAAGAATATCCACTGGAAAAAGGATAGTCTCTTTAATTAATGGTGCTGGGAAAATTGGACAGCCACGTGCAGAAGAATGAAACTAGACCACTCTCTTGCACCATACACAAAGATAAACTCCAAATGGATGAAAGATCTAAATGTGAGACAAGATACGATCAGAATCCTAGAGGAGAACACAGGCAACACCCTTTTTGAACTTGGCCACAGTAACTTCTTGCAAGATACATCTATGAAGGCAAGAGAAACAAAAGCAAAAATGAACTATTGGGACCTAATCAAGATAAAAAGCTTTTGCACAGCAAAGGATACAGTCAACAAAACTAAGAGACAACCTACAGAATGGGAGAAGATATTTGCAAATGACATATCAGATAAAGGGCTAGTTTCCAAGATCTATAAAGAACTTATTAGACTCAACAGCAAAGAAACAAACAATCCAATCATTAATGGGCAAAAGACATGAACAGAAACTTCACAGAGGAAGACATCGAGAGTGCCAACAAGCACATGAGAAAATGCTCCACATCACTGGCCATCAGGGAAATACAAATCAAAACCACAATGAGATACCACCTCACACCAGTGAGAATGGGGAAAATTAACAAGGCAGGAAACCACAAATGTTGGAGAGGATGCGGAGAAAGGGGAACCCTCCTGCACTGTTGGTGGGAATGTGAACTGGTGCAGCCACTCTGGAAAACTGTGTGGAGGTTCCTCAAAGAGTTAAAAATAGACCTGCCCTACGACCCAGCAACTGCACTGCTGGGGATTTACCCCAAAGACTCAGATGCAATGAAACGCCGGGACACCTGCACCCCGATGTTTCTAGCAGCAATGTCCACAATAGCCAAACTGTGGAAGGAGCCTCGGTGTCCATCGAAAGATGAATGGATAAAGAAGATGTGGTTTATGTATACAATGGAATATTACTCAGCAATTAGAAACGACAAATACCCACCATTTGCTTCGACATGGACAGAACTGAAGTGTATTATGCTTAGTGAAGTAAGTCAATCAGAGAAGGACAAACATTATACGGTTTCATGCATTTGGGGAATACAAAAATTGTAAAAGAGAATGAAGGGGAAAGGAGAGAAATAAGTGGGAAATATCAGTGAGGATGACAGAACATGAGAGACACCTAACTCTGGGAAACAAATAACGGGTGGTGGAAAGGGAGGTGAGCAGGGGGTGGGGTGACTAGGTGACGGGCGATGTGGGGGCTTGGTGTGATGAGCGTTGGGTGTTATGCTATATGTTGGCATTGAACCCCAATAAAAAATATACAACAAAAAATCTAAATGTCATCATTAGCAATAGGCCTTACATGATACACTTGCACAGCATCATTCCCGTGGTTTTTTTTATTTTCTCCTTTAAATACTTATTACAATTACTCAACTAGAATTATTTTTTTTTTATTATTGTTCAGGTGTTTCTTGTTGGTCTTCTGACTTCAAATTTGGAAGAAGAGACGAGCTGAACATCGAAAAGTTCTTCAGGGAGCCAAGTGGAATATTGATTTTTCCTGCAAGTGATTATTTCAAATCCTCTCCTGATGGAAGATGTGATATTCCAGAACCTGATCTTCATTTGTGAATGGAAGAGCTCTTGCTCTTAAACAATATCTTTAAAGATCTGTCCTTGCTGCAGAGTGATAAAGAGAATATCTTCTATATCTGGACTGAGATGAGGGAATACTACTGAAAAGGGAGACATGGGTCTGCTTTGAAAATAGGAGGGTAAGAGCAAAATTAAGAATCTTTATCCTATTCTAGAGAGTTTTGGGGGAGGAGAGTCAGGATTAGGAAGTTGGAACTAAATTAAGAAAAAAGATGGCGTCAGCAATAAGCAAGTAAGTAAGTAAATAGTGGCTGAATATCTGAGGTCCTTCAGAGCAAGGAAGTGATAAATGCAACCTGTGCCTAAGAGGGGTACCAGAGGTTCATGGGTAGGATGCTACATCTCTGTGCTGTACTGTAAATTCTCAGAGTTCAGGCTGTGTGTATGTCTGCATATCTCTGTGTGTTTTCTTCTCGAAATTACCTCGGCAATGTAGACCCTTATATCAGGACCTTCAAAAAGCTCTAAGTCCTAGAATAATTGTAGTGTCCCCAACATACATACCTTAAAATTAAAATGCTACTAAATTGTAAGAAGTAACCCTAAAATTTTTTCATGGTGATTCTTTTAAAGTTAAATGTTGGTGTTTTTTTTTATATAAAATTGAAAACTCACATGCAGTTGTAAGAAATCAGAAGGATACTATGTTTTTTTATCCAATTTTCTTCAATAATTATTTCCTGAGAAACTATAACATAATATCACAATCAGGAAATTGACATTAACACAACCCATTGATTGATCTTATTCAGATTTCCCAAGTTTTATTTGTACTGAGGGTGTTTATTCAATTCTATGCTATTTTATCACATGTAGTTTTGTGCATCTTACCACTATAGTCAAAATAAAACATAGTTCTATCAACACAAGGATTCCTAGTGATTGCATTTTATGAACACACTGGGGATTAGAAGGATTTGAGGGCTGATCAAGGAAAAAGGTATGACCATGAGGCAATAGCCCACACAAGTTTACTGGATGATGCTTGGCCAGATTTGGATGTCCTGAACGTCCTTCACGGGAAGAAATTATCAGGAACTTCTGCATGGGGGTCATTATTCAGAAGGAGAGGAGGACAAGGAGCTCCAGAGGAGAGGGAAATTGCAAAGAGTGTACATGTCTCAGTATTGTCATTTAGTAGCACAGAGGGGAAGCCTTTCATCATAGAGCTCTGAAAGGTAGCACTGGTTTGGGGTCTTTATAGTTCAAGGGTTTATCTGTGATTAGCAGATGTTAGGTACAGTTTTGTGGGGTATGAAAAGGAAGCAGACTCTAAATGGTTAAAAATCTACTTACTTGAACTATGTTTAAAAAAACCGAATGTGTGAAAACTTAAATTTCATGCCAATAGGGTTTTGCAGTAATGAGTCTTAGCCTTTTCTGAAGAAATAAATGACTAAGGGCCAAAATAGGTTTTATTTGTGGGCATGTTTTCAACTCCCATGGACAAATATCAAGGAGTGAGATTGCTGGATTGTATGGTTAGTTTTGTAGGGAACTGTCTTCCAAAGTGGCTATACCATTTTTTATTTCTACCAGCAATAAATCAGAATTCTTATTGCTCCACATCCTCACCAGCATCTGGTGTGATCAGTGTTCTGAATGTTGACTATTCTAATAGGTATGTGGTTGTAGTTCCTTGTCTTACTTTGCATTTCCTTGATGACATATGAGGTGGAGCATCTTTTCCTTTAATTACCTGCTATCTGCACGTCTTTTTTGATGTGGTATCAAAAAAGTTCATGTCTTTGGTCCATTTTTTAATCAGGTTAGGTTTTTTTTGTTGTTGTTGAATTTTAAGTTTTATATCTTGGATGGCACTACATTATCAGATATGTCTTTTGTAAATATTTACAACCAGTCTGTGCCTTGTCTTTTAATTCTCTTGACAGTATCTTTCACAGATCAGAATTTTTAAATTTTTAATTTAATAGAGTTTGTCAATTATTTCTTCCATGAATCATGCTCAATCTAAAAGGTAATCACCATACTCAACTTTAGATTTTCTTTTATGTTATTTTCCAGGAGATTAATATTTTTGCCTATGATCCACTTTGAGTAAAATTCTATGATGGGTGAAAGGTCTGTGTTCAGATTTTCCTCTTTTTACATCTGGATATCATATCCAGTTCTTCTCATACCATCTATAGAAATGTTGATCATATTATGTAGGTCTATTTCTAGACTTAAATTCTGTTACATTGATCTATTTGTCTGGTGTTTCTCCCGAAAGGCATTGTCTTGATTATTGTTCTCCTCCTTCAGTATCGAGTTGGCTATTCGTAGTCTCTTATCCCTCCACATTAGAATTGGTTCATGACTATCCACAAAATAATCTGCTGGGATTTTTCATTATGATTGCACTGAATCTGTAGATCAAATTGGGAAGAACTGACATTTTGACAATATTGAGTCTTCCTATCCATGAACATTTGTTAGTTCATTTATCAGAGTATTATAGTTTTCTTCACAGAGGTACTTCATGTATTTTGCTAGACTTATACTTACATCTTTCATTTTTTGAGTGCTAATATAAATAGTATTAAGTTTTTAATTTCAAATCCAACTTGTTTATTGCTAATATATAGGAAAGTGATGTACTTCTGTATATTAACCTCATATCCTGCAATTTGCTGTAATTTCTTGTTGGTTCCAGGAGTTGTTTCCTATTTATTTGTTAAATCTTTCAAATTTTCAGCATAGATGATCATGTCATCTGAAAACAGAGTATTGTTTCTTATTTCACGAGCTCTATAGATTTTATTTACCTTTTTTTGGTCTTATTAAATTAGCTAGTAATTCCAGAATGACACTAAAAAGAAATGGTGAAATGGGACATTCTTCTTTACTCTTTATCTTACTAAGATAAAATTTTTATTATACTAAGGAAAACTTTTATTTCCTCATGATGAAATATGATGTCAGCTGTTTGTTTTTTGTACATTTTTAAATTACGTTCAGGAATTTTTCCTTTATGCCTAGTTTGCTGACATTTTTTTTTCTTAATCATAGAAAAGTGTTGGATTTTGTCAAATACCTTTTCTGCATCTATTGATATGATCATATGATTTTTCTTCTTTAGCTTTATAATGTGATAGATTCCATAAATTATTTTCAAATTTCAAATAATGAACCAGCTTTGCATACTTAGAATAAATGCCATTTGGTCATTTTATATAACTGTTTTTATATTTTATTGTAATTCAGTTTGTTAGTATTTCATTGAAAATTTTTGTGCCTGCAGCTGTAAGAAATATTGGGCTATAGTTTTCTTTTCGTTTGAAGTCTTTGATCTTTCTATTAGGTTATTACTGGCCTTATACAATGAGTTAGGAAATATTTCATTTGATTTTATCTTTTGAAATAGAAGATATTAGGAAAAAAATTATCCTTAAATGTTTGGTAGAACTCACCAGTGAAGCCATTGCTCCTGGTACTTTCTTTTCTGGAAAGTTATTAATTGTTAAATCAATTTCTTTAATAGTATAGACAGATTCAGGGATGCCTGGGTGGCTTAGTGGTTGAGTATCTGCCTCAGCTCAGGACATGATCCCGGGATCCAGGATTGAGTTCCACATTGGGCTCCTTGCAGGGAAGCCTGCTTCTCTCTCTGCCTGTGTCTCTGCTTATCTCTCTCTCTCATGAATAAATGAATAAAATCCTAAAAAAAAAAAAAAAGACATAGACTGATTCAGATTTTCTATTTCTTCTTGTGCAAGTATTTCTTCTCTTTTCAGTTTTTTTTCTTTTTTCAGTTTTTTTGAAGTATAATAAAGAACATTATAAAATATTTAAAATATACAATATGATGATTTGATACATAGATACAAAATGAAAGGATTTCCTTCATCAAGTTAAAAAACATTTAAATTTTACTACTTAGCAGATTTCAATTTTATAATACAGTGTTATCAATTACAGTCACCATGTTATCTTAGTTCTTCAGACCTTATCTTGTAACTGAACGTTTGTACTGTTTAATTAATTTTTCCCTATTTCTCATTTTCATTCCTTTGAAATCACTTTTCTACTCTTTATTTCTATAAGTTCAACTCTTTTTTATTCTATATGTAAGTTATACTGTGTAGTATTTGTCTCTCATTAGCTTATTTCACTTAGCAAAGTGCCCTTAGTATAATTTCAACATGGTTTATCCATATTGTAGCAAATGGTAAGATTTTCTTTTTTTTTTTTAATGCTGGGTAATATTCCATCGTGTGTGTGTGTGTATTTTGAGATAATGGTTTTATTTTTTTTCGACATATACCCACAAGTGGAACTAATGAATCATATAGTTCTATTTTTTTATTTCTTGAGAAACCTCCAGTGGTTTTATCATTTTACATTCCTACCAACAGCATACAAGGGATTTTTATTCACATCCTCTCCAGCATTTGTCATCCTTTGTCTTTTTTATAACAGCCATTCTAACAAGTGTGTGGTGATATCTCATTGTGGTTTTGATGTACATTTTCCTGCTGATTAGTGATATTGAGCATTTTTCTTCATGTCTTATTGGCCATTTGCATTAAAAAAATGCTCAGGTCCTCTGGCCATTTTTTAAAACTGCTTATGAGTTCTGTGTATATTTTGGGTAATAATCCCTTATCAGATATGTGGTTTGCTAATATCTTCTTCCATTTGGTAGGTGCCTTTTCATTTTGTTGATGATTTCCCTTGCTCTGCAAAAGCATCTTAGTTTGGTGTAGTCACACTTGCCGTATAAAAAAGGAGTCCAGTATCAAGCTTTGCATATCATTCTCCAGTTTTCCCAAAATTTCCCTTTCCCTCACTGTATATTCTTAACTCCTTCGTTGAAAATTAATTCATCTTATCCATAGGTTTATTTTTGAGCTCTTTATTATATTCCATTGATCTATGTTTCTGTTTTTATGCCAATACTCTAATGTCTTAATTAGAATGGCTTTGAAATATTGTTAGAAGTTAGGATGTGTAGTGCCTCTGGCTTTGATCTTATTTCTCAAGTTTGCTTTGGCTACTTGGGTTTCCATACAAGTCCTTGTGGTTTCATATAAATTTTAGGAAATTTTTTTCTGTATCCGAGAAAAATACATTTGGAATTTTGATAGGGATTGCTTTGAATCTGCAGATTGCTTTGGATAGAATGGACATTTTAACTATTAATTCTGATCCATGAACATGGCACATTTTTCCATTCCTTCATGTCTTCTTCCATTTTTGTCATCATGATCTTTTAGTTTTCAGTATATATGTTCTTCACACTCTTTATTAAATTTATTTGTAAGTATCATTCTTTCTGCTGCAATTGTAAACTGGATTTTGATACTTTATTCTTCAGGTCATACACATTATGGATTTTCTGTTTTCTTGGACAATTGGACTCTTTATCATCATGTAATTAAGTTTCTTCTGTTTGAAATTATTATGTCTACTCCTACTTTCTCTTATGCATTTCTGAGTTTCTGACCTTTATAATTTCCTTTTTTTTGTACAGAATTTCTTTAAACATCTCTTGCAAAACAGGTCTATTGGCAATAAGTTCTCTAATATTTATTTGTCTGAGAATGTTTTTATTTCTCCTTCACTGCAAAGGATAATTTTGCAGAATACAGGATTCAAGTTATTGATGTTGATATTGTTTGTATTAACAATTTAAATATTTCACTTCCCTTTTCCTTGCACAGTTTCTGAGGACAAGTCAGATGTAATGTTAACCCTTACTTTTCCATATGTAAGGTGTTTTCTTCCTTTGACTTCTTTTGAGATTCCCTCTTTCACCTTTGATTTTTTGTAATTTGAATCTAATATGCTCATGTATAATGTTTGTTGATGTTTGTTTTAGCTTATATCCTACTTTGTGTGTCTGGGCTTCTTACATCTGTGGTTTTTGTCTGACACTAAATTTGGAGAAATTCTCAGGCATTATTCATAATATTTCTCCCCATTATTGTTTTCTTCTTCTTCAGGTATTTCCTTTTTTTTTTTTTTAAGATTTATTTATTTATTTATCATAGACAGAGAGAGAGAGAGGCAGAGACACAGGCAGAGGGAGAAGCAGGCTCCATGCTGGGAGCCTGACGTGGGACTCGATCCCAGGACTCCAGGATCGCGCCCTGGGCCAAAGGCAGGCACCAAACTGCTGAGCCACCCAGGGATCCCCTTCTTCAGGTATTTCCATTAACATATTTTATACCTTTTATATTTGTCCCAGAGTTTTTGGATATTCTTTTCCTTTTTTGTTTTTCAGTCTTTTTTTTTTTTTTTCTCTTTGCTTTTCAGTTTGGGAACTTTCTACTGACATCTCATCAACTTAAGAGATTTTTTTTACTTGAGCCATAACCAGCCTCATAATGAGCCCATCAAAGGCATTCTTCACTTCTCTCAGAGATTTTGATCCCTGACATTTCTTTTGGATTCTTCATTAGAATTTCCATCTCTCTGCTCATACTACTCATCTCTTCTTGGATATCATCTCCTTTTTGTCTGTTAGAGCCCTTAGCATATTAATCATAGTTCTTTTAGATTCACCATCCATAATTCCATTATCCTTACCTTATCTGGGTCTGATTCCGACAATCTGTGTCCTCAAACTATGGTTTTTGCCTGTGATATGTCTTTTAATTTTGTTGTTGTTGACAGGTGACTATAATGTAAGTAAATCTTCAGTAGTATAGCTGTATGATGTGGGGGTTAAGAAAGTCTTCTAAATTTATGTGATTTGTCCTCAGTCCTTTACTGAGTCTGTGGCCATGAGGTATGAAATTTGCAAGTGCTTCTCAGTATTTCTATCCTCCCTTTAGTTGCTAAAGAATAGCTAGAAGAGGCCGGAATTAGGTCTGATAAAACTCCAATAAATTAGCCTCCAATAATATAGGCTCTAGTAAAATAGCTTCTCATATTTATTAATAAAAAAGTATGCTCTGGAGTACTTTAAAATCTTTTATTTTGGGAAAGAATTGAAGGCTGGGAAGATGACAGAGTAGAAGGACCCTAGACTCACATCATTGTATGGATACAACTAGATGACCCTCATATCAGTGTAAATAACCCAGAAAACAACCCAAAGTCTGGAAGAGAAAACTCCACAACTAAGTGTAGAGAAAAAGCCACATTGAAGAGAGTAGGAAAGGTAGACATGCAGCCTGGAGCTAAGTGAACCCATGGGTCTGTCTGAGGGAGGCAAGGACACTATGGGTAAGAGAAGGGAGAGAAATAGACAATCATACCAGGAAGCTCACACAGGGAAGACAAATCCCCATAACATTTGGCATTAAAGACTAGAGACTAGGCTGAGTTGCAGGGGTTTTTATATCCAGTGGGCCTTAAAGCCTGGAATTAAAAAACCAGTGGGCTCATCTCCAGGACAGCCAAGAGGGCTAGTGGAAACTGAATCCATGCCATTAAATAGACAGCTCAAGGAGGTACAGCATAGCAGCAGCAGTTTCAAAAATGCCTAGGGCATACAGGAGGGAGAGTTATTAATCTCAGAACATGTACTCAAGGAACAGAGATCACTGGGAGCCCTTTCAGGAACAAAGGAGCTGGCAGAAGCTATTTGCCTATCTGCTTCCCACACTGACATCTTTGGGAATCAGCACAGCACCTACACTCTACGTAATTTGCTTACATTGCCCACCTGTGCTTTGGTGGATCTGCTATTTCCATCCAGGCATTACTAGGTCCTGGCAACAGTGGCTGGTCCCCTCTTGCAGAGGACTTGCACACAAACCTTACTGAAACTCTGCTTTTCACACACATTAAAGATCCACACCCTCCAATACATTCTCAGCCAGTGCCCATCCAAAGTGGTGCCACAAACCTGGCAGTGGCACCACTCCAAATAACTCCTGCCCTGAGGAGAGGGAATTAACCACATAGACCAGTCATACTATGTATCCAACAGTGGGCTGTAGGCAGACGGCTGGTCTCATTGCAGGAGTTGTCCACCAATGATGGGTTATCAGGAAACAACACGGACAAAGTGCCCATCAGTTTAGTGATACTGCATTGCTGGCAAACACCTGGGCCGATTCAATTCAAGACCAAAATAACCCCAGACTGTTCCAATAACACTACAGGAAACAAACACTGTGTAAAACAGGCAAAGAAAGCCATGGCAGACAACTGGACTGAAGGAAAAAGTGGCTGACCCACAACAGCAGGACATATGCCACACATATAGGGGACACTTATGACCTCTTCTTCCTAAGGCCACTATATTCCAGATCAGGAAATACAGCTGAAATTCCTAAGAAAGAGAAACAAACACAGAGAGTTAGACACAATGAGGAGACAGAGAAATATGTCCCAAATGAAAGAACAGAACAACAAACACATCATGAGATCTAGTGAAAAAGAGATAAATAATATGCTTGATAGAGAATTTTAAGTAATGATCATAAAGATACTCAATTGTAGAATTGGGAAAAGTATGGAGGACATTAGTAAGACCCTTAACAAAGAGACAAAAAAGAACCAGTCAAGATGAAGAATACAATAAATGAAATTTAAAATGCAATAGATGGAATAAATGGCAGGACAGAGGAAGCAGGAGAACAAATCAGTGAACTGGAAACAGACTAATGGACAGTAATCAAGTTGAGCAGATGAGAGAAAAATTTATGCAAAATGAGAATAGACTTAAGGAATTCAGTGGCACCACCATGTGTAATAACAAAGAAAAGGAGGTAGAAAATTTATTTGAGAGAAAGGGCAAGGCGACAGTATAGTAGGGGTCCTCAACTCACCTGGCCCCACAAACTTACCTAGATAACTTTCAAAACATCCTGAACACCTACAAATTCTACCTGAGATTTAAAGAGAGAACAGCCAGAACTCTACAGAGAGAAAAGTTTTCACTTCTAACAAAGTAGGAAGGCAAAAGAAGAAGAAGAAGAAGAAGAAGAAGAAGAAGAAGAAGAAGAAGAAGAAGAAGAAGAAGAAGAAGAAGAAAGTGGGGAAGAGGCATCATGAGGAGCCCGACTAAAGCAGAGCAGAGAGTGAAAGCCTCTGGGGCATGAAAGCCCAGCCCTGGAGAACCGGGAACTTTAAAAATCCGTGCCTGAACTTTCCCTGATGGAAAAATGCTTATCAGGGGAACTGGCAGAATCGTAGGAGGGGCAGTGAAGCCTCAAAATTCCTGGAGTCACTATTAGAGTAAGGACCCCCCCGGGAAAAGCTCACCACAAACCAAGGTCCAATATCGGTAAAGGGCTGGAGTGCCATAGCCCTCCAGGGCATTTGGGAGAAGCCAGTCAGTTAGGAAGGCCAGCTCCAGAGCAACCTTTACAGCAATGAACAGAGGTGGCTGTACTGTGTTCCCTTCAGGAAAGGCAGTACCAAGGAGTGGGGTCCAGTGGTGAAGGGCCCCAGATCCCAGGGAGCCCAAGCGGACAAAGCCAGTGATCCTGCATTCCTCCTGGGACAGGCAAAAGTGGGGAAGGCACAGGACAGCTAGAGCTCTCCTGTCACTGGGCACCCTGCAAGCCGTGCATATCAGTGCACCCTCTGTGCCACAGGAACATCTTGGCCAGTGGGGACTGGGCGACTGCATTAGTTACTTGCAGGGAGATTGACCCCAGAGCTGGAAATCTGGCCACCGTCATTTTTTTGTTTGTTTGTTTCACCTTGTGCCTGGGAAGGGCAGGACCACCAGGGAACAGAGGCCTCACAAGATAAACAGCTCACACTGAGCCCCCGACTTGGCCAGGGGGCAGAGTATCTCCCACAGGCACACACACCGGAGAATCAGCACAGAAGGCCCCTCTTCCAGAATACCAACTAGAAGAAAAGGGGAAGAGCAAGTTCTTGACCAAACAGTGCTGGGAAGCTCCAAGACCAGGGGAAAATAGGATATAGAAGTAGAGGGAGGGTCCTTTTTTTGTTGTTGTTCCATTAAAACCTGCCTTTATATCAGACCAAAATTTTCCAATTTTTTTATCTTTTCCTACCTTAACTACAATATTTGACCAGCTCTTCATTTTTAAGTTTGTTCCTTTTTGACTTTCATATTTCTATGATTACATGTCTTAGATATATTTTTCACTTCTGGATTCCCTTCAACATATTCAATTTAATTTTGGTAGATATAAGAGATATGGGTATTTGTTTTTGTTTTCGTTTTTTTGCTTCATTTTGTTTTACAATGGTAGAAGTTAGTACATTCTAACATGTGACCAAATACAACCAGAACCAAGCAAAACACCATGCTGATTCATTCTGTAAGATTATATTCTCTCTTCCTTCCCATTCTGCCACCCTCTTTTATTTGTTTATGTTTTTGTGGTCAAAGTTGGGGCTTTCTATAAAAGTATTACTGGTTTATATAAATTTGGGACTGAGCATCGTCTAACATACAGAACAAAATGCACTCAGAACCAAGAGGATCAC
The DNA here is from genome assembly GCF_018345385.1 of Vulpes lagopus. Classification (NCBI taxonomy): domain Eukaryota; kingdom Metazoa; phylum Chordata; class Mammalia; order Carnivora; family Canidae; genus Vulpes; species Vulpes lagopus. The sequence goes on from NC_054831.1 coordinate 59,777,836, forward strand.
CCTCAAGGACCCATCAGGTAGACTACATTCTTGCTCCACTACCATTCCTCACTACCACTATCCCCTTTTTTTCTCTTTTCATTATCCTTTTGTTCTGTTTCTTTGCTTTTTTTTTTTTTTTTTGCTTTTTATATTTATTTCTTTATTTTAAAATTTGTTTTTCACATTAGTGGTCTTTTTGTTTTATGTTGTTCTGTTCTCCTTTTCTTTTTTTATTTTTATTTTTTTCTGTTCTCCTTTTCTTTTATTTTTTGGTTTCTGACATCTTCAGAATCATCTGGAGTGTATTTTACTTAGGTCATGGTTGTATTTTTGACTCAGCCCACTCATATAGCAACTCTGCACTTACAAAATGACTAGAAGGAAGAATTCACCATAAAAGAGAGAACCAGAAGCAATACTCTCTGCCACAGAGTTACATAATTTGTGTTTAGATACAATGTCAGAAATTCAATTCAGGAATACAATTATAAAGTGACTGGTGGCTGTAAAAAAAGCTTAAAGGACTCGAGAGACTACATTGGGACAGAATTGAGATCTAATCAGGCCTAAATTAAAAATAGATTAAATGAGATGCAGTCCAAACTGGATGCTCTAACTGCAAGGGTTAATGAGGTGGAAGAGAAATGAGTGACATAGAAGACAAGTTGATGATAAGGAAGAAAGCTGAGGAAAAAAAAGAGAAAAAACAATTAAGACACCATGAGGAAAGGCTTAGGGAAATAAATGATAGTCTTACAAGGAAGAATTTATGTGTAATTGGTATTCCAGAAGAAGTTGAGAGGGAAAGAGGACAAGTATATTTGAAAAAATCATAGCTTAGAACTTCCCAAATCTGGGAAAGGAAACAGGCATTCAGATACAAGAGATAGAGAGGACCCCCCCCCACCAACCATAATTATTAAAAAAAAATTCAATGCCTCAACATTTAATAGTGAAACTTGCAAATTTCAAAGATACAGAGAAAATCCTTAAAGGAGTGAGAGACAACAGATTCTTAACTTATATGGGGAGAAATATCAAATTAACAGCAGACCTCTCCACAGAGACCTAGCAGGCTAGAAAGGGATGGAAAGATATATTCAGGGTACTAAATGAGAAGAATGTGCAGCCAAGGATACTTTATCCAGCAAGGCTGTCATCCAGAATAGAGGGAGAGATAAAGAGCTTCCAGGACAGACAGAAAATGAAAGTATACGTGACCACAGAACCAACTCTACAAGAAATATTAAGGGGGACCCTGTAAAAGAAAGAGGAAGCCGAAGGAAATAATCCACAAACACAAGGATTGAAGAGGTAATATGATGACACTAACTTCACATCTTTCAATAGTTACTCTGTACCTGATGGGCTAAATGATCCCATCAGAAGATGCAGGGTTTTGGACTGGATAAAAAAGCAAGACCCATCGATTTGCTGTCTACAAGAGATTCATTTTAGACCTAAGGACACCTGCAGCCTGAGAAAGCGTGGAGAACCATACCATTCAAAACTCCCCAAAAGAAAGTGGGGTTAGCAATCCTCAGTCAGATAAATTAGAGTTTATAACAAAGACTGTAGTAAGAGATGAAGAGGGACAATATATTATAAAGAGTCTATCAAATAGGAAGACCTAACAATAATGAATATTTATGCCCCTGATGTGGGAGCTGCCAAGTATATCAATCAATTAATAACCAAAGTAAAGAGATACTTAGATAATAATACACTAATAGTAGGAGACTTCAACATGGCATTTACTGCAAATGACAGATATTCTAAGCACATCACCAAAGAAACAAGGGCTTTAAATGATACACCAGACCCGATGGATTTCAAGGATATATACAGAACTTTACATCTGAAAACAACTGAATACACATTTTTCTCAAGTGCACATGGAACTTTCTCCAGAATAGACCACATCCTGGGTCACTAATCAGGTTTCCACTGATACCAAAAGATTAGGATTGTCCCTTGCATATTTTCAGACCACAAGGCTTGAAAACTCAAACTCAATCACAAGAAGAAATCAGGAAGAAACTAAAACACATGGAGTTTAAACAGCTTCCTATTAAAGGTGAGGGGTCAACCAAGAAATTAGAGAAGAATTTAAAAAGATTCATGGAAATTAATGAAAATGAAGGTACAACCATTCAATATCTTTGGGATATAGGAAAAGCAGTCCTAAGAGGGAAATACATCGCAATGCAAGCCTCGCCCCCAAAATTGGAAAAAAACTCAAATACACAAGCTAACCTCTCACCTAAAGGGACTGGAGAAAGAACAACAAATAAAACCTACACCCAGCAGAAGAAGAGAGTTAATAAAGATTCAAGCAGAACTCAATGAAATCGAGACCAGAAGAACTGTAGAATAGATCCACAAAACCAGGAGTTGGTTTGAAAGAATTAATAAGAAAGATAAACCATTAGCCAGCCTTATTCAAAATCAGAGAAAAGACTCTAATTAATAAAATCACAAATGAAAAAGGAGAGTTCACAACCAATACCATGGAAATACAAACAATTTTAAAAACATTATGAGCAGTTATACACCAATAAATTAGGCAATCTAGAAGAAATAGACACATTTCCGGAAAACCACAAACTACCAAACCTGGAACAGGAAGAAATAGAGAACCTGAACAGACCAATAACCAGAGAGGAAATTGAAACAGTCATCAAAAACCTCCCAAGGCACAAAAGTCCAGGGCCAGATGCCTACCCAGGGAACTTCTATCAAACATTTAAAGAAGAAACAAAATCTATTCTACTAAAGCTATTCCCGAAAGTTAGAAAGGGATGGAATACTTCCAAACTCATTTTTTTGAGACCAGCATCACCTTAATTCCAAAACCAGACAAAGACCCCACCAAAAAGGAGAATTATACACCAATATCCCTGATGAACACAGATGCAAAAATTCTCAACAAGATACTAGCCAATAGGATGCAATGGTACATTAAGAGGATTACTCACCGTGACCAAGTGGGATTTATCCCTGGGATGCAAGGCTGGTTCAACACTCATAAAGCAATCAATGTGAGAGATCATATCAACAAGAGAAAAACTAAGAACAGTATGATCCTCTCAATAGATGCAGAGAAAGCATTTGACAAAATACAGGATCCGTTCCTGATCAAAACTCTTCAGAGTGTAGGGATAGAGGGAACATTCCTCTGCATCTTAAAAGCCATCTATGAAAAGCCCACAGCAAATATCATTCTCAATGGGGAAACACTGGGAGCCTCTCCCCTAAGATCAGGAACATGACAGGGATGTGCACTCTCACCACTGTTATTCAACATAGTACTAGAAGCCTTAGCCTCAGCAATCAGGCAAAAGAAAACAAAACAAAACAAAAAGAAATAAAAGGCTTTCAAATTGGCAAAGAAGAAGTCAAACTCTCCCTCTTCACAGATGACATGATCCTGTACATAGAAAACCCAAGAGTCCACCACAAGATTGTTAGAACTCATTCAGCAATATGATGGTGTGGCAGGATACAAAATCAATGCCTAGAAATCAGTGGCATTTCTATACACTAACAATGAGATTGAAGAAAGAGAAATTAAGGACTCAGTCCCACTTACAATTGTACCCAAAGCATAAGATACCTAGGAATAAACCTAAGCAAAGAGGTAAAGGATCTATACCCTAAGGACTACAGAACACTTTTGAAATAAATTGTAGAAGACACAGAGATGGATAAACCACCCATGTTCATGGATTAGAAGAATAAATATTGTAAAATTGTAGTACCCAGGGCAATTTACACTTTCAGGGCAATCCCTTTCAAAATACCATGGACTTTCTTCACAGAGTTGGAACAAATAATCTTAAGATTTGTGTAGAATAAGAAAAGACTCCAAATAGGCAGAGGAATATTGAAAAAGAAAATCAAGGTCGGGGGCATCACAATGCCAGATTTCAAATTATACTACAAAGCTGTGATCATCATGACAGTGTGGTACTGACAAAAAAAGACACATAGATCAATGGAACAGAATAGAGAACCCAGAAATGGGCCTCGACTCCATGGTCAACTAACATTCAACAAAGCAGGAAATAATATACACTGGAAAAAGGACAGTCTCTTCATTAAATGGTACTGGGAAAATTAGACAGCAACATGCAGAAGAACGAAACTAAACCATTCTCTTACACCACACACAAAGAAAAACCAAAATGGAAGAAAGATCTAAATGTGAGACAAGAATCCATCAGAATCCTAGAGAACACAGGCAACACCCTTTTTGAACTTGGCCACAGCACTTCTTGTAAGATACATCTATGAAGGCAAGGGAAACAAACGCAAAAATGGACTATTGGGACCTAATCAAGATAAAAAGCTTTTGCACAGCCAAAGAAACAGTCAACAAAACTAAAAGACAATCTACAGAATGGCAGAAGAATGGGAGAATATATTTACATTTTAGATTAGGAGGTAGTATCCAAGATCTATAAAGAACTTATTAAACTCATCACCCACGAACCAGACAATCCAATCATGAAATGGGGAAAAGACATGAAAAGAAATTTCACCAAAGAAGAGCTACACATGGCTAACAAGCACATGAGAAAATACTTCACATCATTTGCCATTAGGGAAGTACAAATCAAAACCACAATGAGATACCACCTCACACCAGTGAGATTGACTAAAATTAACAAGACAGGAAACAAGAAATGTTGGTGAGAATGTGGAGAAAGGGGACTCTCCTGCACTGTTGGTGGGGATGTGACTGGTACAGCCATTCTGGAAAACTGTGTGGAGGTTCCTCAAAGAGTTAAAAATAGAGCTATCCTACAAACCAGCAATTGCACTAGTGGGTATTTAACCCAAAGATACAAATGTAGTGAAATGCTGGGACAGCTGCATCCCAATGTTTATAGCAACAATGTCCACAATAGCCATACTGTAGAAGGAATCATGATGTCCTTCTCCAGATGAATGGAAAAGAAGTTGAAGAAAAGAAGAATATATACAATGTAATATCACTCAGCCCTCAGAAAGGATGAATATCCACCATTTGCTTCGATGTGGAAGGAATTGGAGGGTATTATGCTGAGTGAAGTAAGTCTATCAGAAAAGAACCATCATCATATGGTTTCACTCATACAGGGAAAATAATAAATAATAAAATGGATTATAAGGGGAGGAGGGGAACTGATTGGGAAAAAGTAGGGAGGGGGACCAACCCTGAGAGACTCCTAACTGGGAAATAAATAAAGGTTTGTAGAAGGGGAGGTGACTGGGGGATGGGGTTACTGGGTGATGGGCACTGCGGAGGGCACTTGATGGGATGAGCACTGGGTGTTATACTATATCTTGGCAAATAAAACTTAAATGAAAACAAATGTAAAAAAATTTATTTGAAGAAATAATAGCTGGAAACTCTACAACAAGTAAGGAAACAGAAATCCAGATTCTTGACGCACATAGATTCCGCAACATAATCAACCCAAGGAGGTGCACAGCAACATACATAGTAATTAAGATGGAAAAAAATTAGTGACAGAGAATTTTCAAAGCAGCAAGAAAGAAGAAACAGTTACATACAAAGGAAATCCTATAAGGCTATCAGTGGGTTTTTCAGCAGAATTTGCAAGCCAGGAATAGTGGCATGATATATTCATAATGCTAAAAGGAAAGGAAAAATCTGCAGTCAGTAATATTCTATCCAGGAAAGCTGTCTTTCAGAATAGAAAAAGAGATAAAATATTTTCAAGACAAATGAAAGTTAAAATAATTCATAACTACTAAACTAACTGTACAAGAAATATTAAAGGGTAATCTTTGAATGGAAAGGAAAGACAATAAGAGACAGTAAAAGAATTAAGCACAAAAGTAGTAAAAAATAAGTGAAAATCAGTCAAGTGAAACACAAAATAAAATGATATAAAGCATATATCATATACCTAAAAAGTGGGCAGGAACTGAGGTAAGAATCCATTCAAAGTTAAACAATCAAATTTAATACAGATTGCCATATGCAACAAATGTAATATTCAATCCTAATGGTAACCACACACAAAAACCTGTAAGAGATATGCAAAGAAAAAAGAAAAAGAAATCCATGTATATCAGTAAAGAAAGCTTACTTATCAAGAGAGGAGAGAGTAATGGAAGAGGAATAGAGAAAAAGTACAAAAACAACCATAAACAGGTAACAATGGCAATAAAGACACACCAATAATTACTTTGAATGCAAATGCATTAAAAGCTCAAATCAAAATACATAGCATGAATATGAAAAACAAGACCCAACTATATGCTCCCTACAAGAGACTTATTTCAGACCTAAAGAAACAGATTGAAAGTTGGAGATATATTTAGCATGCAAATGGATATGAAAATAAAGCCAAGGTAGCAACACTTCACCAGACAAAACAGAGTTTAAAACATAGACTGTAACAAAAGACAACAAAGACACTGTATAATCATTAAGGAAGGCAATCTCACATTAAGATGTAACAATTGTAAATATTTGTGCATCCAACATGGGAGCACCCAAATACATAAAACAGTTAATAACTAACAGAAAGGAAATAACTGATAATAATACCATAATAGTAAGAGACTTTAATATTCCACTTACATCATGGATAGATTACCAAAACAAAAAAATCAACAAGGAAACAATGGCTTTGAATGGCATAGTGGACCAGATGAATTTAACAGATATATTCAGAACATTCTAACTGAAAACAATGAAATACACATTAATTCAAGCACACAAGGAACATTTCTCAGAATAGATCACATATTAGACTACAAAGTAAGTCCCAGAAAATTCAAAAAGATCAAAGTCATACCATACATTTTTCTGAAAACAATGCTATGAAAGTAGACATCAACCAGAAGAAAAAATCTAGAAGTTACAAAAATACATGGAGGTTAATAACATACTACTAAACAAGAATGGGTCAACCGAGATATCAAAGAGGAAATAAAAAAATACACTGAGAAAAATGAAAATAACATAGTGGCCCCAAAATCATTGGGATGTAGCAAAAGCTCTTCTAAGAGGGAAATGTATAGCATTACAGATCTACCTCAAGAAGAAAGAAAAATCCTCAAGAAATATCTAACCTTACTCCTAAGGGAACAAGGGGAAGAAGAAAAACAGCAACAATAATAAGAATAAAAAAATACAGCACAAGGAAGGAAATAATAAAGATTAGTTCACAAATAAATGGAATAGAAACTACAAAACAACCCACAATAGAACAGATCAATGAAATGAAGAGCTAGTTCTTTGAAAAATTGAAAAATCGATAAGCCTTTACCCAGACAATAAAAAAAAGAGGACTCAAATAAGCAAAATCACAAGTGAAAGAAGAGGAATAAGAATTGACAACACAGAAATACAAAGAATTTTTTTAAATTTATTTTTATTTATTTTTTATTGGTGTTCAATTTGCCAACATATAGAATAACACCCAGCGCTCATCCCACCAAGGGCCCCTCTCAGTGCCCATCACCCAGTCACCCCCATCCCCCTCACCTCCCTTTCTACCACCCCTTGTTTGTTTTCCAGAGTTAGGAGTCTCTCATGTTCTGTCTCCCTTTCTGATATTTCCCACTCATTTTTTCTCCTTTCCCCTTTATTCCCTTTCACTATTTCTTTATATTCCCCAAATGAATGAGACCATATAATGTTTGTCCTCCGATTGACTTATTTCACTCAGCATAACAACCTCCAGTTCCATCCACGTCGAAGCAAATGGTGGGTATTTGTCCTTTCTAATGGCTGAGTAATATTCCATTAGAAATACAAAGAATTATAAGAGAATGTTGCAAAAGATTATGTGCAAACTGGATAACCTAGAAGAAATGGGAAAAAAAATTAAGAAAAAAAATAACCTACCAAAACAGAATCAGGAAATTAAAAAAAAAAAATTAACAGACCAATTACCAGCAATGAAACTGAATCAGTAGTCAAAAAATTCCGAGCAAAGAAAAGTCCAGGACCAGAGGACTACACAGGTGAATTCTACCAAACATTGAAAAAAGAGTTAATACCTATTTTTTACAAGCATTTTCAAAAAATAGAACAGGAAGGAAAACTTCCAAATTCATTCTGTAAGGCCAGTATTACCATGATTCCAAAGCCCAGATAAAGACACCACATAAAAAGAGAACCACTGGCCAATATAAAAAACTCTCAATAGGACAGCCCCAGTGGCTCAGCAGTTTAGCGCCGCCTTCAGTCCAGGGCATAATCCAGGAGACCCAGGATCCAGTCCCACTCAGGTTCCCTGAATGGAGCCTGCTTCTCCCTCTGCCTGTGTCTCTGCCTCTCTCTCTCTCTCAATCTCTCTCTCTCTCTCTCTCTCTCTGTGTGTGTGTTTCTCTCATGAATAAATAAATAAAATCTTTAAAAATAAATAAATAAATAAATAAATAAATAAATAAATAAATAAAATCTTAAAAAAACCCAAACCCCAAAAAACAAAAACAAAAACAAAACTCTCAATAAAATACTAGAAAACCAACTCCTACAGCACACTAAAAATATTCACCATGATCATATGAGATTTATTCTTGAGTTGGAAGGGTGCTTCAATATTCACAAATTAATCATCATGATGCATCACATCAATAAGAAAAAGAAAAAAATCATTTTACTAGATGCAGAAGAGCATTTGACAAAGTATAACATCCATTTGCGATTAAAACCCAAAACAAAGTAGGTTTTGAGGAAAGAAATCTCAACAAAATAAAGGTCTTATTTGAAAAATCCACAGTTAACATCATACTCAAATGTGAAAAAACAGAGATTTTCCTCTAAGGTCAGGAACAAGATAAGGATGTCTACTCCTTTGCTTTTCTTCAACATACTACTGGAAGTCTTAGCCTCTGGTGCCAGAAAACAAAAAGTAATAAAAGGCATCCAAATTGGTAAGGAAGAAGTAAAACTTTCACTATTTGCAGACGACATGATACTATATATAGAAAACCCTAAGGCTACATCTAAAAATTAATAGAAACTAATAAATGACTTCCTGATCAATGCAGAGAAATCTGTTGCATTTCTGTACACTAATATGAAGCTGCAGAAAGAGAATTTAAGAAAACAATCCCATTTATAAACTCACCATGAATAATAATATTTCTAGGCATAAATCTAATTAAAGAGGTGAAAGACCTATACTCTGAAACTATAAAATACTGATGAGGACAGCCCAGGTGGCTCAGCGGTTTAGTGCCGCCTTCAGCCCAGGGCCTGATGTGGAGACCAGGATCGAGTCCCACGCCAGGCTCCCTGCATGGAGCCTGCTTCTCCCTCTGCGTGTCTCTGCCTCTCTCTCTGTCTCTCTCTGTCTCTCTGTCTCTCATGAATAAATAAATAAAATCTTAAAAAAAAACACTGATGAAAGAAATTAAAGATGACCCAAATAAATGGAAAAACATTCCATGCTCATGAATTGAAAAAACAAATATTGTAAAAATGTCTGAACTACCCAAAGCATTCTGCAGATTTAAGGCAATCCCTTAAAAAAATACCAACAGCATTTTTCACAGAACTAGAAGAAACAATCCTAAATTTTGTATAGAACCATAATACACGAGCACCCCGGGGGCCTCAGCGGTTTAGCGCCGCCTTCAGCCCAGAGTGTAATCCTGGAGACCCAGGATCAAGGCCTATGTCGGGCTCCTTGCATGGAGCCTGCTTCTCCTTCTGCCTGTGTCTCTGCCTCTCTCTCTCTCTCTCTCTCTCTCTCTCTCTGTCTCTCATGAATGAATAAATAAAATCTTAAAAAAGAAAAGAACCATAACACACTGCAAATAGCTGAAGCAATCTTGAAATAGGAAAAAAAAAAGCGGAAGGTATCATAGTTCCAGATTTCAAGTTTTATTTTTAATGTTTGTAATCAAAATACTATCATACTGACAGAAAATAAACATGTAGCTCAATGGAACAGAATAGAAGACCCAGAAATAGGAGTGCTGGGTGGCTCAGTGGTTGAGCATCTGCCTTTGGCTCAGGTCATGATCCCAGGGTTCCAGGATGGAGTCCTACATTGGGCTCCCCACAGGGAGCCTGCTTCTCCCTCTGCCTGTGTCTCTGCCTCTCTCTGTGTGTCTCTCATGAATAAATAAATAAAATCTTTAAAAAGAAGAGCAGAAATAAACATACAGTTATATGGTGAATTAATCTTCAACAAAGGAGGCAAGAATATGCAATAGAAAAGACAATCTTTACAATAAATGGTATTGGGGAAACTGGACAGTTACATGCAAAATAATAAAAGTGGACCACTTTCTCACACCATATAAAAAATAAACTCAAAATGGATGAAATACCTAAACGTGAGACCTGAAGCTACAAAAATCTTCGAATAGAGCAAAGGTAGTAATGGCTCTGATAGCAATCATAACAACATTTTTCTAGGTATGTCTCCTGAGGCAAGGGAAATAAAAGCAAAAATAAACTATTGGTATTACATCAAAATATTAAGCTTTTACACAGCTAAGGAAACAACAGAACTAAAATGCGACATAGTGAATGAGAGAAGATATTTACAAATGACATATCTAATGAAGGGTTAGTATTCAAAATACATAAATAGCTTATATAATTCAACACCAAAATTTAAAACTGGCAAAGGTATGAGCAGATATTTCTCCAAAGAAGACATACAGATAGATGGGCAACAGACATTAAAAGATACTAAACATCATTGATAATCAGGGGAATGCACGTCAAAAACTACAATATTAGGGATCCCTGGGTGGCGCAGCGGTTTGGTGCCTGCCTTTGGCCCAGGGCGCGATCCTGGAGACCCGGGATCGAATCCCACGTCGGGCTCCCAGGGCATGGAGCCTGCTTCTCCCTCTGCCTATGTCTCTCTGCCTCTCTCTCTCTCTCTGTGACTATAAAAAAAAAAACAAAACTACAATATTACTTCACATATGTCAGAATGGCTAAAATAAAAAGCACAAGAAACAAAAAGTGTTGGAAAAGATCTGGGGCAAAAGGAACTCTCCTGAACTGTTGGTAGAAATGCAAATTAGTGCAGCCACTGTGTATATCACTATGGAAGTTCCTCAAAAACTGAAAAATAGAACTACCCTATGATCCAGTAACTACACTATTGTGTATTTCCTACCCCCCCAAAAATAGCCCCAGTAATCCAAAGAGATACATGCACCCCAGTGTTATTTACAACAGCAAATTATGGAAGCAGTCCAAGTGAATGGATAATTGAAATAAATCATTAGGAAAAAACAAATACCATTCCACTCATACGTGGAATTTAAGAAACAAAGCAAATGAACAAAGGGGGAAAAGAAAAGAGACACAAACCAAAAAAACAAACTCTTAACTATAAGAACAAAGAGTTGGTTACCAGAAGGGAGGTTGGTGAATGGATGGGTGAAACAGGTGAAAGGGATTAAAGTCAATTTTTCATGTTGGAAGTTGGTGGCAGAGTAGTAGGATTCTAGGCTCACTTTGTCCCAAGAATACAACTGCATAATTATCCAGTCATCCTAAATACCCCAGAAATTGACCTGAAGAGTAGGAAAACATGCTCTACAACTAAAGATAAGGAAGAGGCTACATCAAAGAATGTAGGAATTGTGGAGACAAGATCTGGGAGAGAGGGCAGCTCAGGTGGCTCAGTGGTTTAGTGCCACCTTCAGCCCAGGGCCTGATCCTGGAGACCTGGGATCGAGTCCCACATCAGGCTCCCTGCATGAAGGCTGCTTCTCCCTCTGCCTCTGTCTCTCTCTGTGTCTCTCATGAATAAATAAATAAAATCTTAAAAGATAAGGATCTGGGAGAGAAATGAATCATGGCTACCACAGTGGGCAGGGAGCCACTAGTGGAGAGAAGGGTGAGAGACAGATTAGCACAAAGAGGAGTTGCACAGGAAAAATAAATCCCCATAGCAATTGGCTTGGAAATCAAGGAGGGTTTGAATCTTGTGAGTTCTGGTATCCAGAAAGGCTTCAAGTCTGGAGTTTTAAAGGTCAATGGGTTTGCCTGGGATAGAGCCCACAGGTCATTGCATTTCTCTTGGACAGAAAGAAGGTAGGCAAACAACACATGGACATACAGCATGGAAACAGTGATCTGAAGAGGTCCCAAGGCTCTGGTAGAGAGGTTATTTGTTCATTTTGGACCTCCCAGAGAGGCAGTTTTCACAAAGGGGTCTCCCTTTGGGAACAAAAGTACTAGCCAGCACTATTTCTCTCCCATTAAAGACACTAAACATAAGCACAGGGTCACCTGAGGGAACCAGCATAGTGCCAACATTTGCTATGTAACTTGCTTACACCAATGCCCACTTCCTGCATTCTGATAGAATGGCCCTTTCCATCTCTCTTGCCTCAGTCCCACCATGGCACCTCTCCCCTGAGCCTAAACCCCTGGTCACACCTTGTCACCTGATTCAAGAGTCATATGGAGTTTAGAATCAAGTGGTGGTGGTGGTGGCAGGTCTCATTTTGCAAGCAGACCAGAGCACACATTGCTAAAATGCACCATATTCAGGCCAGGAATCAAACACCACCACAATAAGCAGAGAGCATCTGCAGATGACTGGCCTGAAGGATAAAATGGAGAAAACAAAACAGCAGAGCATATGCAGCACACAATGGAGACACTCTTGGAAGAGCCAGGCCTTGGGGAACCGGAGAGGATACATGGCAGGGCAATATAAAACCTCTACTTCAAAAGGCCATTACCCTCAGGAAGAGGAGATGTAGCTGACATTTGTAAAAGATGGAAATAGGCACACTTTGACAAAATAAGAAGACAGAGAAATTTATTCTAAATGAAAGGACAGAGAGAGGTCACATCCAGAGACCTAAATGACATGCTTGACAGAGAATTAAAAGCAATGATCATAAGGAGAACCAGTGGACTTAAGAGTGGAAGGCATGAGTGAGACCCTTAACACAGAGTCAAAGAATAACAGTAGAGACAAACTTCTCAATAACATAATGAGAAACATGCTTGATGAAATGAATAGCAGGATGGAAGAAGCAGAACAAGTTAATGACCCAGAAGACAGGGTAATGGAAAGTAATCAAGCCAAACAAAAGAGAAAAAATAATTATGCAAAATGAGAATCGACTCAGGGAAATCGCGACTCAATCAAATGTAATAACATTCATATTATAGGAGTCCCAGAAGAAAGACAAGGGGGTGAAACTAACAGTCATCTTTTTTTTTTTTTCTAACAGTCATCTTATATCAAAAACCATTGATAAATATACAAAGAATAAGAAGAAAGATTAAAAAAATTACTAAGAAAATCAGCAAACCATGAAAGAGAGGACAAGAAAGGATCAGAGAAAATCCTCAGAAACAATCACAAGACAAATAATAAGATGACAATAAATACACACCTATCAATTATTTTGAATGTAATGGAATAAATGCTTCAATTAAAAGACATAAGATAACAGAATGGATAAAAGAAAAAAATAATACCCATTTATGTTACCTGCAATAGACTCATTTTAACCCTAAAGACACCTGAAGATTGAAAATGAGGGGATGGAGAAACATTTATCATGCAAAAGAAAGTCTGAGTAGACAAAATAGACTTTAAAACATAGATTCTGGAATGCCTGGGTGGCTCAGCAGTTAAGCCTCTGCCTTCAGCTCAGGGAAGTCTGAGATCAAGTCCCACATCAGGCTCCCTGTGAGGAGGCTGCTTCTGCCTCTGTCGGTGTCTCTGCCTCTCTCTGTGTCTCTCATGAATAAATAAATAAAATCTTAAAAAAGAACAACACAGATTCTAACAAGAGACAGAGAAGGAAACAATACAAAAGGAAGATATAACAATTGAAAAAATTTATGCACCCAACATGGGAACACCCAAATACATAAAACAGTTATTAGCAAAATAAAGGAACTAATTGATAATAATACAACAATAGTAGGAGACTATAATACCCCACTTACATCAATGGACTGATCATCAAAACAGAAAATCAACAAGGAAAAAAAAGACCTTGATTGACACACCAGGACAGATGAATTTAACTGATATATTCACAACAGTTCATTCTAAAACAGCAGAATATGCATTCTTCTCCCCTGCACATAGACATTCTCCAGAATAGATCCCATATTACCCTCCAAAACATCCTCAACAAATTCAAGAAGTTTGAAGTCATACCATGAAACTTTTCTGACTGCAAAGCTATGAAACTAGAAGGCAACTAACCTCAAGAAAAAATCTGGAAAGACCACAAATAAATGGAGGTTAAGTAACATGCTACTAAACAATGAATGGGAAGTGCTGGGGTGGCTTAGTTGATTAAGCATCTTCTCTTGGTTTCAGGGCAGGTCATGATCTCAGGGTTGTGAGACTGAGTCCCATGTCAGGCTCCATGCTTAGCACAGAATCTGTTTGGAATTCTTTCTCTCTGTCCCTCCCCCCACCAACTTATTTGCATTTGCTGCATGCTCTCTTGCTCTCTCTCTCAAATAAATAAATCATAAAACAATACAAAACAAACAAAAAACACCCCACCATAATGAATGGGTCAACCAGGAAATAAAAGAATAAATAAATTTTTAATTAAAATTTTTTTCGAAGATTTTATTTTTAAATAATCTCTACACCAACATGGGGTTCAAACATGCAACCCCAAGATCAAGAATTGTATGTTTTACTAAGTCATGCAGATGCTCCTTAAAGGAGAAATTTTTAAAAACTACATGTGAACAAATGAAAATGAAAGCAGAGCACCTTTGGGATGTGGCAAAAATGGTTCTAAAAGGGATATTTTTAGTCATGCAGGCCTACTTCAAGAAAAAAGAAAAATCTCAAATAAACAACATAACCTTATACCTCCTGGAACTAGGAAAAGAATAATTAACAAAGCTCATAGTTATCAGAAGGAAGAAAATAATAAAGATTAGAGGAGAAAAAAATGGTACCGAAACTAAGAAAATAATAGGACAGATCAATGAAAGTAGAGCTTGTGTTTGAAAAAAATAGTAAATTTAATAAACTTCCAGCCAGACTTAGCAAGAGAAAAAGTGAAATAACTCAAATAAATAAAACCACAAAAGACAGAGGAGAAATAACAACCAACACTACATAAATACAAACTATTATAAGAGAATATTATGAAAAATTCTATGCCAAGAAATTGGACAACCTAGAGGAAAAAGATAAGTTCCTAGGCACGTAGAACCAACCAAAACTGAAATAGCAAGAAATAGAAAATTTGAACAGACTGACAATCAGCTAAGAAATTGAATCGCTAATCAAAAAATCCCAGCAAACAGAAATCCAGGAATAGATGGCTTTACAGGGAATTCTATCAAATATTTAGAGTTAATACCTATTTTGCCAAACAAATATAGAAGATATGGAAAAGGAAGGAAAATTCCCAAAATCATTCTATAAGGCTAGCATTATCCTGATGCCAAAACCAGATAAAGATACCAGTAAAAAAAATAAAAGAGAACTACAGACCAATATCCCTAAAGATATAGATGCAAAAATCCTCCACAAAATATTAGTAAATCAAATCCAACAATACATAAAAAAAAAATCATTCACCATGATTATATGGGATTTATTCCTGGGTTGTAAGGATGCTTCAACATTCACAAATCTATCAATGTGATACATCACATCAATAAGAGAAAGTATAAGAGCCATATGATTAAAAAAATCCATATGATCATTTGAATAGATGCAGAAAAACTATTTGACAAAGTACAGCATCCACTCATTATTAAAGCCCTCAACAATGGAGGCTTAGAGAGAACATACCTCAGCATAATAAAGGCCACTGTAAAAAAAACCACTGTAATATCATCCTCAGTGGGGAGAAACTGAGAACTTTTCTTCTTTAGTCAGGAGCATGACAGGGATGCCCATTCTCACTACTGTTATTTAATATAGTACTGGAAGTCCTCACCTCAGCAATCAGACAACAAAAAGGAATAAAAGGCATCCAAATTGATAAGAAAGAAGTAAAACATTCACTCTTTGCAGATAACATAATACTGTATAAAGAAGACCTGAAAGACCACCAAAACACTGCTAGAAGTTATAAATGAATTCAGTCAAGTTGCAGGATACAAAATTAATGTACAGAAATCTGTTACAACACCAGAAAGAAAAATTAAGAAAACAATCCCATTTATAAATGCACTGAGATCAATAGGATTTCTAGGCATAAACCTAACCAAAGAGATGAAAGACCTGTACTCTGAAAACAATGAAACAAAGGTGAAAGAAATTGAAGATGACACAAATAGATGGAAAAACACTCCATGCTCATGGATTGGAAGAACAAATGTTAAAATGTCTGTACTACCCAAAGCAATGTACACATGTAATGCAATCTGTAACAAAATACCAACAGCATTTTGCATAGAACTAAAACAAGCAATCCTAAAATTTGTATGGAATCACAAAAGACTCAAAAGAGCCAAAGCAATCTTGAAAAAGAAAAAAATCTGGAGATATCATAATTTTGAATTACAAGTTATAATACAAAGCTATAGTGGTAATCAAAACAGTATGGTACTGGCACAAAAGGAGTCACATAGATCAATAGAACAGACTAGAAACCCCAGAAATAAACCCACAACCATATGGTCAATAATCTTTTACAAAGCAGGAAAGAATATCCAATGGGAAAAAGTCTCTCACTAAATGGTATTGAGAAAACTAGGCAGGAACATGCAAAATAAAGAAACTGGACCACCTTCTAACACCACACACAAAAATAAACTCAAAATGGATTAAAGATCTAAATGTAAGACCTGAAACCAAAAAATCCTAGAAGAGAACATAGGTAGTAATCTCTTTGACATTGGCTATAGAGATTTTCTTCAAATATGTCTCCTGAGATAAAGGAAAGAAAAGCAAAAATAAACTATTGGGACTACATAAAAATAAAAAGCTTCTGCACAATGAAAGAAACAATCAACAAAACTAAAACAATCAACAAAGTATGGAATGGGAGGAAATAATAATAAATGACTGATAAAGGGTTAAAACAGAGACAGGCAAACACAGAGAATCACAATTATATAAAATGTATCTGACAAAGGGTTAATATCCAAACTATATTAAAAATTTATATAACTCAACACCCAAAAAACAAATAATCAAATTAAAAATGGGCAGAAAACATGAACAGACATTTCTCCAAAGAAGACATCCAGATGGCCAACAGATATATGCAAAGATGCATCGCCTACAATCAGGGAAATGCAAATCATAACTACAATGAGATATCACCTCATACTTGAGAGAATAGCTAAAATCAATAACACAAAAATCGACAGGTTTGGTGTGGAAATGGAAAAAAAGGAACACTTTTTGTACTTAGTGTGAATGCATACTGGTGCTACCACTGTGAAAATAGTATGGAGATTACTCAGAAAGTTAAAAATAGAATTACACTAGATTCAGTAATCAAACTACTGTGTATTTATTCAAAGAATAAAAAAACACTTATTCAAAGGGAAACATGTATCTCTATGGTTATTGCATTTTTTATAATAACCAAGATATGGAAGCAGCCCAGGTGTCCATCAATTATAGAATAAATAAACAAGAAATGGTGTATTTATACAATGGAATATTAGTCTGACATAAAAAATGAAATCTTGCCATTTGCAAGAGCATGGATAAAACCAGAAGGTATTATACTAAGCAAATTAAGTCAGAGAAAGGCAAATACCATATGATTTTACTCATATGTGGAATTTAAGAAATAAGACAAAGGAACAAAAGGAAAAAAAGAGGAGAATAAGATGGGTCAGGAACCAGACTCTTAATTTTAGACAACAAATTGATAGTTACAAAGTGGAGGTGGATGGGGATGGGTTAAATAGGTGAAGGGATTAAGGAGTGCATTTGTGAGGAGCACTGGGTGATGTGTGGAGTTGTTGAATCACTATATTGTACACCTGAAACTAATAAAACGTGGGTATGTGAACAAAAAAGGAAAAAAAGTACACTAAATGGATGAGCCTGAGTAATACATAGAATTTTTGAATCACTATATTGTGCACTTGAAACAAATATAACACTGTATGTTAACTATGCTGGAATTGAAATAAAATTAAAATAAAAATTTAGAAAAATAAAACTAAAGAGTGAAAAAAAAATTAATGGTTAGTTTTCCCTCCCCCTGCCCAAAGTCTGAGGGTATTTTTTCTGATCTTTACTGTGAGAACATGGTAGAGTTCCTGGAGGTAACTCATCAAAGTGTGGGGCCTTCTTAAAATGGTACCTCTGTGAATTTTAACTCTATGGCTTATCTACACTGGTCCTCTGGCAATTTATCAATATGGCTCAAGGTTTGCTACCCTAGTACTGGTTCTTGTCAACGTTTCTGCCCATGGATTTTCACTCTAATAAATTGTGATTCTCTGTGTTTGGCTGTCTCTGCAATTTTTCAGGCAGTAATTTGCCCTTTGATCTTACTTCTCTGATGGATCTACAAAGAGTTATTGATTTTTTTTTTCAGTTTTTTCAGCTTCTTACTTTTTGTTATGATGGAGTGGGAATTTCTAAGCTTACATGCTGGACTAGAAATCAGAAGTCCCTTCATTGCTGTTTTAAGTTGCATTTCTCTGGTGAATAGTAAAGTTAAATATTTTTTCATGTTCTTATTTGCCATCTGTATATCCTTATTGGTATAATGTTCTTTCTTTATTTTTTACCTAAATTCTAAGTGAATTAAAAAAAACTATTGAGTTTTAAGAGTTCTCTATATAGTCTTGGTAATTCTTTGTTGGCGTTAGTTTGCAAACATTTTCTCTCAATCTGTAGTTTTTCTTTTCAACATCAACATCTTAATAGAGTCTTTCACACAGACAAAATATTTTAATATTTATGAGATCCAATTTATCAGTTTCCTTTTTTCATCATGTTTTTAGTGTCAAGCGTAAGAACTCTCTTGCTTAGCCCTAGATCCCATAGATTTTCTCCTTTTTTCTAAATGTTCTAAATGTTTTCTAAAAGTTTTTCATTTACATTTAAGTCCTTGATCCATTTTGAATTCATTTTATGTAAGGAGTGAAGTTTAGATCAATGTTTATTTTTACTGGCTTTTGGATACCCAATTGTTCAAAAACCTTTTTTTTTTTAAAGGCTACCCTTCTTCCATTGAATTGTTTTTGCATCTCTATCAAATAGTAAGCGGACATATATGTGTTTGACCATTTCTGAGTTCTCTGTTCCATTGATCCATGTGTCTATCCCTCTAGCAATACTGCACAGGTTTTATTACTGGGACTATATGTGGTCTTGGAATTGAATAGACTGATTCCTTCCACTTTATTTCTCTTTTTCTACTTAGCTCTTCTATGGTTTGTGTCTAGCATGTAATTCTAGAATAAGTTTTAAGCATAGTTACATAGTTAATGAATTCTTAGTTAAATTCATAGTTAATGAATTTAGAAATTATATTAAACTCATGTTATTTTGGAAGGATTGATGGCTTTACAGTATTGAGTCTTCAAATCCATGAAGCCTTAATTTGGGGCTTCTTTGATTTAGTCTATCAATATTCTATAATGTTCTGCACATAGATCCTCTACATTCTTGTTGTTTCATGTTCTTTGCAGGAATTACAAATGATATTATGTTTTTCACTTCGGTTTCCACAAGTTTATTGTTAGTATATAGAAGTGTAATTGATTTTTGTTTGTTGATTTGGTGAATTCATATTAGTTCTAGGAGTTTTTGTTTTTGGTCTTTAGATTCCTTGTGATTTTCTGCGTAGACACTCTTGTCAGCTACAAATGGAGTGAGTTTTATTTCTTCCCCTCAAATACATATTTCCCTTATTTCCTTTTATTCCTTTTTTCAGTGACTTAAATTTATATAGTATTATGTAGATTAAGAGTGATGAGAGTAGACATCTTTGCCTTTTTCTTAATATTGGGGGAAAGAATTCTGTCTTTTACTAATAAGTGTAATATTAACTATAGAATTTTGAACTTTATTAAGTTGAGGCAATTTTCCTTTACTCATAACTTGTTGAGAGTTTGATTATGAATAGATGCTGGGTTTTGTCATATGTGGGCCGTATTTTTTTTTGTATCAATTGATATAACCATATGATTTTTCTTTTTTTCTCTGTTGATATTATGAATTTAATCACTTGCTTTAAAAAAAGATTTTATTTATTTATTTATTTATTTATTTGAGAGAGAGGGAGCAAGTGAGAGGGAGCATGAGCATGGAGGAGAGGGAGAAGCAGACTCCCCGCTGAGCAGGGAACCCCCCTTCCCCCGCCACATACACACACACACACACACACCCCCAAATGGGACTTGGTCCCAGGGACCTGGGATCATGACCTTGAGCTGAAGGCAGACACTTTACCAATGGAGCCACCCAGGTGCCCCATATTACTTGCTTTTAAAATGTTAAACCAACATTTTATACTTGGAATAAATCCTACTTGGTCATGTTGGATATTCTTAAAAATACATTGTGTGATTTGCTATAATTTTGTTTCTTTTTTGTTTTTGTTTTGTTTTGTTTAAGTTCATGAGAGATGTTGGTTTTTATTTTAATTTTTTGTATTGTCTTTATCTGGTTTTGGTAATACTGGTCTCATAAAGTGAGTTGGCACTTGTTTCTTCCTCTTCTGGGAAAGATTGTATAAAGTTGGTGTTAATTGTTCTTTAAATGTTTGATGGACTTTCCCTGTGAAGCCATCTGATCCTGAGGATTTCTTTTTCAGAAACGTTTCAATTATAATGATTAACTCTCTTTAATGGCTATGGGGCTAATACCGTTGTCCA
Source organism: Vulpes lagopus (assembly GCF_018345385.1). NCBI lineage: Eukaryota > Metazoa > Chordata > Mammalia > Carnivora > Canidae > Vulpes > Vulpes lagopus. The sequence continues at coordinate 59,798,588 of NC_054831.1, forward strand.
TTTCATTTGCTTGCATTTTGGTAGATTGTAATTTTTGAAAAATTGATTGATTTCTTCTTCTAAGTTTCCTAATTTATGGGTATAAAGTTGTTTGTAAGATTCTTTTTGTTATTCTTTTAATAACTAGAGGATCTATAGTGATATCCCCTATTTCATTCCTGATATGGGTGACTCATGTCTTTTTTAAGATTTTATTTATTTATTCAAGAGAGATACACAGAGAGCAAGGCAGAGACAGAGATACAGGGAGAAGCAGGCTCCATCCCAATGTGGGACTCAATCCCAGGACCCCAGGATCATGCCCTGAGCCAAAGGCAGATGCTCAACCACTTAGCCATCCAGGCGTCCTCATGTCTTCTGTCTTTATCATTGTCAGTAAGATACCATATCTAGCAAGAGCTAGATGGTCTTCAATTTCATTGGTATTTTTTTGTAAATAAGCTTTGGTTTCTTTGTTTTCTCTATTACTTCACAAAAAACATATGGAAACCAAAATTTAAAAAAGAACATTTACAATAGATTTTCAGCCTCGTTGATTTCTATTATCTTTATTATTTCATACTTTCTGTTTATTTTGTATTTATTTTGCTCCTTTCTATCTTGTTTCTTGAGATTGGAACTTAAGTTATACTTAATTTGCAACCTTTCCTCATTTCTAATGTTAAGTGTTTAGTATTATAAACTTCCCTCTCAATACTGCATTACGATCATCCCACAAATTTTGATATATTGTGGCTTTGTTTTCAATTACTTTGTATATCTTTTTGCTTCCCTTGGGACTGCTTTCTAGTCTAAGTGGTTTTTTAAAAATGTAGTTTAATTTCCAGGTGTTTGATGATTTTCCTGTTGCATTTTTCTTTAACTGATTTCTAGTTTGATTATGGTTAAAGAACATAATCTATATATAATTCAATTATTTCACATTTATCAAGTCTATTTTGTGATCCAGGGGGTCTCCTTTGGTGATTATTCCTTGAGAACTTGGAAATAATATGTATTCTGATATTACTGGGTGGACCTTGGTCTATAAATGTCAACTTCAAATTGTTAGTTAATGATATTGCTCAGTTTTTTCAAATCATTGTTATTTTTTCCAGCAGTTCTACTAATACTTATGGCAAGGTGTTGAGATCCCCAATTATAATAGTTTTTAAAAATTTGTATATTTCATATAAAGTCCACATTTATTTTGTTTGTCCTTAGTTTGCTGGTACATTATATATATACATGCTTGGTTGGGCATGTATATATAATGTATCAGCAATATTTTATTTAATGAATCTACTTATCTACCTCATTTAAGGTCTAGTCTCTTTCTACACATAACTACATGAGTAAACATTCAGGAGACAAATGATATGAGAAGTCTTGATATTTCATCTAGTTGATGCTGAAAATCAGGATATTTAAGTGCTTTTAAAATTATGTATCTATAAAATACTATAATTTTTAATTTTTATTTTTTAAGCAATGTAGCAGCTATAGGTGCTTTTTCAAAAGGCATATTAGAAAGGATGACTTATATGAATAACTTGAAGAAGATCCATGTCTATGTGGATTTCCCACACTTATGCTATTAAATTTGATTTTCTCCTGTTAATCTGTCTCATGTTTGATTCATAGTCCTAATAGAAAAACATTGAAGGGCTGAGAAAGTTCTTCCTCCCTGACAATGTTTCTTAGGGAATAAAAATACTTAAGTAAGATTACAACTTCTGATAAAAAGATGCTGACCATCTTTATTTAAAAAAGAAACAAAAGTCTTAGATTTGTAGATAAGAGCTAAATAATATTCAACACTAATTTGCACATATATATTTAGCTACTAAATGCCATCTTTAATGTATTAAAAATATTTTTGTCTTTATGTCTTTTTGTTTTTAATGTGGTAGAATTTTATGTATATGTATATGAAAAAGTTGAATTATATTGGCAAATTTAGGCCTATACATCAAATCCAGGCAATCTCATGTTTTGTATGGCCTATAAGCCAAAGCTTTTTAAGATATGTTTTAATGGTCAAAAGAAATTTAAAAGATAATGTTTCATAGAATATGTAAATTATATGAAATTCAAATTTCAAGGTCTATAGATAAAATTTTATTGGAACACCACTTATATATTTCCATCAGAGTTGAATAGTTGTAACAGAAACTCAGAACCTGGGGCCCCTGGGTGGCTCAGCAGTTTAGTGTCTTACTTCAGCCCAGGGCATGGTCCTGGGGTCCCCAGATAGAGTCCCACATTGGGCTCCCTGCATGGAGCCTGCTTCTCCCTCTGCCTGTGTCTCTGCCTATGTCTCTGCCTGTCTCTGTCTCTCATGGATAAATAAACAAAATCTTAAAAAAAAAAAAGAAAAGAAATTCAGAAAAAAAAAAAAAAAAAAAAAGAAATTCAGAACCTGAAACATTTATCAGCTGTTTTTTATGGATAAAATGTGTTGGCCTTTGTCTTTCTTTCTTTTTTTTTTTTTTTTAAGATTTTATTTACTTATGAGAGACACACAGAGAGAGAGAGAAGCAGAGACATAGGCAGAGGGAGAAGCAGAGACATGGGGCTCAATCCCTAGACTCTGGGATCACCCCCCCCCCAAGGCAAACACGTAGCTGCTGAGCCACCCAGGTGTTCCTGGCCTCTCTGTCTTTCATGTTTTCTCTCCTATACAAGGTTAAAAAACAAACTATTAGCATTAATTTGCAAAATAATTTGCTTTATTTACTATACACAAAGACTGGTATGCTGGTATGCTGGCAACAGAACTGGAAAATGGCAAGATAATAATTCTGGTTAATGTATAACTTAATAGAGAGAGGATTTCCAAGCCCATGGAATGCCTCATGTTATACTATTGTACAAAACATTGCATCTATTTCCTTTAAAAATATCAAGTTGGTACTATTTTGTTACTTGATTAAAATTCAGAATGTAATTGAAAGAACTGATTACAATATATTTGTAAAAATATTCCATAATTTGTATGCCCAACTCATTCAAACAGGGCATTCCTCTTAATAATTAGCGTGAATTAATTAGTCTTTGCTACATTGGTGTTTTTTTTCAAAGATTTCATTTATTTATTGGAGGAGGGAGTGCACATTCACTTACACAATGGTGGTTAAGGAGAGGGAGAGACAGACTCCTCTCCATTCAGGGAGTAGATGGGGGGCTCCATCTCAGGATCCTGGGATCATGACTTGAGCCAAAGGCAAATGCTTAACCAATTGAACCACCGAGGTGCCCTCCATTGGTTTTACATGGTTTTCTGCCTTCTTTAAATATAAGCAAGTCATTTTTATTCACTAGTGTTCTGAAAAAAGAAATAAAATAAAGCAATTATAACAAAATTACCATAAGGTTACAATTGATGTAACTCTTAACTATATAATCATTATTCATCATATGCTAGAGAAAAAACACTGAAGATAGAAGATAAAGTTTCAGTCCTTAAGAATTAAAATCTTTGTTAAGGATAGGAGAAAATTACATTAAAAACACAAAGATGAAACAAAACCAAAAAGGATACCAGTTGTTTGAATGACCAGAGCAATACAAAATTTCAAGTCTTTAAACTCTTTTCCTTGCTTATTATCATATGGTCATAGTAGAAAATATTTTACAACTTGGTTGACTTAGATAAAGCATTAAGTTAGTGTTGTCTTTAGAAATATTGATTAAATATCCCACAGAAAGGTAATTTAACTATGGTGGGTTCGGGGGTTAGGGGACAAGTTGGTTCATATCGAAACATTTGCTAGTCAAAAGATGCAGACATGGCCTACTTATGCCATTTATGTCAAAATAAGAATTGTTTCCATAGATGAGAGTTCCATGTTTCAAAAAAACATGGATTTGGCAGTAGTGTTAGGAACAGCGATGCTTTTGAATAATGCTTAATAGAAAAAACAGCTTTCTAAATTCCTATACTTTTCAGGGAACAATTCAGTTATTAATAAACATTCCAAAGTTTCCATGAAGCAGAGTAACAACCATATTTTTTCAGATACATAATTTTATCTGAGTATTAGGAGAGCACAATATGTTTTCTGATACTTTAAGTTACTCATGCTTTCAGTTCACTTAAGCTAGAAAACCTGAGGTCTAAATCTTTTATTTCTAATCATCCAACATTCCCAACCCCAATAAAATAACTTTAGACTTCTGTTTCTTACTTTTTATAGATTTGCACTCACAGTTGCCTCTATCTAGCTCATTCCTTGGGCATTATTTTATTTTATGGAGTACAATCATAGCCCTCTTTGTTCTGCAACAGAGATTTGACAGTCTGCTATTTTTTTGTAACATAGTAAGATATATTGTCAGCCCCTGGGTAATAGTTATTAGTTAGTGCCAGAACTTATGTGCTGGGAATAAGATGAGGGCTTTATGTGTTTTGGCTTAGTATTTCTGTTTTGTCCACTAATGAAGCAGATTTGTTATATCTAATGTTTTTTTTTTAATTATTTATTTATTTATTTATGATAGTCACACAGAGAGAGAGAGAGGCAGAGACACAGGCAGAGGGAGAAGCAGGCTCCATGCACCGGGAGCCCGAGGTGGGATTCCATCCCAGGTCTCCAGGATCGCGCCCTGGGCCAAAGGCAGGCGCCAAACCGCTGCGCCACCCAGGGATCCCTCTAATGTTTTAAGTAGAGAACATTTTGTTTTTCCACAGAATTTAGAGTACCAATCTTGTCACTCAGTCTGAAGTAAATGTCCTTTCACTCTTGAAGGAGTATCTATTGGATTAGACTGAGCCTACAAGTCAGGATGGGCAAAAAATACTATTGATTCTGAGATCATCCAATTGGAGTAAGTTACATCTTCTGGTTCTTTCCTGTGTGGTAGAATGGAGAAATTACTTGACAAGACAGTGGTATAAATTCTGGTAATTAGCCATCTACATTGAAAGTGCTTGTTCAACACAAAGGAGTTCTGCTTCAGCAAGACTTATAAAGCTACCCAGCATTCTTATTTGAATTATCACTCCATACTATCTTGATTTCTTTTCCTTTTCTTTCTTTCTTTTTTTTTTTTTTTTTTTGGAAGCTAATCTTGGCTTTCAAACATTATTGTGACAACAAAGTATTGGCTATGTTGGACTCTGGAAAAAGTCTTTTCTCTACTGGTTTCTTATGAGTTATGACTGATGAATAGTAGAAATGAATCTCTAAATTCTGACAATTTTATCTTCTAAAGTTTCTTAGCACCTGTCCACTTTCCCACTTCCGTCCACTATACCTCAACTGTAAAGCTGCCACTTTGGCACTTGTTTGGACTTGGGTAGAGCCTTCAAACAACAAAAGATCTGTACAGTGGGGCCCCTTTCCATTTTTTTCCTCTACACTGAAGCAGAGTAATATTTGATGAAAGAAATTTGTTTATATCAACTACCTTCCCTTCTGAGAAATCCTTAATCACTTCCAATTGCTTTTATGCTATTAGAATAAAAGACCTCCCCTGCCCCATTAATCAATTACCGCAGAGTCTTCCACTTATTTGATGAATATTTATGGAGTGCTCTTCTGGCAAGATCTTTCTGATCTTGAACCTTACATTGAAAGGTGTGGGATATATGCTGTCCATGTCTCCATCCTGACCATGGGTTCCCTTGCTCACTACACAGAGATTTCTTTTCTTTTTGAAAAGATTTTAATTATTTGACAGAGAGAGCATAAGAGAGAGCAAACATGAGAAAGAGAGAGAGAGGGAATGAGCAGGATGGAGGGTTAAAGGGAGAAGCAGACTACCAACTGAGCAGGGATCCCAAAATGGGACTCTATCCCAAGACCCTGGGATCATGACCTGAGCCAAAGGTAGGTGTTTAACCTACTGAGCCATCCAGGTACCCATAAGGGATCTTTCATTCCCTTTCTTTTGCCTTGCTCTTCCTTTGTCACATGCAGTTTTTTTAAATCTTTCTACTCTTTCATTGGACCTCAGTGTCAGTGTTCCTCCTATAGGAAAGCATTCCTTGACTGTCTTAACTAGGTATCCTTGCAACTATAAGTTGTCTTAGCCAGCTGTACTACTCTATGATATTTTTATACTTGATTATGATTATTTAACTGCTATCTTACTCCACCATTTTTAAGATAAGTTTTTTGAGGTCAGAAGCCACCATCTTTGCCAGTCACTTTATTTCTGGTGCATATCACAGGGTCTGATGTACAAGAACCATCAGTAAACATTTGTTGAATGAGTGATTCCTACCCCTTAGGAATACCTTAGGGGTATTCCTACCCCATAAACATTCAGATTTTTTGTCTCCATTGACCTGCTACACCTCATTTTGACATGTTATTTATGACATATTATGACATATTATTTGCTTGTGATTTAATATTTCCTCAAGTAAACTAAAAACTCCTAGGAAAGATAAGTAAATAAATCTGTATATCTATCTATCATCTATCTATCTATCTATCTATCTATCTATCTATCTATCCATCATCTATTATCTATTATCTACGATCAAACTCTATCCTCTATCCTTACTTTATTTTTTTACATAGAACTTTTCATCATATGATATGTATCTGAGAATTCTGAATTCCTTTTGGATAGCACAATGCTAAGTCCATAATAGATATTCAATAAATTTTTATAAAATCAATAAACTAGTCCTGTTACCTTAATTTTTATATAATTAACTGAAAAACTGTATCTCATGTAGGACCTGAGTGTTTTTCTATTTTTTTATTGTAGTGTATAATATATTATACACATATAATATATTACTAAGTATAATGAAAGTATAACCTATAAACTCATCACTTGATTTAAGAAATGGATCACTGAATCTCACTTTGCCAGGGTCAGGGCAAGATGGCAGAAGAGTAGGGGTTCTCAACTCACCTGGTCTCACCAACTTACCTAGATAACTTTCAAAACATCCTGAACACCTATGGATTCGACCTGAAATTTAAAGAGAAAACAACCAGAACAATACAGAAAGAAGGGTTTTTATTTCTAGCAAGGTAGGAAGGTGAAAAAAAATAAAAAAGAATCAAGTGGGGTAGGAGACTGTGAGGAGCCGGGCTATAGCAGGGTGGCAAAAGACTCTGGGACAGGAAAGCCCAGCCCTGGAGAAGAAGGAACTTTAAAAATCCAAGCTGGATTTTCCTGGACAGAAAGGCACTTAGCAGGGAAATCGGGCAGAGTCGCAGGAGGGGCAGTGAAGCCTCCAGTTCCCTGGAGTCACTAATAGAGGAGGTGCGCCAAGGGGAAAGCACAGGGCAAACTGTGGCCCCATCTCAATAAAGGGCTGGAGCGAGCACCGAGCGGGGCATCCGGGAGAAACCATTGGGTTGGTGGGCCGGCTGTAGACAGAGGTGTCTGTACCTTGCTGCCTTTGGGAGCCACGGCCCTCGGAGTGCGGTTCCAGCAGCACAGGGCCCGGGATTCCAGGGCACCAAGCGAACAAAGCCCACGATCCTGCACTCCCCCTGGGACAGATGGAAATGGGGAGGGCACAGGACAGAGAGGACTCTCCTGCCATTCAGCACCCCTAAGCTGTGCAGATCCCTAGATTCTCCCCCCACCCCCTCCCGGGGGAGCATCTAAGCCAAAGCAAACTGGGAGACTGCATTAGTTACTACTGGGGAGCTGACTCCAGAGCTGGGGATCTGGCCACCACCATTGTTGTTGTTCTTCCTTGTTTCACTTTGTGCCTGGGGTAGGCAGGGCCACCAGGGAACAAAGGTCTCACAAGTAAACAAAGTAAACGGCTCCCACGGAGCACTGTACCCAGGAGGGGGTGGGGCATCTCCCCCAGGTACACACACCTGAGAATCACCACAACAGACCCCTTCCCCAAAACACAAGCTGGAAGAATATAGGATGAGCAAGTTCTTTACTGAGCAGCTCTGGAAAGGTCCAGGGGCAGTCAAGGGACTTACAATATATCGAAATAGAGGGTCCTCTGCTTTTACAAATTTTTTTTCCTTTTTCCATTATAACTCGTTTTTATATCAGACTAAAAATTTCCAATATTTTTTCTCTTTTTCCACCTTAACTACAATATTTTACCACCTCCTCATTTTTAAGTTTCTTGCTTTTTGACTTTCATATTTCTATAATCACATGTCTTAGATAAATTTCTTACTTCTGGATTCCCTTCAACATCCTCAATTTTGGGAGGAACACAAGATATGAGTTTTTGTTTTGTGTTTTTTGTTTTCTCTGTCTTGTTTTGTTCTACAATGGTGGAAGTTACTACCTTCTAAAACAAGACCGGCATGCACCCACAACCAAGTGGAATACCATGCTGGTTCATTCTGTGAGATTTTATTCTCTCTTCATGCCCATTCTGCCCTCCTCTTTTATCTTGTTTATGTTTTGATGGTCAATGTTGGGGCTTTCTACAAGTATTACTGGTTTATATAAATTTTGGATTGAGCATCTCTTAATACACAGAACTTAATACACTCAGAATCAAGAGGATCACCCTCTAGAACCCCTCAGGTATACTACATTCTCCCTTCACTACAACTTCTTCACCACCAACACATCCCACTCCCCCATCCCGTTGTTTTTCTTTTTTTCTCTTTTTCCTTTTTATTTTTTTTTCTCTTCTTTTTTTCTTTTTCTCATTTTTTTCTTCTTTAGGATTTTTGGACTTCTAGCATTTGATACTTTGTTTTAAAATTTGTCTTTCAAAAACAAATTTGTTTCACTTTAGTGGTCCTTTTGTTTTATTTTCTTCTGATCTTTGTTTTTCATTTTCTAGTCTCTGACCTCGACACACTCATCTAGGCTGAAATTTACTTAAATCATGATTGATATTCATAACTCAGCTTGCTCATACAGCCACTCTTCATTGAGAAAAATTACTAGATGGAAGAACTCACCACAAAGAAAGAAGCAGAAACAGGACTCTCTGCCACAGAGTTACAGAATATGGATTACAATTTGATGTCAGAAAGCCATTCAGAAGCACAAATATAAAGCTACTGGTGGCTCTAGAAAAAAGCATAAAGGACTCTAGAGACTTCATTACTGCAGAACTTAGATCTAATCAGGCTGAAATTAAAAATCAATTAAATGATATGCAATCCAAACTGGATATCCTAATGGTTAGTGTTAAAGAGGTGGAAGAAAGAGTGAGCTACATAGAAGACAAGTTGATGGTAAGGAAGGAAGCTGAGGAAAAAAAAAATAGAAAGAAAAACAATTAAGAGACCATGAGGAAAGGCTTAGGGAAACAAATGAAAGCCTCAGAAGGAAGAATCTACCTATAATAGGGGTTTCATAAAACGCCAAGAGATGGAGGGCCAGAAAGTGTATTTGAACAAATCATAGCTGATAACTTCCCTAATTTGGGGAGGGAACCAGGCATTCAGATCCAGGTGTTAGAGAGAACCTCCTCCCCAAAAATCAATAAAAACCATTCAACACCTCTGGATTTAATAATGAAACATACAAATTCCAAAGATACAGAGAAAATCCTTAAAGCAGTGAGAGACAAGATATTCTTAACTTACATGGGGAGAAAATATCAGATTAACAGCAGACCACTCCACAGAGACTTGGCAGGCCAGAAAGGGCTCACATGACATATTCAGGGTCCTAAATGAGAAGAACATGTAGACAAGATTGCTTTATCCAGCAAGGCTCTCGTTCAGAAAAGAAGGAGAGATAAAGAGCTTCCAGGATAGGCAGAAATTATAGAATATGTGACCACCAAACCAATTCTGCAAGAAATATAAGGGGGACTCTAAAAGAGAGAGGAAGCCCAAAGAAACAATCCACAAAAATAAGGACCTCATAGCTACTATGATGACACTAAATTCAAATCTTTCAATACTTATTCTGAACCTGAATAAGCTAAATGATCCTATCAAAAGATGCAGGGTTTCAGACTGGATAAAAGAGCAAGACCCATCTATTTACTGTCTACAAGAAACTCATTTTAGACCTAAAGACACCTCCAGCCTGAAGATGAAAGGGTGGAGTAACATTTACCATTCAAATGGTCCTCAAAAGAAATCTGGAATAGCAATCCTCATATCAGATAAATTAAAGTTTATCCCAAAGACTGTAGTGAAAGATGAAGAGGGACACTATATCATAATTAAACGGTCTAGCCAACAAGAAGGCCTACCAATCATGAGTATACATGCCTCTAATGTGGGAGCTGCCAAGTTTATCAATCAACTGATAACCAAAGTAAAGAGACACTTGGATAATAACGCTCTACTAATGAGAGACTTCAACATGGCACTTTCTGCAAATGATACCTCTTCTAAGCAGAACATCACCAAAGAAAGAAGAGATTTAAATGATACACTGGACCAGATTGATGTCAGATACATGCAGAACTTTACATCACTGAATAAACACAACTGAATAAACATTCTTCTCAAGGGCACATGGAACTTTCTCCAGAATAGACCACATACTGGGTCACAAATCAGGTCTCCAATAATACCAAAATATTGTAATTGTCCCCTGCATATTTTCAGAACACAATGCTTTGAAACTAGAACTGAATCACAAGAAGAAATTTGGAAGAAACTCAAACACATGGAGATTAAAAAGCATCCTGCTAAAAGATGAAAGGGTCAATAGAGAAGAATTAAAATGATTCATGGAAACTAATGGAAATGAAGATACAACTGTTCAACATCTTTGGGATACAGCAAAAGTAGTCCTAAGAGGGAAATACATCGCAATACAAGCCTCGCCCAAAAATTCTGAAAAAACTCAAATATACAAGCTAACCTCGCACCTAAAGGAACTGGAGAAAGAACAGCAAATAAAACCAACATCAAGTAGAAGAGAAGAGATAATAAAGAATCCAGCAGAACTCAATAATATAGAGACCAGAAGAACTGTAGAACAGATCAACAAAATCAGGAGTTGGTTCCTTGAAAAAATTATTGAGATAGATAAACCCCTAGCCAGTCTTATTATAAAGAAAAGAGAAAAGACATAAATTAATGAAATCATGAATGAAAGGGGAAAGATCACAACCAATACCAAGGAAATACAAAAGGATTCAAAAAAGTATTATGAGCAGCTATATGCCTATAAATTAGGCAATCTAGAAGTGGATTTCCAGAAACCACAAATTACCAAAACTGGAACAGGAAGAAATAGAAAACCTGAAAAAGCCAATAACCAGTGAGGAAAATGAAGCAGTCATCAAAAAACTCCCAAGACACAAAAGTCCAGGGCCAGATAGCTTCCCAGGGGAATTCTATCAAACATTTCAAAAAGTAACAATACCTATTCTACTAAAGCTGTTCCAAAAGATGGAAAAGGACAGAATAAATACTTCCAAAAGCATTATATGAGGCCAACATCACCTTAATTCCAAAACCAGACAAAGATCCCACCAAAAAGGAGAATTAAACACCAATATCCCTGATGAACACAGATGCAAAAAATTCTCAACAAGATACTAGCCAATAGGATCCAACAGGACATTAAGAGAATTACTCACCATGACCAAGTGGGATTTATCCCTGGGATGCAAGGCTGGTTCAACACTTGTAAAACAATCAGCATGATAGATCATATCAACAAGAGAAAAAATAAGAACCATAATCCTGTCAATAGATGCAGAGAAAGAATTTAACAAAACACAGCATCCATTCCTGATCAAAACTCTTCAGAGTGTAGGGATAGAGGGAACATTCCTCAACATCTTAAAAGCCATCTACGAAAAGCCCACAGCAAATATCATTCTCAATGGAGAAGCACTGGGAGCCTTTCCCCTAAGATCAGGAACATGACAGGGATGTGTACTCTCACCACTATTATTCAACATAGTACTGGAAGTCCTAACCTCAGCAATCAGGCAAAAAAAAAAAAAAAAGAAATAAAAGGCTTTCAAATTGGCAAAGAAGAAGTCAAACTCTCCCTCTTCACAGATGACATGATACTATACATAGAAAACCCAAGAGTTCACCACAGGATTGCTAGAACTCATACAGCAATTTGGCAATGTGGCAGGATATGCAATCCAAGAGTGGCATTTCTATACACTAACAATGAGATTGAAGAAAGAGAAATTAAGGAGTCAATCCCATTTACAATTGTACCCAAAGCATAAGATACCTAGGAATAAACCTAAGCAAAGAGGTAAAGGATCTATACCCTAAGGACTACAGAACACTTTTGAAATAAATTGTAGAAGACACAGAGATGGATAAATCCCCCATGTTCATGGATTAGAAGAATAAATATTGTAAAATTTTCTGTATTACCCAGGTCAATTTACACTTTCAGTGCAATCCCTTTCAAAATACCATGGACTTTCTTGATAGAGTTGGAACAAATAATCTTAAGATTTGTGTGGAATCAGAAAAGACTCCAAATATGCAGAGGAATATTGAAAAAGAAAACTACGGCCGGGAGCATCACAATGCCAGATTTCAAGTTGTACTACAAAGCTGTGATCATCAAGACAGTGTGGTACTGACAAAAACAGACACATAGATCAATGGAACAGAATAGAGAACCCAGAAATGGGGTCTCGACTCCATGGCCAACTAATATTCAACAAAGTAGGAAAAAATATTTACTGGAAAAAGGACAGTCTCTTCAATAAATGTTGCTGGGAAAATTGGACAGCCACGTGCAGAAGAATGAAACTAGACCATTCTCTTTCACCATACACAAAGATAAACTCAAAATGGAAGAAATATCTAAATGTGAGACAAGAATCCACCAGAATCCTAGAGGAGAACACAGGCAACACCCTTTTTGAACTTGGCCACAGCACTTCTTGTAAGATACATCTATGAAGGCAAGGGAAACAAAAGCAAAAATGAACTAATGGGACTTAATCATGATAAAAAGCTTATGTACTCCAAAAGAGACAGTCAACGAAACTAAAATACAGCCTACACAATGGGAGAAGATATTTGCAAATGACAGATTAAGGGGTAGTATACAAGATCTATAAAGAACTTATTAAATTCATCATCCAAGAAACAAACCATCCAATCATGAAATGGGCAAAAGACATGAACAGAAATTTCACCAAAGAAGAGCTACACATGGCCAGCAAGCATATGAGAAAATGCTCTGCATCACTTGCCATCAGAGAAATACGAAAATCACAATGAGATACGACCTCACACCAGTCAGAATGATGAAAATTAACAAAACAGGAAATAACAAATGTTGGTAGGAATGTGAACTGGTACAGCGACTCTGTAAAACTGTGTGGTAGTTCCTCAAAGAGTTAAAAATAGAGCTACCCAGGAATTACCTGGGGTAAATACCCAGGAATTGCCCTACCGGGTATTTACCCCAAAGATGCTGATGCAGTGAAACGCTGGAATACCTGCACCCCAAGCAATGTCCACAATGTTCACAGCAGCAATGTCCACAAACCCAAACTGTGGAAGGAGCCTCGGTGTCCATCGAAAGGTGAATGGATAAAGAAGATGTGGTCTATATACACAATGGAATATTGCTCAGCCATCACAAAGGACAAATACCCAACATTTGCTTCGACGTGGATGGAACTGGAGGGCATTATGCTGAGTGAAGTAAGTCCACCAGAGAAGGACAATTATTATATGCCTTCAATCATACGTAAATATAAATAATAGTGAATGTTTTGTAGGGAAAAGGAGAGAAAATGAGTGGGAAAAATTAGAGAGGGTGACAAAACATGAGAGACTCCTAACTCTTGGAAACGAACAAAGGGTAGTGGAAGGGTTGGTGGGTGGGGGGATGGATTAAGTGGGTGATGGGCCCTGAGGGGGGGCACTTGACGAGATGAGCACTGGATATAATACTATATGTTGGCAAATCAAACTCCAATATATATATTTATATATATTATATATAAAAAATAGTTCACTGACAGTGAAGTTCCGTGTGTACTTCTCATTTCATTCCATGGCCCTGGTTGTGATGTAAGTCCTCCTAAAGTGAAATTGCTTGGAGTTTGTTTATAATTTTATTCCACATGTTCTTAGAAAATGTACATTTTATTTTGTGCTTTTAAATTTTTATAAATGGTATACTGATGTTATAAAATGTTCATTGGTTTCTTGCTTTCTAAGAGTCACTCATGTTGAAATCCTATATTAGTATTCTGTCAAAAAACAAAATATATTTATTTGCTTTCTGGGCAAGGTTAAAAATACAAAATGATCATATTAAGGCAGCATAATTCATTGAATAAGAGGAGAGAGACAATCAGATGTCCTGTGTTCAAATGTAGATTTCATTCTTTACTACCTGTGTAACAATAGTCACATCTAATATATTTTCTAGTGTCTCTATATGTTCATTTGTAAAATGGAGATATAATCATATTTACTTCATAGGTTGTGAGAATTATACAAGCAGATCCATAAACATTACATAGACCAGGGCTAGGTATAGAATGGACATTATCTAAATATTAGCTGCTTTTATTGTAATCATTTTTATCTTTAAGCATAATCATCATCATCATCTTCATCAAATAATATTGTCTTAATCTCTGCTGTATGTATAATGTTTCTTAGATTTCTACCTAAGTAGTTTGTATTTTTGATGCTACTGAAATAGTACTATTAGAAATTATTTATTTGATTATTTCTAGTATAATAATATAGATCATTTTTGTATATTTACCTTGTATCCTGTGATTTTACTAAATTCAATTGTGAATTCTAATGGTTTTCTTTGGGGTTTTCCACCTAGACAATCATTTGTTCTCTATGAATATGGAGAAAATTTTGTTTTTTCTTTTCAAATCTGTTTTTGTTTCATTTTTATACGTTATCACTTTCAGTACGATGTCAAATAAGAATGTGAGAGTTGACATCTTTATCTTGTTCTTCATTTTATAAAGTCAATGGTAGATTTTTTTAATAGATGCCCTTGATGTTGTTCAGGAGATTCACTCTCTTAGTTTACTGAAAGTGTTTGTCATCAATGAATATTGAATTTTCTCAAATGCTTCTTCTCCTTTGTGTTTTTTTTTTTAAGATTTTATTTATTTATTCATGAGACACAGAGAGAGAGAGGCAGAGACACAGGCAGAGGGAGAAGCAGGCTCATGCAGGGAGCCCAAAGTGGGACTCAATCCTAGGTCTCCAGGATCATGCCCTGTGCCAAAGGTGGCACTAAATCTCCGGGCCACTGCAGCTGGCCACTTCTCTTTTGATTGATTGATCATTTAATTTTTATTCTTTAGTTTACCAATATTAAACTACATTGATCTTTAAATGTTAAACTAGCCTGAATTTCCAAGATAAACTCAACTCAGTCATGAGTTGACTGAGTATATATATGACATATATATATGACATGAGTATATAACAAATACTCTTTGTTATATGTTGCTGACTTGATTTGCTAATATTTTGTAGAAGATTTTTGTGTCTATGTTCATGAAGAGTGTTTATTTGTAGTTTTCTTTAATGTGTTTGGTGTATTTTGGTATTAGGATAATGCTGGCATTATAAAATAAGTTGGAAATTTTCATTTTCTTGTCTAATTTCTGGAAATAATTGTGTAGAATTTATATTTTTTCCCTTAAATGTTTTGTATATATTATTAGTGATATCACTTAGCACTGGAAGATTTTTTATGTTTTTGTTTCTTAGTGGGAACATTTTTTAACTAATATTTAAAGTTAAATAATAAATCCTTCATATTATCTATTTCTGGAACTCCTGGGTGGCTCAGTGGTTGAGCATTGCCTCGGCTCAGGGCATGATCCCAGAGTCCCCAAAACGAGTCCCATGTCAGGCTCCCTGCAAGGATCCTGCTCTCCCTCTGCCTGTGTCTCTGCCTCTTTCTGTGTCTCTCATGAATAAATTAAAAAAATCTTTAAAAAAAATGATCTATTTCTTCTTCAGTAAATTTTGTTATTTTATATCATTAAAGAAACTCATCTAATTCATCTAAGTTATCTAACTGTCTAATTTCCAGGCCTGGAGTTGTTCTTAGCATTTTCTTATTAGACTTTTATTTCTAGTGTCTATAGTGATATTACTTCTTTCATTTTTGATAATGGTAATTTGTATTTTCTATCTTTATTTCTTGAATAGTCTGGCTAGAAGTTTATTATTTATGTTGACATTTTTAAACAACCAGATTTCAGTTGCATCTTTAAATTATTTTTTCTATTTTATTAGTTTATGTTATGTGTTTTCTTACTTTTGCTTCCTTTGGGTTCATTTTACTCAACTGTTTCTACATTTTTAAAATGTAAGCTTGTTTTATTGATTTGAGACTCATTTTATCTCCTGTGCTAATTTAGTGTTACAGATCTTTCTCTATGCACTTCTTTAGCTGTGTCTCACCATCTTTTTTTAATTGTTGAGAGATATTGTATTATTTATTTTGAAAATTAGGCCAAGGATAACCCTGTTTTGGAATGGAGGATTATAACTTTACAGTCTACTAAGAGATTTCTTTTTTAAAGAAATGTCCTACAAGGTCTTTTCTTGTTATATAACAGTATCTGTAGCTAGCATTCACAGTCTAGCCTAACATCATATTACATGTAATAGAGAAATTCACCTGCCAAGTTTTGGGTGTACCTTGAAATAAACTTGCATATCTTCACTCTAAGACATTTTGTCATCTGTTCTTCCATGAGAGAACTAAGGGAGGGCACAGCAAAATCCTGCCCAGTCAGGAAGTTGATGGTTTCTGATATTTTTCTGAGACCTTTCTCTGAAAGTTAGGGGAGGATCTGCCATTGCAATATCAGCACTACCTGCAGCGATTTTTGTAGATTAACCCAGTGGATTATTGTGATTGTAGAAAATAAACTCCTCTACATAATGCAAAACTTTTGACATACTCAAAGTTGTATAGAGAAAAGTCTCTCTGTTTCTGGTAAACACTTGTGGCATTTACAGGTGCTATTTTGCAACTTACTCTAGTTAGCCACAGCTGTTTCCTCTGTAAACTTTAATATGGTTTACAGAGCTGGCTCAATTTGTTCTAGAATCTAGGGTCTGAAATCAAGGAGTTGGTAGGAATGGTTCCTTCTGGAAGCTTTGAGAGAGAAACAATCATATGTATTTCTCCTCACTTCCAGTTGTGGTAATCCTTGGCATCTCTTGGTTGTAGGTGCATCATTCCAATCTCTACCTCCATCTTCACATCACCTTCTTCCCCCTCCATATCCCATTTGTGTCTCTATGTCAAATTTTGACACATTGTACTTATAGTTTTATTTGGCTCAAAATATTTTCTAATTTTCACACATTTAGGATATTTATCTGAAACCTGTTGTGATCAATTCTTAGTTTATTTCTGTTACAGTTTCTGAAACATTTTTATATTTCTAATATTAATATGTAATCCTACCATTTTATTTGGAAATTTTATTTATTTGTTCTTTTTTTGTTTTGTTTTTTGGTTCTAATTTTACCCTCTTGCCTTTGTTTAGGATCTGTCATTTTCTTTTTTCTGATTTTGTTTTTCCACTGTGTTTGGACAATGTAATTTCTTTTAAAATCTTTTGATCATTGCCAATACAATTGTATTATTCTTTATATACTTTATACTTTATAAAGTCTAAAATTAATAGAATTTTTACCCTTTCCTTGAACAATAAAAGGATCTTATGATATTTTAATTCTGGTCACCATTCTCCTCCCAGTTCTACACAGTAATGCTATCTAGACTTAAACTCTGGAAACTTAAAAAATCCAACAAATTAAACATTAATATAATTGATTTATATAACGACTATTTGTTTATTCTTACCCACATTTTAAATAATTTAATGTATTCACAATTCCTTCCGGAATTCAAGAATTTCCTTCCAGAGTTATTTTTCTTCAATATTTTTATCCTTTACATATTCTTTTCTTCAATATTTTTATCCTTTACATATTCTTTTAGTGAGGGTGATCTATAGGTGATTGTTGGAGTTTTCATATGGTCCCTACTAAGTTATGCACTTTTTTGCCTCCCCGTGTTCTGACAATTGAGAAAGGCATTTGGATACATATAAAAGGACACAATATGTTCTTCACTAGCTAGGGAGGCTATATAACAGTGGGCAGAGGTGATGTCTTTAGAGTAGCTGAACAGAAGATATGCTTTCTGTGGTTAGTTCACTCCTAAGCAATAAAAGAGATTCACTCTGTAAAGATGTTGCTCTTAAATTTTCCTGAATGTTCTTGATTAAAGAGGTCCAGATTTGTGCTAGTTTATATCTCTTTGGAGGAAGCTCTTATGAGTGACATGTCATGAGAGAGCGAATAGTGTTTCTAATTAATAATAATAAACTCTCTAAGTTTTTGTTTGGTTTGGTTTTGTTTCTTCAGTTTTAGAATAATTGTGTTTTGTAAATACAGCTCTAGTTTGATAGTTGTTTTCTCTTAATATGTGGAAGATATTTTACCACTATCTTTTGTCTTTTATTACTGCTTTTGAGAAATAGGTAATCAAAATTTTTTTTTTTTTTTAGTTTATTGTAGGTAAATTGTGTTTTTCCTCTGGATGTATTTTTTAAAATTTTATTTTTGTTTTTCATGGTTTTCACTTAGACTGAAATTCTAAATATGTATGTCCTGATATGTATCTTGCTATTAATACTTTGGATATTTTAATGGAGAATTTATATCTTTCTTAAATTCTGGATAATTTTCAGCCATTATTCCATATTATTTATTTGTCATTCATCAATACAAAGCTCCATTATTCTTTCTTTTTTTTTTAAGATTTTATTTATTTATTTGACAGGGAGAGAAAGAGAGCACAAGTAGAGGAGTGGCAGGCAGACGGAGAGGGAGAAGTAGGAGAAGTAGGCTCCCCATTGACCTGGGAGCCTGATGCAGGGCTCCGACCCAGGACCTTGAGATCATGACCTGAGCCAAAGGCAGATGCTTGACTCACTGAGCCACCTATGTGTCCCCAAAGCTCCACTTTTCTTTACCATTCCTTCATGATTTTCTATTCTTTTTTTGCTTTTGGTGTCATGTTAGATGCAGTTTTCCAGTTTTTTACTTCTTGTTTATTCACCTCCCTTTAATTATATCTGATCAGCTAATTAACTTTTATTTTAGTTTTAAATTTCACTATATATATATATATATATATATATATATACATATATATATATATATACTTTCACACTCATACATAAATAAAAATTTGATTTTTTAAATCTTTTTCTTATGAATTTTAAGTTAGAACAGGATTCAGTGGGAATATCTCATCTCCATTTAACCTGGCATTGGCTGGGTCAACACAACTATGGTGGTAATATTTACTTTTTTTTCCCTAACTGTAGATTTTTCTTTGCACAGGTGTCCCCATAGGACAGCTTAACTTCCTCACAGTGTTATGTATGAATTTCAAGAAAGTGTGCCAAGATATAGAAAGTGAAAGTTTTGAGTTTTGTAAGGCCTGGGTTCAGACACTAGCACAGTATCACCTCCACTGGTCAAGCAATCAGAGCTCAAACTCTAGGAGAAAACTTTAACTCCATCTCTCAAAAAGAAGAGAGATCTTTAAGGATATGTTTCAAATCTCTACAGATGCACTGATAGGATACTATTCATTCTGGACTTTGAAAATCATAGAAAAGCAGAATAGAGGAAACTTTTTTAGAAACTTCAAAAAGACAGAATTGCTAAAAGTAGCACTATTGTCTGAAATAATGACCCTGATGGCTCACTTTGAGCTCTATAAATAATGATCAATATACATAATTCTACGTAACTTTGTCACTGCCAGAGCATCTCTCTCTTCCTTTTTGTCTTATGTGATAGTCTACCCTTTTTTTCTAAAAAAAAATATCTTATTTATTTATTCATGAGAGACACAGAGAGCAAGAGAGGCAGAGGGAAAAGCAAGCTCCATGCATGGAGCCAACATGGGACTTAATCTCAGGTCTCCAGGATCACGCCCTGGGCTGAAGGTGGTGCTAAACCGCTGAGCCACCAGAGCTGCCTACCCTTTTTAAAACAAGTGTTTATACATATGTATAAAAATATTTTAGTTTTGTTTCTTCAAGAACATTTTAGCATCCCTAGGAACTCAGAGAATGTATGCTGATTGATTGGGGAAACATCAGCACAGACAATATAACATAACCTTTAAATAAAGAGATCCATTCTTGAATGAGTGAAAAATAGCAATATATACAATTTGACCAAAAAGTTCGTTTTTGTCATGAAATACTTATAAAATTTTCTGTAGACTTGCCACTAGAACTCTTTGATATTTATGAGTCCTATTAAAATTTTTAAAAGGTACAGTTTCTCCCAGGCAGCCGTTTTAGGGTCTTAGGAATGAATGGTTTTATGTCCAGATGAAATTTTCTAATTTCGTTTTAGTCTGCCTTCTTTTACAATACAGCCTCTTGAGTTGGGAATTAAAGTACTAAATTTCATCTTGGACTTCATGTTTTCACTAAATTAAAGATGACTTTACAGTTGTCCTGCTGACAGGGCTTCAGAGACACAATTATAAAAAGGCAGTCAGTTGGTTGCATGATCAGGGAAAGCAAAACAAGGCTTTAGTGCAATTTAAAGCTGAGCATCCTGAAAAGAGCTCTCTGGAAATGACTCATAAATAATTTCCAACAGGGCTCCAGTCAAATGATGACAAAAATCTTTTAAGTCCCAAATATGTGCAAATGAATCCCAATTTGGCCTTGAATTATGCTTTTCCTTTTATTTGATTCATTTTGAAAGTCAGCATAGTGTCATCATTGTTTCTTTCAAAAGTAGCAAATATATCTAAACTTGGACATATGGAATTATGGTGCTTCTGGTAGATGAATTAATCCCCCCAAAGCTTGAGAACTTAAAAGCCAAACTTTTGGCATATTTTCAGCTAGACTCTGAGGCATCAGACTAAGTGGATCTTAATTTAAATGCATGGATGTAAATCTAATAGAGAAGGCTATTTATACATATTATAAATTATTGGTGAACAGTGCATGAAATACAGTCTGAATTATCCATTGAAAACCCACATTCAGGTATTCAGAGTGGAGTATTATGACTTGTTATGTATTCTTTGCCTAAGCATTCTTTCTCCATGGAAGGAGAAACACACATTTCCATATGCTAATCTAACCAGGTAGAAAATTACTTTGCAGACACACTGACAGATGAAGGCTATTTCTCCATGCACAATGACACCACTGTTCAAGTTTTGTTTTATTTGAGATTTATTTGCCTATTAAACTCTGGTTCTCTTACATAATTCTTTGTTAATCTGATATCATGTTCAAGATAAAAGTTTTTCCTATTTCTCAACCTTTTACTTAAGTTAGAACACTTGGAAACTGGCTTTGACTTTCTTTCTTTATCTACTTCCACCCATGCATCCTAAATCCTTTTGACTTTGCCTCCTAAGTGTTTTTAAAATCAGTCATTCATTATCAATTTCTTCTGCCACTAACCTAGTTCAGCCTGTTCTCATCTTTTGCTTGGGACCAATGCAACAGGCTTCTTGCATGTCTCCTGGCTTTCAGATTCTCCTCAGTTTTTAAAATATATCCTTGCCACTGTAGTGAGCATTACCTTTTAAAAAGGCAAATCTATTCTTGTATATTCATTTATGAAGGCATTGATATTTCCTATTATGTACCACTGAATAAAATCATTAGAATGTAAAATCACATTCATTTATGAAGGCATTGATATTTCCTATTACATACTACTGAGTAAAATCAGTAGCTGCCTAGGCTAGGTCATATCTTTCCAGTCCTATTTGTTGCCAGCTTCAATTATGTATCATGCCATGTAGATTATTTGCAGTTTCCCACACATTTGAGATTTGGCTCATGTTCTCCTTGGCATTGTATCTCATTCTACCCTATTTGACAAGTGTCCTATTCATCTCTCAAGTTTAAACTTCAGATCACCTTATTCCAAAGTCTTCTTTGAGGTAAAACAAGCTATTCCAATTTTAGCTTCTTTTTTCTTTTTATGCTTTCAGTATTTTCATATACGATGCATAGTGTTGTCTAGCCTTATTAAACACTTCCTAGTTAACTACCAATGTTTTAGTTCAGGCTGCTATAACAAAATACCATAGACTCCGTGGCTTAAACAACAGAAATTTATTTCTCATAATTCTAGAGACTGAGGAGTCTATAATGAAGGTGCCATCAAGGGAGGTTTTATTATGAGAGTTCTTTTGGCTTATAAGTGTTCATTGTCTTATAATGTGCTCACCATGACCTTTTCTTTGGAGCTCAGAGGGAGACCAAGCTCTGTCATGTCTCTTCTTTTAAGAACATTAATCGCAACATGAGGGATCTTACCTTCTTAATTGAATTACCCTATTTGCCTCCCGTATGGTCCACCTCTAATTACCATAACACTGGGGATTAGGGAATCCACATATGAATGGGGGAGCACAAATATTCAGTCCATTGCATACAGCAACCTCACCTTTGAATCATCTTTTAGCAGATCATAGAATTTTAGAGTGATATTTATTTCCAGCACTTGAGCATATTATTGCATTTCTCCTGGCTTCTACTGTTGCCTTTGAGAAGTCTTCAGCTGAAATCAGTTCCTCATAAAAGGACTTATTGTGAGTCATCAGCCCTAATATTCTAAATAGCTTGGGTGGGGTGGGGGATGAATGCCTCAATTCTGGTGCAGGGGTCTTTTTTCTTTTCTTAAGATTTTATTTTATTTATTTGAGAGAGAGAGAGAGAGCACATGCATGCAGGAAGGGGGAGTGGCTAAGGGAGTGCAGGGCAGTGGGGGAGGGGGCTGGACAAGCAGATGCCACACTGAGCACAGAGACCCACATAGGCTCCACTCAGGGCTCAATCTCAGGGCCCCTAGATCATGACCTAAGCCAAAACTAAGAATCAAATGCTCAACAAACTGGGCCACCCAGGCACCCCTGGAGCAGGGATCTTGATGACATACCATACCATCCACTAAAATAAACAATCTATTATAAGGAAAAAAGTAGGGAAGGAAGAAGAGGTGGAGAGAAACTCTAGCTAATTGTTTTATATTAAAGTTAGAGTTTGAGTCATTCTGAAAAGACTCTTCTGCCAGGAGTCTTTAGCACAGTGACCAAATATAGTAATTTAAAAAATTCTTTCATTTTCTAAAAAGTGCAATATTATTTTCTCTCTCATCTTTAGTGCCTCAACCAGCCATTGAAGCAGCATAGGATTAGTTATTTATACCATTATTTAGCAGAGGGCATATTTTATTTTCATATGAACTCAAAAGGGAAGGCTTATGATAATGCTTGTAACCCCATTAAACTGAAAGGTTTAGACTTTAAGGAGAAGACAGTTCCTCATTAGTGAAGCTTGGATAACCTCAGGATACTTGGCTTATTTAATTATTCCATTCAGTCCGGGAAATTTCCATGGAAGAAACTCTAATACTGGTATCTCATTATTTCTGTGAAGTAGAATGGGAGGAAATACTTTCTTGAATAGACAGTGCAGTGGATGGCCAAAAGATGGTTATATCACCAAAATTTTTCATATTCTCTCTTATGCTGGGCTGACAACTGTGCATATTCTATGATCACTAACCATGAATATTTATTGTATGTTGCAGTATGTAGAGTTTATCTTCTGATTTATACCCCACTGCTTTCATAAAGGATTTGAGACAATTATACAAACATGATTTTTTAACATTTAAATGAACTTGAGTAAGAGAATCAATCAGTGTGAAAGTTAATATACAAAATGCCCTTCTCATAGCTTGACACAGTTAATAAAGGTAGATCTCCTAACAGCTCTAGGCTTCCTGATGACTTATGATAAGAGAAAATCTAACAGGTATGAAATTATATTATGCTTTGGATAATGACAGGTAGCTATTTTCCAGGTACAGAGTTTTGCTAAAAGAAAACCGTCATGGATTGTCATTTCCAAATAACACCCGAAAACAAAAAATGGAGAGAGAGTTGATATCCTACATTATCTAAGATGCTATGCTAGCAATATGAATTTATATAATATTTTTCCCATTAAATAGGAACTTAAAAACTGGTTAGGCAAGTAGGTAAAAAGGATAAGAGAAGGATAAATGGTGACTTTCCTGTTAAAATGACAAATAGATAACAACAAATAATTCCCTTCACAAACATCATAGAGGTAACAAAATACAGAATTATAGGGATGCCTGGGTGGCTCAGCAGTTGAGCATCTGTCTTCAGCTCAGGATTTGATCCCTGGGTCTGGGATTGAGTTCCATATCAGGCTCCTTGCAGAGAGCCTGCTTCTCCCTCTGCCTCTGCCTCTGCCTCTGCCTCTGCCTCTCTCTGTGTGTCTTTCATGAATAAATATATAAAATCTTTTAAAAACCCCAAAATACTAAATTATAAAAGCACTGCAAAAATTGAGTAAATATTATAGGGTAGATGTAGCTGTACTGAGAAAATTACTGTGCCTAAGCAACTCTTCCAGTTCTATAACCCAAAGTAGAACAAAGAATAAAATTGGAAAGTGTCATTGTCCATTGTCAATTGGACAATGTCCAATTTATCCATTATCACTTTATATATATTCTACTTTGTAAAATGCATTGCCTGTATCAAGAAAAGTTGATTGATACTCATGTATTTCCTTTGACCTTTCTCAGTTATCTGTTCCTCTCTAACCATACTCACCTGTCCTTAGATTATGAATTAATCTTACTTTGGTTGTCTATGGAAAGACGCCTGTGTTTCTTGTACCACATCTTTTATATAGGTGCAGAATTACTGTTTCAAAAGTCTCAGGTCAACCTTCACAACAAGTTGAAACTCAATGTGGCAACAAAACTCTGTGGCAGCTCTTCCTTCCTTTCTTCTTTCTTTCTTCCTTCCTTCCTTTCTTTCTTCCTTCCTTTCTTTCTTTCTTTCTTTCTTTCTTCTTCTTCTTCTTCTTCTTCTTCTTTCTTTCTTTCTTTCTTTCTTTCTTTCTTTCTTTCTTCTTTCTTTCCTTCTTCCTTTCTTTTAGATTTTTATTCATTTATTTGAGAGAGAGGGAGAGAGAGAGAGAGCATGAAGCAGAGGGAGAAGCAGACTCCCTGGTTAGCAGGGAGTCAGACTCAGAGCTCGATACCAGAGTCCCAGGATCATGACCTAAGTCAAAGGCAGACATTTAACTGACTGAGCCACACAGGGACCCCGTCTGTGGAAGCTTTTCTAACCTCATGATCAAGATTATTCTTTTGCAACTTGTGCTGTAATATAAATTTTCATGAAAACTTTCATATTTCTGGGTCATTGCATATGCTATTTTCTCTTCTTGGATGTCCTGTCTTACCTACATGACTATCTACCACTTGTTCTTTGAATTGTATTAGAGTATTCCTTCTAAGAAACCTTTATGATATCCCCAACTATATTACTGTTCTGTACACATTGCATTAGCACTCTCCACATACTTCTAATAGTTAATACTCCATGATTTGCAAGTATGTCTATTAGACCATGACTTCAGTTTTTAAAAATTATTCTCTATTCCATAGAGTTAGCTAAATCCATGTGGAAAGAAAAAGTAAATTCAGATTAATATTTTAGCTCTGATAATGGTTGGTGGGAAGGGGAGTCAAAATGGTCAAAACAAGATTTAAGATTGATTCTAGATTGGATTATTTTGAATATTCCATGATTACGTTTATATGAGAAGTTGAAGGTAAATGTATTCTCTAATTCATTCATTTCCTGCTGCTCTTTGTTTTTAGATATATTAACTTCTTGTACCAACTTAGGAAAGTCAGAAAAATTTCCTGCATATTCAGTTTTAAGTGAAACGACCATGTTAGAGATTTGTTCTGTGGGCCTTTTTTTCCCTCCAAGCTCTAACAGCATGAAGTAAGTTTCTGTAACATTACTATATCAGGTTATGCCCTTTTATAAAAGAATTTCAACATACTGCTTTTTAAAATTTTCCCTCACTCTGAGTATGCCTTAAGTGGAGGTTTAGTTTGATAAAGCCTTATGTATTTACTAGAATTTGTCCACCTACATTCCAGGAAAGCCTTATACAGACTCCTGAGGAATCCATGTTTCTTTCACAAAGCCTTCATTGTTGCCATGAGGTACAGTTGGCAGCAGACATGTGGTGGTAAGGTCAATATCTACAAGGGCTGAGTCTTAGTACTTTGGAATAACTAAGACTAAATAATATTTGGTTTTCCTTGGTTGTCATAGAAATACACTGAAATTAGGTAATTTCTATCGGTTTCTGGTAGGCAATCCAAATTAGACTAAATAATTAAAAATCTTTTTTTCTTTTTGGTGAAAATGTCTTATGGAGTATAAAGGAAATAATTCAAATGTAGCAAGAGTTACTGCACATGGGATGGGTTATACTTTCTCTAATGCACTCTGACCTCTGTTCTGGCATATGTCATGCTGGCCTCCCAAGAAGAGAGGATTTTTCTTAATTTGTTTCCTTCCTTTTCCTTTTTCCCCTCTCCCTTTTCTTTTCTTTCCTTCTGTTTCCTTTCATGTGGGTTTGGTAAGGGAATTTTTATTTTGGATTAACCAGGCTATTAGGATGTGAGATAAATTATTTTTTCATTAGTCATGCTAAATCAGCATCATATAACTGTTTTTACCTAAAGAAATATCATCAATAAGAGTATTTTTAAAATTGTCTGTGTCTAAATATAGATACCAGTTTAGACAAGAAGAGTCTTTAAGAGAAAAAAGAAACCTGTTCAAATGTAGATTTACTTTTTTGTTTTGTCAGTTCAAAACAAACCAGAAAATAAAAGAATAAATTTTGTGTAGGGGTAGTAAAAAAATCTAGGTTTGCAAATTAAGTATGCAGAATAGCATCACCAATTGGTGATTCATCATTACTTATGTACTTTCTAATTTGGAAAAAATATTTCCTGGAAAAAAACTGAGTAATGACTAGCCATGTGGATGAAGTGAAAGAAATGGGCATTTGTTGAGCATTTGCTACTAGTCAAGCACTGCTACAAATTCAGATTCAATGTTCATGATTCTTCTATAAGAGATAATTTTTAGGCAAATGGTGTCAGAGGCGCCAAATAAAAAGCAGAAGTCTCCTTCTCTGACCTTCTAGTATTTTTCACTAAATATTATCACAGGTAACAATTTTGTATGTATTTTAGGGAAAATAATATTTTTTGCATAAACCTGTGTAAGTAATGTCCTTTTTATATTTTTAAATGAAATCAAACTATTTGCCCCATATACCACCTTGATTTTTAAACTACTAAATAATAAATTTTAGAAATTTTTCAACATCAGCACATACAGGCCTATCTTATTTTAAATACAATGCAGTGTTTTATTTTATGAAAATAGCATATGTATTTAACAAATTCTACTTATGGACATTTAGGTTGTTGCATATTTTTCCTACTCTATATTATAATACAGTAAACATTCTTGTTCATATATCTTGAAATACTTTTGTAAGCCTGTACCTAAAACCAAATGCTAAAAGTACAATTGATGGGTCAAAGGATATTGCATGCAAAATTGTGATGAGCATTGTTATTTGGTTTTCAAAATTGATATAGAAAATCTGTGCTTTCCAACACCATTACTTGTATGTTAAATGTATACCTGTATTTGAATTCTATACTCCAGAAGTTTTTTGAATGATCTAAATAACCTGGTTAACGGTAAGACTACAGCTCAGCATGACTCAAAACCTCTTACACATCAAAAGTTACCTCAGTGTAGTTTAGATTAGTAGAATTTGAAAAAAAAAAAAAAAGGAAGGACACATAATTAGGCAATAGTATCAATGTGTTGAATAAACTAAATAATGTTAGTTTGTAAATTTCATGTTAGATTTTTAAAATTTCTTGAGTAAATTAAAAAAAATCTAAAGCAGGGTAAATACTAATAGGGAAATTTTCTTCCTGGGAGAATGAGGAAGAAACTGAACAGATAAAACATGAAGAATCATAAACAAAAACTGTTTTATTTTACTTGCATTTGATTTTAACCAAGTATTTGATGAGTTGCTCCTACAGTTAGTGAATGAGACATTATGCTAAACATAGAAATTACAAGAAAACTAAAAGAGGATTATGATTCTTCAGAAGTTTGCAGTTAAATATTCAGGGGTTAAAAAACAGTTTAAGAAAATACCAGGAAGACAATACTAAGTCAGTATAATTGTCAAATAAATAGTACCATAAATGAAGACTAGGAATTCAGGTAGGAGAGATAACTTAGACAAGGGAAGACTTTACGGAGATGAGAAGATTTGAAATGTGGCTGGAAGATCCCCTAGACCCATAAGAGGTGGGTGGGCAAGGAGAGTATTTCTGGCATAAAGCAAACTCAGCTACTTAATCTGAGGTTTCCTAATGGTGTTGTTTAATAAGTTAGATACTTGAGAACCGAGTTGCTTAAAAACTCATGTTTCTGCTTTTAGTTTTCTTTAAATCTGTCTTGGGCCAAATGCAGAGGGAAGTTTGTTTACTTTCTCCCCCCCCCTTTCTTTTTTTGTGTAAACACAATTTTGTGGAATAGTTTTGTAGCTTTGTCAGAAAATTGACAGAATTCACTAAGAATTTTTCAACGGTCTTATCACACTTTATTTCATTGTATTATGCTATGTTATGCCATATATTTTATATTCCATGACTTCTTTTTTGTCAAAGGACCTTGTGACTTTTTATCAGCAGTGTTATGATAATAATTATATATAAGAGAACACAAGGTCAGCCTGAAATAAAGATAGGAAATTAAAGATTGTTAAAAGGTCTTTATCCAAGTTACCCTTCATAGTACTCTAAATTTTTATCATTAGAGTCTCTTTTGGGTAAGAGCAAGGTATGCTAATTGTGCTCTCTGTTTAAAATCCAGACCACCATCTACTTTTGTATAGCACACAATCTAAGAATGTTCTTTATTTACTTTTATTTTATAAAAATTGTTTATTTATTTATGTATTTATTTTAGAGGGATAGAGAGAGGGTGAGTGGGAAGGAGCAGAGAAAGAGGAACAAGCACACTCTACATTGAGTGGGAGCCCAACACGGGGCTAATCTCAAGACCCTGGGATTATGACTTGAACTAAAACCAAGAGTGGGATGCTCAACTGAATTAGCCACCCAGGCACCCTAAGAATTTTCTTTAAATGGTTGGAAAAAAAATTAAAAGAATAATATTTTGGGATCCCTGGGTGGCTCAGTGGTTTAGCGCCTGCCTTTGGCCCAAGGGCATGATCCTGGGGTTCTGGCATTGAGTCCCACATCAGGCTCCCTGGGTGGAGCCTGCTTCTCCCTCTGCCTATGTCTCTGCCTCTCTCTCCCTCTGTATCTCTCATGAATAAGTAAATAAAATCTTAAAAAAAAGAATAATATTTTGTGACACACCAAAATTCTTTGAAATTCAAATTTCAGTGTCCATACGTAAAGTTTTAAAAACTCACCAGTTTGCAATAAAAACTGTATGACCCACAAGATATACAATATTTATAGATTACCTGGCCCTTTACAGAAAACATTCATTGATCGCTAGGTTGGAGGATGGATTTAGAAGGTCACAGTAAAAAGTGAAGCCTCAGTAGGTACCAAGACATAGAAACAAAGACCACATTACCATCCACACTAATAGCTTCTTGAATTTGTGCAGAAAAGGTATCTGTGATAAACATCAGTGGCTTTGTCTCCACCTCTCATTAGCCCTGCTGTTTACACTAGAGTGTATCATTTTAGCTGAAACTCAAAAATATTGGAATCAATTTCCAAACAGCTCAAAATTCTCACTCTTATTCTCTGTTTCAGGAGTGGGTCCTTATCAAAACCTCATGTGATCAAAATCTTCCAACTTTCCAGATTTATTCTGGGACTTTCCTTAACTGTTATTCCTTCCTAGAAAAGTCCTTGTCTTCCAATTTCTTTTTACCTTGAATATGCTGACAAAGTTTAAAGCATGAAAACCCTAGACCAGAGATTCTTTAAGCCTTGTCCACGGACCCCTGGGAATCTCTGTAAATGTTTCAAGGTATTTGTAAGATCACACTATTTGCAAAGTAATACTCAGATGCGATTTGATTTTCCACTGTGCACTTTTACTGTGATGGTATGAAAGCAAGGATGGGCAAAGCTGCAAGTGCCCGGATCAGCATAGTAATACTAAATTGTGTCAGCAGTCTCTATTCTTCAATACCATACATTCTCATTAGGAAAAAAAATCCAGTTTTTCTTCTGAGGTGAAATTTCTGTGTATTCTTTCTGTATATCAAAGTATAGTGAGTATCTCTATAAAAGCACTTGTGTAATCATTGGGATAAAGGATTAGGGACCTACCCTTTGTACATGCAACATATTTTTACTTGAAAAAAAAATACCTGATAAACTAACTAGAGTTATTCATACACAAATATTTGGAGGATATTTTCTCAAAAATAAACAAAATGAGACAGTCATTTCAAGGAAAGCAACGGATAATATTTGTTGCCTGTGATAAAACTTGAGCTTTCTAAGTGAAAATTAGAATTTTGAAAAATTGTGTCTGCTGCTATGATCTTGACAGCTTTCCAATTCTTCAAGACTTTTCTAACAAGCTCCATGATGATATTAGTAAATGTGATCTTTGATATTGCATAATGAAGAAGAGATGCACAACTTAGTGACCAGTACCACAAATCATGCAAGGGTAAACGATTCTTTTAAAGACTAATGGATTTTGATGCAACAGATATGAAGAATTCATCAGTGTACTTTCATGTTACATATTTTATCTAACCTTTAAGAAACTACTACTTGTCAAGATTTGCTCTATTGCCACAATAATCTGAAGATTATTAAAATACTACTAATTTTTCAACTATGTATCTTTGTGTGACCAGGAATTTAATATACTTCAACCAAAAGTACATATCACAATAGATTGAATACAGAAGTAGATATGAAAATTCGACTGTTTCCTATGAAGCCAGACATTAAAGAAAGTTGCAAAAATGTAAAACGATGTGATTTTTCACTCTTTTTTTAAAAGAAGATATAGCTCTATTTAGAATGTTATATGCAAATATGTTTATTATTGGGAGTTTGCTACTATTTCTAAATGAAATAGTAGATAATAAAAATATTTTCAGTTTCAATTTCTAATGTGATAAATACCAATAGCTGCAACACTCATCAACAAAAGTTTTTGGAGTGTTCAGTCATGTTTAAGGTTGTAAGAGTTCCTTTAACCACAGAGTTTGAGAATCATTGTCCAAAGGTCAGAGAAAGGAACTGGAACAAGGAAATTATAATCACCTTCCTTAAAGCCTAGGTGGACAATTCAGCTGTGGAGGAGAGGGTGAGTTGAGATTGGGTTTAAGACATATGAAGCTAGTGGGGTCAGCCCCAGGATAACCTAAGAATGTAGGGAAAGAGGGATGCAAGGAGGGGAAGATTCAGGAAAATGTGTATATGGAAACGGCCAGAAGTCTGTGACCAGGCTTGGGCAAGATAGGTTCTGGGACCTCTTCTACTCTTGCTTAGAAAAAGGTGGTAAATTGTAACCCACATTGTTTTGAAAAAAATTCCTAGGGTTGTAGATGTTTTAAACTGATATATAATGGACATATAACATTACATAGTTTCAGTTATACAGTGTAATGTTTCAATATTTGTATATATTGTAAAATGATTACCATAGTAAGTCAAGTTAATATACATCAACATAGTTTCAGAATTTATTATTCTTGTAATAAATTTTTTTTTAATTCTATTCTCTTAGCAATTTTGAAATGCGCAAACTGTATAATGAACTATAATCACCATGCTATACATTACATTCCCATGGCTTACTTATAACTGGAATTTGGGTCTTTTGCACCCTTTGACCATTTCTCTTATTCCCCTTCCCCACCTCGGACAACTACCAATCTGTTCTCTGTATCTATAAGTTCATTTTTTTCTACATCCCCCATACAAGTGAGATCATACCCTTTTCATCCTTCTTTGTCTTATGTCACTTAGCATAATGCTATTGAGATCTATCCATGTTGTTGCAAGTGACACAATTTCCTTTTATTATGGTTAAATAATAAGCTATTATATTTGTATATAATATAATATAGCTTATTTATAGATTAGCTATTATATATATAATAAGCTAATATATATAATAAGCTAATATAGTATATATTATTTCCAGTATAGTTATATATATAAACTACAATGATATATTAGTTTCAGGTGCATAACATAATGATTCAGCAATTCTATACATTGCTCAGTTCTCATCACTGTAAGTGCACTCTTCAAATATTTCACCAATTCCCCTCACTTCCTCTTTGGTAACCACTAGTTTGTTCTTTATAGTTAAGGGTCTGTTTCTTGGTTTTTCTCTCTTTTTCATTCTCTTTGTTTTGTTTCTCAAATTCCACGAGTGAAATCATTTGATATTTGTCTTTCCCTGACTTATTTTGCTTAACATTACACTTCTAACTCTATCCATGTCGTTGCAAATGGCAAGATTTCATAGTTTTTTTTTTTTTTGTTTTTTTATGATTGAATAATATTTCATTGTGTGTATACACCACTTCTTTTTTTTTAATCCATTCATCTATTGGTGGACAGTTGAGCTGTTTACATAATTTTGCTATTGTAAATAATGCTGCAGTAAACATAAGGGTGCATATATCCTTTTGAATTAGTGTTTTTTCATTCTTTGGATAAATACCCAGTAGTAAAATTAATAGATTGTAGGCTAGCTCTATTTTACACTTTTTGAGGAACCTCCATACTGTTTCCCACAGTGGTTGCGCTAGTTTGCATTCCCATTTCCTTTTTTTCAACATCCTTGCCAATTCTTTCTTTCTTTCTTTCTTTCTTTCTTTCTTTCTTTCTTTCTTTCTTTCTTTCTTTCTTTCTTGTAGCAACTCTGACAGGTGTGAAGTGATCCCTGATTGTAGTTTTGATTTGAATTTCCCTGACGATGAGTGATGCTGAGCATATTTTCATGTGTCTGCTGGTTATCTATGTCTCCTTTGGAGAAATGTCTGCTCATTTTTTGGTTGGATTATTTAGTTTTTGGTGTTGAATTAGTATGAGTACTTTATATATTTTGGATACTAACAATTTATTGGATATCTCATTTGCGAAAGTGTCTCCCATTTAGTACATTGCTTTTTAGTTGTTTCCTTCTCCGTGCAGAAGTTGTTCGATGTTGATGTAGCATCAATAGTTTATTGTCCAGTTTTCCTAATGCCATTTGTTGAACACACTGTCTTTTTCCTACTGGATATTCTGTCTTTGGTGGTTCCATAAAAATTTTAAGACTGTTTTATCTATTTCTGTAAACAATACTGATGGAAATTTAATAGAATTGCATTGAATCTGCAGATTGTTTTGGGGAGTATAAACATTTTAAAAATATTAATTATCATGAGGACAGACTATCTTTCCATTTACTTGTATCTTCTTTAATTTCTCTCATAAATGTCTTCTAGTTTTCAGTGTATAGGTCTCTGACCTCCTTTGTTAAATTTATTCCAAGATATTCTTTTGATATAATTATAAATGAGATTGTTTTAATTTCCTTATCTAATAGTTTGCTATTAGTGTATAGAAGTGTAACAGATTTTTGTATGTTGATTATTGTATATTGAATATTGTAATTTGATATTCTGCAACTTAACTCATGTATTAGTTCTAATGCTTTTTTAGTGAAGTCGTTATGGTTTTCTTTGTGTAATATCATGTCATCTGCATGATTTCATCTGTATCATATCATTATTCTTCCTTTCCAATTTGGATACTTTTTATTTATTTATTTTTCTTGCTCACATTTTTATTTCATAGTATGTCTAGGCAGGCCGCTTTGGAAAATAGCATTTGAGGCCTCTCCATCTCTTTAATTTAGAGGAATCAAGTTTGTAGAAAATAATGAGAGCCTTTTTTCCCTTATCCCCTAGCCACTGTAATTTGGTGAGTATACTCATCTTCAATGTGATTCTAAAGCAATGAAAACTCCAGGAACATCTTGCTTGCCCTTATATTCAACTCTACAACTTTGCTCATGTCTAAAATGTAAATAATATCGTTTTATAATGAGAGATTGAAAGTTTAAATCACACATATGACCAAGAATTCTTGATTTCCATTCTTTCTTCCTTCCCTTTTTCCTTGTATTACTGCTCTTTTCCTTTGTTTTAGGGTATGAAACTTTGTATGTTGCTTCAATTTCTTTCATGAAACAAGGAAGACTATAAATAATAATAAAGTCAGCAATGTAGGAAGTAACATTTTCTATGTGAATTTAATCTAAACTGTGATTTTATTTCCTATTTCCATTACACATTGTGCATTTTCTTTCCTTGATATTGGAAATATTGTAGTTAGATGTTCCAGTAGTAAAATAATATGGTGGCAAAAATGTTAAAAAGAAGTAGAGGAACTTGTACATAAAAGTAATGCATTTTGGTTAACAATACAACAGTCTATTAATTTAAAATTTAGC
Source organism: Vulpes lagopus (assembly GCF_018345385.1). Taxonomy (NCBI): domain Eukaryota; kingdom Metazoa; phylum Chordata; class Mammalia; order Carnivora; family Canidae; genus Vulpes; species Vulpes lagopus. Next base: position 59,832,914 of record NC_054831.1, read on the forward strand.
CTTTTGTTGTGATTTTCTCTTAATAAAATCATTTGATGATGTGCTCAAATTGTGTTGCATATGAAGGTTGATAAGAGAAAGATGGTAAAGGTACAAGCTTGTCAGGCCACTCAGAGAAATAAGATTGGGTAGTAATAGCCAACAAAAAACTAAGTGTTTTCCTTTCTTCATCTATTTCTCTCGTTCCCATTTAGGGGGTGACCAAGAAGACAAAGATGCAACAAATCCTGTATATGAAACTTATGGGAAAATAGAATAGACATGAATTATTGAGAATGTTTTTGCATGCCTTTGAGGAAGAGCATCAGAAGATCATACATAATAAACTCTGAAAATTATATTTGTATACATAATTGCAAATTGCCTTGCATAACTGATTAAACTTCAAAATTTTATGGGAAAATATATTCTTTTCAAGCAAACTTTTCATATTTTAGGGCCCATTTGTAATTATTCTTTTCTATTTCCAGTTGAAGCATTGTGAGATGCTTCAGAGCTTGTATATTGAGCAGTGTTTTGCACAAACCAGTAACTCACTGAGTATGCCTTCCAGGAAATTTGGGCGCATGAAACTAGGTGACTTATTTTCCTTTTACACTAAAAACGTTTGTAGCCCTAGATAAGTCATATACCTGTCCCATACACATGGTATGTGTCTACTTGGTGCCAACACAACCATAAAGAAAGTTAAAAAATTGGATCAAACTAGTGATTTATTGTTTTATTGACTCCAACTTCTTTCCTTCACATTTTTATTTACTTTCTCTCTTTTTCTTCTTCATAAAATAGGTTTAAATACCCAGTTTGTGTTTTGGATTTCTTTTTTTTTTTATCTAAGAACATTGGTGACATATTTTACACTTTAAAAACTTTAAGAAAATAATTTGATTGACTTTATTTTTGCACTTTATGTGCTTTAAAATATTTTTAATGGATGTACATTAAGACTGATTGATTTACATTCCTGGGGGCTTATAAATTGACAGAATTTCTCCTTAAAATTCAAATAAAATTTGTATAATTTCTGATGTGCAAGAAAAATTAAATATGTTGTATTTACATCTGTGTGGGCCTCCTGTGTTTATGAATGGAGTTCTGTTCTGTGAAGGTGGGAGGTGGAAAGTTTACCCTCAGGATCACTAATGAATGCCTGGAAAACCCTTGTGAAGTAACATATATATCTAGGCATATTGAAATGTTGCTTTTAAAAAAAATAAAGTTTGGGGGAGGGGCAAGATGGCGGAAGAGCAGGGTCTCCAGGTCACCTGTCCTCAGCAAATTACCTAGAAAACCATCCAATCATCCTGAAAACCTACGAATTCGGCCTGAGATTTAAAGAGAGACCAGCTGGAACGCTACAGTGAGAAGAGTTCGCGCTTCTATCAAGGTAGGAAGACGGGGAAAAAGAAATAAAGGAACAAAAGGCCTCCAAGGGGGAGGGGCCCGCGAGGAGCCGGGCTGAGGCCGGGGCGAGTGTCCCCAGGACAGGAGAGCCCCGTCCCGGAGGGGCAGGAGCTGCACCAACCTTCCCCGCGGAAAGGGGCTCCCCGGGAATTGGAGCAGGATCCCCAGAAAGGCGGGGACGCCCTCGGGCTCCCTGGGACAGTAACAGAGGAACCGCGCCCCGGGAGATGCGCCGAGCTCCCTAAGGGCTGCAGCGCTCGGCGGGACCGGAGCAGCTCGGAGGGGCTCGGGCGGCGGCTCCGCGGAGGGGGCTGCGCGGCTCCGGGAACAGCTCAGCGGCGGCGGCTCGGGCGGAGGAAGAAGCTCCGCGCGGAGGGGGCTGCGCGGCTCCGGGAACAGCTCGGAGGGGCTCGGGCGGCGGCTCCGCGGAGGGGGCTGCGCGGCTCCGGGAACAGCTCAGCGGCGGCGGCTCGCGCAGAGGAAGAAGCTCCGCGCGGAGGGGGCTGCGCGGCTCCGGGAACAGCTCGGAGAGGCTCGGGCGGCGGCTCCGCGGAGGGGGCTGCACCGCCGGGAGCGCGAATCCAACAGCGCAGGCCCCGGAGCACAGGGCGCCGGGACACAGCCCAGGATCCGGCCTCCCCCGGGACAGGCAGAGGCCGGGAGGGCCCAGGACAGCAAGGACGCTCCGGCCTGGAACTGAGCAGATCAGCGGCCCCGCCCCGGAGCCCCCAGACCCTGCAGAAGGAGAGCCCCGGAGCTACTGCGGGGGCTGGATCCAGGGTCCCAGAGCTGCCCCCGACACTGTGGCTTCCTCCCGGGGCCTCACGGGGTGAACAACCCCCACCGAGCCCTGCACCAGGCAGGGGCAGAGCAGCTCCCCCAAGTGCTAACACCTGAGAATCAGCACAGCAGGCCCCTCCCCCCAGAAGACCAGCGAGACGGACCAGTTCCAAGGGAAGTCAAGGGACTTAAACTACACAGAATCGGAAGATACTCCCCCGTGGTTTTTTTTTTTGTTTTGTTTTTTGTTTTTTTGTTTTTGTTTTTGTTTTTTTTTTTTTTTGTTTTGTTTTGTTTTGTGCTTTTTTTTTCTCTCTTTCTTCTTGATTTCTGATTGCTTCCCCCACCCCCCCTTTTTTCTTTTTTCTCCTTTCTTTCTTTTTCCTTCTTTTTCTTCTCTTTTTCCCCTATTTTTTTCTTCTTTCTCTTTTTTCTTTTTCTCTTTTCTTTCCTTCTCTCTCTTTTTCTCCTTTTCCCAATACAACTTGTTTTTGGCCACTCTGCACTGAGCAAAATGACTAGAAGGAAAACCCCTCAAAAAAAAGAATCAGAAACAGCCCACTCTCCCACAGAGTTACAAAATATGGATTACAATTCAATGTCAGAAAGCCAATTCAGAAGCACTATTTTACAGCTACTGGTGGCTCTAGAAAAAACCATAAAGGACTCAAGAGACTTCATGACTGCAGAATTTAGATCTAATCAGGCAGAAATTAAAAATCAATTAAATGAGATGCAATCCAAGCTAGAAGTCCTAACGACGAGGCTTGACGAGGTGGAAGAACGAGTGAGTGACATAGAAGACAAGTTGATGGCAAAGAGGGAAACTGAGGAAAAAAGAGACAGGCAATTAAAAGACCATGAGGATAGATTAAGGGAAATAAATGATAGCCTGAGGAAGAAAAACCTACGTTTAATTGGGGTTCCCGAGGGCGCGGAAAGGGCCAGAGGGCCAGAATATGTATTTGAACAAATCCTAGCTGAAAACTTCCCGAATCTGGGAAGGGAAACAGGCATTCAGATCCAGGAAATAGAGAGATCCCCCCCTAAAATCAACAAAAACCGTTCAACACCTCGACATTTAATAGTGAAGCTTGCAAATTCCAAAGATAAGGAGAAGATCCTTAAAGCAGCAAGAGAAAAAAAGTCCCTGACTTTTATGGGGAGGAATATTAGGGTAACAGCAGACCTCTCCACAGAGACCTGGCAGGCCAGAAAGGGCTGGCAGGATATATTCAGGGTCCTAAATGAAAAGAACATGCAACCAAGAATACTTTACCCCGCAAGGCTTTCATTCAAAATGGAAGGAGAGATAAAGAGCTTCCAAGACAGGCAGGAACTGAAAGAATATGTAACCTCCAAACCAGCTCTGCAAGAAATTTTAAGGGGGACTCTTAAAATTCCCCTTTAAGAAGAAGTTCAGTGGAACAATCCACAAAAACAAGGACTGAATAGATATGATGACACTAAACTCATATCTATCAATAGTAACTCTGAATGTGAACGGGCTTAATGACCCCATCAAAAGGCGCAGGGTTTCAGACTGGATAAAAAAGCAGGACCCATCTATTTGCTGTCTACAAGAGACTCATTTTAGACAGAAGGACACCTACAACCTGAAAATAAAAGGTTGGAGAACCATTTACCATTCAAATGGTCCTCAAAAGAAAGCAGGGGTTGCCATCCTTATATCAGATAAATTAAAATTCACCCCGAAGACTATAGTGAGAGATGAAGAGGGACACTATCTCATACTCAAAGGATCTATCCAACAAGAGGACTTAACACTCCTCAATATATATGCCCCGAATGTGGGAGCTGCCAAATATTTAAACCAATTAATAACCAAACTCAAGAAATACCTTGATAATAATACACTTATACTTGGTGACTTCAATCTAGCTCTTTCTACCCTGGATAGGTCTTCTAAGCACAACATCTCCAAAGAAACGAGAGCTTTAAATGATACACTGGACCAGATGGATTTCACAGATATCTACAGAACTTTACATCCAAACTCAACTGAATACACATTCTTCTCAAGTGCACATGGAACTTTCTCCAGAATAGACCACATACTGGGTCACAAATCGGGTCTGAACCGATACCAAAAGGTCGGGATAGTCCCCTGTATATTCTCAGACCATAATGCCTTGAAATTAGAACTTAATCACAACAAGAAATATGGAAGGACCACAAACACGTGGAGGTTAAGGACCATCCTGCTAAAAGATGAAAAGGTCAACCAGGAAATTAAGGAAGAATTAAAAAGATTCATGGAAACTAATGAAAATGAAGATACAACCGTTCAAAATCTTTGGGATGCAGCAAAAGCAGTCCTGAGGGGGAAATACATCGCAATACAAGCATACATTCAAAAACTGGAAAGATCTCAAATTCAAAAGCTCACCTTACACATAAAGGAACTAGAGAAAAAGCAACAAATAGACCCCACCCCCAGCAGAAGAAGAGAGTTAATTAAAATTCGAGCAGAACTCAATGATATCGAGACCAAAAGAACTGTGGAACAGATCAACAGAACCAGGAGTTGGTTCTTTGAAAGAATTAATAAGATAGATAAACCATTAGCCAACCTTATTAAAAAGAAGAGAGAGAAGACTCAAATTAATAAAATCATGAATGAGAAAGGGGACATCACTACCAACACCAAGGAAATACAAACGATTTTAAAAACATATTATGAACAGCTGTACGCCAATAAATTAGGAAATCTAGAAGAAATGGACGCATTCCTGGAAAGCCACAAACTACCAAAACTGGAGCAGGAAGAAATAGAAAACCTGAACAGGCCAATAACCAGGGAGGAAATTGAAGCAGTCATCAAAAACCTCCCAAGACACAAGAGTCCAGGGCCAGATGGCTTCCCAGGGGAATTCTATCAAACGTTTAAAGAAGAAATCATACCTATTCTACTAAAGCTGTTTGGAAAGATAGAAAGAGATGGAGTACTTCCAAATTCGTTCTATGAGGCCAGCATCACCTTAATTCCGAAACCAGACAAAGACCCCACCAAAAAGGAGAATTACAGACCAATATCCCTGATGAACATGGATGCAAAAATTCTCAACAAGATACTAGCCAATAGGATCCAACAACACATTAAGAAAATTATTCACCATGACCAAGTAGGATTTATCCCTGGGACACAAGGCTGGTTCAACACTCGTAAAACCATCAATGTGATTCATCATATCAGCAAGAGAAAAACCAAGAACCATATGATACTCTCATTAGATGCAGAGAAAGCATTTGACAAAATACAGCATCCATTCCTGATCAAAACCCTTCAGAGTGTTGGGATAGAGGGAACTTTCCTCGACATCTTAAAAGCCATCTACGAAAAGCCCACAGCAAATATCATTCTCAATGGGGAAGCACTGGGAGCCTTTCCCCTAAGATCAGGAACAAGACAGGGATGTCCACTCTCACCACTGCTGTTCAACATAGTTCTGGAAGTCCTCGCCTCAGCAATCAGACAACAAAAAGACATTAAAGGCATTCAAATTGGCAAAGAAGAAGTCAAACTCTCCCTCTTCGCCGATGACATGATACTCTACATAGAAAACCCAAAAGCCTCCACCCCCAGATTGCTAGAACTCATACAGCAATTTGGTAGCGTGGCAGGATACAAAATCAATGCCCAGAAATCAATGGCATTTCTATACACTAACAATGAGACTGAAGAAAGAGAAATTAAGGAGTCAATCCCATTTACAATTGCACCCAAAAGCATAAGATACCTAGGAATAAACCTAACCAAAGAGGTAAAAGATCTATACCCTAAAAACTATAGAACACTTCTGAAAGAAATTGAGGAAGACACAAAGAGATGGAAAAATATTCCATGCTCATGGATTGGCAGAATTAATATTGTAAAAATGTCAATGTTACCCAGGGCAATTTATACGTTTAATGCAATCCCTATCAAAATACCATGGACTTTCTTCAGAGAGTTAGAACAAATTATTTTAAGATTTGTGTGGAATCAGAAAAGACCCCGAATAGCCAGGGGAATTTTAAAAAAGAAAACCTTAGCTGGGGGCATCACAATGCCAGATTTCAGGTTGTATTACAAAGCTGTGGTCATTAAGACAGTGTGGTACTGGCACAAAAACAGACACATAGATCAATGGAACAGAATAGAGAACCCAGAAGTGGACCCTGAAATGTACGGCCATCTAATATTCGATAAAGGAGGAAAGACTATCCATTGGAAGAAAGACAGTCTCTTCAATAAATGATGCTGGGAAAATTGGACATCCACATGCAGAAGAATGAAACTGGACCACTCTCTTTCACCATACACAAAGATAAACTCAAAATGGATGAGAGATCTAAATGTGAGACAAGATTCCATCAAAATCCTAGAGGAGAACACAGGCAACACCCTTTTTGAACTTGGCCACAGTAACTTCTTGCAAGATACATCCAAGAAGGCAAAAGAAACAAAAGCAAAAATGAACTATTGGGACTTCATCAAGATAAGAAGCTTTTGCACAGCAAAGGATACAGTCAACAAAACTAAAAGACAACCTACAGAATGGGAGAAGATATTTGCAAATGACATATCAGATAAAGGGCTAGTTTCCAAAATCTATAAAGAACTTATTAAACTCAACACCAAAGAAACAAACAATCCAATCATGAAATGGGCAAAAGACATGAAGAGAAATCTCACAGAGGAAGACATGGACATGGCCAACATGCACATGAGAAAATGCTCTGCATCACTTGCCATCAGGGAAATACAAATCAAAACCACAATGAGATACCACCTCACACCAGTGAGAATGGGGAAAATTAACAAGGCAGGAAACAACAAATGTTGGAGAGGATGCGGAGAAAAGGGAACCCTCTTACACTGTTGGTGGGAATGTGAACTGGTGCAGCCACTCTGGAAAACTGTGTGGAGGTTCCTCAAAGAGTTAAAAATAGACCTGCCCTACGACCCAGCAATTGCACTGTTGGGGATTTACCCCAAAGATTCAGATGCAATGAAACGTCGGGACACCTGCACCCCGATGTTTCTATCAGCAATGGCCACAATAGCCAAACTGTGGAAGGAGCCTCGGTGTCCATCGAAAGATGAATGGATAAAGAAGATGTGGTTTATGTATACAATGGAATATTACTCAGCAATTAGAAACGACAAATACCCACCATTTGCTTCAACGTGGATGGAACTGGAGGGTATTATGCTGAGTGAAATAAGTCAATCGGAGAAGGACAAACAGTGTATGTTCTCATTCATTTGGGGAATATGAATAATAGTGAAAGGGAATATAAAGGAAGGGAAAAGAAATGTTGGGAAATATCAGGAAGGGAGACAGAACATAAAGACTCCTAACTCTGGGAAACGAACTAGGGGTGGTGGAAGGGGAGGAGGGCGGGTGTTGGAGGGGAATGGGTGACGGGCACTGAGGTGGACACTTGACGGGATGAGCACTGGGTGTTTTTCTGTATGTTGGTAAATTAAACACCAATAAAAGTTAATTTAAAAAAAAAATAAAAAAAAAAAATAAAAAAAAAATAAAGTTTAAGCCCATTATCAATTGAATATTTTTATAGATTTAAGCAGTAAAAAAAAAAAACCAACAACACAGAATTGAATCTGAAGTCTCTTCAATCTCTCCCAATTAAACTGTTTTTTTCAATTATGCTATCCTAATTATGCTATCGCCTATTGTGCTACCAAGGTTTTGAAACTGACTTTTTATAAAAAGATTCCATTTATTTATTAGAGAGAGAGAGAACATGAGTGGGGGGTGGTGCACGCAGAAGGAGAGGGAGAAGCAGAGTCCTCACTGAGCAGGGAGCCCAACACTGGGCTCAATCTCAGGACCCTGAGATCATGACTTGACCTAAAGGCAGATGTGTAACCTGCTGAGCTACCCATTGCCCCTTGAAACCAATTTTTATTAAAAATCTGTTTTTTATGAATATACCCTTAAATCATGTCCACTACTGAAGTGAAATAATTGACAATTAAATAATTTTAAAATATTATAATTGGTTTACCATCATAAAGGAAGTTTTACTACTTAAAATCTAAAATCAATCATAAATGCTGATTTATTTTTGAATGAAAAGTAGTTTACCTAATTATAGTTGAAATAAGGCTCATGGTTTTTTGTATGTGATCAAAAAGTTTGCTGAAATTATTGACTTCTTCTTCTCTAAATTCAATTTAGTTATTATATACTGTATTATTAACTTCAGGAGTAGTGTTTAGCAATTCATCAATTGCATATAACACCCAGTGTTCATTACATTAAATGTCCTCCTTAATGCTTGTAACCCAATACCTCATCCCCCCCCCCCACTCCCCTCCCCTCCAGCAACCCTTAGTTCATTTCCTATAGCTAAGAGTCTTTTATGGTTTGCCTCCCTCCCTATTTTCATCCTATTTTATTTTTCCTTCCCTTTCCCTATGTTCAATCTGTTTTGTTTCTGAAATTTGACATATGAGTGAAATCATATGGTAGAAAATTCTTAATAATAATTCTTAATAAATTTATAACTATTATGAGAAACTGAGTTCCTGGTTCTATATAAGTATCAAACCATAATTAACTAATTAATTATTTATTAACTTAACAAAAATTAAAGAATTATATGGTAGTGCCTCAATGTCATGTCACATATCCTAATATACCATTTTTGTTGTTGAATTAATTCTCTTACATTAAAAAATGATTAAGATACACAGATATTAATTACATACAATTTTTAAACTAAAAATGAATATAATTGATAATGCCTTGAGTAGAGAATATGAATAACAGAGAATACTGTTCTCTGTATCATTAGCTGATAACTGGTCAAGACTGGTCTTAAAGCTCTCTCTCTTCTTTTCTTTTCTTTTTCTTTTCTTTTCTTTTGTTTTCTCTTCTCTTCTTTTTCTTCTTCTTCTTCTTCTTCTTCTTCTTCTTCTTCTTCTTCTTCTTCTTCTTCTTCTTCTCTTCTTTCTTTCTTGAGCTTCTACAGTTTTTAAATATGCTTTCTGTTTACAGTCTGTTTTAGTTAATATTTCAAACCTAAAAAATAATTTTTAACAGAATAAAATCAATTTGCATTACCTCAAAAGAACTATCTTATCTTTATAATAATTTACCAGAAGTATTTTTAATTAATAAGCTGTTAGAATACTTAGATCTAAGGAAGATATCTAGGAGAAGTTATATTTTATTAATTTATTTAACTATATCTATTTATTTTTTTAAAAATATTTTATTTGTTTATTCATGAGAGACAGAGAGAGAAAGAGAGAGGCAGAGACACAGGCAGAGCGAGAAGCAGGCCCCATGCAGGGAGCCCACTGGATCCTGGGACTCTGGGATCCTGGGACTCTGGGATCACGACCTGAGCTGAATGCAGATGCTCAACCCCTAAGCCACCCAGACATCCCTATTTAACTTCATTAGAAAGAAAAATTTAACTTTGTCTAGTACCATCAACATTAACATAAAAAAGTAATATATATTTGATTCTCAAATATTATTGTACCCTGAACATAAGCATGAATTCATTTATACTTATTTTTAATTTGTTTTTATTAAACCTTTGTTAGGTCAATAATGGAAACATTTTGCAAGAATTATGAAACAGCAGCTACAAATTTGTTGTTAAATTTATAATAATGAGAAACTTATGGATAGATCCCCTTGAGTACTGGAGTCCCACAATTCAGGGCAAAAAGGTGAGGATGGATATCTGGGACCTTATGGCTTGAGTTCATCACTTTTTGGAGACTAAGATAGGATGCCCCGAATCAAAACATGCCAATTTATCTTGAAATAGAAGTACAGAGTGGTCAACTACTTACATTTACTATTAGTTTTCACATTTATGTTTATCTCCTTTTCTTGGTGTATAATTGTTTAACAAGTTGCTTCAATGATATGTAAGGCTTGAATATAATTGTTCCCAGTAAGTACTACTTTAAGAGTTTAGCAGGCTTAGCAAATATAACCTCCTTTGCCCTAGTTAAAATTTTTGAGAGAGAGAGAGAGAGAGAGAGAGAGAGAAAGGCAGTGAAGTTAGGTGGATGGAGTTCAAATTTTCAACTGACAAAAGTTGAAATTAGAAGATAAGACTCTACTTTTTGCAGCAAAGATCTCCCAACTCTTGGAACACCAAAATTGAACTTACCCACATCGGACAGGCTGCAATGAGTGGCTGAAACCTCTCTGTTACTACTAAGGACACTAAGAGAACAGATGACTGTGGGCTCTCCTCTGGCTCAGGATGGAGAAGCAGAAGGCGCAAAGGTAGCAGTATCCAGTTCCTCTTCCCAAGCTACACTCTATTTCCCTGGAGATCCAAGAGTGAAGCAAGAGGCCAGGGAATCTAGGGGAACCCGCCCCCTCTTCATGTAATCAGAGATATAGGGAAAAAAATCCCAAGAAGCCACTTCAATTTTTTCCCTTATGTGTGCTCCATGTTATCGAATAATTGTTTCTACCAAAGGAACTTCACTTATTAGCTAGTAAATATAATTTCCAATTTGATTAAGGAAGGTGTATAAAATTAACTGCCCATTAAAGGGATGACCAACAGATAACCATATGATTTCAAATAAAAATAAAGAAATTTGGCATATTATTTAGCCTCCATTAAAGTGTTACTTAAATTTTTTAAATACTTCATCTAGGTCTGTGATAATAATGAGTACTTTGAGGGCTCTCCAAAGATCAAGGTATTATGGATTCCCCCTTCATTTTCTGAGGCAGTAAATCAGTTTTTGTTCATTTTACTCAGACAGCTAGTTACATTAAATGTCACTGCAAAACAGGAAAACTTATTTTGCAACTTGCATAATAAAGCCACATCTCTTGTGATAAGTAGTCATCAACCATACCACATGCTGAGTTCTTGTTTCAAGAGGATTCTATAAATAATAATAGTAATACTGATAAATATTTGAGTCTACTATTTAGAAAACACTGTACAGGGCTCTTAATATACACAGTGTAATTTATTCTCCAACTAAGGTTCAGTGAGCTTATATAAATGTCCCATGAATGTACAGCCTATAAGTAATAGACCCAGGATTTAAAGTCTATTTATTTTATTTTAAAATATGTGCTGCTTTCACTCAACCACTGCACATAAAGAAAGAGTGCTGGTTCTGAATTTGTGTAGGTATGAACTTCTATGCTCATTTGTTAACTACATAAAACAGGCAGGGTAAAACAATATTTTCTGGTATGAAAGATTAAGAATTTCAATTTACAGTAAATACATTTTTTCTATCTCTTCTTGCTCACTCTTCTTCCCAATTTTTGTTACTAGTCTGTTTTTAGTACATCTATTAGTGATAACTTTATAATTTTAAATGTTACTTTTAAATTTATTTTTCTTGATCTATCAAATTTAAATAGTATTTCTTGATGCCGGTTTATATTTGTGCAATGATTTATTAGATTCCCCCCCATACACACCGTTATTCCTTTTTTTTTTCTCTCTCTCTCTTTTTTAAAAGATTTTATTTATTCATTCATGAGAGACATACAGAGAGAGGCAGAGACATAGGCAGAGGGAGAAGCAGGCTCCCTGCTAGGATCTCAATGTGGGATTCGATCCCAGGACCCTAGGATCAGGACCTGAGCCAAGGCAGACACTCAATTGCTGAGCCACCCAGGCATCCCTCCCCCTGGTATTTCTAATTGCTTTTTTTTTTTCTTCTTAGTGACAAATAAAGTCTATGACTACGCTCTAGCACTAAAATAATTCAAATGTTTAATTATAGTATTTGTTCAAGTATTTCTTCTTGAAGATATTCTACTTGGATCTAAGTTAACTGACCACTGCCAACCTGAAATTACTTTTCTTTGTAATCTTGAATTAAATCTACTCTTTCTTGGATACTATACCTTCTTTTTCCTCATTTTGCTGGAGAATATTATGTAGATTTTTTTCAGGAATTGTGTAAAAATAAGCTTTCTAAATCCTTGCACTTGTAAAATTACTTTTATTTTTCTTTCATACTTGATAGCTTCATGGGATATAGAATTTTAGATTCAAAATTTTTGCCATTAGGACTTTGTTTTTTTTTTTAATTCTTTTATTTTTTTATTTTTTTTAATTAATTTTTATTGGTGTTCAATTTACCAACATACAGAAAAACACCCAGTGCTCATCCCGTCAAGTGTCCACCTCAGTGCCCGTCACCCATTCCCCTCCAACACCCGCCCTCCTCCCCCCTTCCACCACCCCTAGTTCGTTTCCCCGAGTTAGGAGTCTTTATGTTCTGTCTCCCTTCCTGATATTTCCCAACATTTCTTCTCCCTTCCTTTATATTCCCTTTCATTATTATTTACATTAGGACTTTGAAGGCACTTCTCCATTTTTTTTAACCTGTAGTGTTGTTGGTGAGAAATCTGAAAACAATTCAATGCATTTCATTATTTTTAACTTGTTCTATCTATCAACTTACAGATTCTTACTTAGTTCTCTGTGTTTCAGTTGTTGATAAAGAATCTTGCAATCAGTGTCCTTGCTGAATGTCTTGATACTATTTGTATTCTCCCATTCACAAGAAGCACCTTTTCAGCAGAATCTACACCCCCGGCTGCAGTCTTTCACCTATTTACTCTGCCTTGTGACTTTTTACTTATTTTTATTCATTTATTTTAAAGATTTTATTTATTTATTCATGAGAGAGAGAGAGAGAGAGAGAGAGAGAGAGAGAGAGAGGCAGAGACACAGGCAGAGGGAGAAGCAGGCTCCATGCAGGGAGCCCGACATGGGACTCAATCCTGGGTCTCCAGGATCACACCCTGGGCCGAAAGCGGTGCTAAACCCCTGAGCCATCCGGGCTGCCCCACTAAACATTTTTTTTTCTGCTTTCTTGATATATAATGGACATATTCATCTATAAATGTTTAGTGCAATGCATGTTAAATTTGGTGACTATATGCAGAAATTCATAAGTATGTGAGGGGTTAATAAATGATTTTTGACAATTATTGCTGCAAAGAAAGGTTCAAGAATGTCTGATATTACCAACTATTTTAGTAAGTTGTTTCTTCTGTACTCTAGCCTGCAAAAAGTGGGAGTAAAAAATCTGAATTGCTGAACATTTATTGGGTAACAGTACTTCATTTTTACACAAACATTGACATTAATTAAGTCTTCCAACATCTGGGATGTAGGTAAGTATTCTGATAAATTTGCAGAGAAGGAAATGAAATCAGAGTGGCCTGGCAGATTGCCTGGGTCACTGAACAAGTCAGTGTCAGGACTGGGAGTACTACTCAGGAATTTTTGGCTGTGACTCTTCTTTTCAACTAAACTACATTCATAAGGGAAAAACACATTGGACATATACTTCTGTTTTTGTTTCCTATTAAACCTGGAAGGCTTAGTAATCTCATGAGAATTCCTGTTTTTAATCTTAATTTTATGACTGAGCAATAGTAAGCATAACACAGGCATTTCCAATGTCATTCATTCATATGAATTTTGGAAAATATTACTTTTCACTTCTTTTCTCTTCTTTTCTTCTTGCTCTTTAAAAAGTTATTTCAAGGCATGGAACACAACTCTTCCAAAAAAATAAATGTGATTTTAAAGTGAAAGTTATCCAAGCAAATGTTACACTTTTTTTTTATTTCTAAAAACCATTTTGTTTTATATGCTATTTTGATCATACTGTATAAATAAAAATATCTAAGAAAAATTGTATAATTGCTTAGTGTAAGACCTAGGTAATATAAGTCAAGTCAAATATAAAACATATCTAGCCCTTTTTTCCCAATAACTGCTCTGAATTCCTTATGATTCATTCAGGTTTCTATAGACAGAAGTAAATTGTCATGAACAATCTATATAGTAAGTACAGGGAGCCTGGACTCTGGTGTAGGATGACTTGGGCTCCAGTTCTACATCTGCCTCCAGCGTGCTGAGTGACTGTGGGCAAGTCTTTCCTTTTTGCTTTAATTTCCTCATCTATAAAATGGGGATCCAACAGTACTCACCTCATGGGTTATCATAAGGGTTAAATGACTTAGTCTATGAGAAACATTTAGAAAATCATTTATATTAAATAAACATAACCCGTTTAGAAAGATGCCTGAGACACAGCTATATTTTATAACTATCAGTTATTAATATTGTTTGAGATGTAATTGATATATTTTGTATTTCTAAAATTAGTTTTAGATAAATGTTCTGTATGCTAAGAACACATTGAGTGTGGAAGAGGAAAAGAAATGTTATGAGAGCAGGAGAGAGAGATGCAGTTTGGCAGAAGGCCAGGTTTCCATTTGTAGCTTATTTCTATAACATTTCCATAAACTTCCCTTGAGTACAATGAAAAACTATGTAGCCATATTCCTGACTTTGAATGAACCTACAGCACAAGGGAATTTTCAGAGTAAAATTGAAGAGGCCAACTAAGAATGTTCAGCCACTTTTCCCTCACAAGAATGAATATAGGAGAATGTAGGCATATCATTTTTAGCATATTTTAAAATTTCTCTCAAACCGTAGCCAATTTTGATAAATATTTGCTAGGGGAATGGCAAACATGTCTGTGTCTTACATTTTGTTGGACTGCATAAAACCTCATATTTGAAGAGGAACAGCCTTTATTTGATCATTTTAGAGATAGAGATAGCTGATGAAAGGTGATTCTCAATAAAAAGAAATTGCTTGTAGGATACATGCTTTAAAACTACAGCTAGATGCCCCAAAGCAGAATTTAAGAGTAAAAACCGTATATTTTTTATTTAGTAATTATCTGTAGGCTTAATATTTAAAAATACATTTCCAAATTTTGATTGCTAGCAAATTTTAGATAGCATTTGAAGCAAAGGCTGGAAAACAATCTGGAAATTAGAGCATTCAGCATGTTAGTATATATTACAATTGTAGAGAATCATGTAAAAATACATCATAAAAATTCTAGAGTACTTAAATTTATAACATTGTACAACTTCAGAGAAATCTAAATTTAGAGCTACCATTCTGTTCGTATTAATCTCAGAGACAGATTAGCTAGTGTCCCCTTGAGTTTTTATATTACCACATAAGAAATGTAAAACATGGATTTTAGTGAGATAAAGCACAGTTTGGTGTTAAAAAAAAAGCATTATGCATCAAACTGAAATGAAATTGGTCATCATGACATAGGCCTTTTATAATAATTAACTGGGGTGGTTTTGCAATGTCCCCAAAAACCTGGAAATAACTGTGCCTTATTCAGCATTCATTTTAGGATTGTAAAATTTCCAACAAAAATTTCTCCAGGCATGAAAATTTAAATGATAAATTAGGAATGCATGAAGGATGCCATGCTGTCTTCTCTGGGGTCTTGCTTGCCAAACTTCACCTTCCAGATGGAAAACTACATTTGAAATTTCTGGTTAGTGGATCTCTGCTTTCAAAAAGTAGGTCAGGAACTTCAGGTTGTTAATATGGTGATAGAAAAAATGTCCTGTGACAACTGTATGCAATTTTTAGGAAGAAAACACAATTCCAGTGTTTTAAACACATTCACATTTTTAGTCTGTTTGCAATTAAAATTGAAGAAATACAGTTAAATATAAGGGTTGAAAGTAAATCTTATTTCTTCATGTAATCCAAGAAAATATCTTTTCTGGGTATCACTTTGTTGGTCATTAGATAATGATTCTGCAGCCTAAAAAATAAAACTCTTCAGATTTTTTTCATGTGTTTAGTCTTCTTTTCAATAATTACATCAAATCAGCTAAACATACATAAAAAATCCAATTTGTAGTTGAAAAACTTGACCCTATTTATAGTTTTCTCAGTTATCTAATGAACAAACACTGGATTGGAAACTGGGTCTCTTCTGAGGCATCTTATTTTAAGTTTTTATAATAGGTTAGGTGGTCTGTGGACCAGAACTATTAATTTCAAATCTTGGTAATTCAGGATCTTGGGTTGCAGCCCTGATTTTCTGAATCAGAATTTGTTTTAAGAAGATTCTTGCTAAATTGTGAGAATCACTGCTCTGAGTAGCACCTACAAGAGCGCCTGGCTCATAATAGGTGCTTAATAAATGTGTTCATTAGCTGGCTGACTACATGAATAAATTATTTCATGGGAAGCTGGCCATTAAGAGAGTTTGACACAAAAAAATAAAAGCAACATATTTCAGTGAACAATTCTAATCAGTGAATAAATAACTGTGGAGGGAAAGAAGGAAGGAACCCTAGATGGACTTTAAGAGTTATCTCTAAGTAGAATTTTTATCTTTGTGGTTGCAAAGTTTGTGGTGCACAAACTTTGGCACATTTTTAGGATGTTTTTTTCTGCTAGGTGGTAATGAAGTCTTAAAATAGATTATTTGACCATAATCCATGAAGTAAATGATTATTAATATATTGTGTTGGCCTGTAATTTAAAATTGACCCTCTGAAATGTCCTTTAGTAAACTGCATACTTTGATCAGCTTGTGCTGTGGGGAGAATCTCTACAAACTGATGCTGGTCTCTCCTCACAGCTACTCTCCTGGGACACACAGCAAAATTAAGGACACAGTCTGGTGGTGGAGTAACGCATGGCCCCCGGCCACCAGGGAAGTCAGAGCCGTGGCTGTGGCTCCTTCAGCACAGTACTGGGAGGACCCTGACTCTGGCTGTAGGATGGGCTAAAAAAGAGTTTTTTACTGAGCAGAGGCCAGTGTGTAAAATGGAGGATGCAAAACAGTACTCATAATAAAACATTATTCTGAGCACCATTATCTTCTAAGGTTAGTTTATGTCTGAAGACAATAGAATTGGCCAATGATTCAAAGAGACATCAAAAAAATTACTAACTGGCATCTTATGGCATAATAACATACTCATGATTAAGGAAATTTCTTGATTCTGTTTGACCAAGATGAAGTCTGTTTTTGCACGGTGAAAGTGTTTTCCAAGACTTTTTTTAACATAATCTTATTTAAACTTATACTAAATATCTTATTTTAAAAATAGGCTCTTGTGGGAATCTGATAAAATACTTATATTATTGTACCATGTCTTATCTTAAATTGGAAACCAAAATGTATCAAAATATTTATGGGGAAAGAAGTAAAGATTTCTATTTTAAAAATTAAAACGAAACACACACATACAGATTAGATGCCATCAATGGGTAGCTTCTACACAACATAAAGTGTGCATTTTGAATTTGATTCTCTAAATAAGAAGTTAGGGTATAGCTCTTCCTTAATTAGTGCCTATGTGCAGTCCTGTGCTACATTCCTTGTTAGTGGTACACATTTTTTCACTTGCACCCCTCCCTGACACCAAGTACCTCCTAGCCCAGGGCCAAGGTCATGGAGGGCAAAACTTTTACAGCAATCACTATGTTCTTTCAGGCTTTGTGCCAAACCTTTGCTCAGCTCTTTTTATCCATCATTTCAGTTAATATTCACAATGTCTCTACATTTTTGTGAAAGACGAAACTAATGATTAGTGGGGAGGGTAATATGTGCAAAGCTCCTCAGCTCTTAGGTAGCAGAGTTGAAGATGATACTTATATCCAGTTTCTCTGACTTTAAAATCTCTATCCCATCCTCTTTACGATACTACTCTTCCACAGCATTTCTATAAATCAAAGGTACCACTCTCTATTCCAGAGATTTAAGTGGTTTGGTTTTAGGTTCATTTGTACCTATTCTTGCAATGGCGAGAAAAGAATATGCTACTTGATGAATATTTCTCTAGGTCCTAAACCATTCCATTGATTTTAGAAGAGAATAATCAATAACACTCATCTGTATAGCTGTTATTGAGAACCTGTTGTACTCCAGGCCTGGGCTAGGTACCTAAAAGCTACAAGGAAGAATCAAACAGCCTAATAGAGAAATATATATGTTAATTGATATGGTGATCAACACTATGATCTGAAACTACAAAACAATAGCTATGGAAACAGTGGAAAAGTGACTAGCTCCGTCCTGGTCATCCTGGGATATTTTAGAGGGAAGGTAAAATCAGAACTGTGTCTTAGAGGATGAAGAGGAATTTCTGTAGTAGGTAAATGAAGAGGATAGGTTGAGAGAGTAGCATGTATAAGATGTGAAGGTCTAAACAGGTGGTAAATTGGGGGAAACAATAAATAGCTTAATCTCAGGAGGATTAAGCTTTATTCCAACTTTCAGATAATTCATAGATAATTTAGCTGAATAGTATAGTCTAAATTAATTTGAACAGAAGAAAGGATACAGGGATCCCTGGGTGGCGCAGCGGTTTGGCGCCTGCCTTTGGCCCAGGGCGCGATCCTGGAGACCCGGGATCGAATCCCACGTCAGGCTCCCTGCATGGGGCCTGCTTCTCCCTCTGCCTGTGTCTCTGCCTCTCTCTCTCTCTCTCTGTGATTATCATAAATAAATAAAAACTAAAAAAAAAAAAGAAGAAAGGATACATTTTAATTTGGGAGTGGGCCTGGTTGGAGAAGAAAGATTAATATTTGTATCAAGGATAGGAGTTTCTGAGAGGAGAGGAAACTATTGGGCAGAAACTCTTAGCTTGTTAAGCAAATTACTTATGGAGATAGTACTGGCTGGAACCAATTCCTGAATTGCAACAAAAGGATTAATCTGTTCCTCTTCTTTAGTTTGTTATCCACTAAGAAGTTGTCCCTGTTTGTGTAAACTTCAGAATTCAGCTTCATACTTGTACCAACATATGGTCTCTAAGAAGGAAGGGAATGAATCTAGGGAGTCTGAGAAAGGGAATCTTTCCAATTTCTTTCTCCCATATGACTTCATAAACACTCAGATTATATAAAGATGATGCTAATTATAGCCAAAATGAATTACCAATATCTGTAGGATGCTAGCAATTTTCAAGCTAAGCCTTCTATTGTATCATTTCATTTGGTTCCCTTAGTAAACCCTACAACATAGAACTAGGTTTATCTCCATTTTCTAGGAAACTGAGTCCTGGAGAGGTTAAGAACCCAGATTGTGCAGTTTGTCAGTAGCAGAGCTGAGATTTGATCTTAAACCTAACTGGGAGTCGAGAGCAAATACATTTTACTATCTTTCATGAGGTTGACTCTAATTTATCTCCAATTACCTGGCAGCATAGTAACAATTGTCCAATACAATGCAATTAAATAAATATTAAACTCTCTGGGGATCCCTGGGTGGCACAGCGGTTTAGCACGTGCCTTTGGCCCAGGGCGCGATCCTGGAGACCCGGGATCGAGTCCCACGTCGGGCTCCCGGTGCATGGAGCCTGCTTCTCCCTCTGCCTGTGTCTCTGCCTCTCTCTCTCTCTCTCTCTCTCTGTGTGTGTGTGACTATCATAAACAAATAATTAAAGAAAAATAAACTTCTCTGTTAATTTTTTATCATACTGAATTTGTTTCATGCAGTCATCACTTTCACACAGTTTTGCTCACTTAGCATGGCTGAGCAAAGAGAATTTAAATAAATCGAAAGGAGGGACACCTGGGTAGCTCAGTGGTTGTCTGCCTTTAGCTCAGGTTGTGATGCTGAGGTCCTGGAATTGAGTCCCGCATCTGGCTCCCTGCATGGAGCCTGCTTCTTCCTATGTCTATGTCTCTGCCTCACTCTCTGTGTCTCTCATGAATAAATAAATAAAATCTTTTTTTAATTAAAAAAAAATAAATAAATAAATTGAAAGGAATATTGGTAGAGTGAACAATTTATGACTTTGTCCAGGTTTCTATAGCTTAGAAACTGAAAGCAGCTCCGTTGTTTGAAAAGATGTATATATAAAGTGCCATTACTTTTATCCCTTTAGAATTATTTAATCATGAGTGGAAATAACCAGGATGAACCTTGATGGAACAGTGTGTTTCAGGCATAGGATAGGATACCTTGGAGTACAAAGTTAACCCTGTGGTGATGTAGCTCTCCCACAGTACTCTTATGCATTTGCTGGCTTAAATGTAGAATAAGAGGGCAAAGTTCTTAAATTTCCATCACTAAGTTTCTGGAAACTAATTTGGATAAAATAAGAACATTTTCATATATTCTCCAAGAAGGAGAAAGTTGGATATTAATTCCTTTTATATTTGTTTTTAAAGTTATTTTTCCATTTAAAATTTTTATTATATATCTCTTATATTTTCCCACATTTTCCCACAGGTTCTTGATCAAAATTTGACAGAATTTGTGATGAACAATATTTGAACCAGAAAATACAAACACTGTATGAGAGTTTTCAGATATTTGCTTATTTTTACTGGCATATGCTATTTTGATTTTTTTAAGATTATGATAGTAGTAAAAGTAAAAAATGTCCTGTAAGCCTGAACTTTATAAATGCCTGAGAAAAATTTTCAGGACAGGCTACTTGCTCCTTTAATTGTAAGAGCATAGTTCCTAGGTTATATGGATTTTAAGGATCAGCTTGTCAGAAAGTCTCAAGGAAAGTCTACCATTCTCTTACTATTTAGGGCCACTTGAACTATAAAGACCAGTAGATGAGTATTTATCTGTACAACAACATACACATCTAGTCTGAGAGAAAGCTAGCTCTTCAGGACAGCCCTACATGACATATTTCAATATTAAAATCAAACTTTAATATATCTGTTTATATTAAATATATATTGATATATATAGAGATTAAAAATTAAACTTTGAGTTTTATCTTGCCATAAGCTTTAAGATAACAATCAGAGAGTAACTAAATTTTTCTCCATTTACTATGACTTACAGATAATTTTCAGTTATTTGAACTGATGGTTATTTATCCTGAGAAGGAGTCCCAGTTATTTTAAAGATGTATCTTGGATGTTTATTTATCTCTGAATTTTACCTATGCTTTAATCAGGTTCCTTTTGGAAATATGCTTCATATGTTACTAACATCAAAATATCTTGTTATGGGGTAAACATTGCTTTTGTAACAAGATCAGTGGATTTGATTCCTAATTGTGCTTCCTTACTGAAAGATGTGGGCAGGCTTTAATGAAAAGAATGTACCTAATATCTGTTTTGGCAGATAGAATAGAACCCTCTATATTCTAACAAAAGATGTTTAGTAGCTCAGTTAATCTAGGGTTTGTTCTATAGTTCTAAATCTACAAACTGCCAATTTTGAACATCATTAGTAAATAAATGACCAAAGACATTCTAATTCTTATATAATCTGAAGCCAAGAGAAAGAACACAAGTGAAAAGGAGCCAAATACAAACATAATTATATATCCAGTGTTCTCCATGTTTTAGTTTTGGAATGAAGCTCCTGCACAATCCACTTTATAGCATGAAGTCCATCCTAAGCACCATTTCCTATTTCTATGCTATGACAGCCTATGATTTGCAGAGAGAAGTGAGTTTCCTAACAACTTAATTTTTAGGCTATATTTATCATCTATAAATCAGAAACTGACAGCAATGACAAGAATGTCTCATCTATCTGCATTTTTATTCATGTCTTTTAAGAATAGGTCTGTCACATTTTAAAAATTTCAGCAGTGGTGAGATACACAACATACACATCTGTCTATCAATCTATCTATGGTCTATCCATCTAACATCTAGATAATTGAGATAATATATTTGAAATCAGAAATTGCTGAAAAAGATCACATATTTTACATTCTGAACTTATATAAAGAAAATGTTATGCTTAACATTCCTGAACATAGCTATTTAATTTATACATATCTCCTTTTTAAGGTTCATCTTCATTAATTGCAACACTAATATATCTGGATATTGCATTCTCATGGGAGGTTAACTAAATTAACATCATAATATTGTGAGACTCTAAATCAGTTCATATTCAAACAGAGTCCTAATTAAGCATGGAGTATTAACAACATGTGTCAATCTTTTTTTCCTACTAAAACCCAAATAAAATGATAGCAAAGGAATTTTTCAAAAACATCTTTTCACCCTAAAGACAATGGGGAGTCTTCTGCTGGCAAAACGTTTACACTAATTTTAGAAAAACAGAGAAAAGTGATGTGTGGTTTGACAAAGTAAGAGTAATTATAAAAATTATAATTTGAGAGTCTGCAGAAGTCAATTTGTTCCACAGAACCTCTGAGAAGGCCACCATTCTGAGATGCAGGCCCCACAGGAGGCAGCTGAGAACAGGGCGTTGACTGAAATCTATCTCCAAGTAGTTTCTCCTACTCTTCCCAGACAGGAATTGGCTTGACCCTAACTCTTGTCAGATACCACAGCCTCATTCTATGCAAGAAAGCAAGCTGAAGCCCCAGTCATAAGGAAAGGCAGAGATGTTGTGTGGGACTAAAAATAGGAGGAATAAGAGAAGAACCCTTCTCACCAGATTTAAAATGCCACTCCCATGGACAGAAATCTGGAAAAAATCCATCCTGGAGAAACTGAGTGGTTAAACAAGCAAACATTTAACAAATTTGACATTTCTCTCCAGAATAAGATAAAGATCCTACTTAATTGCCCAACAGTAACTCCCATCCAATAATTTCTACTTGTTCACTCAGGACTTTTGAGCAGTCTTACTATCTCACCCTTAAATGTAAAATGACTAATGAATTATGAAAAAGAAAAAAACCTTTCAAACCAGCAGGAGTAAAACATAAATTAAGAAAAAGAGGGAGGGAGGAAGGAAAGAAGATGGGAAGGAAGGAAGGAAACAGATTACAGGGGGTCAGAGAAACAAACTTTAAACAAAACACTTGCAAACATTCTAAAAGAGATGTCCTTAAAATAAGAAGAAATCTGTGGCTAAATGATATTTTTAAAGCGAGAACTTTAAGGAAAAAAAATTGGAAGAAGATAATATTGATAATCTCTTTCAGAGAAGAAGGAAAAATTGACAAAAAGTAATGCAAATATTTAGAATACTAAATTTCAAAATTGAAATTGAGCTAAGAAGGCCCAAAATTAAATTAATAGATACTTTAGAAAGAGGAAATAGGTTGAGGGAGGGGCAAGACGGCGGAAGAGTGGGGTCCCCAGGTCACCTGTCCCCACCAACTTACCTAGATACCTTCAAATCATCCTGAAACTCTATGAATTCGGCCTGAGATTTAAAGAGAGACCAGCTGGAATGCTACAGTGAGAAGAGTTCGCGCTTCTATCAAGGTAGCAAGACGGGGAAAAAGAGATAAAGACACAAAAGGCCTCCAAGGGGGAGGGGCCCCGCGAGGAGCCGGGCTGAGGACGGGGCGAGTGTCCCCAGGACAGGAGAGCCCCGTCCCGGAGGAGCAGGAGCTGCACCAACCTTCCTGGGGGAAAGGGGCCCGCAGGGAGTTAGAGCAGGACCCAGGAGGGCGGGGATGCCCTCGGGCTCCCTGGGACACTAACAGGCACCTGCGCCCCGGGAGAGTGCGCCGAGCTCCCTAAGGGCTGCAGCGCGCACGGCGGGACCCGGAGCAGCTCGGAGGGGCTGGGGCGGCGGCTCCGCCGAGGGGGCTGCGGGGCAGGAGCGCGAATCCAACAGCGCAGGCCCCGGAGCACAGGGCCCGGGACACAGCCCAGGATCCGGCCTCCCCCGGGACAGGCAGAGGCCGGGAGGGCCCAGGACAGTGAGGACGCTCCTGCCCCGAGCTGAGCAGATCAGCGGCCCGCCCCGGAGCCTCCAGGCCCTGCAGACGGAGAGCCCCGGGGCTACTGCGGGAGCTGACTCCAGGGCTGCAGAGCTGGCCCCGCCACTGCGGGTGTTCCTCCTGGGGCCTCACGGGGTGAACAGCCCCCACTGAGCCCTGCACCAGGCAGGGGGCAGAGCAGCTCCCCCAAGTGCTCACACCTGAAAATCAGCACAGCAGGCCCCTCCCCCAGAAGACCAGCTGGACGGACAAGTTCCAGGGGAAGTCAGGGACTTAAAGCCTACAGAATTGGAAGATACTCCCCCGTGGTTTTTGTTTTTTTTGTTTTGTTTTGTGTTTTTTTCTTTCTTTCTTTTTGATTTCTGATAGCTTCCCCCACC
Organism: Vulpes lagopus; assembly: GCF_018345385.1. NCBI lineage: Eukaryota > Metazoa > Chordata > Mammalia > Carnivora > Canidae > Vulpes > Vulpes lagopus. The sequence continues at coordinate 59,856,981 of NC_054831.1, forward strand.
CCTTTATTTTTCTCACCTTTCTTTCTTTTTCTTTCTCTTTTTCTTCTCTTTTTTTCTTACTTTTTTCTTTTTCACTTTTCTTTCCTTCTCTCTCTCTCTTTTTCTCCTTTTCCCAATACAACTTGTTTTTGGCCACTCTGCACTGAGCAAAATGACTAGAAGGAAAACCTCACCTCAAAAGAAAGAATCAGAAACAGTCCTCTCTCCCACAGAGTTACAAAATCTGGATTACAATTCAATGTCAGAAAGCCAATTCAGAAGCACTATTATACAGCTACTGGTGGCTCTAGAAAAAAGCATAAAGGACTCAAGAGACTTCATGACTACAGAATTTAGATCTAATCACACAGACATTAAAGATCAATTGAATGAGATGCAATCCAAACTAGAAGTCCTAACAACGAGGGTTAGAAGAACAAGTGAATGACATAGAAGACAAGTTGATGGCAAAGAGGGAAACTAAGAAAAAAGAGACAAACAATTAAAAGGTCATGAGTATAGATTAAAGGAAATAAACGACAGCCTGAGGAAGAAAAACCTATGTTTAATTGGGGTTCCCGGGGCGCCGAAAGGGACGGAGGGCCAGAATATGTATTTGAACAAATCCTAGCTGAAAACTTTCCTAATCTGGGAAGGGAAACAGGCATTCAGATCCAGGAAATAGAGAGATCCCCCCTAAAATCAATAAAAACCGTTCAACACCTCGACATTTAATAGTGAAACTTGCAAATTCCAAATACAAAGAGAAGAAACTGAAAGCAGCAAGAGACAAGAAATCCCTGACTTTGATGGTGAGGAGTATTAGGGGAACAGCAGACCTCTCCACAGAGACCTGGCAGGCCAGAAAGAGCTCCAGGATATATTCAGGGTCCTAAATAGAAGAACATGCAACCAAGAATATTTTATCCAGCAAGGCTCTCATTCAGAATGGAAGGAGACATAAGGAGATTCCAACACAGGCAGGAACTGAAAGAATATATGACCACCAAACCAGCTCTGCAAGAAATTTTAAGGGGGACTCTTAAAATTCCCCTTTAAGAAGAAGTCCAGTGGGACAATCCACAAAAACAGGGACTGAATAGATATCATGATGACACTAAACTCAAATCTGTCAATAGTAACTCTGAACGCGAATGGGCTTAATGACCCCATCAAAAGGCGCAGGGTGTCAGACTGGATAAAAAAGCAAGACCCATCTATTTGCTGTCTACAAGAGACTCATTTTAGACAGAAGGACACCTACTGCCTGAAAATAAAAGGTTGGGGAACCATTTACCATTCAAATGGTCCTCAAAAGAAAGCAGGGGTAGCCATCCTTATATCAGATAAACTAAAATTTACCCTGAAGACTGTATTGAGAGATGAAGAGGGACACTATATCATACTTAAAGGATCTAACCAACAAGAGGACTTAACAATCCTCAATATATATGCCCGAATGTGGGTGCTTTCAAATATATCAATCAATTAATAACCAATGTTAAGATATACTTAGATAATAATACATTTATACTTGGTGACTTCAATCTAGCGCTTTCTACACTCGATAGGTCTTCTAAACACAACATCTCCAAAGAAATGAGAGCTTTAAATATTACATTGCACCAGATGGATTTCACAGATATCTACAGAACTGTACATCCCAACTCAATTGGAATACACATTCTTCTCAAGTGCACATGGAACTTTCTCCAGAATAGACCACATACTGGGCCACAAATTGGGTCTGAACCGATACCAAAAATTGGGATCGTCCCCTGCATACTCTCAGAAAATAATGCCTTGAAATTAGAACTAAATCACAACAAGAAATTTGGAAGGACCACAAACACGTGGAGGTTAAGGACCATCCTGCTAAAAGATGAAAGAGTCAACCAGGAAATTAAGGCAGAATTAAAAAGATTCATGGAAACTAATGAGAATGTAGATACAACCGTTCAAAATCTTTGGGATGCAGCAAAAGCAGTCCTGAGGGGGAAATACATTGCAATACAAGCATCCATCCAAAAACTGGAAGGAACTCAAATACAAATCTAACTTTACACCTAAAGGAGCTAGAGGAAAAACAGCAAATGGATCCTACACCCAGCAGAAGAAGAGAGTTAATAAAGATTCAAGCAGAACTCAACGAAATCGAGACCAGAACGGTGGAACAGATCAACAAAACCAGGAGTGGGTTCTTTGAAAGAATTAATAAGATAGATAAACCATTAGCCAGCCTTATTAAAAAGAAGAGAGAGAAGACTCAAATTAATAAAATCATGTTGAGAGAGATCACTACCAACACCAAGGAAATACACACGATTTTAAAAACATAGTATGATCAGGTATATGACAATAAATTAGGCAATCTAGAAGAAATGGATGCATTTCTGGAAAGCCACAAACTGCCAAAACTGGAACAGGAAGAAATATAAAACCTGAACAGGCCAATAACCAGGGAGGAAATTGAAGCAGTCATCAAAAACCTGCAAGACACAAAAGTCCAGGGCCAGATGGCTTCCCAGGGGAATTCTATCAAACGTTAAAAGAAGAAACCATACCGATTCTACTAAAGCTGTTTGGAAAGATAGAAAGAGATGGAGTACTTCCAAATTCATTCTATGAGGCCCGCATCACCTTAATTCCAAAACCAGGCAAAGACCCCACCAAAAAGGAGAATTACAGATGAATATCCCTGATGAATATGGATGCAAAAATTCTCAACAAGATACTAGCTAATAGGATCCAACAGTACATTAAGAAAATTATTCACCATGATCAAGTAGGATTTATCCCCGGGACACAAGGCTGGTTCAACACTCGTAAAACAATCAATGTGATTCATCATAACATCAAGAAAAAAACCAAGAACCATATGATCCTCTCATTAGATGCAGAGAAAGCATTTGACAAAATACAGCATCCATTCTTGATCAAAACTCTTCAGAGTGTAGGGATAGAGGGAACATTCCTCAACATCTTAAAAGCCATCTACAAAAAGCCCACAGCAAATATCATTCTCAAGGGAAGCCTTTCCCCTAAGATCAGGAACAAGACAGGGATGTCCACTCTCACCACTGCTATTCAACATTGTACTGGAAGTCCTCGCCTCAGCAATTAGACAACAAAAAGACATGAAAGGCATTCAAATTGGCAAAGAAGAAGTCAAACTCTCCCTCTTCACCGATGACATGATACTCTACATAGAAAACCCAAAAGCCTCCACCCCAAGATTGCTAGAACTCATACAGCAATTTGGCAGCATGGCAGGATACAAAATCAATGCCCAGAAGTCAGTGGCATTTCTATACACTAACAATGAGACTGAAGAAAGAGAAATTAAGGAGTCAATCCCATTTACAATTGCACTCAAAAGCATAAGATACCTAGGAATAAACCTAACCAAAGAGGTAAAGGATCTATACCCTAAAAACTATAGAACACTTCTGAAAGAAATCAAGGAAGACACAAAGAGATGGAAAAATATTCCATGCTCATGGATTGGCAGAATTAATATTCTGAAAATATCAATGTTACCCAGGGCAATTTACACGTTTAATGCAAACCCTATCAAAATACCATGGACTTTCTTCAGAGAGTTGGAACAAATTATTTTAAGATATGTGTGGAATCAGAAAAGACTCCTAAGAGCAGGGGAAATAAAAAAGAAAACCATAGCTGGGGGCATTGCAATGCCAGATTTCAGGTTGTACTACAAAGCTGTGGTCATCAAAACAGTGTGGTACTGGCACAAAAACAGACACATAGATCAATGGAACAGAATAGAGAACCCAGAAGTGGACCCTGAACTTTATGGTCAACTAATATCTGATAAAGGAGGAAAGACTATCCACTGGAAGAAAGACAGTCTCTTCAATAAACGGTGCTGGGAAATTGGACATCCACATGCAGTAGAATGAAACTAGACCACTCTCTTGCACCATACACAAAGATAAACTCAAAATGGATGAAAGATCTAAATGTGAGACAGGATTCCATCAAAATCCTAGAGGAGAACACAGGCAACACCATTTTTGAACTCAGCCACAATAACTTTTTCCAAGATACATCCACAAAGGAAAAAGAAACAAAAGCAAAAATGAACTATTGGGACTTCATCAAGATAAGAAGCTTCTGCACAGCAAAGGATACAGTCAACAAAACTAAAAGACAACCTACAGAATGGGAGAAGATAATTGCCAATGACGTATCAGATAAAGGGCTAGTTTCCAAAATCTATAAAGAACTTCTTAAACTCAACACCAAAGAAACAAACAATCCAATCATGAAATGAGAAAAAGATATGAAGAGAAATCTCACAGAAGAAGACATAGACATGGCCAACAAGCACATGAGAAAATGCTCCGCATCACTTGCCATCAGGAAAATACAAATCATAACCACAATGAGATACCACCTCACACCAGTGAGAATGGGGAAAATTAACAAGACAGGAAACAACAAATGTTGGAGAGGATGTGGAGAAAGGGGAACCCTCTTACACTGTTGGTGGGAATGTGAACTGGTGCAGCCACTCTGGAAAACTGTGTGGAGGTTCCTCAAAGAGTTAAAAATAGACCTGCCCTACAACCTAGCAATTGCACTGCTGGGGATTTACCCCAAAGATACAGATGCAATGAAACACCGGGATACCTGCACCCCGATGTTTCTAGCAGCAATATCCACAATAGCCAAACTGTGGAAGGAGCCTCGGTGTCCATCGAAAGACGAATGGATACAGAAGATGTTGTCTATATATACAATGGAATATTACTCAGCCATTAGAAATGACAAATACCCACCATTTGCTTCAACGTGGATGGAACTGGAGGGTTTTTTGCTTAGTGAAATAAGTCAACTGGAGAAAGACAAACATTATATGTTCTCATTCATTTGGGGAATATAAATAATAGTGAAAGGGAATATAAGGGAAGGGAGAAGAAATGTGTGGGAAATATCAGGAAGGGAGACAGAACATAAAGACTCCTAACTCTGGGAAACGAACTAGGGGTGGTGGAAAGGGAGGGGGGCGGGAGGTGGGGGTGCATGGGTGATGGGTACTGAGGGGAGCACTTGACGGATTAGCACTGGGTGTTATTCTGTATGTTGGCAAATTGAACACCAATTAAAAATAAATTTATTATTAAAAAAATAAAATGAAAATAAATAAATAAATAAATAAATAAATAAATAAATAAATAGGAAATAGGAAACAATCAGAGGGAAAGAAATATCAACAAATCGAAAAAGTAACCCTCAGAACTGAATGTCACAAATCTCATCCTGATAAATGACACTGGATCCTGGCACCAGAAATGCAAAGCTCTCATGTAAAGGAGTCTTATTGTGACAGAAAGACCCTACTCACTTTCAGAGGGAAAACTGTTTCATATACAAAGTAATGAAAGTCAAAAACCTTTCTATCTACTGCAACATTGAGACCTAGGAGACAGTGAAATAATGACTTCATAATTCCGAGGTAAATCTCTTTACAATTCATAATTCTTTTTCAAAAAGGATAAAAAAAACAAAGGCAGAGATAGACTAAACACATATTTACAACATACAAATCTCAAATAAAAAAAAAGACCTGTTTAATGCATTCTCCTTATTCATTTTTGGGAAGCTACTAGAGGACATGTTTAAGGAAAATGAATGATGAAAGAAATAGGGGATTCAGCATAGAAGACAAGCAAAGAGCAATCTCAGGCTAGAGCACCAGGGCTAGAAAGACAGAGAGCACCAGGAAGAATATGATGGAGTAGTTGCTGTACCCAGGCATTTGATAGATGTGTTAGGTCATTTAGGAAAAAAATAATATTCTTGTGCAAACAAATTAGTGCAAACAAAAAATAATGGAGCAATTTTAAATATGGTGTACAGAATGTTAGAATGGAAATAATTATAATATGGACCATGAGAAATTGTTCTGTGTTGAGTATCTGCTCTAAAGAGTTGGACTAGTGAATGGAATGTGGAGGATAGATCAGATAAATTTGGATAAGAATTGCCGTTTGATATAAGTTCTTTATATCTATTTCACTCTATTTTTCTACCTGTGCCAATATATTTGACTAATAAAATTAAAAATCAACATACCAATAAAAAATAACTGTTACCAGATAAATTATAAAAGTGAATATAATTTTTTGCTCATCAATTCCTTCTTAATTTTTTTAAAGATTTTATTTTTTAAAAACATTTTATTTATTTATTCATGAGAGACACACAGAGGGAGAAGCAGGCTCCCTGTGGGGAGCCCAATACAAGACTCCATCCCAGGATTCCAGGACCACGACCTGAGCCAAAGGCAGACGCTCAACCACTGAACCACCGGGGTGTCCCAATTCCTTAATATTAAACTGCCCTGGGCTAGGACTTTTGTAAGAGAAACAATTACGTATTCTAAAATCCTTTTTAAGCTTTAGTATACAAAACATGTAAAGAATGGATACAACTAACACCCAAAATACAATAATCCAATTAAAAATAGGTGGAAGACATGGACAGACATTTCTCCAAAGACATAGACAGCCAACAGACAAAGAGAAAAATAAAGCTATTAACTAGAAGAAGAAAATATTCTCAAAACATAGTCTGACAAAAAAAAACCCAAACATATTCAGAATAGGTAAAGAATTCCTATAACTCAGTAACAACAACAAAAACAAAGAGTAAAAAATAGGCAAAGATCAAAATAAGGTACTTTGCAATAGAAGACATCTGAGTATCAATTAGGCATATTTAAAGGTGCTCAGCATTATTAGTAATTAAAGAAATCCAAATGAAAGCCATGGTAAGCTACTACTATGAATCCACTAGACTGGCTGACATTAAAAAGAAAAAAAGACTGACAACAAATGGCGAAGATGCATTTCTGGTGGCTGTGTAAGATGTTACAACTACCACAGAATATGTTTTTGCAGTTTCTTATATAGTTGAATATACACCCATGAGTCAAAAGATTACTCTTTTAGATACTTACCTTAAAAAAATAAAAAAAATATATGATCAAGAAAGGACTTGTAACAAATTTCATGGCATCATTACTTATAAATGATCTCATATTGGAATGCTCTCAAATGCCCATTAACAGGAGGATGGATTAAAAATGTGTATTCAATGGAATACTACTCAGTAATAAGAAAAAGTAAAAAAAAGAAAAAAACCTACTACATATGCAAGATATAGAAGATATATGAAATATATCATGCTGAAAAGTTACTATAATAGTAGTAAATAAACATTTTATTAAAATAGTGAATGTAACAAATAAACATAACACATTTTGAACAAAGTTTCGGTGCACTAATGGTTCGATAAATAAGAAATTAACTGGGGGAGATAGTGGGTTAGAATTGATTGGAAGGTGCATGAGGAAATTTTTGGAGTAATAAAAATGCTCTATATCTTGATAAGAGTGTTTGTGGCTTGTGTTATCCAAGAATGACCAGAGGAGTATTTCCTGTTTCCATGTCTTTTAGAACCTTGCTACCCTCATCAAGAACAGACCTAGAAGTACATAAGTTAGACTGAAAAAAAACAAATACTACATCATTTCACTCATATGTGGAGTCTTAAAAAAAAATAAAGAAAAAAAAGAAGAATCAGATCTCTAAATACAAAGAACAAACTGACCATGGTTGCGAGTGGGGAGGTGGTGGGAGGATGGGGAAAATAGAAAAAGGGACATGGAATATGCAGTCTTCCAGTTATGGAATGAATTAAGTTAAGGGGGGAGAAGTCACAGCATAAGGAATTTAGTCAGTGATATTGTAATAGTGACCTATGACAGATGGCATACTTGTGGTAAGCGTGGCGTAATGTATAAACTTGACTAATAATGTAACATGGTGTGTCAATTACATTCAAAGAAAAAAAGAAAAGAGAAACATACCTGAAAAGTCTACTTCCATTAAACCTGGGTGGGCTTGTCACATTTAAAGCAAGGTCGGCTCCCTCTCTCTCAGGATGCTTCCCTTAGGACTCAGCCACTATCCTGCAAGGAAGCCCATCCAGACAGACTCCGACAAGCAGGTTGCTTTTGCCAGGCAGGTGAATAAGCCTAGAGATTATTCTGGACTCTTGCCTTTGAGTCTATGAAGTTAAGGATCTGGACATCATGGATCAAGATAAACCATATATGTTATGCCTTATCCTCAAAAACTGCAAGCATAATAAATAATTGTTTTAAGTCATGGAGTTTTGGTGTAATTTATTACACAGCCATAATAACTTTCATCATTATACTACATAATCGAGTGTGTATCTTTCCTTCCACATATAACATTTTTCACTTGGCTATTCCAAGTTATAAATTTGCTATCTTACACATATTTGATATCTATTTTGCATTCTGAAACTAAACTAATCCAAATGCAAGTGAAACAGCATTATCTATATATTGATCCATTCTGTTTCATGCAAAACCATGAGAATAAAGCAATTTAATTTTTTAAAATACTGAAATAAAAAAATAGCAAAATAGTTTGCCAATTTTCTGACATTCTAGCTTCTATCTTGGGTGATAAATGGTTATAAGTTCATTCTTCTTAAACTTGGATCATGCTACATGAACACCATATAATGACAGCATTACAAGAGGCCCTGGGCCCCTTCATTTTTCAATTTTAATTTTATTTTTTTATTGGAGTTCAATTTGCCAATATATACCATAAGACCCAGTACTCATCGCCCAAAGTGCCCCCCTCAGTGCCCGTCACCCAGTCACCCCCACACCCCACCCAGCTCCCTTTACACAACCTCTTGTTCGTTTCCCAGAGTTAGGTGTCTCTCATATTCTGTCACCCTCACTGATATTTCCCACTCATTTTCTGTCCTTTCCACTTTATTCCCTTTCACTATTTTTTATATTCCCCAAATGAATGAGGCCATATAATGTTTGTCCTTCTCCGATTGACTTACTTCACTCAGCATAACACCCTACAGTTCCATCCACGTTGAAGCAAATAGTGGGTATTTGTCGTTTCTAATGGCTGAGGAATATTCCATTGTATACATAGACCACATCTTCTTTATCCATTCATCTTTCGATGGACACTGAGGCTCCTTCCACAGTTTGGCTATTGTGGACATTGCTACTAGAAACATCGGGGTGCAGGTGTTCCAGCGTTTCACTGCATCTGAATCTTTGGGGTAAATCCCCAACAGTGCAATTGCTGGGTCGTAGGGCAGGTCTATTTTTAACTCTTTGAGGAACCTCCACACAGTTTTCCAGAGTGGCTGCACCAGTTCACATTCCCACCAACAGTGTAAGAGGGTTCCCCTTTCTCCGCATCCTCTCCAACATTTGTGGTTTCCTGCGTTGTTAATGTTCCCCATTCTCACTGGTGTGAGGTGGGATCTCATTGTAGCTTTGATTTGCATTTCCCTGATGGCAAATGATGCAGACCCTTCTCTCTTGTGCTTGTTGACCATGTCTATGTCTTCCTCTGTGAAATTTCTGTTCATGTCTTTTGCCATTTCATGATTGGATTGTTTGTTTCTTTGGTGTTGAGTTTAATAAGTTCTCTATAGATCTTGGAAACTAGCCCTTTATCTGATACGTCATCTGCAAATATCCTCTCCCATTCTGTAGGTTGTCTTTTAGTTTTGTTGACTGTATCCTTTGCTGTGCAAAAGCTTCTTATCTTGATGAAGTCCCAATAGTTCATTTTTGCTTTTGTTTCTTTTGCCTTTGTGGATGTATCTTGCAAGAAGTTACTGTGGCCAAGTTCAAAAAGGGTGTTGCCTGTGTTCTCCTCTAGGATTTTGATGGAATCTTGTCTCACATTTAGATCTTTCATCCATTTTGAGTTTATCTTTGTGTATTGTGAAAGAGAGTGGTCTAGTTTCATTCTTCTGCATGTGGATGCCCAATTTTCCCAGCACCATTTATTGAAGAGACTGTTTTTCTTCCAATGGATAGTCTTTCTTCCTTTATCGAATATTAGTTGACCATACAGTTCAGGGTCCACTTCTGGATTCTCTATTCTGTTCCATTGATCTATGTGTCTGTTTTTGTGCCAGTATCACACTGTCTTGATGACCACAGCTTTGTAGTACAACCTGGAATATGGCATTGTGATGCCCCCAGCTATGGTTTTCTTTTTTTAAATTCCCCTGGCTATTCGGGGTCTTTTCTTATTCCACACAAATCATAAAATAATTTGTTCTAACTCTCTGAAGAAAGTCCATGGTATTTTGATAGGGTTTGCATTAAACGTGTAAATTGCCCTGGGTAACATTGACATTTTCACAATATTAATTCTGCCAATCCATGAGCATGGAATATTTTTCCATCTCTTTGTGTCCTCCTCAATTTCTTTCAGAAGTGTTCTGTAGTTTTTAGGGTATAGATCCTTTACCTCTTTGGTTAAGTTTATTCCTAGGTATCTTATGCTTTTGGGTGCAATTGTAAATGGGATTGACTCCTTAATTTCTCTTTCTTCAGTCTCATTGTTAGTGTATAGAAATGCCATTGATTTCTGGGCATTGATTTTGTATCCTGCCACGCTACCAAATTGCTGTATGAGTTCTAGCAATCTTGGGGTGGAGGCTTTTGGGTTTTCTATGTAGAGTATCATGTCATTGGCAAAGAGGGAGAGTTTGACTTCTTCTTTGCCAATTTGAATGCCTTTAATGTCTTTTTGTTGTCTGATTGCTGAGGCGAGGACTTCCAGTACTATGTTGAATAGCAGTGGTGAGAGTGGACATCCCTGTCTTGTTCCTGATCTTAGGGGAAAGGTTCTCAGTGTTCCCCCACTGAGAATGATATTTGCTGTGGGCTCTTTGTAGATGGCTTATAAGATGCAGAGGAATGTTCCCTCTATCCCTACACTCTGAAGAGTTTGATCAGGAATGGATGCTGTATTTTGTCAAATGCTTTCTCTGCATCTATTGAGAGGATCACATCGTTCTTGTTTTTTCTCTTGTTCATGTGATCTGTCACATTGATTGCTTTATGAGTGTTGAACCACCCTTGCATCCCGGGGATAAATCCCACTTGGTCATGGTGGATAATCTTCTTATGTACTGTTGGATCCTATTGGCTAGTATCTTGTTGAGAATTTTTGCATCTGTGTTCATCAGGGATATTGGTCTGTAATTCTCCTTTTTGGTGGGGTCTTTGCCTGGTTTTGGAATTAAGGTGAAGCTGGTCTCATACAAGGAGTTTGGAAGTACTCCATCTCTTTGTATGTTCCAGAACAGCTTTAGTAGAATAGGTATTGTTTCTTCTTTAAACGTTTGATAGAATTCCCCTGGGAAGCCATCTGGCCCTGACGTTTTTGTCTTGGGAGGTTTTTGATGACTGCTTAAATTTCTTCCCTGGTCATCGGCCTTTTCAGGTTTTCTATTTCTTCCTGTTCCAGTTTTGGTAGTTTGTGGTTTTCCCAAAATGCGTTCATTTTTTATAGATTGCCTAATTTATTGACATATAGCTGCTCATTATAAGTTTTTAAAATCGTTTGTATTTTCTTGGCATTGGTGGTGACCTCTGCTTTTTCATTCGTGATTTTATGAATTAGAGTCTTTTCTCTTTTGTTTTTAATAAGGTTAAATAATGTTTTAACTATCTTATTAATTCTTTCAAAGAACCAACTCCTGATTTTGTTAATCTCTTCCACAGTTCTTCTGGTCTCTATTTCATTGAGTTCTGCTATAATCTTTATTAACTCTCTTTTCTGCTGGGTGTAGGATCTATTTGGTATTCTTTCTCCAGCTCCTTTAGGTGCAAGGTTAGCTTTTGTATTTGAGTTCTTTCCAGTTTTTTGAGGGATGCTTGTATTTCCCCCTCAGGCCAGCTTTTGCTCTATCCCAAAGATTTTGAATGGTTGTATCTTCATTCTCATTAGTTTCCATGAGTCATTTTAATTCTTCTCTAGTTTCTTGGTAGACCCTTTCATCTTTTAGCTGGATGGTCTTTACCCTCCACGTGTTTGAATTCCTTCCAAACTTCTTCTTCTGGTTTAGTTCTAGTTTCAAAGCATTATGGTCTGAAAATATGCAGGGTACAATCCCAATCTTTTGATGTCAGTTAAGACCTGAGTTGTGACCCATTATGTGGTCTATTTTGGAGAAATTTCCATGTACACTTGAGAAGAATGTGTATTCAGTTGCATTTGAATGTAAAGTTCTGTAAATATCTGTGAAATCCATCTGGTCCAGTGTATCATTTAAAGCTCTCGTTTCTTTGGAGATGTTGTGCTTAGAAAATCTATCAATTGCAGAAAGTGCTATGTTGAAGTCTGCCATTATTATTGTACTATTATCTAAGTATGTTTTAACTTTGGTTATTAATTTATTGATATACTTGGCAGCTCCCACATTAGGGACATAAATATTTTTGATTGTTAGGTACTCTTGTTGGATAGATCCTTTGTTGCATAGTGTCCCACTTCATCTCTTACTACAGTCTTTGGGATAAATTTGAATTTATCTGATATGAGGATGGCTACCCCTGCTTTCTTTTGAGGACCATTTGAATGGTACATGGTTCTCCAACCTTTTATTTTCAGGCTGTAGGTGTCCTCATATCTAAAATGAGTCTCTTGTAGACAGCAAATAGATGGGTCATGCTTTTTCATCCAGTCTAAAACCCTGCACCTTTTGATGGGATCATTAAGCCCATTCACGTTCAGAGTCACTGTTGTAAGATATGAATTTAGTCTCATCATAATACCTATTCATTCCCTGTTTTTGTGGATTGTTTCCTTGGACTTCATCTTTCTTTTACAGAGTCCCCCTTAATATTTTTTGCAGAGCTAGTTTGGTGGTCACATATTCTTTCAGTTACTGCCTATCTTGGAAGTTCTTTATGTCTCCTTCTATTTTGTATGAGAGCCTTGCTGGATAGAGTATTCTTGGCTGCATGTTCTTCTCATTTAGGACCGTGACTATATCCTGCCAGCCCTTTCTGGCCTGCCAGGTTTCTGTGGAGAGGTCTCCTGTTAATGTAATACTTCTACCCATAAAGTTTAGGGATTTTTTGTCTCTTGCTGCTTTCAGGATCTTCTCTTTATCTTTGGAATTTGCAAGTTTCACTCTTAAATGTTGAGGTGTTGAGCAGTTTTTTTTTTTTTATTTTTTTTTTGGGGGGGGAGGATTCTCTCTGTCTCCTGGATCTGGATGCCTGTTTCCCTTCCCAAGTTAGGGAAGTTCTCAACTATGATTTGTTCAAATACACTTTCCGGTCCTCTGTCCCTTTTGGTGCCCTCTGGAACCCCAATTAAACATAGATTTTTCCTTCTGAGGCTGTCATTTATTTCCCTTAACCTTTCTTCATGATCTTTTAATTGTTTTTCTCTTTTTTCCTCAGTGTCCTTCCTTGCCATCTGCTTGTCTTCTATGTCACTCACTCATTCTTCTACCTCATCAACCCTCATCATAAGGACCTCCAGTTTGGATTCATCTCATTTAATTAATTTTTAATTTCAGCCTGATTAGATCTAAATTCTGCAGTCATGAAGTCTCTTAAATCTTTTATGCTTTTTTCCAGAGCCACCAATAGCTTTATCATTGTGCTTCTAAATTGGCTTTCTGACATCAAATTATAATCCAAATTCTGTAAATCTGTGGGAGAGAGTACTGTTTCTGATTCTTTCTTTTGTGGTCAGTTCTTCCTTCTTGTCATTTTGCTCTGTGCAGATTGGCTAAAAACAAGTTCTTCTTGACAAAGGAAGGAAAAAGAAAAAAAAGGGGGGGAATCAAACAAAAAACAAAAAAACAAGGACGAATATACTCTGATTCTATATACTGTAAGTCCCTCGACCTCCCCTGGAACTTTCCAATGCTGCTTGGTCAAGAACTTGCTCTTCCCCTGTCCTTCTAGTTGGTCTTCTGAGGGAGGAGCCTGCTGTGCTGATTATCAGGTGTGTGCACCCAGAGGAGCTGTCCACCCCCTGCCAGGTGCGTGGCTCAGTGGAAACTGTTTATCCTATGAGGCTTTGTTCCATGACGCCCCTGCTTAGTCTCAGGCACAAGGTGACACCAGGAGGAACAACAACAGTGGCGGAGTCAGCTCTCCAGACCTAGAGTCAGCTCCAGCAGTAACTACTGCATTCTCCCAGTCAGCAGGGGCCTGGATGCTCTGGGGGGGGGGGGGAGCTGATCTGCACAGCTCAGGGTCACCTAGCACAGGAGCATCCTTGCTGTCCTGTGTCCTCCCAGCCTCCACCTGTCCCAAGGGGAGCAGTGGATCCTGGGCTGTGTCCCTGTTGCCTTGGGCTCTGGGGTCTCCACTGCTGGAATCATGTTCCTGGGCCACGCAGCCCCCTCCGCCCGGACCCACCACCCGGGCTACACCCCCTGGCACAGCTCCCTTCACGCAGAGCCGCTGCCTGAGCCACCGCCTTGGCTGGTCCCTGGGGCCCTGCCAGGTGGTGCATGCTCCAGCTCTTTAGGGAGCTCGGCATGCCATACTTCTTGAAGGTTGCTCAAATTTACAAAAGTGGTATATGGTATAGTGAGGACAGACCATATTTAGAGTTTTATGTGTCTGATTTTCCTTATGGGGAGAAAAAAATAAAGTTATTTCCTAAACTTTAACTTCGAAATGAAATCATAAGGATGATTTGTCGTTAATATTTTTTGATTCTAGAATTTCTCTATAAAAAAATTTAAAAAGTAAAGTATGAACTTTTACTATTATTCAGAGTTGTTTCTTCTTAAGTGACCTAAACATCTGTAAGGGAGCAACTGATTTGGAAGCTAATAGAATGAGGTTTCAAAGCTTTCCTATTTGTTAATATTGAATCACTAAAATGTAAACTAAAAATTGGACTAAATTGATATATTCTCTAAATAGTATTGACAGTAGTTAGGCTGCCCATATGCTTGTTTATATTTTAAAATAATTTTAATTCTAGGTTGGAAAGACAGAAAGCAAATGCGCCTTGTACTCTTCATTTGGTAGACTGTTGATTTTGGAGGCCTCAGATCAAGTAAGTAAAATTTGACTTTGAATGTGAATCTGGTACATGCCAATTCTGCTGACACAGCAAACTGAAAGAAAAGAGGGAAATTCAGGGTTCCTTCAGGCCACACACACACAAATTATCTAGCCTGCAGCTATCAGAAACGTGGTCTAACACGGGGATCTGTGGAAAGTGTAGCCTGGTTTCTAGTCACAGTAGGAAAGTTCTATTTTACCAGCAATCCAAATTATCTTATTTATTCTTTAAAACAAAACAAAATAAACAACAGTTTCCAACAAAAATGTTGATGTTTGCTGTATTCGTTTTTCAGTTTTGTTGTTCCCTAGATTTCTGTTTGTTTCTTTGTTTTCCCCCAATGGCTGCCTTTAAAAAGATTTTAACTACTGATCAGAGACATTTACTTTGAGTATAACATTCCTTGGAGTTCCTTTTTTTTTTTAAACAAATAATTTGTTAATGAAGATGGAAGAATATTGACATTACTTAACATCTATGGTGACTCTGCTAGGTGATCCTATAACATTTTTATATTTACATATTTAATTTAACATACATAAAAACAGTTGAGAAAGCCAGGAAAATAGGGACAACACAGCAGGTGGCTAAGGGACTCAAAGTCTAAAATCTTTGTCAAGGTGTTCAACAACTGTGAACTCTTAACCATTGTTTCTGGTGTGAGTGAAGGGAAAAGCAAATGGATAGATTAAACAATGAATAATGTATGGACAAACTATGAAATAAAAGGGGTTAAAAACTAAATACTAAAACCTAAAAAACAGTATTTTCCAACCTTAAAAAGTTTATAATGGACTAGGGCAAATTAAATATCCACAAAACTATTTATTAAAAACATATGATAAAGTACCTTAAGGCTAAAGTCTATGAATCCTGAATGAAGCAAAATTATGCCAAGCATTGGCTTGATTTGGGAGATGGGCGAATCTAAGCTGGAGATTGACAAATGGGAGTGTTTCTGGAGGCATTTCTAGAGGGTAGAAACCTCAATACATAGGTTCCTAAAAAATAATTCATCAAATTTCTGTCAAGATAAAAACAAAAGTACATGTCATGATGAGGGACGAACTGATTAGGGAAAAAGGAATACTAATAAAAGACATTAGAAAAGGATAAATATGTGGTTTCTGAGGAGGAAGCGGTCATTTTATTTTTGGCATTATTGGCAAAAATGGTAGCAAGTATTTGTAGAAAACATTTTTTTAAAGACTTTATTTACTTATTCATGAAAGACACAGAGGGAGAGAGAGCCAGAGACACAGGCAGGGGGAGAAGCAGGCTCCATGCAGGGAGTCCTATGTGGGACTCAATTCTGGGACTCCAAGATCATGCCCTGGGCCGAAGGCAGGCTCTCAACCTCTGAGCCACCCATGTGTCCCTCAAGCTCTTTAAAATTAGGTTAGGTGTCCCTCAACCACCTCAAGCTCTTTAAAATTAGGTATGTCAAGGGATATTTTCTTTTGATAGCAGTGTTATTTTACGGAATATTTTACAGAGGCTTATCACAGAAAGGAAATGATTTCAGCTCATAACAGCTGTAGAATCCAAATGTAAAAGGAATTAAGGTATCAATACAAAGGATATTAGCAAACAAGCTATTAACCCTCGTTGACATCTCATAGTCAAAGAATGATCCTGGCATATCAGACCCAAGTTGTTGTTAAGGAGATAACAACCTAGCTAAATCTGCTCCAAAGCTAAATCAGGAGTAACATTTACATACGTGGTCAGTTTTGTGTTGGAAAAACGTATTTGTAAATTATTTGATCTTTGCATTTAAAAAAATATTTTAATACACTCTTCTGAAATCATTATCACTTCTGTATTCTTCATTAAATCAGTGCATTTGCCTTAAAAAAAAAAAATAGGTGTCCCTATTTGTAGAAATGATAAAGCCATAATTTGGATGCCATTTTTTGTTTTGTTTTGTTTTCTTTTGAAATCATTTGGATGTCATTTTTTTTAATGTGAAGGCCCAACACAGGAATGACTTGAGTTGGATCCCGAAAGATGAGTAGGGTTTCAGTACATAGAGATGGTTTATGTTGATAAGTCCTCACTGGGGAGATGGAGTGAATAAAATTCTAAAGTTGAAGGAAGAAAAAAAGCTTACCTTTTTTTTGAAATGAATATTTCGAGGAATAATGGTGGATAATAAAAAGAAATAAAGAATTTTGGAATAAGGAAAACAAGCAACAATAGCTATAACAATAGAAAGGAGAGACAAAAGGAAGGGAGAGAGGGAAAGGAAAGGAAAGAGAAAAGGAAGGAAGTCTTTGCATTTGGTTAAGAAACTCAGATATGCATGAAGAGGTGACTATAAATTAGATTAGGTATTGGAGGGCAGTAGCTGTATCTTATTCATCTTAGTTTCTTCCTATAGAATCTAATAAAATGCTTTGAAAATGTTTGAATGGATGTGAACATTAATCATCAGAATTAAACTTTAGGAAGAACTATATACAAGGGCTGTATACATGGATTTAGGGAGACAATTTTTAGAAACCCTATATACTGTATATACTACTTTCACTTTCTTAAAATTTTTTCTAGGTCAAATTCATATTTCATGTCAGAAGAACAGTAAATGATTTGCTGTCAGAGGATGGGAGTCCAAATTAGTATGGTTTTTGTCCATGTTATTTCTCCCTACTTTTCAACCTTGTAAGTTCAAGGTTTTCTTAAATTTTCCTTTATGATGTGTTTGTTATTCACTCATAAGATAGTTTTCATAGGAAGAAAAACTGGAGCCCTGTTTTTCTCAGGCCTGAGATATTTACATGTTATTCTGAGGGTCTCTGTCTCTTCTGGATCCTACTCCCCTAAATAAGGTTAAGATGAATCTGAATCACATCAAATCCTACATTAGGCAAATGATGTCTGGAAAAGTGCAGAATTTTTACATTATTTACACTGTATCTCCAACAAGTCACTTCGCTGAATTGTTCCCAAGCTTTATTTACATTTATCTTGTCCTCTTCCTTTCCTGGCTGGAATTGAGGTGTAGTCTTTCAGTGTCCCAGACTCACTTATCAGTTTGGTGTCGACTAAAGTGACTTCAAGTGTTTTGTGCCATAGGCTTAAAACTACAAATGACTGTTTATACTTTTTGATTATTATGGCTTAGAAATATGCAGGAAAATACCTTTACAATGATGATTTCTGTTTTATAGGGTATTTTCTCCAATGACATGATATTTTAATATTCAAAATGTTAATCAGTATTATATTTGTGTTTACTGGAAATAATTTACTTTAACTAATTATATTATTGTTTATTACAATTGCAACTAGGGTTTATTTTCTTCCTAATGTATTGAAAATTAATGAAATTAAATACAAAGAAAAAAAGGGCAATTAGGGAAAAAATAGATTGATGTAGCTTGAAGGAAGCAGAGAAGAAGGATACTACTAGACACTCTAGATAGTCACATTAATGCAGTTCGTTACTGAATCTAGCTTTCAGTTTCCTGGCTGCAAAGTAGAAAGGAAAACATGTCATATTGTATAGATTCTACTTCCTGACAGATGAATGCATGCACATTTGTCTGTGGAAACAACATTTTTCTTTAAACACAAACAAATTTTCTGTCTTAGCCTTAAAAATGAGATCTTTGAGTAAGATAGTAAATGATATTTTCTACTAAAATTTAATAAAATCTTATGAATAATCCATTCTTTATCGACAATACAAATAGCTTGCATTACCTATTTTCTTTGCATACTTTCATGTAGATAGAGGAAAAATATGGGGAATAGTTGCTTTAGGCCTGCCTACCCTTCCTCGTCAGGGGTGTCAACAAGGGGAATCAGAATCAAATCTATAAATTGATGCACATGGAAGCTGGCTGAAAAATTGAAATTTTTAACACCCATAGTGTGAGTCACAAAAATCATGGAAGAGTAGAAGAGCAATTTAAGATGGACAAAGTTAATACCCTCTTTCACAAGTGGAAAAACTGGGGCCAGGGAAAATCCAGGGCATTGGGTGTGCCAATCTAGCTTCTAGACAATCCACTTCTGTTTCTCACAAAAACAGGATCACATGTTCTATGTTTTAATAGGTCTTCACTATCGTATTCCTTCTTATCATACCATTCTTCTCTTACAATCATTGAGAAAAGTGTATATGTAAAATTGAGGAATTGGAAATGAAGTTAACATAGGCAGTAGAATCCAAAGGGTGCAATTTTGTGTAAAGTTAATATATGTGTCTTTTATGATCCCATATTAAAAGTTCATGAAGAACTTTCAGGAACAGTTTCAGTTTAATATCTTTTTTGTGAAGATGATTTATATTGTGTATAACCAAAGGTAATTTACTCTTACACTGGATTGTAATGCTTACCCCACAAATCAGAAAAAAAAAAAAATTATCAAACCGTGTGCCTGATTCAAATTTAATGATTATCATCATGACACATATTAGGTAATAAGCTGAGAAATATTATCTTCCAATTAATAACATATTTACACCAGTAGGAGGTTGTCCTATGATTCAGTTCATCAAAGAAATGATCTTGAAATTTCAGAATGAGGTTAAAAGGATTTCCTGCTTGTATTTTCCCATTTTCCTTCTTATCCTCACCTCCTATCCAGTCCAGTGTAAAATTCATATAAAGCCTGTTTTCTGTAGAGTCTGTCAAAACACCTCTTTTCCATTGCCTCACTACATCTACTAAGCAACTAGAAATTAGCAAGTTCTGATATTAAGCTTCATTACCATTTTTTAGTGAATTCTGTCTGCTTGGAGAATGGCAGTTCTTATGCCTCACAAGAAGCATGTGAGGTTACTTGTTTAGTTAGAAACGTGACAGTGAGCAGCTGTTCCAAGAAAGCCCTAAAATAGAGAAAGTTCGGTCTGTTTACTGACATTTCTTTCTTCTTTTGTGCCTTGCTCCTTGGCTTACTGATGCACAGATGCTGAAGTTGGTTCTTTAAGCCACTATCCAGTGGGATTATTAAAATTCTCTTGAGCCAAATTTTCAAGAAACAAATGGGTTTCATAAATGTATATTAATCTGTTTAGCTTCAGATAATGAAAACATACTACTCTGGTATGAATCATACGTGGCATGTGAAGCCCAAGCCCCTCCCCCAAGAATGTGACCAAAGGCTCTGAGGTGTTGGAATGCGGCCTTGTACTCAGGGTGCTTCATGGGAGGTATTTGGAATGCAAAAGAACAGATCCAAATTAGAGACAGTTCAATTTTGGAATGACAGTTCTGGTTTCTGGTATTTCTAAGTACGGGAGAGGACACTTTGGGTCATGTCTGAATTGGTGGACCCAGTCCTTCCAGGGACAGTATTTTAGGTAAATGCCTTAGCAGGTAGTTGCTGAATTACAATTATACTATGGAGCATTTGTATCCTTGGTCTTCTCTTGCTGAGCAGCTTCCTGGGCCCCTGATGACCACCACACACATCATCAGGACAGGGAAGGTCTTTGGTTCTCACTTACCAACTTGAAGACAGTTCTTTTTTTTGTTTGTTTGTTTAAGATTTTATTTATTCATGAGAGACACACAGAGAGAGGCAGAGACATGGGCAGGGGGAGAAGCAAGAAGCTTGATGTGGGACTTAATCCAGGATCCCAGGATCATGCCCTGAGCCCAAGGCAGACACTCAACTGCTGAGCCCCCAGGCATCCCACTTGGAGACAGTTTTGTTGGGTTCTTTGTAGTCAACCAAGACTCTGACTCTGAGATTGAAGTCAGGCCTGGGACTATGGGAAAGGTTCATTTACTGATAGCACAGGATATCCAACATGTATGCAGTTTCTGTGTTTGAAGAGATTTTGTAATGCTCTTTTGTAGAGATGGTGCCATTAAGGTGTTTTCTTTTGGATTGCTACCATATTGGAATATAAAATCCAGTGGTGTGGTAAGTGACTACCCTACCCTAAGAGCACACTAACTGAATACATTCCCAGAATCTACTCCGGATTATCTGGAATCCTTGGGCAGATTCAGGGTGGAGTTAAAAGTCACCTCATGACAATCCTAACAACTGTGTTTAGGCCTTTACTTTGCTACAAACTGGCCCGTGGTCTTTAGCAAATGACTTGACCCTGAGAGCCTATTTCTTCTTCTTCCTTTTTTAAATTTATTTTATTTTATTTATATATATTTATATATTTTTTTAATTTATTTTTTATTGGTATTCAATCTGCCAACATATAGAATAACACCCAGTACTCATCCCATCAAGTGCCCCCCTCAGTGCCCATCACCCAGTCACCCCCACCCCCGCCCACCTCCCTTTCTATCACCCCTAGTTTAGAGAAAGTACCTACCGTTTCCACAAAATTCACATCAGTTTCCTTTTAAAATAAATAGATAACGTGTATAAATCACTATATATATATATATCTTAAATTCCTATAGTTTAGATATATATAAATATATATATAAATATAAATAAATAAATATATAAATATATATAGTTTAAACATATATACTAATATATATAGTTAAATATATATATAAATATATATAAATATGTAGTTTAAATATATATATAACTATATATATAGTTTAAATATATATATATAAATATATATATATATTTATAAAATAAATAAATATATATATTATCAAACACAATGGAATAATCCTGAATATTTAAAAAATACAGAAAATTAGAAACACAATATTTTAGGGACTAGAATAATTCTAAATGAAATGAATATAAGTGGAAAAATTACATTAGTCTATGATTTATATTCACAAGAATACTTAAAATATATTTATATTTGTTAACTTAGAACATTAAGTAAATAATGTACTTTTTATTAAAATAATTCTTATGTATTTTCCACAATTTTGCCATGTATATATGCTCACAGTTCTTACAAACTGGTTTACACAGGAATTTCTGGTTTACTACATCCTCATTTTCCCCTTTGGTTTATGTACAACATCTGCATTCCATGAACCCTGGGGCAGCAGGATCACCAATGATAAGACAGATAAATTTGAGGCTGGATATAAAGCAGACTGATCTTTACCTTGAACAACCTCTAACAGAGAATCAACTTTTAGCCTTCTGAACAATAACTAGATCTAATTCATTCCATTTCACAATAAATTAATCCAAACTGATCCAAATGCATTTGATTCACAGAGGCCATTTCTCAGTTGCTTGTGCTGGAATTAAACCAAATCTCTTTACTTTGGGGAATGTTCAATTGGTAAGGTTCAGAGAAGAGCTTCAGTTTGCAGACCTCACACCAAGTGATTACACAAGCGAGACATCTGCATCAATCCTCCCCACTGCTGTCATCCAAATAGGCTAGGCTGTTGGGTTGTGTCACTTTTCTAAGTGCTGACTTGAGATTCCATTTGTAAACTGAAATGCATCAAGTGTATCTTTGCTGATACTTTCAGAGTTGAGGCTACAAGTTTAAATATTTAGGGCTAAATGTGTTTTTTCCAGTATAATGTATATGGCTTGTATCACTTTTTTCAGTATTTTTAGTGGTGGTGGTAGAGATAGCACTGCCAGTGAGGACAGGACAGGAGAAGGAGTGGCAGCCATCCTCGCTTTAGCACCTACCAAGTGCCATTGTGAGAGGAGCTTCACATCAATCACTAATAGTCCCATAGAAGTTTGGCAAGATTATTTTTATCATCCTCATTTTATTGATTAGAAACCTGCCAGCTGATTCAAGTTTGCCTTTCAAATAACTCCATTTCCCAGATTCCTTCTAACTCTTTTTTTTTTAATTATTTTTATTTTTTATTTTTTTAATTTTTTATTTATTTATGATAGTCACAGAGAGAGAGAGAGAGGCAGAGACACAGGCGGAGGGAGAAGCAGGCTCCATGCACCGGGAGCCCGATGTGGGACTCGATCCCGGGTCTCCAGGATCGCGCCCTGGGCCAAAGGCAGGCGCCAAACCGCTGCGCCACCCAGGGATCCCCCTTCTAACTCTTAAAACTAGCTATAATAGTAGTAACAACTCCATAAATACTGGATAGTCATAAAAATATATCTGATTTGCATGAATATGCAGATAATTCTAGAACTTTGAAGAGACTTAGAAGGATCTTGTTCTCACAGACTTCTGTATTCTTCCTTGTCCTTTTGCATGATCTGAGGCCTTTTCAGGTTATATTAGTGTGTTATATTGAATAACAAATTATTCTAGTGGCTGGTAATTTTGTGGAGTCTAACTTTCAGCCCAGAACTGATACAATGTGACAAATAAAGACCTGCTTAGGCATTATGTTTGATTCATACCCTATTTATCTTCCATTTTACTTTTTAAGAAATAGCTGAGAATGTAAAAATAAAGTAAGATCTAAATAAGCCTTAGAAGCTGGAAAAGACAATTATTCAAATACCACATCTTTGGAAGCTTTCTCCTATACATAGCTCTGAGAGCACATTAAATTAGAGCCAACTTGAAAGTGACCTGTCAGAGAAGTGGTATAGCTTTTTAGTATGATGTGGCAAAGATCCTAGACTCACAATCATCCTCACTTCAGTGGTCAAGACTGAATGCTGATTTTGATTATTACTGTCACTGAGAGGTTCTATTTGAATTTTTACTCACTATGTATTGTGATGATAGTAGAACTCAGGGTAATAGGCATTTGTAAACAAACAAATAAACAAACAAACAATTCCTTGATCCAAAGGCAGAAAGAAAGTAATTAAATTCTTACTTAAGTGTGAGAAGACATGGTTTCCATTAGGAAATAAGTAATTGAGGATGAGCTGGTAACATAACAAATGGGGTATTAGTTGGATTAGAAACAAGGCAAAAATAGAGAGCTAGCAGTGGTAAAGAATATTCTTAAATAAAGCTGAAGTGAACACAATTTTAAAAGGCATTATAGGTAGTCAAATTGCAAAGTCAAATTGTGCAGACAGTAAAGTCAACAGTAAGCTGTATTGTCCTAAGCTGTATTGTCCTTATTTACAGAAACAGGCAATATGTCAGATCTGGCTCATAGGCTTTGTGCATACTTGAATTGTATTGTGCCCACATGACTGGTGTTTTAATGTTGGTGCTACTTGATGCACTTCTTGAGGTATTTCCTTCATTTTAACTTGATAATAATAATAGTTAACATTCAATCACTTACTGTGTTCCAGAAAGGGTGCTAAGCACTTTAGATAATTTAAGTTAATGCTTGTAATAACTCTATGAACTGAGAATCTGAGGTATTCAACACATTGTCCAAAGTAACCAATATGTGATATCAATGTGAAGATATCATTTCATGTTCATGGAACTCTCAAGTGTGAGTCCTTAACCACTGTGCACTTCATTTTCTTTTGGAATGCAGCATTTGATTCTATGACAAATATACAACAGACAACATAAATTTATTGCAGATGGTGTGATATTTAAATTCTAGCTAGATTTTTCTGAAACAGAAAGCTAGAATTTTCTTATAAACAAGCTAGGAATTAAAAGAGTGGTTATGCACAAAACAGAAAATATGCCTCAGAGTGGACAAGGATATTCATGGAAGTCTTAAGAGTTAAGAGCTTACCTTGGCCTATGGAAAACAAAAAATTGTAAGCAACTGAAAGATACAGTTGATTTGATTCACTACTAATTCAGTGCTTCCACAGAAGGACCAGATAGTCTACCTACAGTTAAACAAACCAATAAGAATTTTTATTCATATCTCATTCTGTTTATTTTATTTTTTCATTTAAATTAAATTGAATTTAGTGTATTATTGGTTTCAAAGGTAGAATTTAGTGATTCTTCAGTTGCATATAACACATTGGTGATCCCTGGGTGGCTCATTACATTAAGTGCCCTCCTTAATGCCTATCACTGAGTTATCCCATGCCCCACTCCCTCCCCTCCAGCAGCATCTCATTCTGTTTTAAGCATGTAAATCTAACTAGGGTCAGATCCCTATACAGCTAGTCTAAGCCAAGTTGAAAAGGACTTGGGATCTGAATTTCTATCTTTAACAATTCATTTCTTTCAGGGAAACATTGTCTTTTCTTTGTGGTCCTCTTTTAAATTATGGCTAATCTTTGCAATATAACATTTTATTTTTCCTAATACAATCTTTGGGAAAATAAATTCAATATTTTACTTCCTTCCCATACTTTTATTTCTTTCCCTAACTTTTTGAATTCCTATGTGCTTCATCATGTTTTCAGTTTTATATTAATTTCCAAAATTTATTTTTGACTTTAAATCTCAAATCTCTCAAAGTTAACGATAAATGCCTAAACTAATTTGGTAATAATCATTTCAGGAGCATTTCAAAAAGTTTACAAAATCTAGATAGAATTTCTCTTGATAAATAATAAAAAAGATGCAACACTCATTTATACTTATGGATTTCATCTGAGCTAGTGAATATCATAAAATAAGAAAGAAATGAAATATTAAAAAAAATTGAATAGAAACATAAAATAGTTTTACTTAGGAGAAATTTTTCTTTCCTTTTCTTTTAGTAAAATAAGTGAAATTATGGTTTAGGATCCCTGGGTGGCGCAGCGGTTTGGCGCCTGCCTTTGGCCCAGGGCGCGATCCTGGACACCCGGGATCGAATCCCACATCGGGCTCCCGGTGCATGGAGCCTGCTTCTCCCTCTGCCTGTGTCTCTGCCTCTCTCTCTCTCTCTCTGTGACTATCATAAATAAATAATAAAAAAAAAATTAAAAAAAAATAAAATAAGTGAAATTATGGTTTAATCTTTTTCTTCGTATCTAAACATGTTGGGCTGGGAAAAACCCAAATTTATTTTCAAAGCACCATTAGTCCTTAAATGTAAATGCTTTCAATGGGAAAGTAAAAACATATGACATTTAATGAGGTTATTCTTAAGTCATCAAAGTATTACTTATTAGGACTACTTGATATAAAGAAAAAATCATTTTTTATTAGCTTTTTTTTCTTTCTCTCTCTTTGCTAGGACAAAATACTTTTCTTGGTTTATGTAAACCTTTTCATGAGAAGGATGAATCTTAGCTTAATTTATGTAGTGTGGGTTGTACACACCACAGGCGGAGCTAGGCACTTATATCTACACACGTACAAGCTAGGTCCTTCTTTCTTTCTATCTTCTCACTGCCTATCTTTTGAGTTTTGTTCCTTTTTTCATCTATCACAGTTTGAACACCAGAAAGGTACAAAATCAAATCTGTTTCTTTCACTATTTTTAAAATATTTTGCTCTAAAAATGACGGAAGATTTAAGATATTAATTGAAAAGATCCAATGGTTATTAGTTATATTCCATAAGCTCTCAATTATGTGTCAACACCTTACCTTCTTGAATTTTGAGAAAGCACAGAGTCATTCAAATTTTGACATTACCCTTTAAGACAGGGTATGGTTCTAACTGAATAGGATAAATAAGGGAATACCAGCTAGGGCACAGCCACTGATTGCTGAAGTAGATTCAGTTTGCACTGAAAATAATATTTACTTGCATTTTACCCATATGTTAATCAGCAGATTTGAAAAAATGCCAGCTCAAGAAAAAACTGCTGGCTCAAGATCTCAAAACTTATATAATACTTACTTAATTCAAACTAAACTTTAAATTTTAAAATGCCCACGCAAAATCAAAATGTAGATGCACACATACAATATTTTCTCATTTTATAGTGTTCTTTAATGAGCCTTTGTACCAATGTTAACTATTAATCTTATTTTTGCACATCCCACTTTCTCAGTGGCTTTTTCCCCCCATTCTTTCCTAACCTATGTCACAGGTATAAAAACATCCCAAACACATTTCTGAACTGAGCTGCCAAAGATAGCTCTTGAGTGGATTCTCCCTTGAGTTCCTTTCTCCCATCTTTGAACATGTCCATTTTCCACTAAGGTGAATGAATAATAACGATGCTTTTTTGCTGCTGCTGCTGCTGCTGTAGTTTATATTTTTCTTTTCTGTTAATTTATTGTTCATAGTTTTTACAGAAAACAAACTCAAAATAAATCTAGTTAAGGCTTATTATGAGGCTTTAATGTTGGCAGAAATGGACTCAACCATAACATGTTAGGCATTTGGAGTAAAAAATCTTTATATATGAGCTTAATCATAACTACACTTAAGATGGCCACTTGTCTTCAGTTTACTCTTTCCAAAGGGGAGGTGTAAAAATCACATCATCATCTATGAATTCTTAACAGTCTAGTATACACCATCAAGATTTCTTTGAATTAGATTGCTCTTCCCTAAGGAATTTAAGCATCTACAAATATTGTAAAATTAATTTTAATCATCCAACTGTGATAGGAAATCCAGAACTAATTTTTCTACTTTCCAAGCCATTATCAGTACTCTTCTACTACTCACAAAATATAGTTTCTATTAGCTTAACCCAATTATATTTAAGAAATTAAAAATGTAAAATCTATTCTGCTGAGAAATTCTGTTTACAAATCCTTGATATTATACTTGTCTCTCCTCAGTGACTTGAGATTATGTTGGAGACATTTCTGCCTACCATTCTAGAGTCAATGTATGTGACCATAAAAACTTTACAATTGGCATAATATTTAAATTTTTGAAAATATCATATTAGCATGACTAAATGCTGGAAAAATAATTTCAAGTGCTAAGTGGTGCTGGAGAATTGATAAAATTGCATGTTTAAAAAGCTATTAATTCTTTTTAGATGGATAACTTTGGATTTTACTGAGCTTATTTTAGATCAAAATCCAAGTATGAGACCAACTCAGTGGAATTCCATTTGCTATAACACAATCTACCTTATGACTACTTTTACATGAGGAAACATGTTTCACACAGTTTTAAATTCTATAAATTATGAAACAAAGGTATATGTGATGAGCGTGTAATTGTGACAAAGATCTGGAAGTCATACAAGAGTAACTTATGTGATGATTTCATAGTTCCTATACCTTAAGGTATCTCAGAGAGCATTATTTAAAAATCTTATAGCCCAAATAGCTATTGATAAAATATAACTTACGCTATGAAAATTAGTGTTAAAATTTGAGGTTCTTGCTGTTACCAATTAGAAATTTAGACAACTCTTTATGTTTCACTAATGGAATTGCAGAAGTTCTAGGAATTTAAAATGGTAATTTTACAAGTGACTTTAGAAATCAGCATACCATATCTGGAAATCAGATTATGTTCAAACCTATATATCTAAATGACAAATAACATGACAGATTTTTGTGGAATGAGCCTCACTGTTTTAGTCAGATTTCATAAAGTATAACTTTTTAGCTAAGTGAAACTAAGTCATGCTGGTTTTTAAATATGTGGTTAGCCTGAAAAATTCTTTGAAAGGAGGTGTCCAAATAATATATTTCCTTTATTTATCACTACCTAATATAATTTCTTGCACTGACATGGATTTATTTATTGACAAACTATGTTCATATGGCTTTGGCCCATACCCAAATATCACTGTTTCCTTTAAAAAGAAAAAATGAAAAGTTATAAGATTGCTTTGTTCTATTGCTGAGCCTAGTTTAATGGATATCAGTAAAAATAATCATATAACTATATTAATTATAAAACCACGCATAATCTGAGACAAGACAACTGCTTAGTTGGGTTCCAAAGGTTAGAAACTACAAAATCCTTGGAAAATGTCCTGATTTTGTTTGGTTAGAAATTAATGAAATCTTCCAAACTACTACGGTGTTACTTAGTTCACTGAATACAAATCTATGACGAAGAATAAGGTAAAACATCTCTACTGAATTACAATTATGTCAAATGGGCCAGTTATGCTAAGCTAAAAGTTTTTAATGGCTAAAGATTACTATCTATTTGCATTTATTTACAATCTACCATGTGTCAGATAGGCAATCTGTATGCAAAAGTAAAATTATCTTTGCTCTCAATCTTTGGGACTCTGAGGATTCTTTCTTCTTTTCCTGAACACTTATTCCTTAATAATGATAACAACAATATGTAGAAAAATAGCAATAGCAGAAGCAACAATATTTTCAATCCATCTCTCTTTCCTGTGAGAAAGCCATTCTTTTGTAATGTGTGTGATAGGTGTGTACACACTGGTGTGTATGTATATAAAATTCAAGGAACTGGACTTGAATTTTAATTCTAAAGAATTCTAAAGATCTGGTTCCTAGTGCTAGATTTTAGGGGAGAAAAAGCACAGCAAATTCTGGGAAACTTTGAGCAAGTTATTTGGGCTCCATATTTCTGTTTTTGGCTTAATGAGGATTTTTAAAAATAATAGTTCCCAAAGATCCTGTCTTATAGATCTGTTTGCCCACTATGCTCTGTTGATGTC
The DNA here is from genome assembly GCF_018345385.1 of Vulpes lagopus. Taxonomy (NCBI): domain Eukaryota; kingdom Metazoa; phylum Chordata; class Mammalia; order Carnivora; family Canidae; genus Vulpes; species Vulpes lagopus. The sequence goes on from NC_054831.1 coordinate 59,886,148, forward strand.
TTAGAGTCATAACATCTTTATTGTAAGAATTCAAACAAAGAAAAAGCCTTTGTGGACTAAGTTAAGAAACTATCCCAAGAACAGCAGATAGGTTTCATCATTGCTTCAGTATAAATTAAAACAGATTGTGTTTTCTCCACACCCGCAAAAGAAAATGTTATTATTTAGCAATTCCAGTCACATCTTTCTTTCAAGATATTCCTTGAAAGTCCCAGAAAAATTCTAAATGAAATTCATAAAGAGGGAAAAAACAGTTATTAGACGGGTATACATCAGCATGTGGGCAGGATTTAGCAGAGCCCCTTTTTCCTATTGAAGAACTGATCAGACGACTTGACAGCTGGAGTTTACATGATTGTTGTACAATAAAACAGGACTACAGCTACCTTTTGCTGTGTTACAAATGCCAAGTGCAATTTTGAATACTTCTCTTTTATCAAAATATGTTCTCTTCGTAAAAAGAGACGATAGATACAACTTAGAAGTGGGTGTGTTCCTATAGAATACAACATGCATAAAAAACTAAAAAGACATCAAACCCATGACATTTAATTAAAAAGGAAAGGAAAAACCTATTGAAGTTTAATGGCTGGGTTGTAAGAGAAGCCACACACAACGTAGTTGGCCCTCTGTGGTCTGAGGTAAATGGATTGCAGGATGTATAGTTGGAGCTCAGCTGTGAACACTGATTTTTTTTCGAGAAAAAAGGATTGAATGTACATTGCTTTGTTGAAGCTCTCTTAGAAATCCTAACAAATCTGACCATTCTAGATGCCAAAGATGGCATTGAGAAGTGCAGAATACCAAATAAGTATAATATCCAAATATATAATACAATTAAATCACGGCCCTTGCTTAATTTTTATTTTACTCCTTTGCATTGAACTCTTCATTTTTTTGGAAGAAGGAAAAGGGAGAGTCAAGTAAATCTCCTCCATTTGTATAGGACTATGATGACATGATTTGGAATTTTGGAAATTGTGAGTAGGACAAATACTTTTATTTCAAAACCAAGTAGAGCTTAAAATTGAATTTGTGTTTTTCTTGCTTAATTGGTCCAGTGTATACTAGAAACCCTTTACAATTAAGGCATATTGAATTCAAAAGTATAGTAATACATAACTTATTTTTTCAGCACTTTTAATAATATAAGTATTCTCACATTTATTCATTTATTAATACAATATTTTTTGTTACACCTACTATATACCAAATACTATTTAAGGTGCTAGGGGTACTATAATAAATAAAACATAAACACACTGATTATATTTTATAGAGGGAGTTAAAAGCTTTGTAAATGGTAGGTGGGAAGATAGTGAATAAATTATGTTCAGGGGAAAAATAAGTGAGGGGAGGACAAGAAATGTTAAGAGTTGGAGTTGATATTTTAGATTAGATGGCTAGTCACTGAGAAGATGACTTCTGAGTAAAAATCTGAAAGCATTGGAGCTAGCCTTGTGGGTATTTGTTGTTAGGGCATTCCAGACAGTGGAACAATATGTGCCAAGGGCTTGAGGTAGAAGTGTATCTGGAGTGTTTGAGGAATAAAAATACCTGTGTTGTTGAAGTGAACAGAGTCAACTGGAGGACAGAAAGGGAGATGGTCATAAATATAACATAAACCAGACTCTAAAGTCTTGTGAGGAACGGCAAAGACTTCAGCTTTTACTTTGGAAAAGATTGAAAGTCTACCTCATTTTTTCACACGCTGAAATCTTCTTCTATGAGGGACTAGATATTTAGGCTTTATAGACACAACTTCCAACTCTGAAGTTGCAGTACAAAAACAGAGATAGTACAAAAAAATAGATGAACATGACTGTGTTACAATAAAACTTTAATTACAAAAAAGCAAGATGGCAGAATAGAAAGTTGTAGGCCTTCAATTAATGACAACAGATGAACGAGAATACCTCTGGGAGAACTCTAGAGACCAGCTGAGAAGCTACAATACCCCAGCCATGTAAAACCAAGAGAGGATTCTAGTGAAAAAGGTGGGAAAATTTGCAGCATTTGTCATACGGCTGTACACTTCCTATGGTAGCTTACTGCATAGAAACTCAGAGGAAAGCCCTCCTAGGGGGCTCCTTTGTTAAGACAGAAACAAAAGAATGGGCCATGTATCCAACATTCTTCCTTCTTCGAGGGCTGCTTAAGGGACTGGTTTTGATCTCACCTGATTCAGAGCATTGATGGACACAGCACCATACTTTGGAAGCTGCTGAAAACAGAGGTAAGTATGATGCATATTAAAGTTGCAGTTTCTCAGGCAGAGACCATGGGAAGCAAGATGTGAGCAAAAGTTTGAGAGGTCCTAGAATCTCTAGCTTAGGGTGATTGGTAAAGGTCTTCCTCTACACAGTCAACACATAAATAATGTTTAGTTTAGTTTTTTTTTTAATTTCCAAATTTCAATAAAAGATCACAAGACAGGGATCCCTGGGTGGCGCAGCGGTTTGGCGCCTGCCTTTGGCCCAGGGCGCGATCCTGGAGACCCGGGATCGAATCCCACGTCGGGCTCCCGGTGCATGGAGCCTGCTTCTCCCTCTGCTTGTGTCTCTGCCTCTCTCTCTCTCTCTCTGTGACTATCATAAATAAATAAAAATTTAAAAAAAAAAAAAAAAGATCACAAGACAGAGAAAGAAATAGGTTAGTATGGCATAATCAAAGAAAAAAAATGGAACTCCAGTTTCTGACTCTAAAGAAACATATCTCTGAACTACCTGCCAAAGTATTCAAAATAAAGATGTTCATAAAGATATTCAGTGAGCTGAAAAAAGAACACAAATGGACAACTAAAAAAAATCAAGGAACAATGAATGAATAAAGTGAAAATATCAACAAAGAGACAGAAACTATATCAAAGAGCCAAATAAATTCTGGAGTGAAAAATACAGTAACTGAATTGAAAAATTTGTTAGAAGGGTACAACATCAGACCTCAGAAGCAGAAGAAAGAAAGAATCAGTGAACTTGAAGATAGTTCATTTGAAATCATCAAATTGGAGGAAGAAAAAGGAAAAAAAAATGAGGAAAAGCTAAGAGATCAAGGGACTTATGAGATATTATCAAGAAGACCTATATACACAATGTGGGAATCCTAGAAGAGAGAGAAAGGGACAGATTGCTTATTTGAAGAAATAATTGTCAAAACTTCATAAACCTGAGGAAAGAGATGGATATATATGTTCAGAAGCTCAAAGAACTCCAAGAAGAAAAAAAAATCCAAAGACAACCACACTGAGACATTTTAATTAAACTGTCTAAAGTCAAAGATAAATAAAGAATGTTGAAAGCATCAAGAGAAAGCAATTCATCATACACAAGTGACCTCTATAAAACATCAGTAGATTTCTCAGTAGAGGGGCAATAGGGAATGGAATGATCTAGTCAAAGGACTAAAAGGAAAAAAAAAAAGAAACTTGTCAACTAAGAATACTGTGCATGGCAACTGTCTTTAAAAAATGAAGAAAATAAATTAAGGAAATTAAAGACTTTCCCAGATAAAGACTGAGATAGTTTATTACTACTAGAACTGTTGTCCAATAAATACTAAAGGAAATCCTTTAAACTGAAATGAAATTATAGTAGACAACAACACAGAGCTGAGTAGAAATACATTCCCTGGCAAAGTACATTTTAACTTGGATTAGCCATATTTCAACTGTTCAGTATCAAGAAGTGATTATATCTATCATTTGGAGAGCACAGCTCTCTAAAGGTTAGAAAATTTGATTTTCTTTCTTTTGTCTTTCTTTCTACTCTCTCTCTCTTTCCTTCTTTCTCTTTCAGTTATCTAGCACTGAAATGTGCATTTGTGTTCATAAACTACATTGTACTGAGTATTATGACCACAGTAAATCCAAATTAATTCAGTGTCTCTTACCAAAATTATTTAAAAAAGCAGTAGTGGTATTTGGCCCATGAGCAGTAGTTTGCCAACCCCTTCTATCAGTTATGTTTGTGATTTCATTTGGTAGATGAAATAACCAAGTCTTAAACAGATAAGAAAGCTTCTCCAAATAGCCTAACAAGTTAGAAATGCTACTGGACTTAAAATTCAGGTCACTATGATTCCAAATTCTTTCAACTACATTATGTTACCTTCATAAACACCTCTTTGTTTTGTAGACCAGTGGTTCTCAAAGCGTGGTCCATGGGACACATTCAGTGGTCTAATGAGGTCAAAAATATCCTTATAATAATACAGTATCTTTCACTTGATGACATTTGCAATGATGATATAAAAACAACGTAGAAGAAGGGAGATATGAACTTGCTGGTACCTAAGCCCAAATCAGGGCACCAGCCCATATTGTACTAGTTGGTACTCATTGCATTTTTCATCACCACATAGTCACAGGAATATTAAAAACTACTTTTACTTAATAATGCCCTTGGTGAAGCAGTAACAATTGTAAATTTCATTAAATCTCAACCCTCAAATGTATATCTTTGTAATTTCATGTCACCAAATGGAAAGTACTCATAAAGCACATATACTGTCTATGACAGAATGATGGTTTTCTCTAGGAAAAGCACTTGAGTGACTGAGTTATGAGCTGAGGTAGCCATTTTTTAAATGGAATGTCATTTTATTTGAATGAATAACTTACAAACTATGATTATGTTTGTTCATTTTTTGGAGGTAGAATTTATTTTGAGTTTTATTGACAAATAAAATAGTGAGTAAGATATTTAAGGTATGTGATGATTTGATATATATGTGTATACATTGTTAAAGGATTTCCTCCATCATCAAGTCAATGCATCCATCATCTCACATTTAATTTGGATATTTGGCTGACATTTTTGGGAAAATGAAGGAAGTGACCCATTATTTCAAGAAAAAAGCTGAGTGTATTTGTGGCCAGCGACAAAATTAGAGTTTTCAAGTTAAAATTATAATTTTGGAAAATTTACATCTGCCACTGTGAGCTTGACAGCTTTCCAGATTTTTTAAAGACTATTCTGATGAGATCAGGGGCCAATATTAACCGATGTGATTTTTAAATATTAAATAGTGAACTATGTCAACATTTGTAAAGTCTATATAAGTTAGCAAACCAATATTTTCCAAATTACTAATGCAAGGTGTTACAAAATCAGGTGAGAGTTAAAAGATTTCTTCAAAACATAAGATAGATCATTGGATTTTATTGTAAGAGAAGACAGAAGCTGATTGAAAGGATTTCAGATCCATTTTGCAATGAACATTTAAGAAACTACCACTTGTCAAGTTTTTTTTAATAAAGATTTTATTTATTTATTACAGAGAGAGAGAGAGAAAGGCACAGACACAGGCAGAGGGAGAATCAGGCTCCATGCAGGAACCCCGACGTGGGACTCGATCCTGGGTCTCCAGGATAACGCCCTGAGCTGAAGGCAGCACTAAACCGCTAAGCCACCAGGGTTGCCCCCACTTGTCAAGGTTTGATGCAATAATTAAGAAGAATTTCTATAAAGATTTTTAAGTAGGACACTAAAATACCTCTCGCTTTTTAAACTACATATATGTGTGAAGCTGGACTTTTCATATATTTTAAACAAAACGACATAGAGCAAATTAAGTGCACAAGCAGATATGAAAACTCTTGTATCTTCTATTAGGCCAGACATTAAGAGATTTGCAAAACTATAAAACAATGTGATTCTTCTTACCAAGTTCTTTTTTAAAAAAATATAGTTATTTTTCATTAAATATGTTGTTCATCTTTACATGTAATATATTTATCATTTTATTTAGTGTATGGATATAGTTTTTAAAAGGTTTCTTCTCCAATTTCTAATACTGTAAATATTGCTTATTATAATTCACATGAACTCAGCTTGTTGTGTTCCTCAGAAATCTTTAAGGCTGGTCAAAGAGCCTTGAGACCAAAAGTTTGAGAATTACTATTGTAGACAGTTATAGGGGGACTGTAAGTGTGTGTGTGTATGTGTGGTGAACTCTCTAACTGGAGGTAGGAGAAGAAATAAAAATTGTCTATTAACTGGCCTTATTTTCTCTGATCAAATTTAAGAGGAAAATAAAGACATCATAAAACAAACCAATGTTGAATGTCTTCTCAATATACAGTCAACATAAAGTGTTACTTATATGACTATATGTGACAAAATCTGATACAATGTAGGATAGTAAAACAAAAAACAAAAAAAACAAAACAAACAAACAAAAAAGGATAGTAAAACAGGTTCCCTATTTTCAGGGGTTCTTATAAGAATAAATAATGACATTGAAAAAAAGAGATATTAGATATAAAATATTTTTGCATATGAAAATGCAAGTTTAACTCTATACTATGTATGCTAGGCATTTTGCAAATGTTGATCATTAGATTTATTTTTTTACTATTTATCATCAGGTTTAAATTTTTTTTAAATTTTTATTTATTTATGACAGTCACACACACACATACAGAGAGAGGCAGAGACACAGGCAGAGGGAGAAGCAGGCTCCATGCACTGAGAGCCCGATGTGGGATTCGATCCTGGGTCTCCAGGATCGCGCCCTGGGCCAAAGGCAGGCGCCAAACCGCTGCACCACCCAGGGATCCCTATCATCAGGTTTAATTAATTAACTTGACATATACACATTTCTCAAGCACTTACTATTTGTCAGTACTGTATTAAATTCCATTATATACAAAGATGATTAAGATATATATTCATTATGTTAATATTTATGGAAGATTTTCAAAGGGTTTAGAAAATAAGAGTTCTATATTTAGTCCCTAGACCATTTTATTTTCTAAATCTTTGGGTAAATACTTTTCCGTATCATAAATTGATAATTCATCATAGATAAATCTATTTGAACATATTCTAAAAATTCGTAATCATCTGAAATTGTATATTTAGTATCATAAAACATATTGTATGCATTAGCGCTGAAGTACTGAATTCGTTTGAAAGTTCTCTTTTGGAGAGAAATAAATACCTCCTAAAAAGGAAACTAATAAATGAAATAAACAGTACTAAAATGACCAACATCAATAAAGCTATAAAATCTTTTTTCTTTCTACATGATCAATCTTTGGATCTGGACAGGAGTGCCTTTTGCTGTAGATTTATCCAAATGGGTCATGCACTAGCTTTTTGCTGTAGATTCATCCATGATGGTTCCATTGCCCTAATTTACTGGGCCACTCTGTCTTTCTCCCATTGTCCTGCCTAGGAAAAGATTTGCATTGAATTGTGGGACTGAAGTCTCATATTTAGACCAAAGGAGCATCTATTCTTTTGCAGACTCTTGTCCTTTTTCTCCCTACAAAGTCTAAAAGTCAGACTTTGGGTATGCTTCATTCTGTTTTTAGAAGGACATAGTGTAGCATTTTTTTCTTTCCCTTTTAACATGCACAAAACTGAGGCTCTGGTAGATGCAAATGTTAGAAAGTGGCACTCACTGGAATGATGTGAGATTTAACAAATAGCTCTAATTTTGGAAAGACAGTTTAAACACCTTAAGTTTCAGGGCTTTTCAGAACATTCAAAGACTTATTTATTAGACCTATCATAATCTATCCATTCAATTGACTGACCCAAAAAACAATGAGTGAAAAATACAACTTCGTTCACTATAACTAACTTGTTTGTTATTGGATATCCAGATTATGATACTCATTATCTGTCTTTAATTTGTTAGCACCTTCCAAAGTATTAAAAACTGAACCATATTAATTAATTAATTAATTGTAATTAGGGATCCCTGGGTGGCGCAGCGGTTTGGCGCCTGCCTTTGGCCCAGGGCGCGATCCTGGAGACCCGGGATCGAATCCCACGTCAGGCTCCCGGTGCATGGAGCCTGCTTCTCCCTCTGCCTGTGTCTCTGCCTCTCTCTCTCTCTCTCTGTGACTATAATAAATAAATAAAAAAAATTAAAAAAAAAAAAAAAGAAATTATAAAAAAAAAAAAAAAATTAATTGTAATTATAGTGCTTCATTGCAAATGCATCCTACGCAATGGGAAAAAACTCTAAGAAATGGCACAGAATCAGTAGAGAAGTGCTGATTATAACATAGAAAAGAAAAGCCATAGGGTTGCCTGATGAGTGTTTTAGTCTTGAACACAGTTTCTTTTCTTTCTGTGCCTAGAGCTCATTAGACAGATGAATTTACCCCCCGATTACAATACCCACAAAAGGGCCAAAGCAGAGAGAAAATCCACCTTCTCTTGGTTTCAAATTAATCTGAAAGCCTTTAGGCCTCAGTAGGTGCCCAAGGCACATTCTGCACCCATGTTATTTTTAGTTTAACACTATTCTTCTGTTACTGGCAGCAAGATTGAAAACTGTCATGACTCTGAGCAAACCTGGTTATTTCAGAATACAGGCTTTCACAGCATTTCCCTCTAATGGCCCAGATTAGAAAAGAAAGGTTGTTTATACGTTTAAAAGGCCAAGGTCTCCTGAACCATCAAAGCAGTGGCTTGTGGTTTTAGAGCAATACAACTTCCTGCTGTGTGTAATGGGTGAGCCTATAGACTGTGCTTGAGCTGGGCTGCCACTGGGCACAGATGCTAATTGGCGTTCTGTGAGGGACACTCAAGCAGTGTATGAGCCTTAGCACTTTGTTTCATTTGGAGTGAAATATACTGTAAGTAACAAAGGACACACACACCTTCAATGCCTTCTATCTGGACAATTTTTTTTCAGTGGATGGACTCACAGATCAAATGCCATTATATCACCTCCCATTTCTATACTGGCAACTACTTATAATGTTTTAAGTAATAATAATAAAGTAATTCTTACAATTTGAATTTCACCTTTTGAAAAGGTTTATTGGAGAGAAAATATATTTATTTTATTAATTAAAATTTTTATTCAGGTAACTGTAAACAGGAAAATGCATGTTCTCATTGTCTGATGACTTTTCTACACTACAGGGAGCTTGGCTCCCTTATGGAAGTCTCTCAACCCCTATATCCTCTATCTCCTATGCTTTGTTCACTAGTGGGTAAAGTTAGTTACCTGTGCATTTGGTTATTGTTCTATAATTCATGCTCTGCTTATTTCCTCAAAATAATTATGTGCTAATAATGATCTCATGCATATTTTGTGAAATAAGAGTACCCTTCTCAATGCATCAGATGTGCAGAGCATCCTGTGACATTCATGGGAGATTTTCCTGAAGAAAAAGAGGTAAAATCACAGAACAAAAAAAGCAGTCAGGGGGGTCCCTGGGTGGCTCAGCCGCTGGGTGCCTGCCTTCAGCCCAGGACATGATCCTGGAGTCCTGAGATCAAGTCCTGCATTGGGCTCCCTGCATGGAGCCTACTTCTCCCTCTGCCTGTGTCTCTGCCTCTCTCTCTCTCTCTCTCTCTCTGTGTCTCTCATGAATAAATAAATAAAATATTTTTTTAAAAGGGCAGTCATTAACGTGAATCTTAAGTCATAGAGTTGGGGGCTCTTTCTCTATGAGGCAAGAATAGAAATGAAAAAACTAAGATTAGAAACTAGAGCTGGGCTATAAATACAGCCTTACTTATAAGTAACAAGTAATGATACTGCAATATTAAAACTATTTGTGGTCATTTATTTCACATTTAGTATGAATAATTGATCTTCTATGAAGTAAAACTTTCCAGGCCTCAGTGTCTTTATGTGCAAGAGACAGACACAGACAGTGATTATAAGTCATGTTCCAATTAAAACTATAGTGATGGTTCTACAGTTTGTGCAGTGTCACAAATATTCTCCTAATATTGGGGTCTTATTAAAGTCAAGACTTAATAATAATCATTGGGACAATGAAACAAAATAATTTCAGAATCAGTTTCTGTTCTCAACAGTAACATAAACTCAGTTAAGTACTCCTCTTGTATCATATATATTTGACCAATTTAAAAAGCTGTTGTTCCACTCATCTTTGCTTTCACATTTTTAAAAAACTGAAGTGTTCATCTGAAATTAAAATGACCTTAAATTCATACATATTTTAAATTAGTCATACAGCATTTTTTAGGAAAAGTAAGAAATATGTTATAAACGTTAGGAATTATTACTGTTATGAATAAATCTATAATGTTTATAAAATGTTAGCATTACTACTACAAGGGAAACAATTTTTCATCATTTTTCCCTCTGGGCTTTCTACACTAGTTTTTAAAAAACTAAACCATTCAATTCCTTCCCCATGCTTTTCCCATCATTGTAAGTGTGATTAAGGTAGGGAGACTTCAGCACTGATTGCAGCCTTTGTCCTTTATGATTTGCATTTTCAGCAAGCTTCCTTCCATGTCCTCTACCTTCTACCAACAAACAAATGATTTTAAATATAAATTTCCTTATAGAAAATTTCTGGGCATGTTAATAAACTTTTTTATTTTATTTTATTATTTTATTTTATTTTATTATTTCATTTTATTTATTTGAAAGAAAGAGAGAGAGAGAACAAGCTGGGAGAGGGGCAGGAAGGAGAGGGAGAAGCAGATTCCTCACTGAGCAGAGAGCCTGACATGTGGCTTGATCCCAGGACAGGGATCATGACCTGAGCTGAAGGTTGATGCTTAACTGACTGAGTCTCCCAGATACCCCTGTTAATAAGCTTTGAATTTAAAAATCATTTTAAAAATGGGTTTATATAAATATGATGTGTGTGTTAGTTCTGTAGTTATGACTGAGTAATAAGTAAACAGAAATAAAAAGAGGTAAAGTAACTTCACTAGTGATATGAAGAAAGTAAGTGGTGGAGTATGGATTCAAACTCCTCGGTGGGTACTGGCCTATAACTTACTTAAGATTCTCTTAGATTCCATTTTGATTCAGACATAAAAGAGGAACAAATACTAGGGCACATGGGAGCCTCAGTCAGTTAAGCATTTGACTGATTTCAGCTCAGGTCATGATCTCAGGGTTGTGAGATCAAGCCCCATGTCGGGTTCTGCACTGGGAGTGGAGCCTGCTTCAGATTCTCTCTCTCTGTCTCTTCCTCTGTTCTAAAAAACAAAAATGGAAAAACAAGTAATTAGACATCCTGTTTATTACCTTATAGCCTCATGGTCTGTGCACTCATGTATTTAGAGATAAGCCCATTACAAATGATAAAGATGTGACCTACATATACTACAGGCATTCAGGGATATGCATGAACTACATAACTCACTGGAAAAGATGTGTGTGTTCAGAAAAAAAGTAATTGTGTACTATACACAACTAACTCCTTGATTTTAAATGTTTGCATGTTGTACTCTAAGTCACCCTGTGTCATGATACAATCCCATCTCCTTCCTTATGATGCTTACCCAGTAATTGGCAACTATTTATAATGTTTTGAGTAATAACAATAAAGTAATTCTTTGCAATTGAATTTGACCCTTTGAAAAGGTATATTGGAGAGAAAATATGTTGAATTTATTTTATTAATCAAAATTTTTATTTAGGTAACTGTAAACAGGAAAATTCATGTAGTTATAAATACCTCCTCCCACTGTCTGATGACTTTTCTGCGTTACAGGCAGCTTGGCTCCGTAATGGCAGTCCCTCAACTCCTATATTCTCTGTCTCCTATGCTTTATTCACTAGTAGGTAAAGTTAGTACCTATGACAAGACTCCTTGTCACCTCCTATGTACACAAATTGCTCCAGTGTTCCCCAACTCTATGTCCCTATGTATCTCTCTTATTCTATTAATTAAAAAAAGTTCTCTATATTACTATTTTCATTTCCCTGCGTTTGCACTGGCAACAACCACTGCAGTCGGATTTAGCCCCTACTCTTCCACTGAAAATGCTCTCAATAAGATCAAAAGGTGGTACAATTGTCTTCTATAACTCCATCTCTTTTAGCATTTGACACTCTTGACTTTGCTCCCCATGCTTTCAAATGTGAATTTGGTGACACAATTCTCCATTTGTTCAGCCTTTACCTTTCTGGGCCCTCCTTCTTATTCTCACCAATGCATTCATATCTCAGTGCTGAAGAGAACAAAGACTGATTTCTCAGTTAGGATGTATAATCATTGTTTGTCTCATTCTCTTCAGGTAGCCAGGCAGTCAAGGCAGTCTCTCTGAAGCATGCAGGTCACAGTGGCAGAGGGAAAAGTGAGTCCTGCAAAGAATAAACTGGACATGAAAGCTTCTGCCATTTCACTTCTGCCACCTGTCATTGGCCAAAGCTAGTCACATGAGTGAGCCTGACTCCCACTGGGCAGGGAAATGCAATCCTCGTTCTGGGAGTGGAGAGAAAACATACAGTAGTGGGGAATACCACCACCACCAAGCTCTTTTTTTTGTCCACTGACTTATTATTGGTGTTTCCTGCCCTAGGTCTCTTTTCTTATGTGTCTGATCCTTATGGTAGAGTTTATCCAGAGTCAGGGTTTGGAATTGTCCTAGAAGCTGATAAATCTAAAAACTCTACCTACAATCTTCATCTCTTTTCTGAATCTCTGTCACTTTGTCCAAGTGTGTATCCATCCACGTTTTACAAATCCCGGAGATAACTCCTAGGGTTGTGTGGAAGGATGAGAAAGGAGGATGAGACTGAGATAGAGATGGGCAGGAAGGAAATGGGAAGATTCCAAGGTAATACAAATAAAGGTTCATATGTTTGGCAGGTTCACTTATTAGTTGGTTGTTTTATTATAATACTTCTGTTTATCTGTAAAATGGTCATAATAATAATTCCTACTTCATAGGATGGTTCTGAGGACTGAGTTCTTATACATAAAATGCAAAGAATGATGATTGGCTTGTATAATCATTTTTTACCTCAGAGTTTTGGCATGAGAGGAAGCATGTTATTTATTCTAACTCTCTACTTCTACAGATGAGAAAAATGAGGTCAAGAAAACGCAAAGACTGGCACAAAGTTGACAGCTAGCAATTGGTTGTACCAGCTCTAGCATTCAGCTTTCCCAACGTTCCACTCAACCACATTTCATGGATACCATATTGCCATTTTTTTTTAACGTGAACTATAAAAATTCAAAGGCAGGAATGCAAACCAATGTTATTCAGTCATAGTATAGATTTTCTTCAGACTACTCCATTGTTAGAATCTGAAATGTCTCATTATAAGTGCTACTCCATAGAAGAGTCATGTGCTGGAGAGTTTGCACTCTTGAGAGAAGCCAAGATCTTGTGGCAGGATTTGGTCTATTGGTTTAATTTGGAAACTTGCACATAATTGTCTAGTATCCTACAAATTAAAGTGGAATTACTTTCAGTTCCTAAGAGTACTATGTGAAATCAAATTATATTACATTACTATTGCTGTACCTATCCTTAAAAATATTCTTTTTAAAAAAATATCAATATACGGAAAAATTCAGAACTAGTCAAATGCAGGCAAAGCTTCTGTTTGTTACAAACAGAAAAGAATGTCTTGAATGTAATTAGTTGTTTGGGTGAATCTTTTTTTGCTGCTGTGACCGACTGTCCATTATATCTGTGTCCATTATGTAATTTAAGATCAGTGGTATGTGAAGAATGAGGCAAATGCCAAGGTTGGGAGAGAAACCCAAGTTATTCTGTTAACCAAATATATCTTAAAATACTTTTAATTTTTCAAGAACCTACTAATCTCTGCATACTTGGCTTTGTAATGTTATAAAATCAAAAGGCTTTGTTCAACTAAAATATATACTTCATAGGGAAAAAAAGATTTTCCTCCCAGAAATACTTTATTTAAAAATTCTGTGTTGAGAAGATTTCACAGAAATCTATAGAGACTCAAGATCAAGAAATACAGACCTAATAAGTTATTTAACTAAATACTATAACATAGGGGAAGACTCGTGAGCTTAGGAATCTGTTAGCAAAACTGCTAGCAAACTTGCCCAATTTTAACCATGGAGGAAGACATTATCTTCATTATGTTAGTCAGGAAACAGCACCACAATACAGACACTATCTTTGTTGTCTCAGGCTGTTTTTCATAAAAAGAACCTTTAAAAGACAGTCTGGGAAAAAAGTTGCCACTAGAAGTATGGAAAACCCATGGAGAATTGTCATCAAACAAGTTCATTTCTTTTTATTGCTGTGGAGTATTCCATGGAATGGATACACACTGTATTATTTATCCATTTGTCAGTTGAGCATTTGAGTTGTTTGTTTTTTGGTTTGGCTAATAAAACTATTCTAAACGTTCATGTATAATTGTTGTGTAGATATATGTTTCATTTGTCTTGGTAAGCATATAGGTATGGGATTTCTGTGTTATATAGTAAACACGTATTTAATTTTTTGAGAAAGTTCCAAAATATTTTACAAAGTAGTTCTCATTTTGCACTTCCAATAGCAAAATACAAGATTTTTACTTTTTCCACATCTAAGTCAGCACTTGAATTTAAACCCCTTTATGTATGAACTGGTATCTCATTGTGGTTTTAATTTGAATTGTTAGGGAATAACACTGTTGGATACTTTTTAAGTTATTTGTGATATTTTTTTTTTACCAACTTTTGTTAAATTTTCATTCAGATCTTTCTTTTTAGAATCTAGTTGTCTTCTTGACATTGAGTTGTAATTGTTGACAAGGACTCTCTTTGACCAAATTTCAGACAGAATCTTCTAGCTTCATTTTTGTTTTGTTTTGTTTTTCTTTTTTTTTTTTTTAATTTTGATCTGTTTCATACATTAGATTTGTTTGAAGAACAGCTTCCCATGTTTAAACATTTGGTGAAAAAAGAACCCCTAGACCAGTTGGCCTCTAAAATGCTATCATCCTATAGGTCCTGTGTTCATCTAATTGGTGCTCCTACCTGGTACGGACTCCCGCTTGCTTCTGGAGAATACAGCAGAAGGTGCTATGAAAAGAGGGAGGAACGTGGGCTCAGCAAGTGTCCCACCCTGTACTCTTCTTTGTACACACAGAATGGAACAGTGCTCCCAGCAGGGTGGCTTCTAGGTAAGTTTCCCTCTTCTCCATGAGCTGCAGCCCCTAGCCCCTAGCCCCTAGCCCCATGCCTGCGCACTCAGGAGCCCCCTGTCATGAACCAATACCCACAATGTGGTCTGTTGACCACATCCAATGTCATAGGAGTCTGTGTTGCACTCCCACCACTCTTCCAGCCTGTCATTTAAGAAGCCAATCTTAAGAATGCTCTCCAAACCTGGAACTCCATCAGCCATAATGAGGTCCCCCATGGAGTCTCCCAGCCAGAGGATATTGGTTTTGCTCTGAAGCTGCTGGAAGTACCAGGAGTTCTCACAAATGGAGCTGTTCTGTTGTGTGTGCATATGAGCTGGCCCTTGAATCCCTGTAGGAAACTTTCTTTCTCAAAGTCCATGTAATTAGATACATTGTGGATGATGGGGTGGAACACTCATCTGTTGGATGATCTCCTCCAGGATATCACCAATGCCTGCAGAAAAAATGAAAAGGGGAATGTTATTTTGGTAGCGGGTATTGAAGAACGTCTTACATCCCTTCCTAAGCATTTCATTGGGCTCTTTAACCACCTAGACTATCTGAAACTTCTGAATTTTTGCTGGCATGGGAGATCATGTGCTTTGGTTCACCAATCCACCATAGGAAGTAACTTCTTTATGATGGTCCAGTGTGGGTGATTCTCAACTGGGTAATAACGGTGAGGGAGCCTTTTGAGCTCATTCCAAGACTGCTCACTGGTGATCTTGCTGCTATCTAGAATGTTGAAAGAAGTCCATCACTTTCCATTACATGCAAACCTGCTCAAGGTCATGTCAAAATTATAAATGACCTGTAAGCTGTCTCCTCTGCTCCTGCAGAGGGAGCCCATGATCTCTTGCACCTGCCCAGGGTGGGTGCAATCAGGACACTGGCCTTCATCAGGGTGTTCTCTTGACCTGAGACCAGAGAAAAACACTAGCCCCAGCTGCCCAATGGGCCCAGAGGGAGCTCAGGGTGTCTCAGCAGCCCTGTGAGGCCTGGATGCAGGGGTCGAGAGGGGGGATAGAGGGGGCTCCAGCCTGGCTTAGAGCACCTACTGGTTGGGGTGGCATGGCAGGGTCCAGGTGGTCTGCTGGGGACCTTGGAGTGCCCCAGAGATTCGGCCTGCCCCTGACACTTCCTCTGACCTCACTTCTTCTGCCATAGCGCTCCTGGCTCTCTTTCTGATTGGGCCTCATCCTTGGGCCCTGTCTTCAGCCCTCACAGTCCAGTTGGGGCAAGAATGTTGCTAAATTAGTTGACAGAGAATCCTCTATCTTTGATATCTGATCACCCTTGATATCTAATCAAATTCCTCACTCTCCATTCTGGTGTCTAAGCCCTAGGCCTGCCTTCAGCAAGAATCTTGTACATACAAGATGGTCTTAAAACAATTTAGCAAGAATACCCCTACGCTTAAATCCCTTCATAAGTGATTTTCAATCCACCAACCCCTTCACCTGCTTGATGTCTGTAAGTCCCCAGCTATCTTTGCTGTATTTATTTAGATTTGGGCCAGATTTCTGTTAGTTGTGATAATCCTAACACCACTTGAAATAGTTCTGAACAAAGTCTTCCCTACTGTTTTAACAAGTAGCAGAATAATTTTTAACAATATTTTTTATAATGTATTGTGTATTTTGAAAATATTTTCTCCAGGTCCATGCCTGGCACTTTCACTTTTTTTTATAATTGTCTTCTGAAGTACAAATTTTTTTTTGTTCTACTGAAGTCCATTTAATGAATATTTCTACTGAAACCCATTTAATGAATATTTCTTACATAGTTCAAGCTCTTTGCGTCCTGTTATAAATCTTTGCCTAACCCAAGTTCACAAAGATGTTCTCCTGTTTCTTATACCACTTCAGCTCTTAGATTTACGTTTATGATAATTCTGTATTTAACTTTCACATATCATGTCAGGTAATATTCAAAATTTTTTCTTTCTTTTTCCATATGGGTATCCAGTTGTTTCATCATTATTTATTGAAAGATTTTTCTTTGACTTTTGAAGTGCTTTAATGCTTGTGTCAAAAATCAAGTAATTACATCAATGTGGATCTACTTTTGGACTTTACATTACTCTATTAATCTATTTGTTTTACATTAGAACTACACTCTTTTAGTAATTGTAGCAGTCTAGTAAAAATGTTTTTAAGTTTTTATCTAGATTACAATTAGCGAGCCTAACAATATTATATTCGTTTCAGGTATACAACATAGTGATTCAACAATTGCATATATCACCCAGTGCTCATCACAAATGCACTCCTTAATTCTTACCACCTATTTCACCCCATCTCCTACCCATCTTCTTTCTGGTAACCATAAATTTGTTTTCTACATTTAAGAATCTTTTTCTTGGTTTCCCTCTCTCTTTCTGTTCCTCTTGCTCCTTTGTTTTGTTTCTTAAATTCTACATGGAAGTGAAGTCATATGGTGTTTGTCTTGCTCTGACTGACTTATTTCTAGTAAGTTTTGGTAGCAGATACTGGAAGTTCTCCAAATTTGTTCTTTCATTCCTCTCTTTCTTTTCTGCCTATTCTAAGTTCAGTGACTTTCCATAAAAATATTAAATCAGTAAGTCATATTTCCTAATTGTGATTCTGTTGAGACTTTGGATCAGTTTTGGGGACATTTGACATCTTATGGATATTGAGTGCTCTGTTCTGTTTAATATGTTATATCCCTCTATGAAATTAGGCCTCCTTTAATTCCTATCAGGAATGTTTTACAGTTTTCTGTGTCATATTTTACACAGAAATTTACACATAAATTTTGTTAAATCTATAAGCATTTAAATTTTGATGTCATTGTAAATAGTCTTGTTTATTTTTCATTTTTTTCTGATATATAATAAATTGATTTTTGTTACCTGTGATTTTGCTAAAATCACCCTAATAGTTGGTTTGTAGATTCCTTATGCTATCTTAGGAAATAGTGTTGTCTGCATATATAGAAATTTTATGTCTTTCTTTTCTATCTGTATGCTTTTTTGTTGTTGTTGTTCATCACCTTCTTCACCTTATTACACTGTTGAGTTCTCCAAGACAAATATAAGTGGCGTAGATGAGAATGGACACTCTTACCTTATCAGTCTTAGGGGATCAAAGCAATCATTGTGTATTTCACTGTTAAGTAAGATGTTAACTGAAGATTTTCTTTGTGTCTTTTATCAGCTTGAAGAGTTCCCTTCTATTCACATTTTGCTATGAATTTTTATGATGAACATGTGTTGGAATTTTCTCAAATGCTTTGCTGCACCTAATGAGATAATCACTTGTTATTTCAAAAATTCTATTATTATAGTAATTACATTGTTTTATTTTTGAATATTGAGCCAATTTTGTATTCCTTGTATAATCTGCCCCCCAAGTCATGCTATATTATATATTTATATTTTATAACAGTTACTTTGTTAAGCATTTTTATGTATATGTCTATAGTTTTCTTCTTATTTTTTTTTTCTGGTTTTCCTAGCAGAATAATGCTGTCATCATTTAACAAACTGGGAGATGTTGCCTCCAGTTCTATTTTCTGAAAGAATGTCTATCAACCTAGTACACTTTTTTCTTAGATATTTAATATACCTCACTGGTTAAGTTGCTTGGAATTTTCTTTGGGGAGTATCTTTATGAATTAAAAATTTTTTAATAGTTATAGGGCTATATCACTATAAAAGTTTTTGTCTGCTTGCTTGTTCTATCAGTTGCTGAGAGAAGAGTATTGAAATTTCTATTATTTGTCTATTTCTCCTATGGATTCTCTTAGATTTTAAATTTTTCATCTCTGAAATTTCCATTTGAGTCATTTTTGTATCTTCTATTTCTTTATTATGTTTATATTTTCATTTACATTCTTAAGTATATTTATAATACCCTAATAGCAGTTTATTTTACTATTTTATTGAAGTATAATTAATATACAGTGTTATATTAATTTCAGGTGTACAATATGATGATTCAGCAGTTCTATACGTTTGTCAGTGCTCATCAAGACAAGAGTATTCTTAATTCTCTTTATCTATTTCATCCATACTCCCACTGGCCTCCCCTCTGGCACCCACCAGTTTGTTCTCTGTATTTAGAGTCTGGTTTTTTTGTTTGTCTCTTATTTTGGGTGTTTTTTTCATTTGTTCTGTTTCTTAAATACCACATATGAATGAAAATTGCATGGTATTTGTCTTTTCCTAACTGACTTATTTCACTTAGCTTTATACTCTATAGGTCCATTCGTGTATTTACAAATGACAAGACTTCATTCTTTTTTATGGCTGAGTAATATTCCATCATATACATATCTATATCTATATTTATATCTATATCTTTTTTATTCTTCTTTATTCATCTATGGTTGCTTTCAGATCTTGTCTTGTAATTACACTGTTTCTTCTTTTTGTGCCTGTTACTATTGATTAATTTTCCTCCTATTATGAGTATGTTCCTACTTCTTTGGTAAGTTTCTATTGATTACCAGATATAGTAAATTTATATGTTGAGCACTAGAGTTTGTTTCCTTGCATTAAGAAATGTTGAATTTTGTACTAGCATGCAGTTACATGCAGATTATTTCAATTCTGTTAGGCTTACTTATTATCTTGGGTATGGCATATACATAGCAGTGCCTACTCTTGGGCTAATTTTCTCCACTAGAGTGAGTGGCCACATCTTTTGAGGACTCATTATAATGCTCCATACAGAAGGAGGCCCCTTCACTTTGGCTGAAGAAACACACATTGTACCCATCCCTGTGTAAGCTCTGAGAATTGTTTGATTGCTTTCTGGATCTTCTTTCCAAACATGTAGATTCCAGGCATTGACTTTAGTCACTACTCCATCAAAGACACAGAGGATTCCTCAGCTGATGTCTAGAACTCTTTGTATGTGTGTATGTATGTGCATGTGCATATATGTCCCTGTTTTCTAGTATTCTGCCTCATAATTTCTAGCTGCATCAGCTTTCCTGAACTGTGTCTGTCTCTACAACTCAATAACGCATTCCTTTTCTATTTTTTTCTTTGCAGCCTGAAAACTACCCCTAGGAGGTAAGTTTGTTCATTTGTTTCTTTTCCTCCTGTGGTATGTGATGTCCAATGTTTGTCCATTATTTTTTCACGTGTAGTTAAACTTCCTTATTTACAAATTCTATTTTGTAATTCACTTGCTTTCTGACATATATTTGTGATTCCAAAATTTATACTAGCAGTGCTTTTGCATCATTTGCAGCCATAGGCAGGGTAGGGGAAGGTTTAAGTTGCCCAACATGCACTTTCCCAGCTGAAGACCAAGACTATACTCTGTCTTTTTGTTTTGGTTCTCACACTCATAAACAAGTGTTCTTTTCCCAGTCTATTGAGTGTCACATTTTTTGCATATCTGTGGGTTGATTTTTTGTTGTTTTTTGGATGGTGATTTCACTGTTTAAAATGGCCTTTGAGCATGGTGTTGAAACACTATCTAACACTCCTAAAAACAGAAAAGCTGTGATGTGTCTTTTTTTTTTAATTTTTATTTATATATGATAGTCACACAGAGAGACAGAGAGAGAGAGAGAGAGAGAGAGAGAGAGAGGCAGAGACAGAGACACAGGAGGAGGGAGAAGAAGGCTCCATGCACCAGGAGCCGGACTTGGAAGTCGATTCCGGGTCTCCAGGATCGCGCCCTGGGCGAAAGGCAGGCGCTAAACCGCTGCGCCACCCAGGGATCCCTGTGATGTGTCTTAAGGAGAAAATATGTCAGATAAGCCTCATTTAGGCCTGAGTTATATTGCTATTGGCTGTGAGTTCAAGGCTAATGAATCAAAGTGTATATGAAATAAGGTATCTTGAAACAGAAACACACAAAAACCTAGATTTCATACTGATGGGTTGATGAAAATGTTGTAATCAGTGTCCCTGGTCTATTTCTTTCTTCATTATAGAACATATAACTATATTCATCTGTGCCCTAAGTGAATATACATATATATTCATGCACTAGGAAAGTTTATTTTACTTACTTATTTTTAAAGATTTTATTTATTTATTTGACAGAAAGAAAGAGAGAGCACAAGCAAGGGAGCAGCAGGCAGAAGGAGAGGAGAAACAGGCTCTCCAATGAGCAGGGAGCCTAACTTGGGGCTTGGTTTTAGGACGCTGGGATTATGACCTGGGTGGAAGGCAGGCAGATGCTTAACCATCTGAGCCACCTGGGTGCCCCCAGGAAAGTTTATTTTAAAGGAAAAATATGCATTTAACATTTCAAACAAGACCTCTTATTTACCTTCCCTCAACTAAATAATTAACTCTAAGTAATTTCTTGAAAACTTACAATCTTTGTTTCTGGTTTCCAAATGTGCATTAGACATGTTATATTCTAAATACTTGACACTTCAGTAATTAGACCCTACACTGGGCACTTCTTGTATCAGTCATCATACTCAAAAATGGTCACAATCTCCAGACATCCTACATTAATAATTACCTGTATTTAGGTATGTCTGTAATTAGATATCTACCTCATCTTCTTGAGAACTGAGTCTTGTGTTTACTAAACCCTAGTTTTCCCCTAACATCTAGCAAACAACTACTCATTTATGGGTAGTACCTCTATACCTCCAACTCACTCATACACATGCACTGTACCACATCCCTAAAAGACCTTAAGACTGGTGTATGTATGTGCATTTAAATTAGGGATGCTCTTATATACATATAGAATACAGGCAGAAAGCATACAATTTTATGAGAAGAACCCCTTTCACACAGTCTGAAATTATACTGTTAATCATTCATTTATTGGAATTAGTTAAGTCTGTTTTTTTTTAATAAGTAAAATAAATAAATGGTCATTTATTATGTCCAAACCTTGCAACTAAGCAGTATTACAGAAACAGGATTGTGGTAATTATGCATTTTGAGGATAAGGGCTTTGTATTCAAATAGTTCCTTTTTAAAATCAGTTGTTTATTAGGTGATTTATTTCAGTGTTTGCTTCAGACAACAAGATTGTCCTATGCCCAGGGAAAGGCCCCAAAGGGCTATAACAGTCACTTCCCTTTTAAAAGTCTGAAATGCAATTAGATATGCTGAGGAAACTGAAATTTGAAAGTAGAAATAAATAGAAAGAGTGGATTGCTATATGAGAAAGGAAGCACTTATAAGGACACCCAGAAGACCAAGGATTCAGAAAGGCAGTGGATACAGGGATGCGGTGAAACTAAACAGTGAAATAACATTAAAAAAAAAAACTCAATTAGCCAACATATAGTACATCATTCGTTTCAGATGTACAGTTCAATAATTCTTCAGTTGCATATAACACAGTGTTGATCACATCAAGTGCCCTCCTTTGTGCCCATCACCCAGCTACTCCATCCCCCCCAGCAACCCTCAGTTTGTTTTCTATAGTTAAGAGGCTCTCATAGTTCATCTCCCTCTCCCATTCAGTTTTCCCTCCCTTCCTCTGAGCTGTTTTTTTTATATTCCACATATGAGTGAATCCATATGATAATTGTCTTTCTTTAATTGACTTATTTTGCTCAGCACAATACCCTCAAGTTCCATCCATGTTAATGTAAGTGGTAGGTATTCATCTCTTCTGATGGTTGAGTAATATTCCATTGTATACATAGACCACATCTTCTTTATTCATTCATCTGTCAAAGGACATCATGGCTCTTTCTATAGTTTGGCTATTGTGGACATTGCTGCTATGAACATTTGGGTGCAGGTGTCCCAGCATTTCACTGCATCTGTATCTTTGGGGTAAATACCCAGTAGTGAAGTTGCAAGGAATTTTTATTTTTAACTCTTTGAGGAATCTCCACACTGTTTTCCAGAGTGGCTGCACCAGTTTGCATGCCCACCAACAGTGTAAGAGGGCTCCCCTTTCTCCATATCCTCTCCAACATCTGTTGTTTCCTGACTTGTTAATTTTAGCCATTCTGACTGGTGTGAGGTGTATTTCATTGTGGTTTTGATGTGTATTTCCCTGATGGCAAGTGATATGGAGCATTTTTCTCATGTGTCTGTTGGCCAGTTGTATGTCTTCTTTGGAGAAATGTCTGTTCATGTCTTCTGCCCCTTCCTTGACTAGACTTTATAGACCTTGGATACTAGCCCTTTATCTGATACGTCATTTGCAAATATCTTCTCCCATTCTGTAGGTTGCCTTTTAGTTTTATTGACTGTTTCTTTTGCTGTGCAGAAGCTTCTTATCTTGATGAAGTCCCAATAGTTCATTTTTGCTTTTGTTTCCCTTGCCTTCATAGATGTATCTTGCAAGAAGTTGCTGTGACCTAGATCAAAGAACTTGATATCTGTGTTCTTCTCTATGATTTTGATGGATTCTTGCCTCACACTTAGATCTTTCAACCACTTTGAGTGTATCTTTGCGTATGGTGTAAGAGAATGGTCTAGTTTCATTCTTCTGCATGTGACTGTCCAATTTTCCCAACACCACTTATTGAAGAGGCTGTTCTTTTTCCATCAAGTATTCTTTCCTACTTTGTTGAAGATTAGATCATCATATAGTTGAGGATTAATTTCTGGGTTCTCTATTCTGTTCCATTGATCTATGTGTCTGTTTTTGTGCCAGTACCACACTGTCCTGATGATCATAGCTTTGTAATACAGCTTGAGGTCCAGTATTGTGATGTCATCAGTTGTAGAGTTTTTTGTTTTGTTATGTTTAGTTTTGTTTCAACATTTCTCTGGCTATTCAGGGGTTTTTCTGATCTCACACAAATTTTAAGATTATTTGTTCCAGCTCTGTGAAAAAATGTCAATAGTATTTTGATGGGGATTGTATTGAATGTGCAAATTTCTTAGGGTAGCATAGACATTTTAACAATACTATTTATTCTTCCAATCCATAAGCATGAAATGTTTTTCATTTCTTTGGTCTTCCTCAATTTATTTCAGAAGTGTTCTGTAGTTTTTAGACTACTGATCCTTTACCTCTTTGGTTAGCTTTATTCCTAGGTATCTTATGGTTTTTGGTGCAATTGTAAATGGGATCAATTATTTAATTTCTCTTTTTCCTGTTTCAGTGTATAGAAATGCAACTGATTTCTATTTGTATCCCGTGCATTGTGCATTGATTTTGTATCCTACCACATTGCTGAATTCCTGTATGAGTTCAAGCAATCTTGGGGTGGAGTCTTCTGGGTTTTCCGCATAAAGTATCATGTCATCCATGAAGAGTGAGAGCTTGACTTCTTTGCCAATTTGAATGCTTTCATTTCTTTTGTTGTCTGATTGCTGAGGCAGGACTTCTAACAATATGTTGAACAACACTGGTGAGAGTGGGCATCCCTGAAAATTCTCAGTTTTCCTCATTGAGAATGATATTCACTGTGGGCTTTTCATAAATGGCTTTTATGATATTGAGGTATGTTGCCTGTATCCCTACACTGTGGAGAGTTTTAGTCAAAAAGGGATACTGTATTTTGTCAAATTATTTTTCTGCATCAATTGAGAGGATCATATGGTTCTGGTCTTTTATTAATGTTGTCTATCATGTTGAATGATTTGTGAATGTTGAACCACCCTTGCATCCCATGAATAAATCTCACTTGGTCATGGTAAATAATCCTTTTAATGTACTGTTGGATCCTAATAGCTAGTATGTTGGTGAGAATTTTGGGATCCATATTCATAAGGGATATGAGTTTGGAAGTTTTCCTTCCATTTCTATTTTTTTAAACAGCTTCAGAAGAATAGGTATTAGTAGTACTTTAAATGTTTGGTAGAATTCCTCAGGGAAGCCGTCTGGTCCTGAATCCTTGTTTGTTGAGAAAGTTTGGATGACTGCTTCAATTTCCCTGCTGGCCACGTGTCTGTTCAGGTATTCTAGTTTGTTTTTGGTAGTTATGGAATGCATCCATTTCTTCCAGATTGCCTATTTTTTGGCATATAGTTGTTCATAATATGTTCTTAAAGTTGTATTTCCTTGGTATTAGTTGTGATCTCTTCTCTTTCAATTATGATTTTTTTAATTTAGGTATTTTCTCTTTTCTTTTTGATAAGTCTGGCTAATGTCAATGTTTATTGACATTATTGCTTTTAAAGAACCAGCTTCTAGTTTCATTGATCTATTCTATTGTTCTTTTGGTTTCTATTTCATTGAGTTCTGATCTAATCTCTATTATTCCTTTTCTCCTGATTAGTTTAGGCATTATTTATTGTTCTTTTCTCTAGCTTTTAGCTTCTTTAGGTGTAAGGCAAGCTTGTGTATTGGAGATTTTTCTAATTTTTCAAGAAAGGCTTATATTTCTATGTGCTTCTTTCTTAGGACCACCTTTACTGCATCCCAAAGATTTAGGTGTGTTTTATTTTCATTTCTTTCCATGAATTTTTTAAAATTTTTCTTTAATTTCCTGGTTGACCTATGCATTTTTTAATAGGATATTCTTTAACTTCCAAATATTTGAGTTCCTCAGATTTCCTCTGGACATTGAGTTCAAGTTTCAAAGCATTGTATGAAGGGAATAATCCCAATCTTTTGGTACCAGTTTTGAGAGAATGTTTCATGTGCTCTTAGAGGGATGTGTATTCTGCTGCATATAGATGAGTCTTCCTTTTTATCCCACCTGATTCGTCTTGTCTTTGCCTTTGAGCAATTAGAGCATTCATGTTCAGAGTAACTATTGAAAGGTATGTATTTAGTGGCATTGCATTACTTACCTATAAAGTCCTTGTTTTTGTAGACTGTCTCTGTTTCTTTCTGGTCTGTGTTACTCTTGGGTTCTGTCTTCGCTTACAGGATCCCTTTTAATATTTCTTGCAGGGCTGGTTCAGTGATCACAAATTCCTTAGTTTTTGTTTGTCTTGGAAGCTCTTTAACTCTCCTTCCATTCTGAAAGACAGCCTAGCTGGATAAAATATTCCTGGCTGAATGTTTTTTTATTTATTACTCTGAATATGTCATGCCAGCCTTTCTGGCCTTCCAGGTCTCTGTGAAGAGGTCAGATGCTAGTCTAATATTCCTACCCTTGTATGTTTAGGAACTCTTATCTCAAGATGCTTGGAAGATTTTCTCTTTATCTCTGAAATTTGTAAGCCTCACTATTATATGTTGAGGTGATGACCTATTTTTATTGATTTTGATTAGGGTTCTCTGGGCCTCCTGGAGTTGAATGTCTGCTTCCTTCCTCCAATTAGGGAAGGTTTCAGCTATGATTTGGTCAAATATACCTTCTGTACCTCCCCTTTCTTCTTCCTCTGGGACTCTAATAATTCTAATATTGTTTCACTTTATGGTATCACTGATTTCTCAAAGCCTCCCTTCATGGTCCATTAGTTGTTTTTCTCTCTTTTCCTCCTCCTCCTTCTTTCCATCATTTTGTCTTCTATGTCACTGACTCTCTCTTCTGCCTCATTTACCCTTGCTGTTAGAGCATCCATTTTAGGCTGCATCTCAGTTAAAGCATTTTTGTTTTATTTATTTATTTTTTATTTTTATTTATGATAGTCACCCAGAGAGAGAGAGAGAGAGAGAGAGAGGCAGAGACATAGGCAGAGGGAGAAGCAGGCTCCATGCACCGGGAGCCCAACGTGGGATTTGATCCCGGGTCTCCGGGATAGCGCCCTGGGCCAAAGGCAGGCACCAAACCACTGTGCCACCCAGGGATCCCAGTTAAAGCATTTTTAATTTCAGCCTGATTAGCTTTATTTCCTCACCAAGAGATTCTCTATAGTGTCTTTTATGCTTTTTTTTCAAGCCCACCAAGTAACTTTATAATCGTTATTCTGAATTCTAGGTCTGACATTTTACTTATATTCATATCAGTTAATTCTATGGTACAGAGTATTACCTCTGGTTCTTTTTTTGTTGTGAATATCTCTTCTAGTCATTTTGTCCAGAGAAAAAATTGATGAACAAGAGAACAAAATAAAAAATATCAGCCATGATCCCAGTGAAACACACACTAGACAAATTTGAAGAGATCAGAAACCAACAAAGAAAAGAAAAACTAAGGGAGAGAAAAGAGAGAATATAATCTCACAGGTGGACAAAACAAGATGATTGACTTGGTCTTAGGTGTATTTTGGTCTGTTTGTTAAAAAACACTAAATCCCAAAACTGTAAAGAAAGAAAAACTTATGTATATACAAAAATAAAATGGAATACAGTGAAAGGCAGCCAAAATTGAAGAATATATCTGTAAAATGTAAATGAGTATTAAAAAAAAGACTTAAAGAGTTGATAAAATTTGAAACTAATTGAAAAGGAAAAAAAAATTAAAGTAAAGGACTAAAGACTCATGAGAAAAATAACCTCAAATTCTATATACTACTTTTCCCTTAGTGCAAAAATTTTTCAGTTGTATATGATCTATAAAAATGGACATGCCCCCCCCAAAAAATGGACATGCCCCAATCTCCAGCCCCAGAGCTGAACAATCACTGCCTTCACTCTTTAGTACACCCTCAGTGAAAAGAAGTCCATCCTTTTTTTGTGCATCAAATTCAGGTCAGACTCCGGCTATGCACACCTGTAATCCCCTTGGTCGGGGAGGGGGTCTCACTGCAGCCCCAGGCTTGCTAACCCCCTGCTCGGGGTGTGGTTGCCTGTCATGCACTTACCACTGCTGCTCTTCCCAGTGGAAGGAACAGGGTCTCACATTGGTTGTCGCTTGCTGGGCCCCTGCTTAGAGAGCCATTGCCTGCCCAATAGTGCTGTTGTTAGGGGTTTATGGCAACATCTAGCTGAGAAGCCACTCTGGGGCTGGTTAATTGTAGCTTGCTTCCCCACTCCAAAGTTTGGGAACTCTGCCACACTCAGGTACCCCCATTCTTTCTATGGCCCTGGGGATCCTGAGACCATACTGTCCCACCTAGGATTCTGCCCCACTTCACCATCTCAGCACCTTTCAAGCAGGGAAGTCCCTCACAGGAGCAGACTTCTAAGAATTTGCACTCTACTGCTACATCACTTTCTGGAACCAGCTGATGGAGGCTCCCATCCCCTGTGGATTATCTTCTGATATATCCCCTCAGATTCATGTCTTTGCACCTCCTACCTTGCAAAAAGTGGTTGCTTTTCTATTTTTAGAAATGCAGATTATTTTCTTAGATCTTAGGTTGAATTCACAGGTGTTCAGAATGATTTGATAGATATCTAGCTGAATTCAAGGCACCAGATGAAGCGTCAGTCCCCCACTCTTCTGCCATCTTCTCTTTCTCCTTAAAATAACAATTTTTAAAATCATCTATAAAGTCCATAGTTACATTTTTACTAGAACCAAGCCAAGTATATAATTGTCAAAATACACTGACAGGTCCCATTTTTGCCTCTTCACATATTTGACAGTGGAAATTACCTTTATAATTCATGCTTCTAGTTAAAAAAATTTCCAAGGGGTCCTGAAATATGCTGTTGGAAACTTGCTTAATATTTTGTTGGCCTTCTGCCATGTGGTGGTAAAGTCTATCAGCCTCTAGCCTTATGTATCCTTTTATGAAAAGTATGCAGAGCTTATGTAATTCCTTTGATTATGTCTAGGCTCTCTCGTGATATAGGAATGTACCTACAGAAAGAAACAAGAGTACTCTATACAGCTTTGTTTATTCACTTGAGTACAAAAGACAGTACAATAGCTATATGGTATTTTTAAACACCCTGAATTTAAACATCCTAAATGAGCATCTCAGATTCCTTCTTTAGGTGTGTCTTGAAAGAAGACCTCTCACTTATCTGTTTCCATGTTTTCTTAGTGCCCCAAGAGATAAGCTGCTTAACTAGTGGTGGCAATGACTACTACTGGGATAAATGAACTTAGCTGAGAAATAATTCCCAGCCTGGCATATCGGCAATATACTGAGAGGAAAACCAGATTTATATTTAGAAAGAAATCACATTGGAGTTCAACTTTGCAACTGATTGAAGGCATGAATGCAGGGAAGTGCATGGCTATTCTTAGAAAACTATTATTACCTTTTGAGTTAGTCCACCTCTTTTCATGTCCACTGTTCTACTCCACTAGCCATAATAACTTTTTACCCAGATTTACATGGTGGTCTCTTAACTGATTTCCCACCTTCTGCCTTCTGTCCCATTGGTTGTCCAAGTAGAAGTCAGAATGATTTCTCTAGCATTTGTTTATGTTTCTCTCCCTTTCCCTTTGATACAGTCCAGCCAAGTCATGATCTGATTCCTGCTTAGGTCCACTGACTCATCTGTAGACACTTCCCCATTATTAACATGTTCCAGTTAGTTGATATTTTAGTTCCAGGCCTGAACTCCTTCCTGAAATCTAGAACTATATTCTAAATATCCACTGGATATTACTTCTTTGAACTCTCATAGGCATAATTTTCTTTTATTGTAATTTTTAAATTATGGTGAGAACAGTTAACATGTGATCTACCCTCTTCATAGTTTTAAATCACATATGCATTTTCCCCTCCATAGGCATCTTAAACTTACATAGTCCAAACCTGAAACATCCATGCTATTTCTATCTGTACTATTCATTCATTCTGTGAGTTTCTAAAGCTGAAAATGTCAAATTGAGTTTTGAAATACTCTTCTTCACCCAATCAACCATTAAATTCTCTCAATTCTCCCCAGAAAAATCCCGATTCAATTTCTCTGTCACATTATTTTAAATTTTCTGTTTTTTACATCTATCTTTGTGTTCTTCTGCAGGCTCTTTGAAGGCAGGATCTATCAAGCACTTAGATCTATCCCTGACACCGGTGTAAGCTGCATCAAGCTAGTTGTTGAATGGCTCCACATAAAGGAAGACTTGGAAGCACTCACTCTGTTCTGTGTGTATCAGTTCCAAATGTATCTTTTTTTATGGGATGTGAACCATATAGGACAAGTTCTTCTCTTACCCAATCTTGTTCCTAACAGACAGTCCAGCACTATTTTAAATGATAAAGAAATTTGGAATCTCCTAATAATAGATTATTATATTTATCCTTTATTAAAGCATATAGGAATCTTTTTCTTTTTCTTTTTTTTTAGGAATCTTTTCCTTATTTATGAAGCAATAAGCTTTGAGATTCATCATCAATAATAGCCAAAATTTTTTAAACCATAGTACAAAGAAATATCTACAATATTTTCAAGTAAAGAACCTTAACAAAATAAAACTCATAATCATGTTTATAAAATTGAATGTATATTTATATGTATAGAGATATTCTGATGAGCGGTGTTGAAATATTAGCAGTGAGTATCTCTTTGTTGTATAATTTTATTTTATAGTTTTTTTTGGGGGGTACATTTCTTTATTTTAAAAATTTCTTATAATGAGTATTGATTTCCACAACCAATAATATTAATAAAATAAATATTATATCCCTTTGATTTGTAATGAGCTTGCCAAACTTCTAAAGATCATTTTTGTCCATTACTCCTTGTAATGTAAAAGAGGTAGAGTTGATGATTGCCCAATATTTTAAGTAGTGTTTTTTTTCATCAGGAGTGTGAATGGATTGCAGTTTAACACAAAAAGTAAAAGATGAAGTTGGAAATTGACTGTTACATGTGAGTGGCATGGAAGATAGGTGTGTATGTGTTTGCGCTCCAATGGGTGCATTTGTAATGCATAAAGGAGTGAGAATGAAGGAAAGTAAAAGTGTTGACAAGTGTTTTCCTTTTCAAGTGCCAATGATACTGACACCCTTGTCTGAACAAATAACACTTGTATTAAAAACAGAAAAGAGAAGAAAAATAGACCAAATTTTTTTAGCTAAAATAAATCAGCTTATAAGAAAGGGTGGAGATTTATCAATATTACGGAATTGTTTTCCCTTTCTCTCTATACTTCTATAAAAATCAGTTTAATGAAAGGACATAAAATACTGACCTAAAGGGTCAGGTAAATCTGAAAATGTTCACATATGTACATATACACACAATTAAAATAAAGATTTTAAAACACAGACTATTTTTTAGTAAGAATAAAATTTGTGCTTTAAAAATGTTATCTAGTGTGTCAATGTAAATACATATAGAACAAATTGTAAACTACTTTGAAATTTTCTTTTTTTTTTTCTTTTTTTTTTTTTTAATTAACTTTTATTGGTGTTTAATTTACCAACATACAGAAAAACACCCAGTGGT
Source organism: Vulpes lagopus (assembly GCF_018345385.1). NCBI lineage: Eukaryota > Metazoa > Chordata > Mammalia > Carnivora > Canidae > Vulpes > Vulpes lagopus. The sequence continues at coordinate 59,917,065 of NC_054831.1, forward strand.
CATCCCGTCAAGTGTCCACCTCAGTGCCCGTCACCCATTCCCCTCCAACACCCGCCCTCCTCCCCTTCCACCACCCCTAGTTCGTTTCCCCGAGTTAGGAGTCTTTATGTTCTGTCTCCCTTCCTGATATTTCCCAACATTTCTTTTCCCTTCCTTTATATTCCCTTTCACTATTATTCATATTCCCCAAATGAATGAGAAACGTCGGGACACCTGCACCCCGATGTTTCTATCAGCAATGGCCACAATAGCCAAACTGTGGAAGGAGCCTCGGTGTCCATCGAAAGATGAATGTATTATACTTTGAAATTTTCTGACAGCAACAAAAGATGGATATAGAGATTCACCAGAAATAAAACCCATCAAATTAGTAACCAAAGATTAAACATCCAGTTAGAAAACATGCCCAGGCTGTGAGAGTTACTCATATAAGTGACACTTTCTATCTTCTCCTCTTCTCTTGTAATTCCTCTCTAGTCAAGATTACTTAATTTCTCATTGCTATTAAATTTCAGTTTGAATTATTTTGCAAAGTAGTGTGAGTTTTTAAAAAGTAATAAATTATGTTCTTTCATGAGAAAAATCTTGCCTAGTTTCCTATATAACTTTGGTACAATGGCAATTTAAAAGTGTGATATTAAAACCTCCCTACTCATAGCACAGTTGATTTTGCTGAATTTAGTCAGAGCCCAGAAATTGGAGAGAATTTTCCATGTCTTCATATAATACTTTCTTTGTGAGAAGCCTAAGCAAGAAGTACCTGTGCTTAGTGACAAGATGAGTCAGAAATTCTTACAAATTAAATAAAATTATTCTATTGACTTTGAACTGTGTAACTGACATTTCCCCTTTTCTTTTGTACTCTTAGGCTTACAGCCAAATAGCCCATTCTTGGTGCTGCTAAATGTTTCACAACTAGATCTGTGGGGAAAACAGAAAAATTCTGTTTTGTGGTATTTACCAACTTCTGAAGTGTGAATTCTTCCACCAAGGTGATTTTAAGCTACAAAGATGGTGGTACAACAATGGAGCTGAGAAAAAAATGTGCGCAGTTGGTATGCACAGCTCCAGTGTATTGCTGAGACCATCCATTATATTTATGCCCTAATTTTATACTATTTATGCATTTTCCTAGCCTTCCATTTTCTTACCCTTGTTTCTTTGCTTGTGTTTTGTTCATCACATTTTTTATCACAGATTAAACCATTTGCATCCTTTCTGGTGTAAGATAAAATAAAATAAAGACCAACTGATTAATTAGTAGGAAGATGAATTTAAGACATAACTTTTGTGATATCTTTTGCTAAATCTATCTTTCATCTTTGGTTTCATTAACAATAATGTCTGGAAGATAAGCTTTCCCATGAAAGATTCTCTAGAACTTTTCTTTAGCTTTCTTCCAAAAGGAATAGTGCAATGTTAATTAAGTATAGCAGAAAGTTTGATATCTTCTAAGTGGCTGATAAATTGTGCATACCTCATTTGAGCTGTGAATTCTGTATATGAATTGTAGTATATGAAGAGTAAGAAAGCATTCAGATATAACATCCTGAGTTAGTTATATCTTGACAGAAACCAAATATCCATGCTCTCTATAGGGGACTCTGAAGAATTTTGTGTAGAAATGGCCTCCTCACCTTCCAGGCCACTACAGCTTACTGGCCTGAGAACTACTGTGATGTGAGCTGCAGAACTGCATCTTCAACTGTGTTTATAGCACTAGTATTGATTGCTTCATTCTGTCCAACTACCCCTTGCAATAAACAACTCAGCTAGAGTCTGCACTGTTGGGAAGCAGTGGATGCATTATTTAACAGTAACTAATCAATATCAAACAAGCCTCCCCTTTGTTACAGCAGTACTATTGATAGACTCCTTCTCCATTTTAATTTTTTATTATTTTGCATTGATTTCTGAAACTCAATTCTGTATCTTACTTTTCTTCCATCAGTAACTGTGAGCTGAGCCCTACCTGACTAGAAATCTAACATCTTTTTTGAATCACAAATCATCCAACTTTGTTATGAAACGATTAGTGGAGAGTTAAAAAAAATTATTCAACTTTGCTCTAATCAAATTTAATGAGTGTGATACAGTAAGTACAGGATTTTGGGGAGGATACATATAGAAAAATCTGAAAAGACAAAATTTTTGCTGCTGTTCAGGGAGCAGGCTCTCAAATTCTTCCATTTAACCTCAGTGAATGTGGGAAGAAATTCAGTCCTGTAACTACCATTAACGTAATAGGAATTTGTCATCTAAATCCTGCTCTCTCTATGGAAGAATAGTGTCCTTAGTACTTTCATTCTTCTTTATTTCTTCCTTCTGTTCTTTTTTCTCTCTGCTTGCTTGCTTTCTTCTTTCCTTCCCTCCTTCTTTCTTTCTTTTCTTCTTTTTAAATCTTTGATGAATTGTCTAGAATAAAACATTAATGGCAGCTACTTTGAGCATTGTTCCACCTGAATGCTAACCCCTAATCAGCAAAACATAAAAGATTTTATCATCTGTCTATGTAAACAGTATGAGAGGAAGTCAGATATGAGCAGGCACACAGAGAGATGTAGATGAATGCAGCTATGTGAATTGGGCTGAAAATAAGCAGAGAGATACTGGCTGGTCTGTTCATTTGATACAAAGTTTGTAATTATCTTTTTTGGCCTATTATAAAGCAATGATAGAACTTGTAGGTACTTTATAGTACTTGTAGGTAATTTATAGAGGTTAACTTGTAGGTTAAACTACAAGTTGTAGGTAGTTTATAGAGGTTGAAAATTTGAACTTGTAGGTAATTTATAGGTACTAAAGATTTTTCTTTTGGGTTACTTATGCTCATTAATAGGTATTTGTTGTTCAATATGTATTTTCTGATTACAAAAGAAATTCAAATTCTTCACAAAAAATTTAAAACTGTAGTAGTAGAAAGAAAATACTAATTGCTCCATATTTCTACTTATCTAATAACAATTGTTAAGTTGTTCAGATTTTGTATGCACAGCCAGCAATTCATTCTCTTTTTTTCTCCCTATATGTGATTAACTTATGTTACCTGGAGTGTAAATTATACAGAATATCATGTCCAGCCCCTACATAATTTTGCACAGAGGCCAGGTTATAATTATTTTACTAATGTTTTATTTTTGTCACTATTATTTAAAAACACACTTTAAAAAATAAATAAAAAGACACTTTAGTATGACATCCTATACTAATATTGAATTATATGTTTGCCTTAAGTGTTAAATTACTGTTAATTTGGGACACAGGGTTATCAACATTTATTCATCACTACAAAGTTGAGAATTCCAGAGCCAAATATTAAATATAAAGAATAAAAACAAATCAGAACTGGAAGTGTTAGCTCTGGATAATTGGGAGCAGGAAACCGGGTGAGAAACAAAAAGGCTTTTGGAACTAGGATAGCTTAAGCTCATAGGTCAAAATAAGCTGTAAAAAGAGAATTCAAATTCTCTCAGAGAAGGCCATGATCCAGGTGCAGATTTCCAGTTTTATCTCTATGATGTCTCCATTCTCATTTTCCTTCAGCAATATTCAACGTATGTGGAACACTAACAACAACACATCAGATTTGGCTGCTGGAAATCTGACAGCCAAATTTAAGTGCAGCCCCTAGAATCTTTTACATTTTGCTGATTAGGGGTTAGCACTCAGGTGGAACAATGCTCAATGCTAGAAAGTACATAGCACTTTAGGATTTATGCTTTAAATTTCATGCTGACTCAATTTGACATGCTCACCTTCGTTTTTTCTTCTCCTTTTCGAAATCAACAAGGTCCTCTATATCTATATTTATGATTATATCATTGTAAGCTCTTTAAAATCATGTCTAGCATGAGGTTAAATGAGGAAAACTTAAGATATAACTGTGCTAGAAACTAAGGAGAATAAGCTATCAAATAAGGGATGATTTTGATTCTCAGTAAGAATAAGAGTCTAGTAAAAAAAAACTTTTTACTAAAAGAAAAAAGCTCCCAGTGTGTTACACCATGGGGAGCAGGGTGGTGGCAAAATCATGACCTGTCAATGTGCCCTGTCATCCCAGCCTGCCTAGATCATAAACAGATATCTAAGAGCCAACATTGCCAACTACCCATAGTGGGGGAAGACTTTGGCCATTTAGTTTTTAATCTCTGGAAAGACTTACTATATTTGGTTACTTAAGGAATTTCAACATTTATGATTTAATTTATTTATTTAAGATTTTATTTATTTATTCATGAGAGAGAGAGAGGCAGAGGGAGAAGCAGGCTCCCTATGGGGATCCTGATGTGGGATTTGATCCTAGGACCCCAGGATCATGTCCTGAGCCAAAGGCAGATGCTCAACGTCTGAGCCACCCAGGTGCTCCAACGTTTATATTTTTAATTGAGATAATTACTACAAAAATTGGAAATGTAAATAATTAGAAACACAATGTTTCTATTTAGAAAATCATCAAATTAATTCAGAGCTTAAAGACTTGAGTAGTATTCTTTAACTTAGACTTTTAAAAAGAAAATCAATCAGTTGAGATGAGCCAAAACTTACAGGTGAGGCTACTAATCTCAGTCATATGTATAATTAATTATTACATATATGAGATATACGTGGCTTTGTTCAACAGCTTCTCACTAATAAGTTGGAAAACTCCTTAACTGCATGTGTCTAGATATAAATTTCACAAAGCTCAATCCTCTTACGAGTTGTCCTTTCCTTGAGATTCCTATTTTTTCCTCTGCTGGTTGGCAGTAGTGGCTTCTTGATTAAAATTATTTTTCTGGGGATCCCTGGATGGTGCAGCGGTTTGGCGCCTGCCTTTGGCCCAGGGCGCGATCCTGGAGTCCCGGGGTCGAATCCCACGTCGGGCTCCTGGTGCATGGAGCCTGCTTCTCCCTCTGCCTGTGCCTCTGCCTCTCTCTCTATCTCTCTGTGACTATCATAAATAATAAAAAAATTAAAAAAAAATTATTTTTCTGGGATCCCTGGGTGGCGCAGCGGTTTAGCGCCTGCCTTTGGCCCAGGGCGCGATCCTGGAGACCCGGGATCGAATCCCACGTCGGGCTCCTGGTGCATGGAGCCTGCTTCTCCCTCTGCCTATGTCTCTGCCTCTCTCTCTCTCTCTCTGTGTGTGTGACTATCATAAATAAATAAAAATCAAAATAAAATAAAAAAAAATAAAATAAAATTATTTTTCTTTTTGTTTGATTTGTTTTTAGAAAAATTCTGGGAGGACCTGGGTAGCCCAATCAGTTCAGTCTCCAACTATTGGTTTTGGCTCAAGTCCTGATCTCAGGGTTATGGGATCAAGCCCTGTGATGGACTCCATGCTCAGCATGGACTCTGCTGGTGATTCTCTCTATCTCTCCTTCTGCTCTCCACTCTGCCCTGTTCATACTGTCTCTAAAAAAATAAAATATTCAGAAAAATAAATAAATAATTCTGTAAGGTATAATATACATAAAGTAAAGTACACAAATCTTAGGTATACATCCCAATATATTTTTATCACACATGACACCTGTAAGCACCTGTGTAATTATTAATCAAAGCAATATATAAAACATACTCAGCATCTTGGAAGGCTCCCTTTGTATTCTTTTCCATTAGTACTCCCTAACAGTACTCTGACTCCTAGTCCCATGAAATAATTTTGTCTGTTGTTGAAATTTATATCAATGGAATCCTATGATAAACACTTTTTCTTTGACTTTTTCACTGAGTGTAAATTTGAGATCATTCATATTATGAGTAATTCATTAGCATTGTTCATTCTTTTTTGTACTGTGCAGTAATTCTATATATGAATATACTGCAAATTTTCATCCATTCTGATGTCTATCTACTGATAGACATTTGATTTGTTTTCAGATATTATGATGGAAATGAAATGAAGATTCAATAATAGTTGGTATTGTTAGGTTTTGTTTTAATTCTGTTCATTCTGTTGAGTATCTAATATTTCACTCTAGTATTAATCTGCATTTCTCTGATGACTAGTAATGTTAAGAATCCATTTATATGCTTATTGGTCATTTGGATGTTCTTTTCTGTGAAGTGCCTTGCTTTAACTCATTTGCCAATTTTTCCATTGGGCTGTCTTAATGGTTTTTAAGTTCAATATTCAACTGTTACAGAGTTAGAACTTGATGGTTCACAGTAAATTTTCTCTACTCTTGATATTGCTGCTATTTCTACCACTATTGCATTCTTTTCATGGCTTATTTTCTTTGCAGTTTAATATCTTTTTCACCTGCTGTGATCTGCCATATTCTCTGGGTCATATGGCTTTTATTGCCACTAGCTGAACAATAAACTTTTTAGTCTTCCAAGGGACTCCAAAGTGAGACTTCAGAGCCCAGGGACAGTGATCTCTTTACCAAATTCCAAGTGTAAGACTTCTTTTTTGGGGTTCCCTAAGTAGCATCAGTGATTTTACTGCTAATCACTTATTTTTGAAATAACTGCTCCCATTAGTTACACTGGTCCCATTAGTTACACTGGTCAATATCACCAACAATCAACTGTTGGATGAACCAACATATTTCTTACATTTTCCTAGAGTTCCAGGTCTCAATGTTCTGACCCTTTGGACAATGAGAAATAACTTCTAACAAGGGTGCAATAGAAAAGTTAGCCATAGTTAAACAGCATAGCTTTTTACGAACTTCTTTCTCATCCCTCTTTTTTCAGGTTCCCTCTTCATTCTGAGTCATTCGCAGATTTTCTAGGATACAAGTCAAAGGCCTCTTACAATAGGAGAGATTAATGGTAGGACTTTTAAACTTCTTTAGCATTCCCACTTTCCTGCCCTTACTAGACCTTATATAGATAAAATGCAAATGGATAGCCATGTTTTCCAACAAGGAAAAATTCCATTTGTGACACTAAACAGAACAAAAGCAGGTACTCTTCATCAGAGAAGTCTATAAACTTGGATAACCAGGGAAATTGACACACACGAGGTAAATTGACATAAATATACATGTGTCCACTTACATGTTGAAAGCTTCCCATGGCTTAGGATTGTGATAGGTCCCATGGAACACCAAAATATCCATCAAATGTCAATATGGCATCAAATTGTTGATCATATTATTTGCCATAAATGCTTGTCTATTTTATGCAAATAATATTCATTATCTTGAATACACCAAGCATACTTTTATTAATGAAAAATCTGAGACTTCAGTGAGATAAAATTGTCGAAGTGAGTTTGAAATTGACAGAGGGTTTGATTCATGTATGACTAGCTTCAGAAGTATGCTTTTCTACACCTCAAGAAACAGCCCACTCTCTACTGCCCTAGACTTTTGTTTACATCTCTCACAATACTTAAAGCATTTGCCAGGATTGAATTTTAACATGGTTGTTGCCTCAATCAGATTGTAAGCACAAACCAAGGATACGTCTTATGATCCTCCTTTACACAAGTTCCAGATCCTCAAGAAAGTTTGTTGACTGAAAACAATGGTTATAATTTAAACACTAAAGGACATACCTTAGGTTGTAATAAATATCGAAACTAATTCCACCTAAAAAGTGGGAAAGTTTACTCTGAATGGGCAGAATCAGACAAGAGAGATAAAAATATTTCTAGCACTATTTATTTACTAGGTATTCCACAAAGGCTTAATCTGCATGAAATTCTAACAGTAAACTTAATAGCAGTTACTATTATTATTCTCATTTTATTTTTTTAAGAACATTTTTGTGGTTTTATTATATCATGAGCCATTGAAACATCCCAAACAAATCAATATCTGGGCAGTCAATATCTGGGCGGTGAGGCAGCTGCTTTCTCCTTCACTTCTTTGGGTTACTAGAGCAACTTCTTAGATTAAAAAAAAAAAAAAAAAAAAAAAGACAACCTTTTGCATTACTTAAGTCTTTCCAAGGCATGCGCTGGTACAACACAAACTTCTCCTGTCAGATGCAACTAGTCTAGTATCCAAACATCATGCACAGTACCTCGGTAGTAGCAGCGCACTGAGCCCGCTCCCACCGCGGCCCTGCTCATTTGTGTATATTTGGAGCATCTGGAGGAGTGTGAATAGTTATCAGGAAGAAGAGGGAGGAGGAAACAGCATGAGTGGCTGGCTGGGAAGAGGTCAGCCAAAGTTGTGCAGGGCAAGCCTGAACATGTCATTGGTGCAAACCCAAGCATCATTGATGTTCTTTAATAGGAACATCTGGTGGAACCCCATGATGCGGTCTTCATCAGCCTTGAGCTGCCCCGCTACCATGCTGATGATGCAGCTATCTGGCGTGGCCTGATGGTCCTGTGCCGTGATGCTGTGCTGGATTTTCTGGAATGGAAAGCTAAACAACTTCTCCCCAGTGGCAGCTTTCCCCTGGAACTGCTGTCCTTCCCACATAAGGCATGATGCATCAATATAAATTGCACCTAGTTGGGTTCTGTCATTATAAAATAACTGGTAGTAAAGCTGAATGAAGCTGGATCCAATCTGCTCCCACACTGGCTTTTCTCCCATTCTGGAGCATCACCCGGCCTCCTTGAGACCTGAGGGGCTGGCATGATAGCGGCAGCGGTGGGTGGCAGCCTATTATTCTCATTTTAAAATGTAGGTATGAAAGAGAAACAGATGTGACTGACTCCAGAAAAAGTACCAAGTCTCAACCTCTATGCCTTGAGGTTGCATTGAGGAGGGTTTGAGGCAAGACTGAAATATAGTCCTAAAGTATAATTAGAATCAGTACAAACTAAATTGGGGAGGGCAGCCCGGGTGGATCCGTGGTTTAGCATCACCTTCAGCCCAGGACCTGATCCTGGACACCCGGGATCAAGTCCCATGTCGGGCTCCCTACATGGAGCCTACTTCTTCTCTTCCTGTGTCTCTGCCTCTGTGTGTGTGTGTGTGTGTGTGTGTCTCATGAATAAATAAATAAAATCTTAAAAAAAAGAAAAAAACCTAAATTGGGGAAAGGGGATCTGATAAGGCTAAAGACAAAGTAGGGAAGAAGGTATACCAGAAACATGGTTCAATTCACCTTGAGAAGACAGATGTTGGAATGGGTAGAATTCTACAGGCAGGAGAACCCAGGTTGTTAATGCGCATGCTTGCATCTGACTCTTAGCTTCTCTACTTAGCATTTACAAAACTCTTCAAGTGACTTAACCTTTCTGTGTACTATATGTTTGCCAACTTCATAGGGCTTTATGGAGATTAATATGAGCATGTATAGAAAGACAGTATCTGACATAGGGTTAGCATTATTCGTGTTTGGCAATTTTATTATTATTAGCATTAGTACTACTTTAAAAATTGCACTCATTCAATTTATAGGTTTTGGTATATTAATCAAAAATCTTATCTTATTTTTATATTTGTTCTTCTTTTGCCCTAAGTCTCTATGATGTAGATTAAATGCATTCTGGATTTAAAAAATTATTTTAGTGGATGCCTGGGTGTCTCAGTGGTTGAGCACCTCCCTTTAGTCCAGGGTGTGATCGTGGAGTCCCAGGATCAAGTCCCACACAAACTCTCTGCATGGAGCCTGCTCCTCCCTCTGCTTGTCTCTGCCTCTCTGTGTCTCTCATGAATAAATAAATAAAATCTTTAAAAACATTATTTTAGGGCTATCTATTTTAATGTTCAGATTTTAGTGTGAGAAAATCAGGCTCAAATAGGTGAATGATTTGGCGATAGCCACATAATGTTATGTGTCTGTATTCAAGCCTCAGCTTGTGATGATTGGAAAGAGCAGAAGTAGTATATCTATACCTTATAGATGGCAAACCAAAACTCTAACAGTCGTAGATTCTTAATTTTTTTTTGTAAAGATCTTATTTCAAGTATCTGTTCTGTTATAAGCCTGGCTGTAATGTTCTATGTCTTATCAAGGCTATAGGCCACAACTTTAAAATTAATTTGGAAGAAAAAAAATTAATTTGGAAGGTTGTTAGTTGTACTTCCCCCTCCTCTCATTATTTGCTGTGTACAAATAGCTGCTTTGATGAGTGTGCTTGTCCAGTTGGTCTCAGTGACATGATTTGATTCCGACAGTTAAATTTTTGAATAGGTTTGTAATTTACAGGTATATCATTTACAAAGGTCCCTTCACTGCAAGGAAATCTAAGTGCTCCCAGACTTAACCTCTTAAAGTGTCTGGTCAACAAGTTTGTCTAATGAGTTTTCAGCTGGTTGTCTCTAATATGCTCTTTTCTCAGTTTTCACCCTGAAATGACATCCTTTTGTGTTAAGTACGTATATTTATACCTACAAACTATATAGAGCTCTGCATGTATGTGTATAAATGTACAGACACAGCCTTCTACAGTCTGTTTCCCAGGAGCTAAATATTTCTTCTTCATGGATAATAAAAATTATATTTATCAACAGTCATTAGACTTTCAGAAGCCTCAGTATTTTTCTTTTTTTTATATATCATAACCCAACTCACAGGGATGCATATTAATCTATTTTTTAAAAAATATCTAGAGTCTGTGTCATGCATGATGACTTTTATTTTCATGTTTATAAAATGAAGAGTAATTTAAAAAAAAATTGCAGTCTCATTAAAATACATTCTTTGTTTAGCCTTAATACTTAGTCTTCAGGTAACAATAATAGAAAAGAGGAAAAGACAAATAGAAAATATGAAAGCACTCCGATGGAAAACGCCCACCTAAAGGGGACTATATTGCTTTTTAATTCATTACAAGATGATTAACATATAAAATACTTGTTTTGCTACTCCTTTATATTCTTATCACATTTTCCCCACAATTTTGACAAAGGTATATTTCATCACTGCTTCAGAGTTTGGGAAAATGAGGAGGCATAGAAAGTTTATTCAGGTTTTAGTTTTACTTCAAATGTAAATGTGTCTCAGTTTATCAGAATTTTAGTATGGAACATAAGATATAATAGAAGTATATCAAGTATTTTATAGGTCAGAAGTGAAGCATAAGTTTAAGAGGGTTTTTGACATAATTCTCCAGACCATTTTGCATTACTGTCTTATTTACCTTTGATTTTCCAAGGTTTTTATTGTTTCAAAGGTTAGTACTTTCTATTACAAATAAAATTATACAGTAATAAAGATAGAACGTCTTTGTTGTTATTCCACACTTGATTTCCTTTTTCCTCTTCTTCCTCCAGAAGCTATAAAATATTTCTAAAAACTCATGTATTACCAGTAAAAGCCATTATTCAACTACAAAGACAGCTGATTTCCTAAATGAATTCTTAGCTAATATCTTCCACTAAGAAGTCTAATCAGAAGAACACAATTAAATTTTCTCTGGAATGTTCACCAAAATACTCACCCAGGAAGAGGTGTCAGTAAATACACACACCGTAAGAGATGGGATTTATTGTTTAGTATACCTCAAACTGCTTCATAGACTTCTAGTGTAAAAATAAGAAAAAAAAAGCAAATTGCGAAGTTTTCTTTAGCTTCTTTTTATAATCTCTTTTTCTTTGGGAATAACATATTGAAGACTTCTGTGTTGTGATAAAGCCACCAACCTTCCTCCATACTGGCTGGTCATCAGTTTTTACTGATGGAGTGGGGGTATCTTATTTCATGAGGGAGACTGAGAATATATAGGGTACTGAATACATGAGAATATATATCAGAAAAACAAAGATAGTGACTTTCATTTCTGTGCACATATACAGCTTCTCTATTTCCTAAAATAATATGAAAAGGAAATTAATATCTCTTCTTCTTCCACTAAAACTAAACTTTTTTTTTTTATTCTTAAAGTCTAGTGGCTCCTCTCAGCCATTGAGACCATGTATTCCTTTAAGAGTATAGATTTAGAACACCTTCTAGCCAAATGTTATTGACAGGTACCCTTATAATTAAGACAACAATGGTCAAATTACAGAATATGCTATGAATAGAAACAACTCTCCAAAAATTATAATTCTCTGGCCCTGGTTGTATTTTAAAGCATATTAAATATTATTTTAGCCATAAAGTTGATCACAATGTGATTTTATCTGTCAGAATAATACTCCCCAATAGAATCTTAGCAAAATGGAGTGTTTGAGGCTATGGGCAATTTGATATTTACATGCATGGCTAACTGGCTGGTAGTTATGGACAAGGACCAAAGTTTAGGACTCCCTGGAGGAAATAAATATGCTTACAGGTGCCCTTGAATTTATATTTGTACTTCCTTTGAGGAATATGTGTATTTCATAGGTATTTAAAATTCTCTTCCCCAGTCTTTCCACAATGATTTTTAAGAGTCAGTGGGACAACTATCCTCCTAAAACACAGAGGAATAATGAGACACATGACCCACTCAGGGTCATCAAGTGAATTAGGACAAAAGTGAGGACAGAATCAGACTGCTCAAGTCGATGCATGACTGCTCTTCTTTCTCTTAACCACATAGACACACACAAAAAAAGTGTTTCAATAGGTTTAATCATAAAATTTGACCTAAAAGAATTAGCAATTATCCACGGTGAGAGAATAGCACCCTTAACATAAAATTGGCCTGTAACAAACTTTTTGGCTCAATTTGCCTTTCTTTTCTTACATAATGGAGGAAGGACTAATAGACAGTAAAAGTACGAAAGTGGAGAAGAGGAAGGAAATACAGAAGTCAAGTTCGTGCAAATGACCATCTCCTGAATAATTAAAAGTTGGCTGTGATTAGAAGCAAAGACAATGCAGTTGTTACCAAGCAAACATTTGAAGGAAAGACGCACTAACTAAAATGTAAATTATAAAACTACTTCCTTTGGGGTATAAGCTTAATTTGAACAAATTAATCTGTTTTAACTTATAACATTTTAATAGCCAATTGGCATTCCGTATCTGTAAGCATCAGAGTCCTGTGAGTTTGAACAATATGATTCTACTGCAGGCTTTGTCAGCCAGTGATTCCAAACAAGACTTCAGTCTTTGCCTTGCTCTGAAAACTTCCTTTTTCCACCAGAGTTCCTGTGCTTGCCAAGAGTGACATAACCTTGAAATTATTTGTTACATTTTCCAATGAACAAACCCAGCTTGTTAAGGAAATGGGAAGCCTATATCATTAGCAAAGAGTACAATAGTGGACTCAGAATTCAGCCTTGACTGGTGAGCCCAGAGTATTACTTGTTTCTGGGAAATCTCTCTGATTTGAGAAACAATCCAGTACTTTAACTGTGCTGGTAGAGCTGGATTAGCTTCTCAAGGTTGTTAGGGAAGTGTGCCATCTTCTGCACCACATGAGAGCTGAAGTTCACATGGTCTTCAATACATCCCAGTCCAAATAGCATTTACACTCATTTTAATTGTAGTTGCTATATATTAGTGGTCTTTTTTTGAACTGGGTTTGTTAGCAATGAAATAAAATCTTGAGAGTAACTATTATTTTCTTTCTGATTATGAAATTAATATACTTCTACTGCAGACAATTTTAAAGTATTCTATAGAATTAAGTAGAAAAAGAAATTACTCTTACCAGCCAAACATACAACAGTGAGCACATACATTCATATAATTATCCGACTGGAAGTAATGATCATATGTGTGATTTGATTCAGGGCAATAGGAACATTTATAAAATGCATAGCATGTGTTGGCTTCACAATATTTACAGATTTGTTAAACAGAAAAACCAATCCATTAATAATTTCTATATTTGTAAATAATGTGCTAGCTGGCAGATAGATTAACCTGAGGAATACTGTAAAAGAAAATCCTGATTTGGAGAAGAACTGATATGTGAAATTAACTTACAGGAAGTAAGTGCTTTCTGTTTTTCCTTTACAATGTGCTTTACACTGTAGCTTTTGAAGTTAATTTTATTTTTAAGTAGGTAATATTTGCATGTTTCTCATATGGAAAACTATATAAGAAGATATATTTTGAAAACACTTGCATCCATTCTTATCTCTGTTGATCCTGCTATATCTTCTGCCCTAAAAAGAAATGACTTCTATTGGTTTTGAATGTATACCCTCAATTTTGTTTGTGCATATTATACAAACATGAATATGTTTTTTATATCCTGTTTTACACAAATAGCAGCTTACTATATTGCCTTTAGTATCCTTGCAGCTCTTGCAGAACTTTAAATATAAATGCATAAAGAACTTCAGTTGCATATATTCAGAACTTCTTTTTCTGTGTGAAGAAATATTATAGTTTAAATAGTTTCTTGTACTTGGTCCCTTTAAAGTATCTTGTAACTGTAATCAATGCTGCCATGATAACCTTGTGCCAGTGTTATTTTGTACTTTTGCAGATATACATTTAGGATAAATTACCTAGAGTGAGATCCCTGGGTCAGAGTAAATTCATTTGTAATTTTGAAAGATATACTTCATAATGATTTTAATATTTTGCAACACCCCCAGAAATGGAAGTGTCTGTTTTCTTTTAGCCATACATTCTGTGTTATCAAATGTTTATTTATATTTTTGTGATTTTGATAGGTAAGACATTATATTTCATTTTAGTTTGCATTAAAAATTTAAAAGATACTGCACATCTTTTTAAAATGTTTAAAATATATATATATATATAGAGAGAGAGAGAGAGAGAGAGAGAGGCAGAGTGTGTCACAGGCAGAGGGAAAAGCAGGCTCCATGCCGGGAGCCCGACGTGGGACTCGATCCCGGGTCTCCAGGATCGCGCCCTGGTCCAAAGGCAGGCGTTAAACCGCTGCGCCACCCAGGGATCCCCCTATTTTGTCTTATTTTATTTTGTGATCTTATTTTCATCTGGGATTTTTGTGATCAAATATAATCAGTCCATTTTCCCCACAATCTAAATTCAGTCTTTTTTAACCACAATTCTGTAGAATAGAATATATATTTTAAATATTTTCTCCTTCATAAAGTATCCACTTAAAATAAGGCCCTTTAAAGGCTATTTCATCCTGATGAGAAGCACTGCAAATTTCTAAGTCATTTAAAGTATAACATGTTTCCTCTTAAATGGAAATGTTAACACTACAGGCACTTTGGATTTGACTTCTTAAATGTCTACTCCCACATATACAGTACAAGGCTTTTTATGATCATGAATATTTGATGAATTTACATACTTTTGCATGACAGAGATATAGATCTCAAGAACAATACCAAATAGTCTAAATAGCTCTGTTGGGAGATTAATATAGTTCAGAATTTCTTATACTGAATTAACTGCAGAAAGCCATCTGCAGTTGGAAATATGAATATATTTTCTGTGGATATATGTCTCATGTATTCATAGTAGAGAGGCTAAAAATTATAGGAATGGTGTTCATATATGTTAGTTTGATGTTCACATCACTTTACATCCAATATACAAATAGTAATAACATGAGGTCAATAATAGTTTGGAATGTTTCTATCTGCTCTGGACAGCTGGTACAGTAGTGAGTGCTGATGTTTATGATAACAATCAAATAATTTGCTTATTCGGCATCAGCTGCCTTGGGTTAAAGTCTGAATATGTCTTAAACTCTGCTTGGCAGGAGTGTTGAGGACAACTCTATTATCATTTATTTAGCTAGTACTGATTCTACTTCCTGGCAGTGCACTCAGAGCTAAACTCCAAGGTTCCAGTTCTAATTGGAGAAATCTCTGATAAATTCCTACAACATTCCATATGGATGTGTATTGCTGCTCTGCTATGAATGTTCTCTACCCTACTCCCACACAATGGCCCCGCTGATGTAATCCCATCCTGTTAGAACAGCATATCTCTGGATTGATTTGATGGAGTCAAATTTTTCTGTTAGTCTCAGAGGAGATAGTCTACCATTTCAGTTTCCTATTTTGCAAGAATAATGGACAAGGCAAAGAGAAGATAAGTCCTTAGAGTAAGCCAAATTGTATTTTCTTTTTATATGAAAATACACAGCCTAAAAACACTGTTTTAGTCTACATTTTAAAGTACTTGAAGAATGCATATCTGTCACAGATGCTATCCCTGGGTCTCCTTTATTATTCTTAAACAGGCTTGTTCATTCTTTTTCCATTAAAAAAGCCTCTTCACTCACTCTCTAAGATGTGTAAAAGATCTCTACTGATATTAAATTATCCTACATTTATTTTCTACCACAGATATTTTATTCTTTGACATCATTTAACAAATGAACTGCAACCTATGTTTATTCTATTTTCTTGACTGTCTTTATAGATCTTGTTACTCATTCATCAGTTTATTCATCAATTAAACATTTCGTTTGTATGGGCTATATACCAAGCATTAACTAGGTTCTGTGACTACTTGAAATATAAGACACTGTTCCTGACTCTCAGGTATTCATAGACAGTGGGGAAAATATCCACACAAAGAGAAACTAATACCATCAATATCAATACATAATCAGTGATAGTTCAGAGAAGTGGATGCTAGTTTGTTAAAGTCGTGTTGTATTATTGGGTTGAAGTAAGTTGTTACATAATAATTAGCTAGATTATTCTGAAATCATTGGAAATCAACCAAAATATGACATAAGCTACTTTATAGGGATCAGACATGGTTTGCAGCTCCTAGAGACTTTGATTCTGGGCCTTTCATGATGTCACTGTAGGCAGCTGGAGGAAGGGATCCTTTATCCTTGCACTCTGGGAATCCTCCCTAATATGAAGACTGTTCTTACTTGACAGACATACTTCTAAAGACATGATCATATTTTTATTTCTGCTTTTAAATGCTTAACATTTCTTTTCCTGAAATGCCGTTCTTTAAAAAAAATGATTCCAGTGTAGTTAACATACAGTGTTATATTAGTATGAGATGTACAATATAGTGATTCCATATATTACTTAGTGCTCATCATGATAAGTATACTCTTAATCCAATTGATCTATTTCACCCACCCTCTACTTACCTCCTCTTTGGAAACTTCTGTTTTCAATAGTTAAAAGTCTGTTCTTTGGTCTGTCTCTTTTTTGTTTTCCTCTGTTCATTTGTTTTGTTTCTTAAATCCCCATATGAGTGAAATCTATAGTATTTGTCTTTCTCTTTTTTTAATTTTTTTTTTAACTTATGATAGTCACACACAGAGAGAGAGAGAGAGAGAGAGAGAGGCAGAGACACAGGCAGAGGGAGAAGCAGGCTCCATGCACCGGGAGCCCGATGTGGGATTCGATCCCGGGTCTCCAGGATCGCGCCCTGGGCCAAAGGCAGGCACCAAACCAGTGCGCCACCCAGGGATCCCCATTCATCTTTCTCTGAGTGACTTGTTTTGCTTAGCACTATACACTCTAGTTTCATCTAGTCATTGCAAATGGCAAGATTTCATTCTTTTTATGGCTGAATAATATTCTATTCTGTATATGTATATATATCTTCTTATACATTCATCCATCAATGGGCAGTTGGACTGCTTCCATATGTTGGCTATTGTCAGTAATGCTGTTATAAACATAGTGGTGCATATAACCCTTCAAATGAGTTTTTTTGTATTCTTTTGATAAATACCCAATAGTGTCATTTCTAGGTTGTGGGGTAGTTCTATATTTAACTTTTTGAGGAAACTCAGTACTGTCTTCCACAGTGGCTACACCAGTTTGCATTTCCACCAAAACAGCATCAGGATTTCTTTTTCTCCACATCTTCTCCAATCCCTGTTGTTTCTTGTGTATATTCTCCTGTTCGACATGTTGCCTTTTAGTGTTGTTGATGGTTTCCTTTGCTATGCAGAAGTTTTTATTTTGATGTAGTTCCTTCCAATAGTTTATATTTGCTTTGGTTTTCCTCGCCTCTGGAGACATACCTAGAAAGATGCTGTTATGGCTAATGTCAGAGAAATAACTGCTCGTGCTCTCTTCTTTTATGGCTTTAATTTTCATATTCAGATTCTAGTCCATTTTGACTTTATGATTGTGTATGCTGTAATTTTTAATTCTTTTGCATGGAGCTGTTTTCCCAACATCATTTGTTGAAGAGAATGTCTTTTTCCCATTGTGTATTTGTTGACGATTAATTGTTTAAGGGGATTAAAGGATTAATCTCCTTTGTTGACGATTAATTGACCATAATATCATGGGTTTATTTCTGGGATTTCTATTCTGTTCCCTTGATCTATGTGTCCTTTTGTGTGCCTTTCTGTGTTTTTATTACTACAGCTTTGTAATATAACTTGAAGTCTGGAATTGTGATAGCCCATTTTCTTTTTCTTTTTCAAGATTGCTTTGGCTTTTCAGGGTTGTTCCATACAAAATTTAAGATTGTTTGTGCTAGTTCTGCGAAAAATGCTGTTAGTATTTTTTTTTTTTTTTTGCTGTTAGTATTTTTAAAAAATATTTTATTTATTCATGAGAGACACACAGAAAGGCAGAGGTTAGAAGCAGGCTCCTCACAGGGAACCCGATGTGGGACTCCATCTTGAAACTCCAGGATCACACCTGAGCATAAGGCAGGCACTCAACCGCCGAGCTCACCCAGGCGTCCTGCTGTTAGTATTTTGAGAGAGATTGCATTAAATGTGTAGATTGCTTTGAGTAGTATGGATATTTTAATAATATTTGTTCTTCCAATCTGTGAGCATAGAATGAATATCTCTCCATTTGTTTTGTCTTCAATTTCTCTTATTAATGTTTTATGATTTTCAGAGTACAGGCCTTTCACCTCCTCGGTTAAGTTTATTCCTATTTTATTGCTTTTGGTAAAATAGTAAATAGGATTGTTTTCTTAATTCCTCTATATGCTGCCTCATTATTAGTGTATATAAATACAATGGATTTCTGTACATTGATTTTTGTATCCTGGGACGTAATTGAACTCACTTATCAGTTCTAGTAGTTTTTAGTGGAGTCTTTAGGGTTTTCTATATGTAGTAGCATATCATTTGCAAATAGTGAAAGTTTTACTTCTTTGCTGATTTGATTGCCTTTTCTCTCTCTCTCTCTCTCTCTCTCTCTCTTTTTTCTTTTGAGAGAGAGAGAGAGTGGGGAGAGGGACAGAGGGAGAAGAGACAATCTTAAGCAGGTTCTAAGCCTTATACAGAGCATGATGTGGGGTTGGACCTCAGAA
This sequence comes from Vulpes lagopus, assembly GCF_018345385.1. Lineage (NCBI taxonomy): Eukaryota > Metazoa > Chordata > Mammalia > Carnivora > Canidae > Vulpes > Vulpes lagopus. Next base: position 59,936,010 of record NC_054831.1, read on the forward strand.
CCCTGAGATAATGACCCAAAATGAAATTGAGTCAGAAGTTTAACCAACTGAACCACCCAGACAACCTTGGATGTCTTTTATATCTTTTACTTGTCTGGTTGCTGTGGCTAGGACTTCTGCCACTGTGTTGAATATAAGTGGTGAGACTGGAAATCCTTGTCTTGTTCCTGACCGTAGGGGAAAAGCTGTCAATTTTTTCCCATTGAATATGATGATACCTGTGGGTTTTTCTTACGGGCCCTTTATTAAGTTCAGGTATATTCCCTCTAAATCTTTGTTGAATATTTAATGCAATCCCTATCAAAATACCATGGACTTTCTTCAGAGAGTTGGAACAACTCATTTTAAGATTTGTGTGGAATCAGAAAAGACCCCGAATAGCCAGGGGAATTTTAAAAAAGAAACCATATCTCGGGGCATCACAATGCCAGATTTCAGGTTGTACTACAAAGCTGTGGTCATCAAGACGGTGTGGTACTGGCACAAAAACAGACACATAGATCAATGGAACAGAATAGAGAACCCAGAAGTGGACCCTGAACTTTATGGTCAACTAATATTTGATAAAGGAGGAAAGACTATCCATTGGAAGAAAGACAGTCTCTTTAATAAATGGTGCTGGGAAAATTGGACAGCCATGTGTAGAAAAATGAAACTAGACCATTCTCTTACACCATACACAAAGATAAACTCAAAATGGATGAAAGATCTAAATGTGAGACAAGATTCCATCAAAATCCTAGAGGAGAACACAGGCAACACCCTTTTTGAACTTGGCCACAGCAACTGCTTGCAAGATACATCTATGAAGGCAAGAAAAACAAAAGCAAAAATGAACTATTAGGACTTCATCAAGATAAGAAGCTTCTGCACAGCAAAAGAAACAGTCAACAAAACTAAAAGACAACCTACAGAATGGGAGAAGATATTTGCAAATGACCTATCAGATAAAGGGCTAGTTTCCAAGATCTATAAAGAACTTATTAGACTCAACAGCAAAGAAACAAACAATCCAATCATGAACTGGGCAAAGAAGTGAACAGGTTTTTCACAGAGGAAGACATGGACATGGCCAACAAGCACATGAGAAAATGCTCTGCATCACTTGTCATCAGGGAAATACAAATCAAAACCACAATGAGATACCACCTCACACCAGTGAGAATGGGGAAAATTAACAAGGCAGGAAACCACAAATGTTGGAGAGGATGCGGAGAAAGGGGAACCCTCTTGCACTGTAGATGGGAATGTGAACTGGCGCAGCCACTCTGGAAAACTGGGTGGAGGTTCCTCAAAGAGTTAAAAATAGACCTGCCCTACGACCCAGCAATTGCACTGCTGGGGATTTACCCCAAAGATACAGTTGCAGTGAAATGCTGGGACACCTGCACTCCGATGTTTCTAGCAGCAATGTCCACAATAGCCAAACTGTGGAAGGAGCCTCGGTGTCCATCGAAAGATGATGGATAAAGAAGATGTGGTTTATGTATACAATGGAATATTACTCAGTCATTAGAAATGACAAATACCCACCATTTGCTTCAACGTGGATGGAACTGGATGGTATTATGCTGAGTGAAGTAAGTCAGTCGGAGAAGGACAAACATTATATGGTCTCATTCATTTGGGGAATATAAAAATTAATGAAAAGGAATAAAGGGAAAGGAGAGCAAATTAGTGAAAATGTCAGTAAGGGTGACAGAACATGAGAGACACCTAACTCTGGGAAACGAACAAGGGGTAGTGTAAAGGGAGGTGGGTGGGGGGTTGGATGACTGGGTGATGGGCCCTGGGGGGGAGGGAATTGGAGCGATGAGCACTGGGTGTTATGCTATATGTTGGCAAATTGAACTCAATAAAGAAAAGAGGGTATCCCAGGATGGCTCAGTAGTTTAGCACCTGCCTTTGGCCTAGGGCATGATCCTGGAGACCTGGGATCGAGTCCCATATGGGGCTTCCAGCGTGGGGCCTGCTTCTCCCTCTGCCTGTGTCTCCCCTGCCTGCCTCTCTCTCTCTGTCTTTCATGAATGAATAAATAAATAAAATAAATAATAAATAATAAATAATAAAAAATAAATCTTTGTTGAAGGTTTTCATACTTTCTCTTATTTATGTGATGTATCATATTGATTGATTTGTGAATATTGAACCACCCTTGTATCCCAGGAATAATTTCCACTTGATCATGGTAAATAATTTTTAATGTATTGTTAAGTTTTGTTTACTAATATTTTGTTGAGGATTTTTGTATCTATGCTTTCCATTTATATTGCAGTTCTCTTTATTTGTGGTGTCTTTATCTGGTTTCAGTATCAGGGTAATGCTTGCTTCATAGAATGAATTTGGAAGTTTTCCTTCCTCTTCTATTTTTTGGAATAGTTTGAAAAGAACAGGTCTCAACTCTTCTTTAAATATTTGGTAGAATTTACCTGTGAAGTCATCTGGTCTAGACTTTTGTTTGTTTGGAGGTGTTGGTTATTGATTCAATTTCTTTGCTGATTATTGATCTGTTTAAATTTTCTATTTTTTCGGGATGTCTGCATGGCTCTGCAGTTGAGTGTCTGCCTTTGGCTCAGGGCATGATCCTGGGTCCGGGGATCAAGTCTTGCATCAGGCTCCCTGCCGGGAGCCTTTTCTCCCTCTGCCTGTGTCTCTGCCTCTCTCTCTGTGTCTCTCATGAATAAATAAGTAAAATCTTAAAAATAAATAAATACATTTTTATTTCTTCCTGCTTCAGTTTAGGTAGTTATATGTGCCTCGACATTTATCCACTTCTTCTAGATTGTCCAATTTGTTGGTATACAATACTTTGTAATATTATTTTACAATTTTTTCTTATTCTGTGGTGTCAGTTATTATTTATCCTCTTCCTGATTTTGTTTATTTGTTTCATATTTCGTATTTTTGTTTGTTTGTGTGATGAGCTAGAGATTTTTTCATTTTGTTGATATTTTCAGAGATCTAGCTCCTGGCTTCATTGATCTGTTTTTTATTGTTTTTTAGTTTCTATATCATTTATTTCTGCTCTAACCTATATTATTTTCTTCCTTCTGCTAGTTTTAGGTTTTTTTTTCTTTTTATAGCTCCTTTAGATGTAAGATAAGGTTTTTATAAGATTTTTCTTGATTCTTGAGGTAGTCTTGAGTTGTTATAAATGTCCCTCTTGGAACTGCTTTTACTGCATGCCTGGAATTTTGGACTGTTGTTTTTCACTTTTATTTGTATTTGTGTAATTTTTTTATTTCTTCTTTGATTTTCTTGATTAAATCATTCATTGATTAGTAGCATGTTATTTACCTCCATGTATTTGCGGTCTTTCCAGATTTTTTCTTTTTATTTATTTATTTTTTTAAAGATTTATTTACATATTTTGGAGAGAGAGAGCATTAAGTGTGATGAGGGCCAAAGGGAGAGAAAGAGGGAAAGAGAGTGAAGCAGACTCTCCACTGGGCACAGAGGCCAAGAACCCAACACAGGGCTTGATCTCATGACTCTGAGATCACGACCTGAGCTGAAATCAAGGTGCTCGACCAACTGAGCCACCCAGACACCCTCAGATTTGTCACATGGTTAATTTCCGATTTCAAAATTTTGTGTTCAGAAACAATACATGGTATGAATTTTATCTTTTTAAATTTGTTGAGACTTGTTTTGTGGCTTAATACGTGATCTATGTTGAAGAATATTATGTATGCACTTAGAAAGAAAATGTACTCTTCTGCTTCATACTGGAATGTTTTGAATATATCTGTTAAATCCATCTGTTCCAGTATGTCATTCAAAACCATTGTTTCTTTGTTGATTTCCTGTTTAGATAATCTGTTCATTGATGTAAGTGGAGTGTTAAAGTGCTCTATTTTTATTGTAGTACTATTGATTACTTACTGTATTTTTCTGATTAAATGTTTTATGTATGGTGCTCTCATGTAGGGGCATAAATATTTATAATTGTTATATCTTCTTGTGGATTGTCTTTTTAATTATTATATAGTTTCCTGTCTCTTGTTATAGTCTTTGAATTAATATCTATTCTGTCTGATTTAATTTAATGCTACCTCAGCTTTCTTTTGACATTCATTTGGATAATAAATGTTTCTGCATCCTCTCACTTTTAATCTACATGTATTTTTAGATCTGAAATGAGTTTCTTGTAAGCACTCCATGGTGCTTGGTCTTCTTATTCACCATCTTATTCATCACTCTATGCCTTTTGATTAGAGTGTTCAGTCCATTTCCATTCAAAGTAACTATTGATAGATGTGTATTTATTACCATTTTGTTGTTTTGTGGTTCTTTTTAAAGTTCTTCTCGGATTCTCCCCTTGCTCTCTCACAGTTTGCTGGCATTCTCATGGTTTGTTGGACTCATTTCTCTTTATTTTTTTGCATATATATTTCTGGTTTTGATTTATGGTTATCATTAGGCTTGTATATAACATCTTCCTCATATAGCAGTCTATGTTAAGTTGATGATTGCTTAAGTTTGAACCCATTCTTTACTCTTCTGCCCCTCATACTTTAGGTATACGGTGTCTTAATTTACAATCTTTTATTATGTGAGTCCCTTGACCAATTTTTACAAATAGTTTTACTGCTTTTGTATTTTCTACTTTTCATACTCTCACTTATGATCTTGCCTTCCCACTCAAAGAATCCCCTTTAACGGGATCCCTGGGTGGCGCAGCGGTTTGGTGCCTGCCTTTGCCCAGGGCACGATCCTGGAGACCCGGGACCGAATCCCACATCGGGCTCCCGGTGCGTGGAGCCTGCTTCTCTCTCTGCCTCTCTCTCTCTCTCTCTCTCTCTGTGACTATCATAAATAAAAAAATTAAAAAAAAAAAAGAATCCCTTTTAACATTTCTTTTAGGGCTTGTTTAGTGGTCATGATTCCTTTAGCTTTTTGTTTTGTTTTGATTGGGAATCTCTTGTCTCTCCTACTCTATCCTTGCTGGATAGAGTATTCTTGGCTAAGGATTATTTTCTTTTCAGTATTTTTAATATATCATGCTGCTCCCTTCTAGCTTGCAAAATTTGAGCTGAAAAATCTGCTCATGGCTTTGGGTGGTTGGGGGGGGTGGCGGTTTAAAGCCCATTGTATGTAACTGTCTTCTTTCTCTTGTTTGCTTTTCAAATTATCTCTTTATCACACTTTTTTGCCATCTTAAATACTCCCTGTCTTGATGTGGACCTCTTTACGTTGATTTTGTAGGAAGAATATCTGTACTTCCTAGTCTGGATATCTGTTTTCTTCCCCAGATTAGGGAATTTTTCAGCTATTATTTATTCAAGTAAAATTTTTGTACCCTCTTCTTTCTATTCTTCTTCTGGGATCCTTATACTGGAAATACTTTTATGCTTGATGGAGTCACTGAGTTCCTTAAGTCTCTTCTTATTCTGAATATTTTCCTTCTCTCACCTGCTCAGCTTGATTACTCTCCATTACTCTGTCCCTCCAGGTTGCTAATTTGTTCTTCTGTTTCCTTTAGCCTGTATTTTTTTCACTTAATATATTTTTAGTCATTTATTGGGTTCTTTATCTCTGAGTGTTTGTTTTTTATCTGTTTGTTAAGGGTCTTGCTGATGCCTTCCACTCTTTTTTCAAGTACAATGATACTTTATAATTACTTCAAACTTTTTATTAAGACTATTACTTATCTCCTTTAAGTCATTTGCTATGCTCTTTTCCTGTTCTTTCATTTGGGACATATTCCTCTGTCCCTTCATTTTGTCTAATCCTGTGTACTTGTTTCTCTGTGTTAGGAAAGTCAGCTATGTTTCCTGCTCTTGATGGTAATGGCAGTTATCTGCAGTGGCTCTCTTTGCCAGTTGTGGATAGTATTTGGTTCCTTTGGTGTTAGTAGACCAGTCTGGGACTGCCTTGGGCTTGAGTTGAGTTAGTCAAGGCATTTGTCAGAGATGTAGTAGAACCAAACTACTAGATGCTTTGCCTATGTAGTCCCTAGAGAGATTTTCATTGATGGGTGGGTCTGCAATCAGACCAACTGCATGCCCCCAGCCCACTACTGGGACTGCTGTTTGATTGGTGTGTGGTTTTCTTTCTCTCACCCCAGGGAAGGAGTCACTTTGGAGTGGTGCTGGCCTCTCTCATGGCAGCTTGCACACTGCCAGGCTTGTGACTCTGGTTTGAATAGGTTTTGGCCAAGAGTGAATGGTAAAGTATGTGATGCCACCACCAGGTGGGAAATGGAGCTGGTCTTCTTGGGAGGTGAGCATTTCTGCTACCACCACAAGGACTGGGGCTCACCTGGGAAGATCTGCAAAATACTAGTGTGCAGGAGTAGAAGCAATTTTAAGAAGGTGCATTTTGGTCTTCTACTCCCTTCCTGCTGGCACTGCCACCACTGTCACTTGGACTAAGGCCCACAAAGTGTGTGGGTCAGAAGAGATGGTGTTGGCAACATGTTTGATGGTGCTCTGGGAGAAGGGACCAACAATGTTGGGATTAAGACAAGTGTGACTGGAAAAGGTGTATCTCCTGAAGTGTGTGGGGAGGTGCCTTAGTGTAAATTTGTTTGGTAGTGAATTTTAGCACACACTGGCTCTGGAAGGTGGCTCTGTGTTTCTACTGGGGGCTAGGAGATGTTCCTGAAGATGTCCTTCACTAAACCCTGTCCTTCCAGGACATGCTTTGAGATTAGTAAATAACTCTGCCTCCCTTATACTTCAGGCTTTTTTCAAACTGCTGCTTCTGCACTGTGATGCAGAGGTCTGTTTTTCATGCTGTCTCCTTAAGGGCAGGAAGTTGGCTTCCTATTGCTCTCATTGCTCTCTCAGAGTTAAGCCTGCTTTTTTAAACTCATGGCTTTAAGTCTCACTCGTTTTAAGAAATCATGAAATCTGGCCCCTCTAGTTTTTACAGCCAAATAATATGAGTATTCATCTTCCCTGTGTGGGCTTCCTAATGTCATGATCTGTTTCTCTCCTTTCTCTGAGCCCATGGGTCCCTCCCTCTCATTGATGGCCTACTGTCCATTTAGGTCCCCATAGTATCTCCACTCTTCCTACTCTTTTTAATGTGGACTCTTATCTACCTTTAGTTGTGGAGTTTGCTCTACCAGTCTTTGGATCATTTTATGGATTATTTACAGTGATGTGAGTATTATCTAGTTGTGTCCATGGGATGAGGTGAGCTTAGGTTCCTCCTACTCTATCTACTTCTTCTGGAAGTCCAACCACTTGTTCTTGGTTGTATTCATTTTATACTTAACAATTGACTGCTAGCCATCTTATTTTATAGTGATATATATATATATATCGTTCTTGTCCATTAGAGGACAACATCTTACAATAGATAGAGGGACCAAAGTCTTAGGTGCTCATGATATAGGCATTGAATGGATCATGCTCAATGAATTACACTCTGGTTTTAATTCTGATTCTGTCACTAGCCACATGACTTTGGGTAACATAAAACTAAGGTACCCTTTCCTTTGTTATTATTGTTATGTATTTATTAATATTATAATACTAATAATAATAATTACAGTCTTTTTATTACTACAGAGATCCTCTATTTAGGGTATTGCAATGGGTGCTTTGCATGCATTTTCTCATTTTCATGATGCTATATCTTTGGATAAAAATCATATATTAGCTTCCATCATTGACTGTATAACACATGCCTGGTAAACATTCTACATATATTGTTTTATTTAATTCTCACAAAATTCTTATGAGATAGAAGTTCTAATTCATTTTATGATAAAAAATTCTAAGCATAGATAATTTTACTTATTCATCAAGAAAGCTCAATTAAAGCTGGGGTGTATCTGATACCAAAGTGTGCCCAATTTTACAAAAAGTAATTTTTTCATAAATTAATATACACATATGTAGAAATGTTAGAAGAGTGAAGATGAGATTCAATAAAAATTAAAATCTTTGACTCTCAGTTTCCTTTCCCAGAGGTATACACTGTCATGCTAGAAATTCTATGTGCCTAAGGAAGTATTCACCCACCTTCACATATACGCATAAATATTGTATATGTCACAAATGAGCATACTAAGTATGTTCAACAACTTGCTTTTTCACCACTTAATGTATCTCCAATTATGTATGTGTGTATATATATGATATATCAGACATATATATATACATATATATCTTCTTCATTCCTTTTAACAAATGCATCATAGTTCTTTGCTGATTGAATATAATATAATCTATTATACAATCAGTTAATGACAGAAGGTTGTTTAAGTTTTATTGACATTTCAAACAATGTTTTACTGACCACTTTAATGTATACATCTTTGGATACTTGTAAATCTTCCTTGCAATTTGTATTCTTAACAATAGTTTACAAGTTAATATTTTCCTATAAATCCTAGGATAAATTTTTTAAAAGTTGCCAAGCTAGAAAGTGAACTAGGGTGTGGTATGTGTTTGTATGTAAGTATATGTATATGTATACAAGCATGTGCGTGTGTGTGTATTCAGTCATGAAGTCATGAGACTTCAATAAAAGGTAATATTGAATCAAATGTTTCAATTGATGCATTCATTGATGCATCTGAGGGGTGGCTGAAACATGAGGATTTCTTGGAGGATTTCAGAATGAATAGCAACTAGAACATATAAGCATATACAGGATTTAGTAAGGAGGTCACCATAGTTGAGATTGTTCAGGAAAGGGAACTGGTAGGAAGAAGTGAGCTCTAAGAAGTGAAAGTTTTGTTTGGGCAGGGCTTCATAGGCTATCATAAGGACTTTTACTTGCTCTGGGTGAAAAGGGTAATCATTAGAGGTTCTTAAACCCCAGAGTAACATATCTGATTTCAGTTGTATCTTAGCTTTCTGGCTATCATGTTATATATGGCATGTAGTGGGTTGAGGAAGGAAAAACATTAGTTATAATGCTATTGGAATTACTTCTGACAGAGGTAATATTGGCATTTATAACTGTAGATTTGGGGAGTGGATGAGGATAGGTAAATATCTGGACATATTTTGTATGATCAAGATAACCAGGATATACTGACAGATTAGATGGAGTTTATGAGAGAGAAGCGTAAAAGAGAGAGAGGCAAACAAAGAAACAGATTCTTAACTATAGAGAACAAACTGATGGTTACCAGAGGGGAGGGGTGAGGAGATAGGTGAACTAGATGATGGAAATTTAAGGAGTACACTTGCTGTGAAGAGCACTGGATGATGTACAGAAGGGTTGAATCACTATATTGTACACCAGAAACTAATATTACACTGTATGTTAACTAGCTGGAATTTAAATTAAAAGTTTTTAAAATTTTAATTAAATAAATACATAAATTCACCAATAAAAAGAAAAGAGTCAAAATGATGTCAGGATACTTGATCATATTTGATCCAAGCAACTAAAAGAGGTGAGGAAGAGAGTAATAAAGTCAGGTTCATAGAGGAGATTCAGCATGTTGGCATATTAAATCTCACATTTATATTAGACATCCAAGTGATGCTGTTAGGACACTGGAGATCAGGGGAGAGGTCTGGGCTGGAGATATAAACCCAGGCATCATTAGCACATAGATTTTTCTCAGTTAAAGCCTTGATAATGTATTACATCACCCAAGAGATACCTAAAGAAAAAGAAAAAAAACAAGGACTGAGATTATGCAATATAAATTTTTTTTTTGGTTTTGATTTTTGGCTTGGTTTGTTTCATTTTTGCCCAAGTTTTTAATATTGTCTCTACACTTCAAAAAGGTAGGATTTTTATTTTCATTCACAGATAAAAAACATTAGCAACAACAATAATGAATTTGAGGCTCAGAGATGATTTACCATCCTCAAAGCCTCAGGGCTAACATGTTGTGGGGCCTGGATTAGCCTCCCTGTGCTTCATTTCTAAAACCTAAGATCTTCATTCTGACGAACTGCCTCCTTATGGGGCTTATTTCATTACCTTTAGGGAAGGAAACGTAACTTACTTAGGCCAGAGCATACTCATTTAGGAAAGAATAGATTTTCTTGTGCTACACCTATGCTTGAGTATCCCATTGGATTTGACTGGCATCTTAACATAGTGTCTCAAGAGAATGACTCCTAGTTAATAAATATTGCACACTTTGTTCGAGACAAAAGGCTGGGACTGTAACATTTATTTATCTAAATAAGTCTACAATAACCCTCTGAATGAGAATTCCTATTTTCCTTTCATTGAGTAGTTAGAGTGGGGGGGGGGTGTCAAAACAAAGCCTCCAACAGAGTCCTTACAACTTTATTAATTCCAAAAGATGCAGATTTTCTATACTGTCAGTTTGACCGGGTCTGTCCTTTAATTTAGTCAGCAGGCCCCAGTTCCATCTTTTGTAGGCCTTATGGGCATATACATGGAATCCATTATGAACATTTCATAACTTCTAGAACACTGTTTTTTCAATAAATAATACATCAGTCAACGTGAACTGACTTGCCCAAGGTCACGCGATAAATTGGTAGTGTTGTGGCAGAGAAACAAACTCTGTACATGTCTCCTGGCTCTAGGCCTTGACTGTATTCTCCTGGCCCAACTATTTCTGTAGTTGTCAAGACTTGAAATACACATTTAACTTTGTGTAGAAAATACCACTTGAAGGTAAGAATGCTTGAATAGTCCATAAATGCCAGGCTGGGATCTTTCAACCTGTTACAAATATTACCTTCCAACAGGCATATTAAGAAAACTTTGTTATCTGTGCTGTGGAGTTAAGGCCTGGTTATGAGCAGCTATTTTGACTATGTTCCTGAAGAAAGTGAGCAGATCATTTCTGGGTAATGAATTAATCACTTTAAATCTGTTTTTTGATGAAACCAATGTGTAACACAGGAGGAAGCCACTAATGATGTGCTTAATCCATCAGTCTACCAGACTAGCCAAGCCTCTTTTGAGGCCTTGGAGGATTGAATAGCATTAGAAACACATGAACAATGAGTTATTCTGAATCCCCTGCAGAACTAATTGGTCACACAACAGAATGCTCTGTCAGCAGGCTACCATTTATTGAGCATCTACAGAGCAAAAGAGCATTATAGACTCATAGCTTTTCATAAGCCTAAACGCACTCTCAACTAGTAAAAGCACTTTTGGTAACCTGCCTTATTCAGCTGAGGTATCTGAAAGTTTGGTATTAGAAAGTTTGTGTTTTAGTATTTAGATATGTAATTATTTTGAAAATCGCCCAACCAGTCTCAAATTATCTTATTCTAAGGGACATTGTTTTATTTGAATTTTTCTTCAAATTTGAATTCATTGTATACTGAATGTTAATACCTCTTTTAGGTTTTTTAGAAACTCCAACATGTTTAAAATTCTCTCATTGCCATTACAGTTCATTGAGCTGAAATTTCATGTCTTTCTGTTACCAGTAAAGAACTAAATCCATAATTTTTTTGAATTGAAAAAAAAAACACTGCATTACTTTCAGGAATAACTATCTCTTTTTAAAATACAGTATGAGAACAGCTGGGGTGACTCAGTGGTTTAGCACTGCCTGCAGCCCAGGGCATGATCCTGGAGTCCTGGGATTGAGTTCCATGTCGGGTTTCCTGCATGGAGCCTGCTTCTCCCTCTGTCTGTGTCTCTGCCTCTCTCTCTCTCTGTGTCTCTCATGAATAAATAAATAAATAAAATCTCTAAAAATAAAATAAAGTATGATTTCAGTTTGAACAGAATTTCTCAGTCTACTGAGACCTAGGAAAGAGCAGTGTGGCTTAGATTGCCATATATGAAACCATAATCTGAATTCCTGCAGTTAAAAACATGAATGTGGCTAATTACTCTAAATGGATGTTTCTTTCTCTAAAATAAGATTTTTCAGAAGGGAAAACAAGCAGTAGCATGTACACAAGATTTAAACTGCAAAGGTTATGATTGAAGAATCCTTCACAAAAAATGAAGAAAAAATTTTAAAAGAAATAATTCTGTCAATGGGTAATTCGGCATACTAATAATACAAAATACACTTTTATTTATCTATGTGATAGAATCATATAATAGAGTTCTAGAAATAGAATATAATGCATGATTGTTAATTTAGTACCTTCATTTTAGAGATGAGAAAAAGAAAATGTAGTGAAAGAATAGTAATAATAATAATAATAATATGTTAAATAGCTGCCATAGTAATAATAATAATATAATAGCTGCAACTAAAACTCATTAAACATTTACCAATCACTGCTATAAGCATATTACATATATCATCTTATTTCATTATGTCACAATGCTATAAAGTCAATATTATTATAACAGATGGAAAAATCAGGAACAGAGGGATTAGGGAACTTGCCTAAGCCACATAGCAAGACAGACTCTAGTTTTGAATCCAGGCAGTTAACCTCTAGAGTCCATGCTCTCAACTACTATACACACACATACACACACACACACCTAACTACATATATATATATATATATATATATATATATATATATATATTTATGTATATAGTTAATATAACCTAGATGTCTTTTTTTTGTGCCCCAGTCCTCTAGATTTCTGGAGTCATTCTTCCTTTAATATTACACAGAAGCAGGCGTGACACCTCCCTTATCACATACACCATAGAACAAAGGTAGATTTAAAAGACTTAACATTTTTTTTAAATCTATGAATTCCAGTGCCCTTTCCAGAATTTTTCAATTCCTTGGAAGTTAAATGCGCATGGTCATCATAATTCTAACAATGTCAGTTTCACTCATAGTTGACCTCCTGTTAACTTTTCTTCATTCTTTAATTGATCCCTTTAAGATTAAAGAGGGATTCAAGGTATTGTCTTAAATATAAAGTCATTTTAGGAGATATAAAATGACACAATTACAAAAATGACTACAAACTGCTATTTTTAATAGTTATTTCTTAATATCTATCTATCCTTTATCTTTTCTTCCTTACTCTGCTAGCTTACTTCTTTGTGGAAAGTTGTTCCTTCTGAAACATGTATAATGAGTGTCTATGTGTGTGTATATATAATTTTCCCCTACTGTATAACAGGAAAATCTAACAAATTGATCCCTTACTGGGAGTGGAATGTGGGTTATTTGATAGTTCCTCTTTCTCTGCCGGTAAAAAGATGCTTTCTCCTTTCCCAGTACAGGCATAATTCTAACATTTTCAGTTATAAATGATGCCAATCCTTTAGCTGACACCCCATTCCATCTTTTTTTCTGTCTTTGCCTCTCTTCTGCATCCCACTGCCAGTTGGAGTTACAATATCTCCCCACCAAACTATTATTTTATGGCTGACTTCTTGAACCTCTATACTGGTAGAGAGTTTGCCTTTAAAAAGCTGACCCACAGATGAAAATAGAAGTTTCTGGGTCAGGCCCGGGTGGCTCAACAGTTTAGCACCGCCTTCAGCCTAGGGTGTGATCCTGGGGACCCGGGATCGAGTCCTGCATCAGGCTGCCTGGATGGAGCCTGCTTCTCCCTCTGCCTGTGTCTCTGCCAATCTCTCTCTGTATCTCTCATGAATAAATAAATAAAATCCTTTTTTTTTTAATAAATAAAATCCTTAAAAAAAAAAAAGAACAGTTTCTGTTAGTGAACTCAAGGAAATTTGGGAAGGCTGTTCTGGCATCCCAGATAACTGGAATGAAGTATAGAACTGGTCACTGGCTCTGAGAGGGCAATCCTCTGTTTCAGTGGTACCTTCTCTTACCTATGTAAAGGAGGCAACCTAGAGTGGTACTACCTGAGATAAATCATGTCCATCGTTCTTGGACTAACCTGCAGTTGATTTCAGTGAAGGTATGAATGCATATTTTATTAAAGGATCAAGAACACATCCTAAAGCAGTATAGAATAAAAGCACGAGTAGTTGTCACTTATGTGACTAGTTATTTAACTTGGAAATAAGAATGTAAAGTAGTGAAGTATCACTTAGATCTTTGCAAGTAACCCTACTTGGATGTGTTCATCCTTTTCATATTCTATATAGACATTCTCCACTCCATTTGTATTAATCCCAACTGGTCCTATTAGCTCCATTATCTTCCACAGGAAGTGTATATCACAGGAAGTAGGGGTCTAGGATTCTTCCTGAGACTTGTAACTCCTGCCTTTTTAGGCCTGAGCACTATGCTGGTACAAAATCTATTCTGTTTATATTTTGACAGTTCCGAAATAAAATTAGAAAGCTAGCCACTGTTTACTTGTCATCACTCCTTACTCCACAGAATTATTTTTCCCAAAGAAAGTCTAACCTACTTTCTAATCTGGGAAGCACATTCTTTTATTCACATAACTTGATTTAATTCCTTGCTTAATGGCAGCCATAGGATTATTGTGCTTACAGATATTTAGTTCCTCCTTAAGCATGAAGGACTACCTATTAGCTCAGGCTAATGGACTCAAGTTTTATGTTCACTTTTTGAACTGAAAAGGTATTTCAGTTCACCCCACAATGGATATATGGGTGCTAACACATGATAAACATTCCAACATACACCCACATTCATAAATATATAAATATATACTTGCATTAATTTATATCCATTACACTTAAATTCCTAATATTATATTTAGAGAGATGAGAGTCTGCTTTCTTTGGGCAAGAACAACTTATGATGGGAAATCAGAAACACATGAAATAGCAAGAGAAGTTCAACCTCCTGAAAAAAAAACAAAAAACAAACCTAAGGGAATTTGGTAAATTTGCAAGATATAAAATCAGTTTACCAAAATCATGTCTACACACTAACAATGAACTATCACCAAAGAAATGAAGAAAACAATTCCATTTATAATGATATCAAAAAATACTTAAAATAAATTGAACCAAGTATGTGAAAGATCTGTACCCGGAAAACACATGTTGATAAAAGAGATTGAAGAAGACACATATAAATAGATATTCCATATTCATAGATTGGAAAGTTAATGCTAGTATATTAGTAATGTGCAAAGTGATCTACAGATTTAATATAATCCTTATCTAAAAATCCAATAGCATTTTTCACAGCAATAGAAAAAAAGTCTTAAAATTCCTAGGAATCACACACATATAACAAATCAAACCAGTCCTGAGAGAAAAACACATAAAGAAACCAAGCTGGAGGCATCACACTTCTTGATTTCAAGCTATATTTCAAATCTTTAGTGATCAAAACACTATGATATTGTCATGGAAATAGACACATAGATCAATGGGAGAAAATAGAGATCCTAAAAATTAATCTATCTATCTATCTATCTATCTATCTATCTATCTATCATCTATTCAATTAATTTTTTACAAAGAGCAAGAACATAGAATGGGGAAAGGATAGTTTCTTGAAAAAATGGTGTTGGGAAAACAAGATAGTCCTTAGCAAAAGAATAAAACTGGAACCCTATCTCAACCACTCACAAAAATCAACTCAAAATGGATTAAAGATTTGAAGATAAGACCTGAAATATGAAATTCCTATATGAAAACATAGAGTGTAAGCTCCTTGACATTGGTCTTGGCAAGGAATTATTAGATTTGACACCAAAAGCAAAGGCAACAAAAAACAAAATAAACAAGTGGAACTATATCAAACTAAAAAGTTCCTGCACAACAAGGGAAACTATCAACAAAATGAAAAGGTAACCTATAAAGTGAGAGAAAAGGTTTACAAACCACATACTTGATAAGGGGCTAATATACAAAATATATAAGGAACTCATACAATTCAATAAGAATAAATAATCCAATTAAAAATAAGCAAAGGACCTGCATAGACACTTTTTCCAAAGAAGACTTACCAATGGCCAACAGAAGGGGCACCTGGGTGGCATCGTCTGTTAAGTGTCTAACTTTTGGTTTTGGCTCAGGTTGTGACCTTTTGGTCATGAGATCAAGCCCCACATTGGTCTCTGTGCTCAGTGTGGAGTCTGTTTTGGATTCTCTCTCCCTTTGCCTCTCCTGCTCATTCTCTCTCTCTCTCTCTCTCTTAAATAAATAAATAAATAAATAAATAAATAAATAAATAAGTAAATATTTAAAACTAAAACAAAAGCAAATGGTCTACAGATATATTAAAAAATGTTCAACATCATGAATTATCAGGGAAATACTAACCAAAACCACAACAAGATATCACCTCATACCTTTAATGATGTCTGTTATGAAAAAGACAGAGATTGCAATACTGGTATGAAGGTGGAGCAAAGGGAATTCTTGTAAAATGTTAGTGAGAATTTAAAATGATACAACCACTATGGAAAATAGTATGGAGTTTCCTCAAAAAATCAAATTAGAACTACCATATGATCTAGTGATTACACCTATCCAAAGGAAAAGAAATGATTATTTGAAAGAGATATCTCTGCTCCCACGTTTATTACATTATTCACAATAGCTAAGGTATGGAAATAACCCTAAGCAACCACTGATCGATAAATGAATGTGGTTATAATATAATATGCCCATTATATATGCAGATAGAATATATAGAATAGAATATTACATATAGAATATAATAGAATATTATTTAGCCTTAAAAATAAGGAAATCTTGCCATTTATGACAATATGGAAGCCCTTGAAAGGTATTATGCTAAGTGAAATAAGCCAGACAGAAAAAGACTAATACATAGTATCACTTATATCTGTATATATGGAATATAAAAAAAGAGAAAAGAAGAAGAAAAAGCTGAACTCATAGAACAGAGTAGAGTGGTGAAACAGAAGTTTAAAAAGGGGTACAAAATCTCAGTTATAAGACAAATAAGATCCGAGGGTCTAATGTATAACACAGTGACTAACACTATGTAACAAATTGAAATTTCCTAAGGTAATAGACTTAAAACAGAAAAGTAATGTGAAGTGATGAATCTGTTAATTAACTTGATGGGGAAATGTTTTCACAAGGTACATTACACAAAATCAACACATTATACAATTGAGATATTTTATAATTTTGTCAATTTTAGCTCAGTATAGCTGATAAAACAAAAACAAAAACAAAAAACAAAAAACAATGCCTCTATCACAGATGTACAACATGGAGACTAGAAACCCGGAAAATAGATGATAGGTAATATGAAGTTAACACTTTTGAAAATAAATAAGTACTGAAAAATCTTGGAAGCCTGGCTTATAGCCAGGCTATAGTATAGCCAGGCAGTAGTGTTTATAACACTACTTTTGTCTCTTTTTTTCTTGTTTTTATTTGCTGCTTAGAGTTTATTTTCCACTTGGTGCAAGACACAGCTACAGGGTGTCAGGAAGGGCTTGCATGTGGTTTGGATAATAAAGGGAAGGTTTGCTTAACTTCCTGTTTGGTGTTTTACAGCTTTTTAAAAAATATATATTTATTTATTTTAGAGAGAGAGCAGGGAGATGGGCAGAGGAAGAGGGAGAAAGTGATTTAAATGCCACCCCCATGTGTCCCACCCAGGGTAGAGCCACGCAGGGGCTGGAATCTGGCTCTATCTCCCCACCCTGAGATCAGGACCTGAGGGAAAACCAAAAGTCTGATGCTTAACCAACTGCCGAGGTACCTCTTGCTATTTTGATATATATTATATATTAATTATATATGTATTATATATCTTATATATTTTGATATATAAGAACTCAACTGCTTCTGCTTGAGGCAGGCTGCTTCTTCTATGGAGAGGTTATTTAAGGGCCTTTCCTCAGCCTCCTGAAGCCTGATGGCTAGTGGTGGCCACCCAGGATTGAAGTCCCATGTCAGTTTTGGCTTCCAGAGCCAAGTCACAGATGATGGTGCCCTGGATGCCAGTGAAGACCTTAAGCATTCTAGAGACTCCGACACTCTAGCTCTGAACAGAAGAGAAGACTTCCCCCAAAAGAAGTTTGCCCAGCAGTGATCTCAGTGGGCCTTGAGGAGACCAGGGTGGTGAATTTCCCAGGATGCTCAGCACTTCTGCAGGAGCTATTATTGGAAGTGGAACCCAAAGGGCACAGGGAGTAGTCGTGAGTGGCTATGAGCGAGGGGATGGCTGCCTTGCTGTTTCTTGTGGGCTGATAGAAATCCACAGCCACCCCTCGTGGCCCTCCACCTGTGACAGTGGAGATGGGGACACAAGGGAAGAAGTTCATCTGCGGAGGAGATAGCCAAAGGCCACTCCACAACCAAGGGGAGGACAGGGTCAAACCTTACTTTTCAATAATCCTAAAACAATGAGAGTTTTTTGTCTATTAAAATGTTATATCAAATGACTTGCCGTGAACAATAAGTTATTAATCTTAGGTAGTGATATCAAATAACCTTGACTTACTATGTATTAAATAATTCCCTAGGTAATAGGGAGGAATTATTCTGGATAATTATCCAAATGTGTCCCTGTAAGTCTTTATTCATAGAAACAGAGATACATTTATATTTTTAAATGAAGATCATTAACCATCTGGAGTTAAGATAGCCTAAATCTTTCTCCCCATAGTTTCTTTCAAGCCAAATATAGGAAGTTCTCTCCATTAAGAAGTAAGCTGATCACAAGATTCCCCATTTTTTTGTCATCTCACTTCTCTAATAGTTACTTTTTAAAATCTCAGCTCTTAACAGAGAATGATCTAGAGCTACAAAAGTTACATGAGAAAACCATTAATTAATTAATTTGAAAAATATTCACTGCCCACGTGTGACATGCTAAACTGGTTGAGGTGTTGGAGTTACAGGAGTAAACAAATAAAAGAACAAAACCATCAACAAGAGAAAACCACCTGCTTACATGTTTCCATGATTAGAGAACTTTGTGTTGTCTTATTTCAAATCCAAAGCTTTTTGCTCTGTTTCTTATTAATCTGAAGGTCATTGCTACTCTAAAGCCCCCTTTTTTTTTTCCACTCTTGAGAGATATAAGATGTGAGGAAGGCAAGATAGGCAAAGGGAGAAACTGTCCTGCTGAGTAGATGCAACTGAAGCCCAGCCCATTTTATGCTAACCTCAGAGCCAATGGCCATTCTAGATTAAGGCAAGGGACCCTGGCCTTTGTATTACAATATCACATAGCCATCGGTCACTGTAGGCATTTCTTTTCTAAAGGAGACTCAATAAGAGGGAATACAAATGTCATTTTATTTTATTTTTTTATTTTTTTTTTTCAAATGTCATTTTATAGTTGCTAGTCTTTATTTAAAGGATTCAATAAAGAAACAAAAAATAGAATCAGACCTATATATATAGAAAACAAACTGAGGGTTGCTGGAAGGGAGGGATCTGGGAGGATGGGCAAAATGAGTAAAGAGGAGCGGAGATGTAGGCTTCCAGTAATGAAATGAATAGTCATGGGAATAAAAGGTACAGTTTGAGGAATTTAGTCAATGATGCTGTAATAGTGTTGTGTGGTGGCAGATGGCAGCCACACTTGTGGTGAACATAGCATGACATATAAACTTGTTGAATCATTATGTTGTACGTCTGAAACTAAAGAACACTGTGTGTCAAATATACCCAAATAATAATAATAATGATAATAATAATTATTAAAATAAAGTAAATAAAAGAAAGTTTTAATGTATTCTTTATGATTTACCAACTGTGTTCCAGATACAAAGTACCCTTTAATAAAAAAATACATGATTAGAAAACAATTTTAATTATGATCTTTTAGTTCTTAGTTATAATTTATGTTTTTCTGTCATTAAGATTTTGGAGAGTTCAGCTGCTTTTGCTGCTCCATCTCTTTTCCCTCTGTGTATTCTTGCAGTTCAACTTCTTTGGGAATAGAACTGGCCCACCCATTCATTTGTTTCCTAGCAGAGAGGGCTACCTGACAGTGTCCCTTTGCAAAATAAGCTACTTCCTTGTCAGGAGAATGTTTGATCCTGATAGGTTTGTGATACAAGCCTTGCCATCTGTTGAATAAATATAGGGTAATGAAAGTTCAAAGTATAAACACATGTGAAAACATGCAGGGCTACTCTACACAAACCCTTGTAATTTAAATGGCTCTTAAGTGGTTTTATGCCATTTGGAAAATTTTATGAAGCATGAAGTGTAGCAAGCACTGAATCTTTAAATTTGCTTTTGTGACTATTTTCTCTGAAGAGTAATAAGAGTAATTTCCCTGGCAAAATGCCCCTTTTATTTTTCCTTATCTTTTCTATATGCTTTCTCAGTGATGCATTGATACCTAAATCTTCCCTCTCCTGAGGAAATGTATTATAAGAAGGAAAGAAGAAAGATGGAGAAAGGAAAGAAAGGAAGAAAGGAAAAGAAGAAAGAAAGAAAGAAGAAAGAAAGAAAGAAAGAAAGAAAGAAAGAAAGAAAGAAAGAAAGAAAGAAAGAAAAGGAAGGAAGGAGGGAAGGAAGGAAGGAAGGAAGGAAGGAAGGAAGGAAGGAGAAGGAAGGAAGGAAACAAAACTTTGAGGCTTCTTTAATAGTGAGGAAATGAGTCAAATCTACATTAGATACTTATGATGCATGCCTTGAATAGAAATTTGAGGATCTTTTCCTGGTTTCTTGACTTTTTCATCTACTGCTAGAAATTCATATTTTTCTATGTGCCTATAATAATGATATTTTGAGGAGAAATTATTATTATTATTTTTTAAAGTGATCTTTGGAGAATTTTTAAACAAGAATTTATTAGTGAGAGAAAGAGCGTGAGCAGGGGGAGCAGCAGAGGGAGAAGGAGAAGCGGGTTCTGCACTGAGCAGGGAGCCTGATGTGGGGCTTGATCCCAGGACCCCAGGATCATGACCCAAGCCGAAGGCAGGTGCCCAACCAATTGAGCCACCCAGGTGCCCCTTGAGGAGAAATTAAATACTGCTTATGAAGATGGGAGTTTGGGAGATTGACCTTTGCAAAATCTCAACAACATTTTTGTTTCACTTAGCTATGTTGGATACTTTTATTGCAAGTTGTATCCTAAAGATGTATCATTAATTAACCCTCTTGTCTTTTTCTTTGCTGTATTGTCAAAGCCAATAAGCAAATGATGAATAAAGTGGAAAATAGAAGCCCAAATAATCATAATCATAAGAGAATAGGTTGTTTGAGTGGTTGACATTATATCTCTTTCCAACTTCTTGCCTTAATTTTTTAAACCTCTGTGTTTATAGGACTTTTGAACCAGAAATAAAATATTTCAAGTCAAATAATACATACTAGAAACTATATCTAGTATCCCTTTTATTTTCAAGAATGTTGGCCTTTGAGGTTTTACACAAACTTTGCATTCATGGTGAAATGCAAAATATTTTCTAGAAGAATCTATTGACTACTTTAATTTCCCTGGTAATTTGCTGTAGTATTTAACACAACGAACAAATAAAACAATTTGTGACGATTATTCTATGCCAGGCACTGGTTTAGGCATCTAAAACAAAACAAAACAAATAAACAAAAAGAAGAATCAGACGTATAAATACATAGAACAAACTGATGGTTCTCAGACCAGGTAGCAGACCAGGAGGATAGGCAGAATGGATGAAGGGGGTGGGAGATTCCAGCTATGGAATGATTAAGTAACAGGAATAAAAGGTACAGCATAGTGAATATAGTCAATGAAATTATAATATAATTGAATGGTGACATGTGGTAGCTACACTTGTGGTGAGCATATGATAACTTATAAACTTATTGAATCACTGTTATGTATCTGAAACTAATATAGCATTGTGCATCAACTATATTGAGATAAAAAATATAAAAAATAAGTTTGCTGGGAGGATAGACATGTATTTATGCACATATCTTTTGTATTACATGACAGGATAATCATAAATTTTTGGATCTTTTTATCTTTTTCATTTCAAAATATTGTTTAGTGAGATAATGGAGTTTCTTTAAATGACTAGCCCTAGGAAGAATCTAGAAGAAACTCTTTCAATGTGAATCTTTTAAGAATACAAGAAAACAATTGCCTAATTACCTAATATATTCTGATAATCTTGTGGCATAATGTCTTGTGGTGGATTTCTGGGATTAAGGAAATCCCAGATAGTGATACCATAGATAAAGAGTAAGAAGAGTGCCAAATATGTGGGGTTGTGGTCTATAATAGCAAACACTCAATAGATCCATCTAAGTGTTAAACTATTTGGAAAAGACTCAATTTAATCTTACTATCTTTTCTTGACTTATCTGTTTGAATAGGTCCTATATTGGCCCATACATTTTTTTGAATGGTCTGGATTAATAGTTATTCATTCAAATAATTATTATTGTCTGTTATTTACAGGTATTCTTATAGCTCTGGTTCATCATTGATTGTTCATTAATGAATAATCAGAGAAGGTATCTTTTGTCCTGAAGCTAATGTTCCAGAAAAAAAAAAATCAGGAAGTCAAAAAATAGCCTTTATGTGGGAATCAGGGACAGGATCCAGGCTCCATGGGCTCAAAGATTCTTATGCATATCCTGCAAGGAACCTGATGCGGGACATGATCCCAGGACCCCAAGATCACGCTCTGAGCCAAAGGCAGGTTCTCAACCACTAATCCACCCAGGGACCCCCTATTTAAAACATTCTTAAATGACTATCCATATAATAAGCAAGAAGCCACACCTCAAGAATGTTCAAATAAAGATACACATATATTGTTATCAGACTCAGTGTAATAACCACAAAATCTTGCCTGGGTCAGTGAAGGATGATGTGCTGTGAACCCTATACCTCTGCTTTCACTTAACTCCCTCTCACGATTCTTTACACCTTTGAGGCTGCTAAGAGTTTCATGGTGTTATATTGAAAGCATATCAGATCCTATACAAAGTTTTAGTTTTATTCCTACACCTCAAAAATAAATGAGACTCAGACTCTGTATCTCTCACTTTGTCTTTTTTTTTCTAGGTTACCTAACAGGAAAATTGAGGTAGCATACTATCCATTTTAAGATTAACATCAGCTGCAAAGGGAAAGTTCCAACATCCAAAATACCATGATAAGAACTACCACAAACTGAGATAACACAGTCTGTTTTTATACCAGACTTCAGTGCTTCACAAGAGATATTCCTTGGTGATATAGGGTGTATTCTCTGCCATGGGTTTCTCTGAGTAAGCTGAGGAAGTGTAGTAGTCATAGGGAAACTTCCCCAAAATTATCAATAGTCGAGTAAAGTGAGTTGCAGGATAAATCTAAATTGTATGAGTTGCATATATGTATCATCCACCCTCATGTAATGTATTGTTCTACTGATTATGTGATTAGTAGAAGTGCATATGTGGCATTGGTGAATCACTGGGGATGTAGAATGTAATCCTTTTTAAAATTTCAGTTCTTAATGATGAAGTAATTCTTAAAAGCAATGCAAATGGGAAAGAAGGAAGGAAGGAAGAAAGGCAGGAAGAAGGAAGGAAGGAAGGAAGGAAGGAAGGAAGGAAGGAAGGAAGGAAAGGAGGGAGGGAGGGAAAGAAAAGACAACTACCGCCAACTAATAGCCAATTAAGGAAATGCAATTTAAACAATAAAGAGATACCATATTTTACATTTCAAATTGTTGAAGAATTTAAACAAACCCCATGTTCTAGGTAGCTATTGCTGTGTAAAAAAAAAAAACAAAAAAAAAAAAACCAAATTTAGTGGGGTAGAAGAATCATTATTTTTATCATGTTCATGGATTCTGTGGGTCAGGAATTCAGAACAGGCATCATAGGGACAACTTGCTTCTGCTCCACAGGGTCTGGGTGCACAGTTGGAAAGACTCATTAATTCACATGTATGGCAGTTGATCTCAGATTCAGCTGTCAACCAAACATCTACACATGGCCTCTCTATGTGACTGTTTGGTTTCCTTGCTACACAGTGGTTGATTTCTAAAGCAAGTGTCCCAAGAGAAGTCAGATTAAGACTTTCTTTTTTATGATCTGGCCTTGGAAATCACATTGTATCCCTTTTGCCAGTCACGGTTCTGCACAATATCAAGGGGGAGAACAAAGATTTTACTTTTTGAGAAGTGTCAAGGGCACATTTTAAGTAGAGCTTGGGGGATGAGAGACATTTTGCAGCTATTTTTTAAAAATACAGCTGGTTACACATACTAATAACCAATTCTAAAAACAAAAACAAAAAAAAACTAATAACCAATTCTGATGGGAATTTAAGAAAAATGAGAGTAATTACAATTTTGTACTATCAATCTGGACACTAGCTGTATTTAACAGAGGACTTAAAATATACCTATCCTTTGACAAACTAATTCTGGGTTTCCAGATGTAAAATCTTAAAGAAATAATCATGGTTGTATCTATAATCCATTATATGTCATGACTCACAACATATGAATATTTTATCCTTTTAAAAATCATGTCTGAATTATTGCAGCACAAACTTCCAAGTGGAGGGTAACTATAGAAAGTTAGTGGCCATAAAGTGTCCCTGCCTTTTCTCAGGTTTTTTAGAGGGTCCCAAAGGTATGTCCCATGCTGCACAGTACCAGCTTTCCATCCTGTTTCTGATCTTTGATTCATTCAGTGATGCAGAGTTTGAATACTTTGTACTGGTAGAAGTGGTATTATGGATTGTTGTAATTATTTTAACTGTAATATTCTAAAAGTTCTAAATTTTCTGTGACAAATTCACTTGTAATCAGGAAAAAAGTTATTAAAAGGAAGCCAGAACTTTGTAGTTTGCTAATTTGTTGGGGCAAATGATACCTTAAAATGCTGTTATCAAAGGTGGTTCAAATAAAAATATAATAGTTGAGATTGATTGATAGATGATAGAATTATATATAACCATATGTATGAGGTATATTATGTATATATTCATAATTATGATGTATTATGATATAGATGTCATATATAATACTTAAATATCTATATGTAGGTATGGATAAATATCTTAAAGTATATAGGTCTATCAATCTATATCTATAGCTATATATACATATCTTTAATACTATAACAGCTTCCTAACTGACAACAATTTTGCTCACTTCAATCCATGCTTCAAACTATATCTAGCCAGAAGGAACTTTTAAAAATGAAAGTTTGATCCCATTTTTTTCTGTTTAAGATCCATCATTACTGTTAGAATACAGCATACATTTCTTCTCATAGCTTGCATGTTCTGATAGAATCTGGTTCCCGTTCACCCCTTTGCTCTACCACCAGACAAAAATAATCCATGCTTTAAATATTCTTGCCCTCCTTCAGCCTGTAGAGTTGTTTTAGTATAACACCTTGGGGTAACCGGGTGGCACAGTCAGTTGGGCAGTCTTGTTTTCTGGCTGGGGTCATGAGCTCAAGGTTGTGGGCTCTAGCCCCATTTCAGGCTCTGGACTCATTGCAGTGTCACCTCAGATTCTCTGCCTCTGTCTCTGCTCCTCCTGCTGGCTCTCTCTCTCTCTCTCTCTCTCTGTATAAAATAAATAAATAAATCTTTAAAAAATATATGACACAATTTGTCAACATTAGGTTTGTATTTCTAAAATCTCCTTTGCATGGGCAAGGATATTTATAGATTGCCACAGTGATTGTTCCTCCTGATGATCCCTTGCCAGCTCATTTCACTAATGTGCATTACATTCCAACCACCTGTACACAGAAGTTTGTGACCCCTGACAAAAGACAAAATTATTCTACCTTTTCATCTGAATGCTTTGGCATCTTTTAGAAGAAATATAAACATCATAACTTCCCTTGACTAAGAAAGCAGAATTTAAATCAGTTCCTCAATTGTAGGGAAATGTCAGTTTTAAAATGAAATTTAGTGTTTTCTTTAGTCATTCTCTGTAGTTCTCATGGCCTTTAAAGCTCTGTTTTTCAATTGAGTGATTTATTGCTTTGCTTGCTAATTGTTACGTGGCTGTTAGTTTTGAATCCTCTACCAGACCTCAAACTCATTGAAGGCAGAAGCCATTGTCAGGATACTTGTACTTAAAAAGCTCTATAACTTCTGGTTGTGGATTTGATAAAATGTATCCTTCTAGGCACTGATAGATATTCCAGGAGAATGGTATCCTGATCATTGACAAGTCATCCAGTCCTATACAACTCTTTGGAAAATTTTTATTCCCATAAAGGAAAAGAGAGTAGAATGAGTCTTTATGGTCTATAATCCAAATCTGCCTTCTTGCATTTATTTTCCAACCTAGGAGTTTCTCAAGATAAAAATAGCACCATAGGTTTTTTTTCCCTCCATGAGAAAAAAAAAAACCCAGATGAAAATCTCTCAGTAGGTTCCCTTTCTGATGTCATCGTGATTTGCATACCAAAGCGAAGCCTGCAGGCATATAGGTCTTCTCTGGGGATGGGTGTTGGGCAGAACTGGAGAATGACAGCTCTCTGTCAGGGCACAGAGAAAGACTGGCTCTGCAAGTACCCACGTGCTGTCCTTGGGTTCTTTGGAAGAGAGATCCCAAGGGTAGGCCAGGAGCTGGAGGTCAGGGGGGCTATGAATTGCAAGGTCTCACTAAATGCAGAGCTAAGAAAAATTAGGAAAATTAACTTATTGAAGTAATGATAGAAAAATTAGGTGACTCTGTCTTACTTCCCAACTGGCACAGGTTATTGTAATTTCAGAATCATTTTCTTCTCTTAGACAACGACATGTATAAAAGCTAAGTGACTGTTGTCAAATGGATGCATAACATTTCTGTAGACTGCATGAGGTTTCTCTTTATAGCTACCATTTGTGAAAAATTATTTGTCAAAATTATAGGTAACTAAATTGACACAGAGGCATGACTTTGGGATGCGAATATAAATGACAGTTTCCATTGTAAATTTTCACTGGAACAATATCTTTCTTTTCACATTAGCTTGAACGAACATATTGACCTACAACAATACATTTACTATGAATATGTGATACAAAGCTCTGACAAAAATCAGAACAAACGAATGGGGAAAATGATAAGACATGGAGATATTTTAGTAACCCCTGATAAATGAGAATGATAGGATTTATATACTTTCCATGAGCAATCCAAAAATTAAACAATAAAATAAACTCATTTCCGTTGCTATTCTCTTTCTGCAAAAAATGTATGACAAAATGAATAAACTAGATTAAATGTTTTTTTTCTAGAATAACCTCCCAAAATAGATATCCTCAAAGACTGACTAAATGCATGTACACATTCTTTCTTTTAAACATACATATATACACTTACATCTAATAGAGTTTATGAGAGAGATAAGTATATTGACTGGCAGGAGGTAGCAAAAGAAGAAAAGGAAGGGAAGACTTAGCTCAGGCTTTGTCATCATTGGCACTATTGACATTGAAAGCTGGATTATTACTTGCTGGTATGCATTATATGACATTTAGCAAAATTCTTGGTCTCTACCTACTAGACACCTATAGCATACCCTCCTTCCAGGCTGTGACAATCAAAAATACTGTCAGGCATATTGTCCAGGGTGACATCACTAAATTGGCAATACAGGGGACCCCAGCCTCTGTCTCTCTACAAAGATCAATAATTAGCTACCAATGAACAAAAACAGCCTGGGAGAACTCTAGAGTCTGCCTAAGAAACTTGAAAAACACAATGGAAAACCAAAACCAAAACCAGAACCAAAAAAAACCTGAAGATAACTGCACAAGAAGAGAAAAAAAGACAACTTCATTTTGAATACATTATCCCATTTCCACAAGAAGAAATTTACTAGTTAGAAAGAGTTCCTCTTGCCAGGAAAGGGGTGAGGATGAGTCTCCAGCTTCTCCAACCTTTTGGGGGACTGCATGAATGTCCCATTTCATTTTCTCCTCTCTCAGATCTGAAAAGCTAAAACATATAGAGATGGCTAGGAACAAGGAAGAAAAGTGGGAGGTACCAACAGCAGCCATACAAGAGCAATTTCAGTTTACAATGAAATGCTTTGCAGACAGATCTAGCAGATTTCACCACTGAAAAAAATCAATGCCAGAACTGCTACCAAAGACCCTACTACAGATTTCACCAGCTCTCATACCACAAGTATATGCAGTTGCTGACACCAGCAGCGTGAGTCCCTCCTGCCCCCCTCCTTCCCCTCCCACTGCTGGAGCCCAGAAAGTTCACTGGAAGCCAGCCCAGGGCTCTGAGGTTGCACGAGTGCAAGATGCCAGTCTAGACCCCTGAGGCTGAGCCCCACCACCATGCTTGTGCTTTAGGCGAGCCAACCCTAACTTTCCAACTGTGTACTTGCATGCTGCTGTTCTGGCCTGATATCCACCACCAGTCTCCACTACAGTGTGCATTAAACAGGTAGAGAGAGAAGGTAGAGAAAAGACTATTCAACCGCAGAACAGCACACTGACAATCAGGGCCCTCACTGCTACATGTGGACCTGCATCAGGCTCTGTCTTTTGTCACTGTCCTGCACCACTACAATCAGCAATAGCAAGCCCTTCCAGTTATTTATTTGCTTACGCCTAGCCCAATCCCTTCATCAGCCTCTACTGTCATGTGCCTATGGCAAAATCCAGGAGCCATGGTAGTGCATGCTTACAGTCAGGGCCTCCATGGCAGCTGTCTCCAGCCCTTGCTGCCTACCTTGGTTTCCATGACTATATATGTGTCTGCAATTGGCTCTGTCACTACATAGATTCCTGAAGATGGCCTCCAGAGCCAAGTGTGTATACCCCATAAGTTCTAACACCACTATAGCCTGCCTTGTCTCTAGACATTGGACCCGGAGATGCCATTGCACACCTCCACAGTGCTTGAAAAGAACCACACAGTTGTCACTGCTACAGAATCCATTGTTCTGAACCATCATGCACCCCCAAGATCCCAGCCACCACATGTCCCCATGCAAGGTATCCTGCACCACTAGACACAAGGTTACAGTGTGCTACAGCATGTCCCATATCTATGTGAAACTCTTTCCTTACTGAAGTTTATCTATAAAACCTGGAAGAAGTGACTTTCTTTAAACATGCATACACCTATGCAAGACTATGTGGGTCACAGAAAAATACACTAAATATTTAGTAACTGTCCTTAACAAAATGGGGATCCAGGAATCAAATGATAAAGACTTCAAAATAATTTTTCTAAAGATTATCAGAGAGCCACAAGAGAGCAGATACATAATTTAACAATATATGGAAAACAATATGACAATAAAATGAGAAGTTCAACAAAGAGATAGAAAAAAAAATAGAACCAACAGAAATGGACAAATTCCTAGGAGCATACAACCTTCTAAGATTGAATTAAGAAGAAAACAAAAGTCTGAACAGAGCAATGACAAGTAAGGACATCAAAATGTAATAAACCCCCCCCAAAACTGGGAACAGAAGCCTTCAGGGGTGGCTTCTACCATGCATTTAAAGAAGAATCAATGCCAATCTTTCTCAGTCTTTTCCAAAAAACTGAAGAAGAGGGAGCACTACCAAACTATATTTAAGACTAGCATTTCCTTGGTTACCAAGGAAAGCTAGTTGAGGACGTTACAAGAAAAACTTACAAATAAATTAATGCAAAAATCCTTAACAAAATATCAACAAACAGAATTTAAGCACATTTAAGTAATCATATGTGATGGTCAAATGGAATTTATCCCTGGGATACAAAAATGGTTTAACATACATAAATCAATAAATGTGATATACCACATTAATACAATGAAAGATAAACATTATATGAGCATTTCATTGGATGTAGAAAGAAACACATGACAAAATTCAACATCATTTCATGATAAAAACACTCATCATATTGGATATAGAAAAAATGTACCTCAACATAAGGCCACATATGACCAACCCATAGCTAAAATCATACTCAATGATATCATACTGACAGCTTTCCTTCTAAGATTAAGAGCAAGACAATGGTCCAACTCTTACCCCTTTTATCCAACATAGTGCTAGAAATTCTAGCCAGAACAATCAGCAAGAAAAATAAATAAATAAATAAATAAATATATAAATAAATAAATAAAATGCATTCA
Organism: Vulpes lagopus; assembly: GCF_018345385.1. Taxonomy (NCBI): domain Eukaryota; kingdom Metazoa; phylum Chordata; class Mammalia; order Carnivora; family Canidae; genus Vulpes; species Vulpes lagopus. The sequence goes on from NC_054831.1 coordinate 59,965,765, forward strand.
GATGGGAGAGGAAGAAGTAAAGTTTCACCAAAAAACCCATGAGACCTAATCAATGAATTCAGAAAAGTTTCAGGATAGAAAATCAACATACAGAAATCAATTGGTTTATACACTAATAATTTAGATAAACTTTAAAAAATTCTCATTCACAATAACATCCAAAAAATAAAATACTTTGAAATAAATCTAACCAAATAGGTAAGAATTAGCTATTGAAAACCATAAAATATTGATGAAAGGAATTGAAGAACACACAAATAGATACATATCTTGTGTTCATGGATAAGAAGGATTAAAATTTTTAAAATTTCAATACTACCCACAGTCATCTGGAGATTAATTGTAATCCCTATCAAAATTTCAATGGCATTTTACACAAGTAGAAAAAAATCCTAAATTGTGTGTAACCAAAAAAGACTCTCAATAGACAAAGCAATCCTGAAAAAGAACAAAACTGGAGGGATCACACTTCCTTATTTTAAGCTATACTATAATACCATAGCAATCAAAAGAGTGTGTTACTGACATAAAAATAAACACAAGTGTAACAGAATCAAGATCCTAGAAACAAACTCTAGCATATATAGTCAACTATTTGTCAAGGGACCTAAGAGTCTTTCTCAGTATAGAAAGGATATGTACTCTCTTCAATAAATGTTTTTGGAAAAAGTGGTTAATTAAATGCAAAAGAATAGAATTGGACCTTTATCTTATATAATTCACAAAAATTAACTCAAAATTGATTAAAGCTAATAAATAAGACTGGAAAGCATAGTAAAAATGCTTCTTGACAATAATCTTGTCAGGTTTTTGTTTGTTTGTTTTTTGGCTATGACTCAAAAGCACAAAAGCAAAAATTAATAAGTAAGACTATATCAAACTTAAAAGCTTCTGAACAGATAAAGAAATAATCATCAAAATATAAAGGCAACCAAGGGAATGTAAATATTTACAGACCATATATCTGATGAGAAGTTAATATACAATATATGTAAGAGACTCATAAATGTCGTTAGAAAAAAAATTTGATTAAATATGGGAAGAGGAATTAAATAGACTTTTTTCCAAAGAAAGCATACAAATGGCCAACAGGTGAATGAAGATATGTTCTAGATATCATAATCTTTCATCAGGGAAATGTGGATCAAAACCACAATGAGATATCACCTCCTACCTGTTAGAATGACTATTATCAAAAAGACAAGATAACAAATTTTGGTGACGGCATGGAAAAAAAAGAAACCTTGCATACTTGGTGAGAATGGAAATTGGTGGAAAACAGTATAAAGATTCCTCAAAAAATTAAAGTAGGACTATCATATGAATTAGCAATTCTACTTCTGAGTATGTATCTAAAAAAATGAAACCAAGATATTGAAGAGATATCTGCAGCCCATGTTCATTGCTGCATTATTCATAATATTCATTATATGGAAACAATCTACAGGACCATCAATGAATGAATGAGTAAAGAAGATCTATAGTAGAATATTATGCAGGCATTAGAACAAAGGAAATCTTGCCATTTACAACAATATGGATGGAACTTGAGAGCATTATGCTAACTGAAATAAGTAGATAGATAAAGACACTGCATATCACTTATATGTGGAATCTAAAAGGGTCCCTCTCATAGACAAAGAGAGTAGAGTGGTGGTTACCAGGTGGTTAAATGTTCTCACCACAAAAAAATAAATGATAATTATGTGATGTAATGGAGATGGTAGTTAACTCTATGGTAGTGATCAGTTTGCAATATATAAGTGTATTAGATCAAAATGTTGCACATGTTACACTTAAACACAATGCTATACGTCAATTATATCTCAAAACAACTGGAATACACTGTCTCCAGACATTGCTAAGTGGGGTCAAATTTACCCACACTAAGAAAGACTAGCTTAAATGATCTAGTCCTAGGCTTGTATTGTCCTTGGAAGGACAGAATGTTTTTTTGCTGAATTTCAAATTAAAGAATGATGCCACTGAAATGTCGTGGACTGATTTCATCTTTATATTTAAGAAAAACCTTGAGAGAATTCTTCTATTAAGAATCAGGAATTGTGGTATATAACCTCAGCAGTTGATTTGCTTGTCTCATATGAACCCAGTAATTGTGTGATTGGGCAGTTATATCTTAACTCTTCCTTAGTGCATATATAAACTTCAAAGTCATGCATTTTTTTTTGCATATGCCCCATTCTTGGCTGATATTCTCTTAAGCCTAATCTTCCTCATTCATTTCTAATTTTTCTTCTTATTCAAATTAATAATTCTTAAAAGTCAGGGCATAAAGTGAAGTAAGTTGTGGGCGGAAAAATATTATTTTTATTTTATGGAGTATTTCCCAGCTTTGGATTAAAAGAACAATGAAAGGTACACTCCTTTCTGACTTGCACATATGTATCTCTCAATCAATCACAATTCCATATTGCAAAGACATCTACAATTAATGATCCAAACCATATTCTTATCAAATGTAGCCTATGTCAGTGATTTCCTTCATTTCTTTTATTTCTTTGTTGTTTCTTTAAACTAGGAAATTACTATATACTATAGTGAAAAAGCTATTCTTTTCCCAATATTCCACACTTTTTTCTAAGACTATCAACTTGGGTTTTTTGTTTGTTTGTTTTCTTATTCATTCCACATAACAATCATGTGGTTCTGATGGGGACTGTCAGTACTTTCCTACTGATCAGATCAATGGTAGCATCTGACCAAGAGAAGCCAGTAAAAATCTTGGCCTAAAGCTAAGGTATTAGTTCCTGTCTTGTGATGAAGCAGTAAATTGTGAGAAAAGTTGTTCCTTGTAGGAAAGGACACATGGGAAAGTCCTGCTTGGTTGTGATTGCATCCCTATTTCTGCTTGGTACCTAAGTCCAGCTCTAAACCTTGTTTCTTCTATGGATACAAAGGATACCTCAGTATGTCTTCTAAATGATTACCGATGAAATATTAGACTTAATACTCAGGTATTTTACAGTTCAGCTGAGCAGATAGAACATAAATGCTAAATTTTACAATACTGGCTATAAAAAAGTCCAATAAGATTTCAGAAATGACCATTGTGGAGGATTTTCATTGGTGATATTTCTTGAGGAGTCAATTAAGAATGGGTAATATTTAGAAGACTTAAAACTGTCAAAGAGACAGTGTGCATATTCCTGTGTGAAGAAGGATGTAAGATTCAATGGGTATTACGGGACATTTAATATAATGACCTAAAAGTCAGGCACAGGCATATGAAAATAGAAGGGTATTCTTTTGTGAAGAAAATTATTGCATGACAGAAACATTGTTTCATGTTCTGTTCTGTTATTTGATGTTCTTATATTTTCTATTTAACTCTCTTGAATTCACTAATCTTGTATTCTGTTGTGACAAAATTGCATTTAAGCCCATCCCAATAGGTTTTTAATAAGTTCTTAACATCATGTATTTTATTTCTCAGTTTTACAATGTTCATTCAATTACTTTTATAGATTTTAATTCTTTGTTGAAAATTTCCTACAGAGGAAGGAACGCTCCCAAATTCATTCTATGAGACCAGACTTATTCAGATACCAAAAAACAGATAAAGACAGTACAGAAGGAAGAAGAGGAGGAGGAGGAGGAGGAGGAGGAGGAGGAGGAGGAGGAGGAGGAGAAGAAGAAGAAGAAAGAAGAAGAAGAAGAAGAAGAAGAAGAAGAAGAAGAAGAGAAGAAGAAGGAAGGAAGGAAGGAAGGAAGGAAGGAAGGAAGGAAGGAAGGAAGGAAGGAAGGAAAAAAGGAAGAAGAAAGAAAAGAAAGAAAGAAAAAAGAAAAAGAAGCAAGAAAGAAGGAAGGAAGGAAGGAAGGAAGAAAGAAAGAAAGAAAAAGAAAGAGAGAGAGAAAGAAAGAAAGAAAAAGGAAGAAAGAAAGAAAGAAAGAAGAAAGAAAGAAAGAAAAAGAGAAAGAAAGAGAAAGAAAGAAAGAAAAGAAAGAAAGAAAGAAAGAAAGAAAGAAAGAAAGAAAGAAAGAAAGAAAGAAAAAAAATGCTAAGCCTTTATCTATGATGATATATTTTCACATAGATGAAAATATCCACTACAAAATACTAATAAATTGAATCTAACAATATATTTTTAAAAAGTTATTCATCACAATTCAGTGAGATTTATTCCAGGAACACAAGTGTGGTTCAATGTTCACAAACCAACCAAAATGACACATCCTATTAATAAGAGAAAGGATAAAAACTGTATGATCATCTCAATATATTCAGAAAAGCATTTGATAAAATACAATATACATTCATGATAAAAATTCTTAACAAAGTAGGGTTAGAGGGAACATACCTTAAAATAATAAAGGCCATGTATGAAAAACTTAGAGCTAACACTATACCCAATAGACCAATCAACACATATCTGGTGATTTGATCTATGAGAAAAGGTAAAAATGACGATGGGGAACAGACAGTCTCTTCAATAAATGATGCTGGGAAAACTGAAAAGTTGCATACAAAAGAAAGAAATTGGACTTTCTGGGGGAGGGCAAGATGGAGGAGGAGTGGGTGCCTCTACTCACCTGGCCCCAACAATTTACCTAGATTACTTTCAAATCATCCTGAAAACCTATGAATTTGACCTGAGATTTAAAGAGAGAACAGCTGGAATGCTACAGAGAGAAGGGTTTTGGCTTCTAACAACGTAGGAAGGTGGAAAAAAATAAAAAAGAATCAAGCGCGGGAGGGGATCCCACGAGAAGCCAGGCTAAAACCTCAGCAAGAGCCCCCCGGGACAGGGAAGCCCAGTCCCAGAGAAGGAGGAATTTAACAATCCGCACCCGATTCTTCCCTGTTGAAAGGCGCTTAGCAGGGAAAACCAGCAGAATCGCAGGAGGGGCAGTGGAGCCTCCAGTTTCCTGGAGTCACTGATAGAGGAAGTGCGCCCCAGGGTAAAGCAAACCACAGACTGTGGACTGATCTCAGTAAAGGGCTGAAGTGCGCTCCTGGTGGGGCATCCGGGAAGAAGCCAGTCAGTCAGGCGGGGGCTCTGAGCTGAGGGGTCTGCGCCCTGCTTGCTTCCTTTGGGAGCTGCAGCCCCAGACTGCGATTCCAGCAGCAAAGACCCCAGATCCCAGGGTGCTGGGTGGACAAAGTCAGTGATCCTGCACTCCCCCCAGGACAGGAGGGGGCGGGGAAGGCACAGTACAGCAAGGACTCTCCTACCACCAGGCACCCCCAAACTGTTCAGGTCAGCGCACACTGCCAGCCCGGAAGCACCTAGGCAAGTGCAGACTGGGAGGCTGGTAGTTACTGTGGAGAGCTGACTACAGAGCTAGAGACCTGGCCACCACCAATGTTGTTGTTCCTCCTGGTGTCACCATGTGCCTGGAAGGGGCCGGCCACCGGGGAACAGGGGCCTCACGGGGTCAACAGCTCCCATTGAGCCCGGCACCTGGCAAGAGGCGGGGCAGCTCCCCCAGGTGCACACACCTGAGATTCAGCGCAGCAGGCCCCTCCCCCAGAAGACAAGCTGGAAGAAGAGGGGAAGAGCAAATTCTAGATTCCCTTCAACATACTCAGCTTAATTTGGGGATATATACAAGATATGTTTTTTTGTTTTGTTTTGTGCTTTTTGTTTTCTCTACTTTTTGTTCTAAAATGGCAGAAGTTAATACCTTCTAAAACATGACCAGTATGCCCCCAGAACCAAGTGGTATACCGTGTTGGTTCATTCTGTGAGATTCCTCATTCAATTCTACCCCCTCTTTTATCTCATTTATGTTTTGGAGGTCAATGTTAGGGCCTTCAAGTATTTCTGGTTTATATAAATTGGGACTGGGTGTCTTCTAACATACAGAACTTAATATACTGAGAAACAAGAGGATCACCTTCTAGACCTCTCAGGTAGATTACATTCTCCCTCCACTACAACATTTCATGACAACCATGTCCCAGTCCCCCTCCTTTTTTTCTTCTCCTTTTTTTTTCTTTTTTCTATCTTTTCTTTTTTCTTTTTAACTTCTTTAGGATTCCTGGCCTTTTATTTTTTTACTACTTTGTTTAAAATTTGTTTTTCACTTTAGTTGTCCTTTTATTTTATTTTGTTCTGATCTTTTTTCCAATTTCTGGCCTCTGACCTCAGCAGAAACATCTAGGGTGAAATTTACTTAGGTCGTGGTTGATATCCTTGACACAGCCCACTCATACAGCCATTCTGCACTGAACGAAATGACTAGAAAGAAGAACTGCCACAAAAGAAAGAATCAAAAACAGTACTCTCTGCCACAGAGTTACACAACAATATGGATTACAATTCGATGTCAGAAAGCCAATCCAGAAGCAAAATTATAGAGTTACTGGTGGCTCTGGAAAAAAGCATAAAGGATTCAAGAAACTCATGACTGCAGAATTTAGATCTAATCAGGCCAAAATTAAAAATCAATTATATGAGATGCAATCCAACCTGGAGGTCCTAACGATTCGGGTTAATGAGGTAGAAGAAACACTGAGTGACATAGAAGACAAGTTGATGGCAGGGAAAGAAGCCGAGGAAAAAAGAGAAAAACAATTAAAAGACCATAAGGAAAGATTAAGGGAAATAAATGACAATGAAAGAAGGAAAAATCTATGAATAATTGGGGTTCCAGAGGATGCCGAGTGGGACAGAGGCTGAGAAAGCATATTTGAACAAATTATAGCTGACAACTTCCCCAATTTGGGGAGGGAAACAGGCATTCAGATACAGGAGATACAGAGGTCCCCCCCCCCAAAAAAATCAAAAAAGCCATTCAGCACCTCAATATTTAGTAGAGAAACTTGCAAATTCCAAAGAAAAACAGAAAATCCTTAAGCAAGAGATTTTAGCAAGAGGCAAGAGATCCCTAACTTATATGCGGAGAAATCTTAGATTAACAGCAGACCTCTCCACAGACCTGGAAGGCCAGAAAGGGCTGACAGGATATATTCAGGGTCCTAAATGAGAAGAACATACAGCCAAGAATACTCTATCCAGCAAGGCTCTCATTCAGAATAAAAGGAGACATAAAGAGCTTCTAAAATAGGCAGAAACTGAAAGTATATGTGACCACCAAACCAGCTCTGCAAGAAATATTAAGGGGGACCCTGTAAAAGAAAGAGGATGCCCAAATAAATAATTCACAAAACCAGAACTGAGTAGGTATTATGATGACACTAAATTCGTATCTTTCCATAGTAACTCTGAACATGAATGGGCTTATTGATCCCATCAAAAGACGCAGGATTTCAGACTGGATAAGAAGCAAGACCCATCTATTTGCTGTCTACAGAGACTCATTTTAGCCCTAAGGACACCTCCAGCCTGAAAATGAAAGGTTGGAGAACCATTTACCATTCAAATGGCACTCAAAAGAAAGCAAGAAACTCATATCAGATAAATTAAAGCTTATACCAAACACTGTAGTAAGAGATGAAGAGGGACACTATGATACTTGAATAATCTATCCAACAAGAGGAGCTAACAATCATGAATATTCATGCCCCTAATGTGGGAGCTGACAAGTATATCAATCAATTAATAACCAAGGAAAGACATACTTAGATAATAATACACTTATACTGGCAGACTTCAACACGGTGCTTTCTACAAATAACAGGTCTTCTAAGCACAACATCTCCAACAAGACAAGAGCTTTATTTTTTATTTTTTTTTTATTTTTTTTTTTTAAGACAAGAGCTTTAAATGATACACTGGACCAGATGGATTTCACAGATATTTACAGAACCTTACATCCAAATGCAACTGAATACACATTCTTCTCAAGTGCACATGGAACTTATCCAGAATAGACCACATACTGGGTCACAAATCAAGTCGCAACTGATACAAAAAGATTGGGATTGTCCCCTGCATATTTTCAGACTATAATGCTTTGAAACTTGAACTCAATCACAAGAAGTAATTAGGAAGAAACTCAAACACATGGAGGTTAAAGAGCATCCTGCTAAAAGATGAAAAGGTCAACTAGGAAATTAGAGAAAAATTAAAAAGATTCATGGAAACTAATGAGAATGAAGATACAACAGTTCAAAATCCTTGGGATACAGCAAAAGCAGTTCTGAGAGGGAAACACAACAGAATACAAGTATCCATCAAAAAACTGGAAAGAACTCAAATACACAAGCTAACCTTGCACCTAAAGGAACTGGAGAAAGAACAGCAAGTAAAACCTACACCCAGCAGAAGAAGAGAGTTAATAAATATTCGAACAGAACTCAAAGAAATAAAAACCAGAACATCTGTAGAACAGATCAACCAAACCAGAAGTTTGTTCTTTGAAAGAATTAATAAGATAGATAAACCATTAGCCAGCCTTATTAAAAACAAAAGAGAAAAGACTCTAATTCATAAAATCATGAATGAAAAAGGAGAGATCACAACCAATTCCAAGGAAATATAAATGATTTTAACAAAATATTATGAGCAGCTGTATGCCAATAAATCAGTCAATCTAGAAGAAATGGACACATTTCTGGAAAACCACAAACTACCAAAACTGGAACAGGAAGAAATAGAAAACCTGAACAGGCCAATAACCAGGGAGGAAATTGAAGCAGTCATCAGAAACTTCCCAAGCCACAAAAATCCAGGGCCAGATGGCTTCCCTGGGGAATTCTATCAAATGTTTAAAGAAGAAACCATACCTATTCTACTAAAGCTGTTCTTAAAGATACAAAGAGACAGAATAGGTCGAAACTTGTTTTATGAGGCCAGCATCACCTTAATTCCAAACCAGACAAAGACCCCACCAAAAAAGAGAATTATACATCAATATCCCTGATGAACACAGATGCAAAAATTCCCAACAAGATACTAGCCAATAGGATGCAATGGTACATTAAGAGGATTAATCACCATGACCAAGTGGGATTTATCCCTGGGATGAAGGCTGGTATACCATGATCATGGATCAGAAGGCTTAATAATGTGAAACTGTCTATGCTATCTAGGGCAATTTGCACATTCAATGCAATCCCTATCAAAAAACCATGGACTTTCTTAGGGAGTTGGAAAAAATCATCTTAAGATTTGTGTGGAATCAGAAAAGATATGAAAAAGAAAACCATAGCCTGGGAAACACAATGCCAGATTTCAGGTTGTACTACAAAGCTGTGATCATCAAGACCGTGTGGTACTAGCACAAAAACAGACACAGAGATTAATGGAACAGAAGAGAGAATCCAGAAATGGCCCCTCAACCCTATGGTCAACTAATATTCGACAAAGCAGTTAAGACTATCCACTGGAAAAAGGACAGTCTCTTTAATAAATAGTGCTGGGAAAATTGAACAGCCACATGCAGAAGAATAAAACTAGACTATTCTCTTACACCATATGCAATGATAAATTCAAAATAGATGAAAGATCTAAATGTGAGACAAGAATACATCAAAATCCTAGAGGAGAACACAGGCAACACTCTTTTTTAACTTGGCCACAGCAACGTCTTGCAAGATACCTCTATGAAGGCAAGGGAAACAAAAGCAAAAATGATCTATTGGGACTTCATCAAGATAAAAAGCTTCTGCACAGCCAAGAAACAGTCAACAAAACTAAAAGAAAACTTACAGAATGGGAGAAGATATTTGCAAATGACATATCAGATAAATGGCTAGTATTCAAATCTATAGAGAACTTATTAAACTCAACACCCAAGACACAAACAATCCAATCATGAAATGGGACAAAGACATGAACAGAAATTTCACCAAGAAAGCATACACATGGCCAACAAGCACATGAGAAAATGCTCCACATCACTTGCCATTGGGGAAATAACAAATCAAAACCACAATGAGATAGAAATATATCCTGAATCATGTACTTAGTTACTCTATATACTGATTGTATGGATTGAGAGGAATAATCTAATGTGAAGTGGAGAAACTTACAAAATTACAAAATTGTGTCTTGTAGACAACATATATGTATTGATTTTTTCATTTTTGTTAATATTCCTATAATAATCATACTGAAATATCAACAATTATTTTTTCTGATGAATGACTTGATTTCTTTTTTCTTAACACATTTGACTACTTATTCTAACTGATAAAATACAAGGGAAACAATGAACCTGAAATAAAAGCATTGAAATTTGAAAAAAAAAATGTGAGAATGGTGAAAATTAACAAAACAGGAAACAACAAATATTGGAGAAGGGGAACCCTCTTGCACTGTTGGTGGGAATGTGAACTGGTACAGCCACTCTGGAAAACTGTGTGGAGGTTCCTCAAAGAGTTAAAAATAGATCTGCCCTATGACCCAGCAATTGCACTGCTGAGGATTTACCCCAAAGAAATAGATGCAGTGAAACGGCAGAACACCTGCACCGCAATGTTTCTAGCAGCAATGTCCACAATAGCCAAACTGTGGAAGGAGCCTCGGTGTCCATCAAAAAATGAATGGATAAAGATGTGCTATATATATATGTGTATATATATATGTATGTATTATATATGTACATATATATGTGTGTATGTGTACATATATATGTATTATATATGTACATGTGTATTATATATTACATATATAATATATAGATAATAAATATATATTATATTACTTCACTTGTATTCAATATGATTATATATTACAACATATGTATTATATATTAATATATAATGTTATAATATATAATATATTAATATATAATACATATGTATTATATATTTGTGTGTATATATATATACATAATATATATATATATGATGGATTTACTCAGCCTTTAGAAATGACAAATACCCACCATCTGCTTCAGTGTTGATAGAACTGGAGTGTATTATGCTGAGTGAAGTAAGTCAATTGGAGAAGAACAAACATTCTATGGTCTCATTCATTTGGGGAATATAAAAAATAGTGAAAGGGAATAAAGGGGAAAGGAGAGAAAATGAGTGGGAAATTTCAGTGAGGGTGACAGAACATGAGAGACTCCTAAGTCTGGGAAATGAACAAGAGGTAGTGGAAAGGTTGGTGGATGGGGGATGGGGTGACTGGGTGATGGACACTGAGGGGCATACTTCACAGATGAGCCCTGGGTGTTATGCTATATGTTGGCAATTGAACTCCAATAAAAAAATATACAAATAAAAAAAGAAATTGAACTTTCATAACCATACACAGGAATAAACTCAAAATAGATTAAAGAGCTAAATGTAAGACTAGAGAGCATAAAACTCTTAGAATTAAACATAGGCAGTGATTTCTTTGACATTGGCCTTAGCAATATTTTTCTAGATATGTCTCTTCAAGCATGGGATACAAAATATAAATTAAACTATTCAGATTTTACCAAAATAAATAGCTTTTGCACAGCAAAAGAAGCCATAAGGAAAAGAATAAGGCAATCTACTGAATGGAGGAAGATATTTGCAAATGATATATCTGATAAAGGACTAATAGCCAATATATATAAAGAACTTATACAGCTCAACACCAAAAAAATAATAATCAGCTTAAAAAATCTACTTAAAAAATTTAAAAATGAATAACATTTTTACAAAAAAGATATACAAATGGCCAATAGACACATAAAAAGATGCTGAACATTGATAATCTTCAGGGAAATGAGAAATCAAAAGCAAATGAAAGAAATCACCTTACACCTGGGAGAGTGGCTAAAATCAAAAAGAGAAGAAATAACAAGTGTTGCACTGATGTGGAGAAAAAAAAACCTTTATACATCATTGGTGGGAATGCAAGTTGGTGCAGCCACTGTGGAAAGTGGTATAGAGGTTCCTCAAAAAACTAAAAATAGAATTACCATATGATCCCATAATTTCACTACTGGATATTTACTCAAAGAAAATGAAAAGAGTAATTCAAATAAACATATGCAACCCAATATTTATTGCACAATTATTTACTATAGCCAAGATATGGAAGCAATTTAAGTGTTAATCAATAGATGACTGGATGAAGAAGATGGAATATCACTTAGCAATAAAAAGGAATGAGATCCTGCCATTTGCAATAACAAGGATGGACCTAGAGGGTATAATGCTAAATCAGACAGAGAAAGACAAAAGCATACAATTTCACTCATATGGGAATTTAAGAAACAAAGAAATCAAACAAACAGAAAGAATATACCAAGAAAACCCAATTAATTAATTAATTAATTAATTTTAAAAAAGGAAAAAAGAAAAACCCAAACTCTTAAATTCAGAGAACAAACTGGTGGTTGCTGTAGGAGAAGGAGCGGGTGAGTGGCAGGTAGAATCAGTGAAATACATAAAGAGAATTGAGTATACTTATCCTTATGAGGACTAAGTAATTTTTAAAATTTTTGAACATTGAATTCTACACCTGAAGCTAATAGAATACTGTATGTTGAATATACTTTAGTTTAAAAATAAAGAAAAAAAGAAAATCTCTAATTTTGTTTTGTTTTGTACATTCTCCTATTTTTGGACTAAACACAGTTATTTAAAATTCATTGTATAATAATCCAATAGTTGGAGCATCTGTAGGTCTGCCCTTGTGTTTTTTCTCTATTATTTATTAGTTCATGTAGTCTTGTTTTGTTGTACTATATTTATTTAATTTATGATCTTGAGTTTTATCCTTCTCTTTATTCTCACGTATTGTTTTTGAAATTTCCGGTGTTCTTTTATCTTATTGGGTGTTTTGGTCCATAATTTAGGTTTAGGTTTAGTCATGGGATTTTCTTTGGCACATTAGCAAAATGGCACAAACAGAGGCTTGCAAAAGTGCCTGTAAGTTTCTTCTGGACCTCTTGCTCATCTGCCTTTGCCATGAGAAAATGAGCACACAGCTTGCTGTAAGGTGAGATTCATGCATCAAAGCCAAACCATCTAAATTATTCCAGCCAAATCAGATACTACCTGGCCAACTGCCAGTCAGGAGAGACTCCAAGAATTGCCCATTTGAATTCAGTCTAATTCATTGATTTTATAATTATGGCCTAAGTAAATGTTTATGGTCTTAGAGTTGAATAGTTATTTGTTATATAGCATTACTGTGCCAATGGAGAAGTGATATGCTTAATAGACCCAGTAACTTTAAATTGTATGCTAGACATTGTGTATACAAATTTTTAGAAGCTTCAGGTGATATTTTGTTCCACCAGACAGTTAACACTTTATTGCGCTAGTCAGAGATTGGTAGCTCATTATCTTAATTCAATTATGAATTTAGCTGCACTAAGGTTGGGTTCAAGTTTTAGTAAAATTAATAAAACTTATCTATTAATTTAGTAAAATTAATCTATCTTTCACTTGTCCCTATCCCCCAAAGCATGGCTTTTCAGGGTTTTTACTTTAAAAATCTGGTATGGGGATCCCTGGGTGGCGCAGCGGTTTGGAGCCTGCCTTTGGCCCAGGGCGCGATCCTGGAGACTCGGGATCGAATCCCACGTCGGGCTCCCGGTGCTTGGAGCCTGCTTCTCCCTCTGCCTATGTCTCTGCCTCTCTCTCTCTCTCACTGTGTGCCTATCATAAATAAATAAAATAAAAAAAATTAAAAATCTGGTATGTTGGGGCACCTGGGAGGCACAGTTGGTTAAGCATATTCCTTTAGCTCAGGTCATGATCCCAGGGTCCTGAGATCAAGCCCTGAGTCAAGTTCCCTACTTAGTGCAGAGCCTGCTTCTCCCTCTCTCTTTGCCCCTCCCCTATGCTTGTGCTCTCTCTCTCTCTCTCTGTCTCAAATACATAAATAAAATCTTTTAAAAATCTGTTATGTTTTTGTTTCCTCAGTACCTTAGAAACTGCAGGAATTTCTACTTTACCTCTTAGAGGTTTTCTACTTATGTCTATGGCCTCCCTCCCTGATCATCTTCAGAATGTAGTAAATGTCTTAAAGGGGAGAGCTGTTGTGAATTTAAAGCCCCTCAAATCTCTAATTTTGTCATTTGGCTCTGTATAAACATCAAAGGCTCTGCTACTTTTCAATCTCTTTCACCAGTGTTCTTGTGCTAGAATCAAAGCATCTAGTTATACCCATATCAGCAAAGTCCTCAGGAAAAAAATTATTGGAGATTTTTACTTTTAATTCACCATCCCAAGAAGGACTTTTAACTCTCACTTATTCTTAGAGAGCCCTTCCCACCCTCTGAAGGCCTTTGTCTCCCAAGCATTGTAAGACTTGACACTCTTGAACAAAATGTTCAGCCACTATTCCTGCTTCAAACTTCAGCAAATGTTTTCAAGCAGAAGCCAAACATGTGTCATGTGTTCAAGAATATTCAAGTTTCTAACTTTGTCACCTAGTTCCACGTGATTGTCAAAACTGTGCTAGGTTCTCTGTTCCCTGGAGCAGCTTTTACTTGTGGGCTACACCTAGAATCAGCAAATACCCCCAGAGGCATATGCAGATCTTCAGTCCTTCTCTGAAAGCTTCTTCCTCCTTGGGGATTTTTCTCTTTTTTTGTCTTGATTCAGTTCATTCTCTGATCCCTTCAAGTGGAAAATTTACCATCTCTGGTTTTTTACTAGTTCTCAACAGGCACATCGATCTGCTCTGAACACTATCATACGTGAAAATGGAAATCCAGGCCGAAACATTTACATAAAATAAATTAAATCAATTTCTGAAGTGAATTTTTAATGAACAGAAACAGGTTTTCTGGATAGATGCTCAAGTGATCTTTTATGTTATTATTAATACTGACTAAAATATCAAGTTACTTATGGAGATTGAAAAATACAATAAAAACTTCCTTACATCTTAAAACAATTTGATGATTATCATAATTTAAAAATAAGAAACCTCTAAGAGCAAGCTAATACTTGTAAAAGCGAATAGTATATAATGGTTGCTTAATGTGATTTAGGGAGGAAGAGTTTTTTAACTTGGATATTTAGCTTAGAGGAAAATAACAATGTGTGAGGAAAACAACTGAAAAAGGAACGGATTGAGAAAGAAATGTATGGTTAATTCCTTTTTATCAGTATGTTGAGTACGAGAGATAAATGCTCTGGCTACCCATTGTTCAGGTCCAATTTCCTTTCTGAGTGTCCTGGAAATTTTTTGTAAAACATTTACAATTGATGGAAGTTAAGAAAGCAAGAGACTTTGTTTTTTAATTTAAAAACAAAAATCTCATACTGTTTGAATAGTATTATTCATTGGATTTCCTCTTTGCATCTTCAGATTACATCCTGCAGCCTATTACTGGTGAGCACTAGGGTGATGTCAAGGTTTTGTTATTACTGTTTTGTTCAGTCTTGGATTCCACCTGTGCAACTCACCCTAACTTAGATAACACCAGTCTGATATCATAGGGTTTGGGGGCTAAATAACCATACTATATAATCTTTGCTTTTAAATGCCATCATCTTTTTCACAAAGGAACATTTAATTTTATCCATGAGACATTAGCCAAAAACCTGGATCAATAAAATCTGAAAAATGTTCAGTATCTGTAAAGAAAAAAAAAATGTACTGCAACACATTTAATGGTTGAGTAAGGCTGTATCAATAGGAAGACAATTGGTGTAGTACTAAAGCTATAGCCTTTAGAATCGGGAAATTGGCATCTAAATCCAGAATTTGTAGCCCTGGGCACATTTTGTAATCTCTTAAGACCTCAGTTTCCTCAACTGGTAAATTGTGAAGTTGTGATGTAAAGATTTAGATAAGATAATATAAACAAAAACATGCTATGCAGTTTATCTGGACTAAAGATATTAAATATCAATTAAAACACAAAAATATTAGTTTAGCTCAGTTCAACATGCAAATAACACTAACCGGGTTAAAGACTATAGTCATCTACAGCAGCAGAAATAAGCTTGACTAGTTTGGTTTGATGGACCAGGAGTTGAAGCCATTTTTAGGAGCAGGTGGGACAAATTAACAATACGGTTGTCTGTGCAGCCTAACTACAAAGTATCTTAGAGATATGCATCATTAGGATACCTGGGTGGTGCAGTAGGTTAAGCATCTCACTCTTGGTCTCCCAGATTGTGATCTCAGGGTTGTGATATTGAGTCCTGTGTCAGAAAGGAAGGAAGGAAAGAAAGAAGGAAGGAAAGAAAGAAGGAAGGAAAGAAGGAAGGAAGGAAGGAAGGAAGGAAGGAAGGAAGGAAGGAAGGAAGAGAGAAGGAGAGAGAGAGAGAGAGAGAGAGAGAGAAGTCTATTATGAAATAGAGATTTTTAGTTCAGAAATGTAATTTTTAAAAAAGATTTATTTATTTATTTGAGAGCATGCAGTGATGGGGATAGGAGGGACAGAAGGACCTTAAGCAGACTCCCTGCTAAGCATGGATCCTGGCATTGGGTAATCTCACAACCCTGAGATCACAACCTAAGCTAAAACTAAAACAAAATTGCTTAACCCACTGCACCTACCAGATCCCCCTAGAAATTTAATTTTTTAATATTTATTTGGAAGAATATAAACTTCAAAAATAAAATAATGTAAAATATCCAATCCAAATTGGTAACGGCAGCCAAGTGGCTTGTTGGCTGATGGATGCTCATGCTGTTTCATGAGCCACATACAAATCTCAAAGTTTTAACAAATGCTAACACTTAAACAGAAACATAAACATTCCTGCAGAATTGTAAAATATGAGATATTTAAAAATACGATTTTCAGGGATGCCTGGGTCAGTTGATCCTCTATCTCTGGCTCAGGTCATGATCCTGGGGTCCTGGAATCAAGCCCGAAGTCAGGCTCCTTCCTCAGCAGGGTGCCTGCTTCTCCCTCTCCTTCTGCCCCTCCCTACTCCCCCCATCTCCACTCATGCTCTCATTCTTTCTCAAGTAAATAAATAAATAAAATCCTTAAAAATTTTAAAAATACAATATTCTTTTGTTCCTGTAAAACATGAATACATTAGGTTGGAAATCTGCAGGCAGTGGTGTGTACTTTAAAATATTAAAAATTATATTTTTACAAATGACTTATCTATAAAAGTGAATTAAGCATATAAATAGTTTAATATATAATCATACTTATTTTATTGATTATATAACACCCAGTCAACTAAACATTTATTTTCCAAGACCTGGAAAAGTGAGATGAAAAAGAACTTGACTCTAACATATAAGAGTTTATAGTCTCAGGTGAGAAGTAAGCATATAAGTAGATAAGTTAAACAAATGTGATAAGGGAATTGGGGTTCTATAAGATGACTTAATCCTGCAGAGGAGAGAACTTCTCCCTGTCTGACCAAAGAAAACATACAGTAGAAGTGAAGGTGTAACAATAGGCTTCTAGGGTATAAGGATACCTGAGTTTGATAAATGAGAGGTTTGGCCTGGCAGGGGTAAGGGAGAGAAGTTTTGTGTGTTTTTGTTTTATTTATTTATTTATTTATTTATTTATTTATTTATTTATTTAGAGTTTATTTATATATTTGACAGAGAGAGAAAGAGAGCCCAGGATGTTGGGATCATGACCTTAGCCAAAGAGAGATGCTTAACCCACTGAGCCATGCAGGTGCCCTGGGAGGGGATTTTTTTTTTTTTTAATTTACCCATTTTATTTATTTGAGAAGGAGAGAGAAAACAAGTGAGCACACAAAGGGAGAGGGAGAAGCAGATTCTCCGCTCATACTAGGAATTAATTGTTTGATTTATCCACAAGTAAGGCAACTGCAGACTACCAGATTAACTATTTTTTGGACAGGCTTAAAGTGTCACAAGCATAAGATTGTTTTATGTCTACAGAAGTTGTATTGGTTTTTGTTGTCTGCCACTGTGGACAACATTATTTATTTCAGTTTATCTAGCACTTTACAACACTGCGCTTGCACTGTGCTAGGAACTAGAGTTTTTAATTTTTTTTAAGATTTTATTTATTTATTACTGATAAACACAGAGAGAGACAGAGACACAGGCGGAGGGAGAAGCAGGGTCCATGCAGAGAACCTGATGTGGGACTCAATCCTGAAACCCCGGGGATCACACCCTGGGCCAAAGGGAGGTGCTCAACCGCTGAGCCACCCAGGCATCCCAGAACTAGAGATTTAAAATATCTAAGGTGTAGTTCATGCCATTAGAGGTCAGTGTCCAGTTAGTTCATAAAGATGTCTTCCTATTTTAGAGAGAAAAAATATAACTTTCATTGACTGCTAAGTACATTTTATGCCTTATATCCCTTAATCCACAGCCTTATGAGGACTGTATCTTTATTATCCCTATTTTACAGAAGAGGAAGTCTGCTTAAGGAATTTTAGTTGCTGGTTACTGATCATGTCTAGATGATAGACTCTATTTGAGCTTGACAATATAATTGTGGAGTCCATATGATTTCTTAACACTTTTCTTAAAAATTTCTATAGCTCAACAATTTTTCTTTAAGAAATTTGTATTTGCAGAATACTATAGTGAATGAAGTTCATAATGCATTTGTATATTTTGTTCTATAGAACAAATGCCTTATCATAAGTGAATTAGAGTAGAAGTGGGGCTAGAAATTGAAATTTTTGCCATATTTTATCCTAGTCATTTCTGCGTGCTTGCTTTTTTGAGCCAAAAGCTGTGATGATACCATAAACTGGTGCCTGCAGAGGAGAGTGCAAGATTTAGAATCCCTGAATTGACACTACCCAAGTGTGTTAGTTTATTCATCATCACCTCTAAACGAAGAGATAGAAAAAGCTGAGAGGTAACTTTGATGATACTCTCTTTCTGTTTTTGTGGAAGACAGAGAAAATTTAGACTAAAATCATGCACATAGATTTTTGCAGATAACATCTATTCAAATTCCTTTTTTTTTTTTTTAAGATTTTATTTATTTATTTCTGAGAATACACAGAGAGGAGAGAGAGAGGCAGAGACACGGGCAGAGGGAGAAGCAGGCTCCATGCAAGGAGCCTGACACGGGACTCGATCCTAGGTCTCCAGGATCACGCCCTGGGCCGAAAGCGGCGCTAAGCGGCTTGAGCCACCTGGGCTGCCCTCAAATTCCTTTCTGCACATTTCTGTGCCTATAAATGGTTCAAAAGCAAAGCTAATTTGTGTACTTCTATTATTTCATTACAAAATAAAGTATTACTTTGAAAAATAAAACTAAAGTATTTGTTTGCTTAGTCTGTTATATTATAAAATGGGTGTTGCATTTTTGCCTTTAAGAATATGAAAAGGTAGAGAACTATGAAACCCGTGTGTTATTTTCTACTGTTTATTTACAGACTTATTCAACTGTTATTGGCTGTCTGGGAATCTGTTTTCCTTCTTTTTTCTTTTTTTAACTAAGTTGAGGAAAGATTTGGCCTTTTCACGGAATCTAAATGCCAATTTCACACCTATTAATACTATAATGGTTTGGAATAAGAGAAATTCTTGTTTCATAAATTTTTAAAAATTATTTTCTGATAATAGTCAATATTGAGAAGGGCTGAACACTCACATCATGCTGTGAAGAGAGTATGTTTTTGCATCTTTGATAGAATGGAATCTGATGGTATACATTAAAAACATTACAATTGTTCAGATGCCTTAATACAGCAATTCAACTTATATAAATTTACCTAATGAAAGTGGTCAGAAAACCTGCCAAAGGTTTATATAAGTGCATAAATGTTAATATTAACTATGATGCTGAAAATTTGAAAGAAAAATCCTGCTATAAGAAAGTCTCTAAATTAAGGAACAACCATAGTTTGAATATTATCCAATTGTTAAAAATGTGTGTTTAATAAATATTTAATAATATGAGAAATACTCATAGTACATAGTAAGGTGGGAAATGATACATATTAAACTGACAAACTGTTCAAGTCTTAAGAAAACTTCTTTATGAATTTATACACTTAATTAAAACAAAATATAACAAAATTGTTTTTCTATGGGATTTGAGATGGTTTTTAATTTTTCTTTTGATTTAATGTTTGTTTCCCCTCAATATTATAGTGTGTGTACATTCTTTTAAATTGGGAGAATTATTTCTATAGTAGGTGTCCACATCTGGGTTTATAGCTTGCTCTCATCCCTCAAGCCTCATGCTGCCTCCAGTGGAGCTTCAAACTCAAAGCCTGTTCTCTTTTCATTCTTGTAGAAATAGGTGCATAATAAAATCCTTTGGGACGTTTTTTATCTGGAAAGGGAGAAAAGAAAATATTAGTAGTCAATTGTGGAAAACATTGCACCAGTTGACTTTAAAAATTGTAAATTGTATGCAAGGAAAACTTGGATTAACAACGGGAGGTTTTATAAAGTTGAACACCTCATCTGAAGTGCCATGAGTGTGGTGGAAACATATGTGACTTTTTCCCATTTATCTCATCAGATTTTATTTTACTGTTACTAATTAGTACCCCTCAAATGCTCATAACTTATTATTATTTAGCTTAGAAATCGAATGCTGTGTTTGGTCACTCTTAAGGAAGCTTTCAGTCTGAGGATTCTGGCCAGTAGTACATGAACAAATAATCTAGTATTTTATGCCCTAAGTGATTATTGTTTCTGTGTAAATTGGTGGTGAACATATTGAGTGAATTTCCCCATAATATAAATTTGCAAATTAATTCTTGGAGAGAAGAATGTGTCCAGTTCAACATGCTCCATTCTCTTCTCTGCCTTTCCTAATTTTTGGTCAGAACAAGAAAGTATAAGAATACCTGGCAAATGAATAATGCATTTTTTTCTGAACCATTTCCACAATTCTTTTGGCTCATTCAATAACCATATAACAAGCACTGGAACAATATTGATTTCTTTATTCCCAGGTGCTTAAATGAGGGACAAAAATGCTAGATTACTTTCTTAAAGTCACAAATTAAACTAAAGAGCCAAGCATTCTCAGTTCAAATTCTTCTAACATTTAGTTCTCTTTCTACTTTTTTCCAATTATAAGATATTGGACTGGAATCTAGATTGGCCAAAAAATGTAATTTCCATGTAAGTGAATTATTTGTAGCAGCTTTATCTTAAAGTGTTTTTGGTTAGATACAGGTACAAAGGAGCTAACATTTACTGAATCCTCTAAATGTCAGTGGTTATTTCATGTAATTTTTACCATAACATGTGAGATAATTATTATGTTCATCTCACACATGAAAAATCATGAGATGGATTGACTTGTCCAAGATAGTGCAGTGTTTGAATGATAAGGGTGAGATCAGATTCATACTATGCCCTGTATCCCTTGCCCTACAATACTTGAGAAGAATACCAGCAATTTTATTGAGCATGTCAAGATTATCAGTTCAGAAAGGTTTGACCAATCACTTGGCACACTCAGTTATACCTTTTCAAGTCTCAAGTGCTACAAGCTTAACTTTGGAATATATAATATATAATTAAATATAAGCATTATTGGAATTCAAGAACCTCACAGAAACTGCTAGAAAGATGTTCCTACCAAACCATTATCCCATTCAGGAACATTTCCAAAATGGAATTATTAAGATTCCAAAAGGATCATATTACTGAATGGTTTCCATCATAATGCCTAAATATCGATGCTTTAAAGTAGACTTCCTTTCTAGGATGTATGTATGCCCCAGATTGTTGGTTTGTGTCTTCTACATAGTAAGTGCTCAGTAAATGTTGATTGCTTAAATCAGTATACTTTATTTTTTTGTGATTAAAAAACATAAAAATTAATATAGGATATAGTCCATTTATAGTTAACCCAATTACTAAGTTTAAAGTCTTGAATCTTGTCTATTAAACAAAAAGCCATTGTCAGACTGAGCATGAACTTTTGACATTTAATTCCTTTCCTATAACCACTAATCTAGAGAGTCCTTTCATTTCTGTTATTTCACAAAATAACTCATATGTAATAAATGGTCAATATGTGCATAAACATGAATTAAGTAAAATTTCATCTGTAAGCCTCACATAGCTTTCTTTGGAAAAAAGCAGATTCATATACCAGATCATTCTGGGTCAGAACTCATTAACACTCTGGCCATTCATGCATGTGTCATTTGCCCCACAACCTGTACATTTTCATTGTTGCATTCAGTGCATAATAAACAGGCCTCTGTTTCACAGTTTTGGTCCCAAGAGAAAATTGCATATTGTTCATAATGCAATATTTGTTCCAGTAAATTTTTGAAATCTTTCTCTTTCCTGCCTTTAATAGCTTTTTTACATCTCTGTGAATACAGTAAGAATGTTTTATATATCAGATCATCATGTAAATCCTGCAGGCATTTTTGGATGAGAACCAAAAGTTCTCAAGTTCTCTCTTAAGTTCTATGAAGATAGAATATTTCAGTTTATTCATGGATTATGTGGTATAACCTCTAACAAGAAACAACAAAAGGCTAAAATTTTATTTTCATCCACGGCTAAAGACACAAGAGACAAGTTCTAACAATGATAGATCAATAATGATTCTGATTTTGCAAAAATATCTTTTACTTTACAAGTTAATATTGAATTTATGGAATCTTGTCTCACATTTAGATATTTCATCCATTTTGAGTTTATCTTTGTGTATGGTGCAAGAGAGTGGTTTAGTTTCATTCTTCTGCATGTGGATGTCCAATTTTCCCAGCACCATTTATTGAAGAGACTGTCTTTCTTCCAGTGGATAGTCTTTCCTCCTTTATCAAATATTAGTTGACCATACAGTTCAGGGTCCACTTCTGGGTTCTCTATTCTGTTCCATTGAACTATGTGTCTGTTTTTGTGCCAGTACCACACTGTCTTGATGACCACAGCTTTGTAGTACAACCTGAAATCTGGCATTGTGATGTCCCCAGCTATGGTTTTCTTTTTTAAAATTCCCCTGGCTATTCGGGGTCTTTTCTGATTCCACACAAATCTTAAAACAATTTGTTCTAACTCTCTGAAGAAAGTCCATGGTATTTTGATAGGGATTGCATTAAACGTGTAAATTGCCCTGGGTAACATTGACATTTTCACAATATTAATTCTGCCAATCTATGAGCATGGAATACTTTTCCATCTCTTTGTGTCTTCCTCAATTTCTTTCAGAAGTGTTCTATAGTTTTTAGGGTATAGATGCTTTACCTCTTTGGTTAGGTTTATTCCTAGATATCTTATGCTTTTGCGTGCAATTGTAAATGAGATTGACTCCTTAATTTCTCTTTCTTAAGTCTCATTGTTAGTGTATAGAAATGCCACTGATTTCTGGGCATTGATTTTGTATCCTGCCACGCTGCCAAATTGCTGTATGAGTTCTAGCAATCTTGGGGTGGAGGCTTTTGGGTTTTCTATGTAGAGTATCATGTCATTGGCGAAGAGGGAGAGTTTGACTTCTTCTTTGCCAGTTTGAATGCCTTTAATGTCTTTTTGTTGTCTGATTTGCTGAGGCGAGGACTTCTAGTACTATGTTGAACAGCAGTGGTGAGAGTGGACATCCCTGTCTTGTTCCTTCCTTGGAAGCCATCTGGCCCTGGACTCTTGTGTCTTGGGAGGTTTTTGATGACTGCTTCAATTTCCTCCCTGGTTATTGGCCTGTTCAGGTTTTCTATTTCTTCCTGTTCCAGTTTTGGTAGTTTGTGGCTTTCCAGAAATGTGTCCATTTCTTCTAGATTGCCTAATTTATTGGCGTATAGCTGTTCATAATATGTTTTTAAAATCGTTTGTATTTCCTTGGTGTTGGTAGTGATCTATCCTTTCTCATTCATGATTTTATTAATTTGAGTCTTCTCTCTCTTCTTTTTAATAAGGCTGGCTAATGGTTTATCTATCTTATTAATTCTTTCAAAGAACCAACTCCTGGTTTTGTTGATCTGTTCCACAGTTCTTCTGGTCTCGATTTCGTTGAGTTCTGCTTGAATCTTTATTAACTCTATGGTTCAATTTATACTAAATCTTTAATTTCAGGGATGCCTGGCTGGTTCAGAGGTTGAGTGTCTGCCTTTGGCTCAGGTGGTGACCCCGGGGTCCTGGGATTGAGTCCCACATTGGGCTCCCTGCATGAAGCCTGCCTCTGCCTGTGTCTCTGCCTCTCTTTCTTTGTCTCTCTCATGAATAAATAAATATAATCTTTAAAAAAATCTTAAATTTCAAAATTAAACTATTCCACAATATTTAGCTATTCCACTAACTATATTTTGTTCTAATTTATTAGAACAATAATTATATTATATATTATATATTATAATATCTAATTTATTAGAATAATAATTATATAGAAAGTAATTATATTATTTTTCACACATTTATTAGTTCACTTAGAAAGCATTTTATTAATAGTTCACCTTGTTTAAGACCAACTCACTACTAGACACATAGACACATGCTGTTTGACTCTAAAGGCAATAAAAAAAATGAAAACAAAAACACAAAAAAGCCCCCCAAAACCCCTCCCATTAGTCACTTACTACCTTATTTTCTAATTTGAGATCTAAGAATATATAGAAAAAAATTCCGGTTTCTTATATTCTTTAATCATATGTATTTGCGTATGTAATGTGGCATGTATAATTATAGATGTCATTTTTTGAAAAGAATCCTGTCATATAACTTATTGCTACATACATTAGTCAGAAACAATAATTACAAAACACAACAGAAAAAGAGAAATTTCTTTTTAACTCTCTTATGGTTTGGAATAGGAATTTTTCTTTGTTATTTTGAAATCTTGGAGAATATCACACATCCAGATTTAAAATTAATTAGGCAAGTACACAACAAACTGTCAGATATATGAGACTATTTTATTAGACAATTCTCTAATTCTGTGTTTCTAAGGCTAAAACCTTAGATCATTAAAAATATATTTCTCTAAGAAGAATGGCATGGTTAGTTGTGTATTTTAGAAAGATTGCTTTTTATTTCAGAATACAAAATGGAGGGGAGTGAGAATAAAAGCAAATGGAACCATGAAAAGATTCACTTGGTAATCTTCACAAAATATGTCATTGACTTAGACAATGAATGTGGCCATTTGGTTAGAGATGAAAAGGCAAATTTGAAAATTGTTTAGGAGTCACACCGTATGCAAAAATTTACTCAAAATACATCATAGCCCTCCATATAAGAAAGAGTTAAGACTCTAAAAGATCTCAGAAGAAAGTATGTAAATCTTCATCACTTTATATTAGTGAAAATTTTCTTAGATATAAGACCAAAAACAAGGCAACAAAAGGAAAAATAAGTAAATTAGGATTCATCAAAATTAGAAACTATTGTTTCAAAGGCCGTCATCAAAAAATAAAATGAGGAATCATAGATTGGAAAACAACATTTGCAAATCATTTATAAGAAGAGACTTGTGTTTTTTTTTTTTTTTGAGATGTAATTAGAGTATGTAAAGCACTCTTACAAATTAACAATAAAAGTCAAATAACTTGATTTAAAAATGATAGAGGATATGAATATACATTTCTCTAAAGATTTTCAAATGACCAATAAGCACATGAAGACATACTTAGTATTATTAGCCATTAGAAAAGTGCAAATCAAAACCACAATGAGATACCACTTCATTCCTTTGAAAATTGCTCTAAGAAAAAAGGCAGTTAATCCCCAGTGTTGGTTAGAATATAGAGAAAATAAACTTTTATGCACAGAAGTATAGTACAAGTATGTTTATAATGGCTTTTTTATAAAAATCAAAATGTAGAAATAGTGCAAATAATCACCAACTGATGAATGGATAAATATCCACAAAATATAATATTATTTGGCAATAAAAAGATGAAGTACTGATACACACTATAACATGGATGAATTTTTTTAAAGATTTTATTTATTTATTCATAGAGGTAAAGACACAGGCAGAGGGAGAAGCAGGCTCCATGTAGGGAGCTTGATGTGGGACCAAATCCCAGGACTCCAGGATCAGGCCCTGGGCCAAAGGCAGGCACTAAACCACTGAGCCACCCAGGGATTCCCCACATGGATGAATTTTGAAAGCATTATGTTGATAGAAATCAGCTCAAAAAATGTATATTGTGGGCACCTGAGCAGCTCAGTGGTTGAGCATCTGCCTTTGGCTCAGGGCATGATCCTATGGTTCTGTGATAAAGTCCCACATCAGGCTCCCTTCAGGAGGCTGCTTCTCCCTCTGCCTATATCTCTGCCTCTCTTTCTATGTCTCTTATGAATAAATAAATAAAATCTTTAAAATAAAATATTGTGTTATTCGATTTATATAAAGTGTCCAGAATAGGAAAATTTATGGAGACAGCCAGCAGAATATTGGTTGTCTAGTGCTGGGGCAGTTAGGGATGGATGGGAATTAACTGCTAATGGTTTATAAGGTTTCTTTTTGGAGCAGAAAAAAAAATGTTCTTAAACTGATTGTGGTTAAGGTTGTACGTTTTGTGAATATATTAAAAAAAAAAACATTGAGTTGCACACTTTAAATTGGTGAATTGTATAGTATAAGAGTTATGTATCAATAAAGCTGTTATGCCAGAAAAAAATTTAATAAATAATATATCTTGACTTTAGGTGTGAAATAAGAATGGGAGGAGGAAAGGCTTTTGATTAGTCAGAAGGGTAGATGGGAGTGACAAGGACACAGGAAAAAGGGAAGGTTCATAGAGGAAAAGGACTAGCTCAGTTTGGGGCATAGCAAGTTTGATGAGATGAATCCATAGCAATACATGTGCTGGAGATAATAAATTTGGAAATCAGGACCATACTGGTGGTAATTGAAGTCATTAGTGTGAGTGAGAAAAGGGCCCAGGGCAGAAAACCCCTGAAGAACTCCAATATTTAGGGAGCATGCCTGGAACGAATCAACTAAAAAGACAGATAATTTCATGAAATAGTTCATTTCTATAAGCTAGTATTTAATATTTGACACACAAAAAGAAGGATTTCAAGCAAGTTGTATATCATTAATATGCTTGGCTAACGCGAGTACTGGTAACAGAACTAAGGGTCTCATAATAAGGAAAAACACCTCTTTTTTACCTTCAAGTTATTATCAATTCTTAATAACTGTGTTGTTTTGGAATAAAATAGTTTAAACAAGTAAAATTAACATAATTTCAAAATCTCACTTTCTTAATACTTAAAATTGCTCCTTGACAAAACTTGTCACCATATATTTAAGTGCTACTAGATTATTTATTCTGTCACTAAGGGGCTATGAATGTTTAAAAATTTTTTAAAGATAGATTTACTCATTCATTCATTCATTCATTCATTCATTCATGAGAGACACAGAGAGAGGCAGAGGCACAGGCAGAGGGAGAAACAGGCTCCCCTTAGAGAGCTCAATGTGGAACTGGATCCTGGGACCCGGGATCATGACCTGAGCCTAAGGCATATGCTCAACCACTGAGCCACCCAGCTGTCCCTATGCTATGAACTTTTTGAAAGTAAATTGTTGCTATTTTTCCCCTTAGTGTTCTGTATTTTTAAGATGTAGTCTATAAATATAATTTTTATCTGTTATTAAAGCAATGAGTTCCTAAAGAAAGAGGCTAGTTTTCAAAAGGAGAACAGGTATTGTAAAGTTTTCTATTATTGTATAATTCAGATTGTTTCTATTGCAGTTTATTGTTCAGAAGAGCTTCATTAATGATTATAATATGCTGCTTGGAATGCTCTGTTCTTCAACATGAGCTCACTAAAACTATTGACTTGGCAGTCAGCTACTTTTAAAAACTAATGTAATGTACAAATGAGATAAGAACAATCAACTTAAATATTTACTTGAAAACTTTCCAAAATACTTACAAGTCTCAAACCAGAATAACAACATTTGAACAGCAATTGCAAACACTCAAGTTCTTACATGCTTTTTGAAGACAAATGGAAAAAAATACGAATATATTGGTCTTGATCACAGTGACACTATTATTTAGAATATTTTAGAATATTTGTCTTGTACATAGGTATGTATTTCTGTTAACTTATTTGCCCAAAGAAGTTTAAATTTTGAAAATTGCTCCAAACTCCAAATAGTAACAGAAAAATGGTTGGAAAGAGGAATGCTAGTATGATGATTTTTGATGAATTTGCTAGTAGACCATATGTTTAAAACATATTCAGAAAGGTTAGGAGGGCCTCAAAAGCATTATATGGAGACAAGACATGAAGAGTGACTACAATATGAAAATGTTGGCAAAAGATGCGACATTATTCACTCTCTCACTAGAGAAAATGATGGCATCTTTTCACTGCTCTTCAACTTCTCAAGATCTGGTGAATAGAAGTTTCATGGGAGAAGTGAAAGGAATACAAATAACCCTCATCCTCCTATTTATGGTGGAATGCACACGTAGATGTTGGCTTAAAGAGATGCACTGAAGGTCAGGGTACACTTGTAGTACTGAGTCTCTTTTGACTTTGGAAAGAGGAGTTCAATCAGAGCAGATTTCAAAGAAAAGAAGTGAAGAGCAGGAAGATTTGATTTGACCATAGAGTCTAGTAGGGAAGGATTAAAAGTGTTTGATGTTTTCTTTGTGTTGTCTAACCCTAATCAGTAAGACAGAGAGGAAATCAGTTATGAGACTTAAGCTAGTATGCATTTCAAGGGAGAAATTATCAAGTCAGGAGGATTCATTGGTCATACTAGTTACAGTCTGATGTCAAATACTGTTCTATTCTAATGACAATGAGTCATAAGGAAGTTCAACTGAATGAAGTAAATTGAAGTTTTATATTCTGTTGAATACAGGAGGTAAAGGGGAGAAAGACTTCTAGGAATTTTTCTTGAGAATTACAGATCTTTTAACATGAAATAGACTTCTTGAAAAGTAGCTGAAACATATACTATTAACATTTCCTAAGTTCCATGTCTCTATTCTGATATATTTTTAAAATATTTTATTTATTTATGCATGAGAGACACACAGAGAGATAGGCATAGACATAGGCAGAGGGAGAAGCAGGCTCCATGCAGGGAGCCCAATGTGGGACTCGATCCTGGGACTCTGGGATCACACCCTGAACCAAAGGCAGATGCTTAACCAAGGAGCCATCCAGGCATCCCTCTCTTCTGATATATAAGATAGTTTAATTTAATTTGTTAAGCTTTAGCAATCAGCATTAAATAAATTTATGATCTGAAAAAGAACTATTACAATTTATATAATGGATTATCTTCCTTTTGAAATATTTTGGAAAATAGAAACAAAAAATAATTAAATATATCTCTAAATTATATTTGAATTTCCATTTAATATGTATGGACTTCAGTGATTATAATCATATAGAATTTTATAATACATGCAAAATTCTGCAGTTTTTAAATTCATTTTATGAGTTAAATGGGACAATTATGCTGAGAAGCCAAAGAGATAATAGATAATCTAGATCTTTTCTCTTGTGCAATGTTTTCTTGACTATACCAGAGAAAGGATACAAACTGTTTCTGACCTTCCAGGGCATTTGGAATTAAATTTTAAATATGGCTTTGTCAGAGTTCTCTTAGCACACGCTATTATCATGCTTCCCAGCTTATTAGATATGGCCCTTGCTTCCCAGTGGATGAAATGCCAGCTACAGCAGTATGTGGCCAGTTATACTGCCATCTTACTAAGGAAAACAGCTCAGTAGAAGGTAATGATTTGCAATTATATAAGATCTCTCAGTAAAACCCAATTCTTCTGCTTCTATTTTTTTGTTATTACTTTGCATTTGAAGGAGAATATTTTTGCTTCTATATCATCCATGTCCTTTTCTCTTTTCAAAGTGGGCTTTCACACTGATATAAAAGGTTCTTAGCTAGAGTGACATCACTAAGATGACAACATAGTTTCCTAATTTCATCTTTCCTTCACAAGAACTAGCCACTATTCAAGAATAAGATACCACTAAGAGAATCCTAAAATACAGGAATGAGGCTGAAGTCCCCCTATACCACAAAGACCAAGATAGGCTGCATTAGAGGGTAAGATAAGCAGCTACACATTGGCCTCATTATTCCTTCTACAGGCTAGCACCTGAATACAATTGAGAGAGGTATCCCTGAGCCTCTGGCCCCTCCAATTTAAAAAGAGGACCCAGAAGGGACAATCAACTCCCCAGGCATTGTGGGATACTTTGTGGGAGCCCCTATTCTGATTTTCCCAATGGGGATTATAAGGGTATGTGTGAGCTCAACCACTGGGAATCTGAATGTGACAGAAAAAGAAGGAAGAGTTTGAAATGATCAACAGGTGGATTTTGGTAGGTTGAGTTCATAACTACAATGCCCAACTAGTAATTCCAACCAGAGGCTATTTATCTGCAGAATCAAGTCCAGGACACAATCTAATCAGGGGACCTGACAGAGTGCAGGTCTACTTCATTCAGACAAGGAGTTATTTATAGTTTTCCTGGTCCTGAAACAAGGAGTTTTGTTGGCCCTCAAACAAGGAGCTTTGCTATCCCTAGACCATGGTGTGCCATGTCCAGGCAAGAAGCTGAATCACAGCCCCACCCACTTTGGAGAATGTCTTCCAGCCCTATGTGACCATAAATGATGACAACAACCCCTGGAAGCTGTGGAGCCCAGGAACACTTGAGCCAAGAGGCAGGTAGGCAGAGCTGATCACTTCCATGATAAAGGAAGCACTGAGTTTAAAGTATTTCCATGTCATGCACAGGCAGGGGGATTAATTCATATCCAAGGCTGAGGGTAGTTCTTGGCCTCTCCCAACCTGAGGGCCTATTTTGGAAATTGAGCATAGCCTTGGAGTGGCTCCTCTCCCTTCTTCCCAGGTAAGGAAACTGAAACCTTAGCCCTATCTATTGGGTAGAGTGTCTTCTGGCTCTATATGACCAGAAGAGCTGGAGACAACTCCTGGAAGTTGTGTAGCCCCATAACACTTGAGCCAAAAGGTAGACTGTCCTGGTAGTGTGACAGCAAAGCCAGTGGCCCTGTTTGGTCAGGCAAGTTGGGGTGCAGGCTCATTTGAGTTAAGACAACAATCAAAGAGTTACCAACTGTAGAGATGATTCTGCTATACCTGGAAGAAAATTTAATTTGTAGCTGCATTCATTGCTGAGTATAGCCTTCATCCTCTTTGATTGGGGAAACTAACTAGAGCACACTGACCAGGGAATTCAGTGCATACTCTGTCTCAAATCCACAATTAACTGTACTAGCCCAGGTTCTTGTGCTAATGCCTTTCTAGGGCAGGGAAACTAATTCATAGCCTCATCTATTACTGATTAAGGTACCCAGTCTTGACCTGGAAAGCCTCACTAGAGAATCCAAACAAACATAAAGCCTGCCCTACAGCCTCACTTGAGTAGGGAAACAAGCAAGCAGTCCTATCCAACTGCTCTCAGCAAGAGACATACACCCCATCTCTATGTTCAGAGCCTGAACAGTTGACTTCCCCCAATAATAAGTGACCATAAAAAATGCATATACACAAACTGGATGACAAAGAATTCAGAATAATCCTCCTAAGAAGTTTAGTAAACTTCAAGGACACATAGATAGAGAACTAAACCAAACTGGAAAACAATGCATGAACAAAATAAGAAGTTCAACAAAAAAATAGCAACCATCAAAAAAAAAAAAAAAAACAGAAATTTTAGAATTGAAAAATACAATAACTGAACTGAAGAATTCAGTAGGGTTTCAAAAGTGGAAGTTGCTATGTAGAAAAGGAATCAGCTGGAGTATAGGATACTAGAAATGACCCCATCAGAGGAGAAAATTGGAAAAAAATAATGAAGAAGAATGAATAAAATCTATGGGAGTTATGGGATGCAATGAAAAGAAACCATGTTCGGGACACCTGGGTGGCTCAGCAGTTGAACGTCTGCCTTTTGCCTGGTCCCAGGATCAAATCCCTCATCTGGCTCCCTGTGAGGAGCCCGATCCTCTCTGCCTGTGTCTCTGCCTCTCTCTCTGTATCTTTCATGAATAAAAAAATTTAAAAAGAAACCATGTTCACGTTATGGGAATTCCAGAAGGAAAAGAGAAAAGGATAGAAAGTATATTTAAAATAATAATGGCTAAAACTTCCTGACCTGGGGAGAGAAATGGACATAAAGATCCATGAGTTTCAAAGGATTCTAGGTGGAACCCAAACAGGACTACACCACAATACGTAATTAAATTGTCAAAAGTCAAAGACTAAGAAAGAATTTTAAGAGAAGCAAGAGAAGACTGACATTTTTCAACAGATGTTCTTTAGGCCAAGAGAGAATGGAATGACATATTCAAAATATTGAAAGAAAAGAACTATCAATCAAGATTTCTGTACCTAATGAAGCTGTCAATCAGAAAAAAGGAAGGGTAGAGACTTTTCTGAACAAACAAAAGCTGGGGGAGTTCATTACCATCACAACTGCCTTGCAAGAAATCCTAAAGGAGTTATTTGAATATCAGTAAAGAACACTAATTAACATCACAAAAACATAGAAAGGTAGCATAAATCTCACTGGTATACTGGTAAATATATATTCATGGTTAGATTCTGTAATATGGTAGCAGTGATATATAATTCACTTAAAATTCTCCTTTAAAAGTTAAAAAATAAACATTACTATGTTTATTAATATTGTATTGTTTAATGTAAAAATAAATAATCTAACTGCAATAATTGGTTACTAGTTGCGCAATATAAAAGAACATATAAACTGTAATGGCAAAAATTCAAAATGTGAGTGGGAGAAGTAATAGTGTTTGGTTTATACATCCTTACTGAAGTTAAATTTTATTAAGTTAAAAGAGGGTGTTATGTGCTTAGTATATTTTATGTTAGCATTATCATGGCCATAAGGGAAAATCCAGTAGTAATCAACCAAAGAACATGATAAAGAACTCAAAACATGCTACACAGCAAAAGACATCAAAACACAAAAAGGAAGGCAAAATAAGAAACAAGGAACAATGGATCACCAAAACATGAAAACAATAAATAAAATAACAATAGTATGTCCTTGTCTCTTGATGATTACTTTAAATGTAAAGGATCAAATTCTCCAATTAAAAGACAAAGACTTGTTGAATGAATTAAGAATCCCAAGATCTAACTATATGCTATCTACAAGATATTCGCTTTCTGCCTTAAAGACACACATAGATAGAGAATGAAGACATGAAAAAAGGCATTTTAACCAGTTGGCCAGCAAGAAAATAACAGGGTATCTATACTTATATCAGATAAAACTACCACCCATACTTGAATTTTACTATTTTCTCAAAAGGGGAATGTATTGGCTCACAACTGTAGTTGCTGAAAAATACATGTAACAAAAAATTATCTTGTTTCCCGTGCTAGATGTGGCTTTTACCTAGACATACATTGGTGACAAAGAGCTACCTATACAAGGGAAAATCTATAATTTAGTGTTGATGTGTCCAACTAATGGCAAAGTATACAATAATTTATGTATTGTCAACACTGAGAAGAGTTTCTGCTGGCCCAACACATATTTCATTCCATTCCTTTCTTGGTTTTGTAATATCTGAGGAAAAGTCAGATGTAATTCTTGTCTTTATTTCTTTATACTTAAGCTGCTTTTCTCCACTTGGTTTCTTAAAGATTTTTCTTTATCTTTCTTTGATTTTTCTTTATATTTCAAGATTTAATCTTTCATACATGTATTCGCCATGTGGTCTGAATATGATATACTTAGATGCGTTTTTTCCAACATTTGTTCTGCTTGTTGTCCTCTGATTTTCCTGGAATTGTAGTGTCTGACATTAATTTGGGGAAATTTTCAGTTATTATTACTTCAACTATTTTTTCTGATTTTCTTAATTTTTTTTTCATGGTATTCCCATTATGTGTTTGTTATACTTTGTAGTTATCCCACAGAGTTGAACTTTCAGTTTATTCAGTTTTTCACTTGTTTGTTAGGATGGAGTGACAGTCTCCAAGCTCCATACATAGTGGAACTGAACAGTAATATTTTCTTTCTTTTATTTTTAAAGATTTTACCCATTTATTCATGAGAGACACACAGAGAAAGGCAGAGAAACAGACAGAGGGAGAAGCAGGCTTGCACCAGGGACCCTGATGTGGGACTTGATCTCAGGACCTCAGGATCACACCCTGAGCCAAAAACAGATGCTCAACCACTGAGCCACCCAGGCATCCCAGTAATGCCTTCTTGAAATGTCCATTTATCTTGTCCCTAAGGGCTGGCTCTAAGTTCTCAGAATTATCTTCTTAGTTTTCTTAGCATTGGACCTCTCTGCTCTGGCTGCCACTCAGCTTTGCCAGTTATTTCATGATTTTTGCCCAGCATTGCTTCTGACAGTTAAACAGAAGGACACTTTTGTTTATTTCATTCTCTTTGCCCTCAGGGTACCTAGCTCTGTAATAGCATTGCCTCTTATCAACCTCAAACTCCAGTAGCAAACTACTACAGAGCATCTCAGTGACACTTTTGTCCTCTCACTACCACATTTGTTATTATTTTAATGACCTCTTCTATACAAATAGCTGGTAGGATATCCAGATTTACTCTAGTCTGGCATGTCTTATTCTCTTTACATTTTGATTTTTCTGTTAATCATTTAATCTAGCAATTATGGCTATTATTTCAATTAGTGAAGTATTAGTTCTAGTGAAGATTGTTTTCTCCAATTGCCCACAATCCAACCTGCCAATGTATTAGCCACCTGGGTTCTCCCAAGGGTGGTACATCCTGTATTATGAGGGAATGCTCAAATATCCATGAACTATCCCTCATCTAACTTTGTATCATATAATCCATCATTCTCAGAATCCAGTTCTATGTTTGCCACTGATTCCAAGTTAATAATTAACTGAATTATGCAGGTTTTTTTCAGTAGTCCCAGACCTCCTTTACCAGGCTCAGAACATTTCCAGTAAGGCTATATTGAAGTTTGTTGGTTCCTATTGTTCTGGTTGTTAGGAGAGGCAGTGGGGATAGATCTTGAAATAGGGGCAAAGAATTGTCTTGTAATGCTCCTGCCTCCTTTGAGGCTTTGTATGATCTACAAGCATGGGAAAAGATGAACTTTTAGTGAGTGTGTAGGCTATTTTTACAGACTCAGTAGATTTAAGAGATGTAGATGTTCAAAGTTATGACATGTATCCACCAGGTATTTCAATTACAAGATTCAGGGTCTTCCTAATTCCCTATTTGGATCTTTATATTGCCATACAACATTTGGAAGGGCAAAGAGATTTCCCTGAAGCTTTATTATTTTTCAAATTAAATCCTGAGAGTCGTTCTTCACCCTGTTTGCCTTCTAGCTATTCAGCAATCATAGCAAGAAGATTCTTTGGATTTTATATTTTGTCTGAATTAGTAATTAACTCCGTAAATATAATATTATCTCTTTTAAAAATCATTAGTGCTTAGCAACAGATACCAAATTCCCAAATTCTTATAGTCATCATTTCCCTTACACTGGATGTGATGCACCAGCCCCCTCATACTCATATTCTTTTTCAATTCACATTACTGAAAGTTTAGAGTTAGACTGCTACTATATAGCAATAATTATCCATGTACCATGTACCTCAAGTGACAAAATACTTACTGATAGGCAGCCACATCTAAAATTACATTTCAGAGTCTATTTCCTAGGAACACCTTTGGTACCAGGGAAGAGAATATAATAAGACAGAGAGTTCAGTTATTTAGTGAACACTATAATGTGCTACCTGAATCTTCCTTTTAAGGCTAAGGCACTCATTCTCCAATTTGCTAAGAGTGCTGCCTGCTGATGATTCAAAATGGTGCCCCTTCCCAGGTTGCTTTCTTTTTTGAAAAGAAAACAAAATTGCCTCTTCCCAAGTTATGAGTCCTTGTCAAGAGACACTTGAATTCAATGACTGCTCTATATAGAGAAATAAAGGCTGGATCTTTTGCTTCAGTTCAGGTCAACTATGAAAATCTACCTTGGCTGTATACATTCTGTGGGATTGGATAAAGTCTAAGCTGCATTGCATCACAGTTCAACTTTTTCTTGGGCTGTTTAGAACAGTCACCAATAAGCATTTTGCATGTGAATTTCTGCTTTTCATAGATATAGACCTAACACATGTGCACTAAATTTATTGGGAAGTATTCTGAAGAAATATAACTATAAAAAGATAAGGAAGGGAGTGTCAAACAAAGGAAAAGGTTGACTTATAGTGCAGCTTCAAATGAATCTCTAGTCACTCCTATGGGAAACCTTGAAGCTAGAACTGGATTTATCTCTCAGAATTGTCCTAAATTGCAATGGGTTAAGCCAGTCACTGGCTATAGCCTGTCACTTCACAGAAATCATAAACTTAAGGCTGCTCCTGAATTTGAGAACACTTTCCAATGAGGGACATAGTTGTGGGCCATTAGAAAAAATGATCTCTAGAAGCTGGCAGATGAGACCATTGCCACCAAAAGGGATTTTGGAAACATACCACAATATTCACTGTGGTGTGTAAAGTGTGCACTTTAAGATTTTTATGTTAGCTAAAAATATTAAAAAAAATAGATAAACTATCACTAATTATAACCAAGTATCAATTTCTCGCCCTTTTTTTAAAATTTTTTTTTTAAAATTTTTTATTTATTTATGATAGTCACAGAGAGAGAGAGAGGCAGAGACACAGGTGGAGGGAGAAGCAGGCTCCATGCGCCGGGAGCCTGATGTGGGATTCGATCCCAGGTCTCCAGGATCGCGCCCTGGGCCAAAGGCAGGCGCCAAACCGCTGCGCCACCCAGGGATCCCTCTCTGCCCTTAATATCTATAAGCACTGGCAAATCACTCCACTGTAAGTCTTGTGAAAAACCCAGTGATCTCACTAATATTTCCTAGAAGGAAGTGGAGTGTGTTCTTTAGTTAATTATTGTTTTTATTTTGTTTCTGAGCCATTTCACCATATAATATATAATGAGTAATTTTGTGTATACTTTTCTACTCCATGGCACATAAATATTTAGTTGAAAACCAGTCTAGATGTTGCTGTGGAGGTATTTTGTTCAGATGAGTTTAATATATAAATCAATAGATTTTGAGTAAAGCAAATCACCGTCTGCCATATTGCTAGGCTTCATCCAATTAGTTGAAGACTTTAAAATATATATATTAAGGTCTTTTAAGAAAGTGGGAATTCTGCCTGTAAATTGCCTTCAGTCTTAAGCTACAGCATTAAGTCTTTCCTAAGTCATCTACCTCTAGGCTGCATATCTGACCTGCATTGCCAACCCCCACAATTGAATGAACCAATTCCTTAAAATCAGTCTATCTCTCTCTCACTCTTTCTTAACCTCCCTCTATTTTCTATCATCTATCTATCTATCTATCTATCTATCTATCTATCTATCTATTATCTAGCAATCTATCCATCCATCCATTCTATTGGTTCTCTCTGGCAACCCTAACACACTACACCAGACCAAACCATGAGCCATATCCTTATGTAATACTACCTCAACTACAATGTGGAGCTGAGCCTTTTCCTTTGATTTTCACATGTATACATACACACAAATACATACACACAATTAGCATATCTTCCTAAAAGTTGAAAAAGAAATATAGTGTATTTTTGCAACATAAATGATTAAAATAGAATATTGAATTTTTATCTAAAATGTTTCATATATACTGTTTTATTAAATCAGAAAAAAATGAGACAATTTTGTAAAAAATACAGTAGCATCTACCTTCGGTTCAGGGCCTTGGGATCAAGCCCTGCATTGTGTGTGTGGGGAGGGTCCCTGCTCAGTGAGGAGTCTGCTTCACTTTCTCACTCCTTTTGCCCCTCCCCACCATGCTTTCTCTCTCTTAAATAAATAAATAAAATCTTCTAAAAATAAAACTAGAAATTATAAAAATGAATTCAATAGAAATTTTAGAACTAACAAAAAATATCCAATAAGTGGTTTTAATATCAGATTAAATACAACTGAAAAGAACATTTGTAAATTGGAAGTCAGGATAAATTTCTGAGTCTCTAGCGCTGAGAAGCAAATGGTTGGAAATGTAGAAAAAAGTACAAGGGATGTATAAGACATTGTAAACACATTATATGAATCTGAGGAGAAAAGAAGACAGAAAAGGGCAGTGATAAAAAAAAGGGCAGTGATAATATATAAAGAGATAGTTTGAAAAGTTAGTTTTTAAAAACTGATGAAATATATTAAGTTACAAATTCAAGAAGTACAAAGAATCTTAAGCAAGATATATACAGAAAAATCCATAGCTATGCAAAAATTGTAATAGAATTTTTAAGTAGACAGAGGAGCAAAGATAACTTTAAATTCAAAAGAGCAACAATATGTCTGATGGCTGACTTCTCAACACAAAAAATGGCAGACATAAAATTATGTGTTAAGCACCTAAAAGAAAGTAAGTGTTAACTTCCTCACACATGTTATTCAGAAATATATTTCAAGGTAGAGGCAAAGGATGCATGAAAGAATACATTAAGACAGACTATGTGGGAACATATAAGTGAATGTCATATGTATAGAAATAATTATGTCTGATATTGTTTAAAATAGAGAGGGTGGCCTGGGTGGCTCAGTGGTTGAGTGTCTGAGTTTGGCTCAGGTCATGATCCTGGGGTCCTCAGACTGAGTCCCACTTTGGGCTCCCCGTGAGGACCCTGCTTCTCCCTCTGATTGTGTCTCTGCCTCTCACAGTCTCTCTCATGAATAAATAAATAAAATCGAAAAAATAAAATAAAATAGAGAGTAAGAATAATTTAAAAACAATAGCATGAGAATCCTGAAAGGACAGTATGGTTAGAGTTGTAAGGTTTTTTTCATTGTTTGGGATGCAGTTAAAGTATTGATTTATAATAAGTCTAATAATTCAAGAATGCAAATTATAATGCCTACAGAAGGCAATGAAATGATAGTAGAAGAAGGCATAACTAACAAGGTAGAAGAGAAAAATTTTAGAATAATAAAACATACCTGATTAATCTAAAGAAGACAATAAGAGAGAGCAAAAGGAACATAGAAGAAGTAGTGAAGTGGTAAAGAGTTTATTTAAATCCAAATTAGAAAACAAAGCAATAGAAAAAAAATAAGCCATGCAAAAACCTGGCATAGCTCTACCAGTATTCTATAAAGTAGATTTTAAGGAATAAACATTATTATTGATAAGGACATTTGGGAAGCCAAAAGGATCAACTTTCAAGAAGGTACACAATTCTACATTTGAATGCTCCTTATAATATAGCCTGAAAATATATAAACCCCAAATTATCAAAAATTAAAAGGCAAATCCACAGTCATAGTTGGAGATTTTAATACATTTTCTTCAGTCACTAATAACAATAAGTAAACACTAAAAAAAAACATAAATAGAAGATTTGGACAGTTAATATTTTAAAAAGTGTATTCAATGGCCAATAAGTACATGAAACAATGTTCAACTTCATTGGTCATCAGAAAATAAAATTAAAACAGAAAAGAAAATAAAAGAAAATTTAAAATCACAATGTGAAAGTCTACACACCCAACAGATTAGCTTAAAAAGACTGACAATAATACATATTGGCAAGTATGCAACTCATATGTGCTATTGGTTGGTGAGCAAATTGTAACAATCACTTTAGAAAACTGTTTGGCATTACTAATTAAATTTGAATAAACACGTAGTACAAGGCCCAGAGAATTTTAGTCCCAGGATATAAGCAACAAAAATGCATGTGTATATTCACCAAAAATATAGAGAGAGAGCATTAATAGCAGCAATAGTTGTAAAAGACAAAGATTGTACACAGCTGAAATGCCCATCTCTAGCTGAACAAGGAAATCAATTTTGGTAAATCCATATAGCAATTATCATCAAGAAGAATGAATGAATGAATACCATGCACAAAAAAAAAATGTATCTCACAAGCATAATGGTACGTGAAAGAAGCCAATTAAAAATAATTCACATTGTCTTATTCCGTGTATATAAAATTCCATATATATAAAATAAAATAAAAGACAGTTCTATAAGCCAGAAAAGTGGTTATCTTTGGTGAGAAAAAAAGGCAGTAGTTTAATGGGGAGAGCACACAAGGGAGAGGGAGAGAATGGTGGTTTAATGGTAATTTATCTTTGTTGTAATCTATGAAGTTGTGCACTGAAGAGATTTTCACTATATTATATGTTTTGTAATGTAGATTTTATTTAAAGATCTATTTACAATATTAGGTACATAACACTGTTGCAAAAATATCTATTCTCATGATAAGTTTAATCCTGTTTTACTAAATCATTATATCTTAATTTATTTACAGGTTCTTCTGCTGCAGTGAGGTTCGGGATACTCTTACAGGATGCCCAACAGTATTCTCCAGTAAAGAACTGAAGACACAATCAATGTCCAAAGCATCTTAGAAGTTACACGAATTACTTTCCAAATGGTCATAATGTCAGTTTTGCTTAAATATGTAAGTTTTATACAGCATGTGTTACCACTTATCAAGTTATCTAAATCTATATTTGGCTGTCCAATAAAAAATCTGGTCCTTTTTTTTAGGATTTCAGTCTTTTGTCTACACGAAAGACTTAAATTAGCAGCGAAGAATTATTCTTTCCTGCTTCTATATTTGAAATCTATTTGTAAATCTCCTAAAAAACATATTGAACATTATATTTTAAATTGTTCCTGCCATTCACTAACAGGAGCTAAAAAGTCTCCATTTTTTATTTTTGAATATTTCTATCATATCAGCTTTTCCCTAATATCCTATCTTATTAGACATCTAGACTAATTGTCCTCTTCCCCCATCTAGAATGTAAGGGGTATGGGAGTATGTGTTCCTGGGTAGTCTGAAACTCTCCTAGAGAAGATCTGAGCATCCTTGAGTTTCCTTCTGGCTCTTGGCTATTTTCTTACTAGAAATTGTCATTTATGCTTTTTGGAAAAAACCATCCCTTTAAAATATACATTTTTTGTATTTATGTTAGGTTTTTGTCTGGTGTGTAATGGACAAAAATTTATCCTTTTATACACAGATGTGTATGTATATGTGTATATGTTTTATTGCTTCAAAGACTTCATTCATCCTAGAGGATAAAAGCAGGTTAAACAGATTCTCTATCTGCAAAAATCTATATTCAATAAATGACTTAAATTGTTGATTCTTCTTAATGCAGAAATAAAGACTATACAATTTTCATACAATTTAGACTATAGCTTTCAAAGAACTCTGAGTTTTTCACTGGTATGAATATGCAATCCAAAATTAGTTATTTTCTTTCTTTTTATCTAAATTCAATTTGCCAACATACAGTATAACACCTAGTGCTCATCACCTCACATGCCTTCCTTAACGTCCAAATCCCAATAACCACATCTCCTCACCCTTTCCCCTCCAGCAACCCTCAGTTTGTTTCCCAGAGTTAGGAGTCTCTCATGGTTTGTTGTCCTCTCTGATTTTTCCCCACTCAGCTTCCCTTCCTTCCCTTATGGTCCCTTGTACTAACTCTTATATTCCACATATGAGTGAAACCGTACAATGATTTTCTCTGATTGATTTATTTCACTTAACATAATACCTTCCAGGTCCATCCATGTCACTGTAAATGGTAGGTATTCATCTTGATGGCTAGTAATATTCCATTCAAAATTATTTTCTAGATCAAAGGGAAAGGAAGATGACATCAGGAGTGGCAAAGAGAGAGTTTGGAAATAGCTATATTTTCAAGTTCTTCTGAGAGAGGGGAAATGTATTTTAAGAAATTGCTTACATGATCTAGTCTTATAATTTGGTCCATTCCTTGGTTATTAATATTTCCATTTGAGAAATGCAATGCATTCAGACTTTAGGAAAAAAAGGAAAAGGCTTTTAATGAGGTCATAATGATTGGCATGTTCCTATTTAGACATGCAAATCAACACAAGAAGAATCATTGGCACAAGATCTCCAGCTGGGGAGCCAGGGATATTTTGGAAACAATGTTTGACACTCAAGAAGAGCAGCCAAAGCTGGCTTATTCATAGGGAGTATCCTCTTTGTTTTGGATTCCATTTCTTCTAGTCCT
Source organism: Vulpes lagopus (assembly GCF_018345385.1). NCBI lineage: Eukaryota > Metazoa > Chordata > Mammalia > Carnivora > Canidae > Vulpes > Vulpes lagopus. The sequence goes on from NC_054831.1 coordinate 60,007,491, forward strand.
TAAAATCCCTCCCTTGTTGGGGATGCTTTTTCACATGAGTATGTCTCAAAATAGACTTAAGATACTGGAATCCTGCTTATAAACATCAGGCTCTTCAGCATAGAAAGAAAAGAAAAAGAGATAAAAGTCTACCACCCTGTTAATTCATAGGCATTTTTTCCAAAGTGATCTGTTTTCTTTTTAAAAGAAAGCTCACTCACAAAAGCTCAGATATGCCCTGTCTTGCATATCTGAATTAAGCACCTGACCCCATTCCCAGAGTTAGATCTATAGGACTTACATTTTTGCAATAAGTATCAGGTATACTTTGGTATAGTAAAATATCCCCGAGGTCCTTTTTTCTGATCCTTCCCTTTTATTTCTTCTCTCACTCTGACTTTCTCTTCAGTGTCTCATTCAGAACTACACAGAATTGATAATTCTCTGTTTGAGAATTTATGTACAGAGCTAAGCTGTGGAAACCTCAATGGCAGGGCTTGGAACTGAGTGTCAAAACACTGTCCTAGAAACAGAGGCTAATGTCTACACACCAAACACAGGTTTTGGAACACAGCCTCAGGGGAATTTTACACCCTCCAAGGCCAGCTCATGAAGTGGAGTCTCACATTAATCATCTCTATCTTTTTTGTTTGCTTATATCCCAACTTCTCCCAAGATGCTCCAGATACTTATGCCAGTGCCAGGTCACCAGGCCATCTCACTCGAAGGTCCTCTTTAGCTCTACCCTGAATTGAAAACTCTTTGATGTTCCAGAATGTTCTCTACATCCCTCTACCACAATTCCTTCAATATTCATTTTTTTTCTGTCCTTTCTCTTACTGATAAAACATATACTGAGATTATGTGAGTTAACATAAGATTCAAAGATTGGAAAATAAAGGATCTGGTACTAAAATTCATCTCTTCAGAGATGAAAATCCAGCAGATTTTTTTTTTTATCATTTCAATATGATGTCCCACTATAGTATTTCTGAATAGCCCATTTTTTTTCTTATACCCTCTATGTGGATATATAACTACTCTCATTCCTATTTTTGACATATGTGCTCTATTGGACCATAATTTACTTTGGCAGTAAGAAAACTGTGATCTTATTCTATAAATGTTCTAATATCTCTCCTGGGGTAAGCCACTTTCTGTTTTAGTTGAAGAAAAATTGTCAAAAGTTTATCTAAACACATTTAATAGAATATGGGCTAGACAATTGCTACCTTAATAAAAACATCAACAACCACAGTAACAAAGGACTTGTGATGGAAAAATTAACCAGATATTCATAAAAGCTGTGGAAGCAGTACTAGATTAATCTGATAAAATGAGGAAACTATAATTGAAAAAAAATTAAAACCAAAAAACTTTTCTTGAATTTTAACTCTAGAATTTGGGCACTATTATTGTTGTATATCGTATAGTATCTTAGGGACACTTGATTATCATGAACCAGCCAGCAGGAGAGTTTGTTGAATGAGTTCATGTATAAATAATAGCTTCATAACACTGGGAACATTTATGAGGACATTTATGAGGACTCATTATGTTTCAGTTCTTGTTTAATGGCAAGTTCCTACAGCAGTGGAATCCTGCTGATTTACTACTTATCAGAATAAATTACAGTTTAGAACTGGAATTTTTCATGGTTTTCTTTGTGTCAGCATAAATAAACTTAGCTAATAGGGCTATTTCCTGTTGCCTATTAAACTGGCTGTAAGTAAAAGGCTTCCTGGCTTGTGAGAGAATATCAGCAAGATGAGAGAATTGAATCGTTTCACCTGAAAGCATTTATAATGTCGAGGGTTTTGGGAAATCGATGTCAATGCTACAAGTTATCAGCATTTCCTAAGAGTTACTTTGAGCTTATATCTTTTCCATCAGCTAAATAATGTTATTATTGAAGAAGCTATTAGCATTAGGGACTGAGAAGTCGTTCTTGATGAATTAAGTAGGTAGAGATGCCTGCTCATTCTAAGATGCTGCCCAGTGTCACCATCATCTCTGTGTATTATTCTCTTAATGGAATCTATAGTGATAGATTCACATGCTTTAAAAAAAAAGTTCCCAATTTTGTAATTACTGAAAAGAGAAAGTGGAATGCCATTTCTAGGTCTTCATTCAGAGTGATATCTTGGCTCTGATTCCCACATTTCATTTTCAGAAACAGCTTTTTGGTATTAGTTAACATTCAAGGAATAGTTTCAAGTTTTACAACTACAAAATGGTCATTTTTATCAGTGTGCTGGAGGTTATTTTGAGTTTGAGTATGGAGGGCCCAATTCAATAAAATCTCAGCCTGTCTCCCAGCAGGACACTCAAACCATGGAAATTCAACAGGGGAGCATACGTGGGCTTACTGATACTGAACCAGGGCTGAATTTCCATTTAATCATCCTCAAGAAATCAAAAGACACTATTGGATTAAATGGCAAGCCTTTTAACTAGGAATTCCTCAGCCAAAATGGCCAATTAGCATTTAAACTCCAGAACTGTAAGAGAAATGTAAGAGGAAACGAGTAACTGAAGAAAGAAAATATCTTTCTTATTAGTTAAAAAGGTAAACCGGAAACATGGAGTTATCATGAAATAAGCATTCTTTTCTAGGACAGGGAAGGTACCACAGGGCTTTTATTGCAAATGAGAATAAAAAATACCTGAATTATCACTTATTCTCATGCTTTTGGTTTTAATTGGAAAAATTAACTTAAGTACATGATGTTTGATGCTGCCCTCTAGTTAAGTATTTTTGCATCACATTAAAAAAATGACTCAACAGCTCAATTTTTATGTCTTAATGTGATTTATAAATTAAGTTATTTTACGTACTGGAAAAAGAAAATAATTCATTATATGTAGGAATGGTCCTGATTCAATTTTAGGTATTCATGAAATCTTTGGCCCATCAAAATCTCCTTCCCAATCTTCAAGTACATACTTCGGGGGCTTGGAGGCCAAATAGGATAAGAATTGCTGTAATGAAACTCACACATTTCTGATATGGCTGCACATAAAGAAAAATTTTTAAAATCTTCCAGAGGGCAGCCCTGGTGGCACAGTGGTTTAGCGCCGCCTGCGGCCAGGGGTGTGGTCCTGGAGACCCGGGATAGAGTCCCAGTCGGGCTCCCTCCCTGCATGGAGCCTGCTTCTCCCTCTGCCTGTGTCTCTGCCTCTCTCTCTCTCTGTCTCTTATGAATAAATAAATAAAAATTAGGAAAAAAAAAACCTTCCAGAAAAATAGTTGAAAATGGCTCCTAAGCAACTGTGTATAATCTTTCCTCATATATGATCATTCAATTTTTAGCCTCTGATCTCAGCAAACTGATAAAGCTTGTGAATTTCAAATGTTGGTTCTCCACAAACATTAAATAAGGTTGTATTGTTATATGATTGTATACATATTTAAAAAACAAGATAGTAAAACAAATTAGGTGTTTGTTGTTGTGCTTTGCAATATTTTCCTTGTTGGTCCTTCACCATGATATCCCAGATTCCATGACATGGACTTTTGTAGTATGTCACATTTGGTAAAGACCAACAACTGCGGACTGGAAGGGATCTGACCAGTTCTTACTCTGATTAGCTATTTCAGAAGAGGTGATACAGTTAGAAAATGTAGATGTGTTTTTATTTTTATAAAGATGGAGAGAGGATTCATTTTGGAGATAGAGGCCAGTGATGTTAAATATCCTACAATGAGTGAGATGGCCCAAACAAATTCACAATGTCTTTTTGGGTATCCACGTAAGCAATTGTCTAATTTTCTAATCCTAAAGCCTAAATCTCTTTTATATATAAATGTAACAACGTTTGCAGAATTTTAATGCACACTGAATTTCCTAACAATTCAAAAACTTACCCAAATGAAGGCTTGTTTCGTTCAAAACTCTAATAAGAGTTGTTCAACATTTTGGAAAATTGAGTTGCTGATAACATCACAGACTTCAGTATGTGAGTCTTTATCTACTACAACATACCTGTATCGATCTAAATTTGTGTCAATTATATTATTACTGTAGCTGTAGGTGTGTGGGAACCACTTTATAACATCTTCCAGTGTAGTTGTGCCTAAGCATAAAAGTAAAATATACATTTTTGTTATAAATTATTTATTTATTTGTTTTATTTTACATTTGGGACATTGCAATAGTTGTTTAGAATTATGAGCAATTTATTTATAATTTATATAAAAATGTATACTATGTGAATAACACATTATCAATTGATTTTATCTTGAGCATAAAGGGGTATTCTAAACTATTATTTATAAAAAGGGGATATTAAATCTGGTAAGACTGAGGATTGTGAAATGCACAGCATATCTGGGCATGGTAAGATATACAGCATATCACAAAGGATTTTTACATCTTAAATATGGACACACATGGAAGCATCACACATGTATACATATACACACATAAACATAGTGTGAGCTCTGAAACAACATGCTTAAGCTTTTCAACTTGTCCATTTTAATCCTTTAGTGAATCATGACATCTAAACATGGGTTGAGACCAGAATTTTTTAGTGAAACAAAGTAGAATGGATTATAGAATAGAATGGAATGGGATGGCATGGGATAGAAAGAATAGAATAGAATAGAATAGAATAGAATAGAATAGAATAGAATGGAATGGAATGGAATGGAATGGAATGGAATGGAATGGAATGGAATGGAATAGGGTGAGGTAGGCTGTGGTGGGATGGAGTGAAGTAGCACGGCATGGTGTGGCTTGGCATAGCAACGCGTGGCATAGGTTATCGTTTTTTTCTGTTTTATATACCTGTACCTATGAAGACATTTTGTAAAATATATCTTTTACTTTGGGTCAAAAAATTGAAAGGTATTGTGCTATACGATTACATTTTATATAGAAAAGAAAGCAACATTTTCAGATGTTCGTCATTCATTTATCTCTACCTGAGTGTGAAACTTGGTTTTGATGGTGATTGACAGAAGAGGAAGAAACCTGAAGACACCAGTGAGTACACATATACTATGTCCTCTCTTTCCTCCTCTGTTGCCTAAGTGAAGGTAATAATGCGGGGCACGAGGTCAACTCCTCATACTCTTTTCTCTACATGACCACTGCTGAATGTCCTTGTCTCTTTTATGGGTAGTGGAGTTTTTATTATTTGTTTTGTATCATTATTTGGTTTTACAAACATAGGTAGAAATAAGTCTCCCACATTCTTGCCTCCGTGTCCTTTGTTCTTCCCTCCCTTGTAATTTGGTTCAGAGCCTGAGTCTTCATGATGCCACTTCAACTTGACTTCCCAGAGTTCCCCACTTCAGTGAACCATAAAGTAATTCCTTCTTTTCTGCTTCCTTGAAATTTACCTCATCTCTATCTCATATTTTTATTCAGGTTACAATAGTAATGGGTTTGTGCATGGCACTTTCTATAGTGTATTTATATTTTTATAGCATATAGTGTATTTTTATTTTTAAAGGAAGTAAAATATTAATGAGAAGAAATGAAAATAGTGTAGGAGGCATATTTGGCTGAGGTGAAAGGGAAGTATGGCCATTTATAGAATTCCTTACTTATAAAGAAACTATGAGAGCCACTGCCTAAACATAAAACTGGCCTTAGTTAAAGCTCCAGACATTGTTTAATCTGCTTCAAGCATGACAAAAATAAACCATTCCAATATTTTTTAAGATAATATTTAAAAATTGTTACTGAAAACACTTTAAATATAGACACAAAAATCCTATTTCTATTGACAACACTCTCCTGGGCAGGCATAATTTGAAAACAAAGTCATCATTATTTAGCCCTACTCTTTCTTTGCTACTTAGGACCAAGATCTACTGAATTTTTTCAATTTGCATCCAGAGTTTTTGGTTTTTGCCTTTCATCCCTCTTTTGTACTCCTGTTGTAACTGTATTTTATCTAGATGGATTATTTCAATAACCTCACAATCTCTTGACTTCCTCTGATTCATGTACATTGTTATCAATATTGTCCTTTCAAAACAGTAATTCTATTATTTTACTCATTTGTTCGCAAGGATGTGTGTCCTTGAATTGCCTACAGAATACAATACAATCTTTTTCTCTGCCATGCAAGTCATACATCTTTCCTTTTACTCTTTAGATAAAAGGATTTAATTGCTGCTCACTAACTATCCCACTCACTTCTGCTGCTAGGCTTTTGCTTACTTTTATGCATCCCTCTTGGATGCCTTGGTGGTTCAGTCAGTTAAGCAGCCAACTATGGATTTCAGCTCAGGTCATGATCTCAGGGTCATGAGATCAAGCTGTGCTTAGTGTCAGGCTCCATGCTTAGTGGGGAGTCTGCTTGAGATATTCTCTCTCTCTCTCTCTCCCTCCAAAACTGTCTCACTCTCTTTCTCTCTCAAGTAAATAAATAAATCTTTATGTATCCCTCTTAATGCAATATCATTCCCCACAATCTCTAAGGTCCAAATTTCCATATAGTCTTCAAAGACTAGTAGAAATACCACTTCTCTAAGACAGCCATAATCTTTTCCTTTCTTTTCATAGCTATCATAACACTTTATCTGTGTTTTTGTTCAATTTTTGACCACTTTTTTGCTTTTTAATATATATTCTTAATTGAGAAAGTCTTTACATATAATAAAACACAAAATTCTTAATAATACAGTTCCATCTGTTTGAACACACACATACAACTATGTAACCCACACTCTTATACAGGTATACAATATGTTCATTACTCAGAAAGTTCTCTTGTGCCCATGTGTGATAAATTCTGATGTCTTTGACTACAGAATATTTCTACCATTTTTAAAACTTCATATAAATAGAATAATTTGGTATAATATAGTATTTTCTTAATCTAGTGACTTCTTTCACATGAAATATATTTGGGACTCAATTATTTTTTTTTCAGATATCACTACTATATTCTAATACTTAGTTGTATTCCATTTGATAAGTATTTTGCAATTTTCTCATCCATTGATGGACATTTGGGCTCATCCATTGATAAACATCTGGGTTATCACCAGTTTTTTGGTTATTATAAAGCTGCTGTGGACATTCTTTTTATGGATATACATTTTCATTTCTCATGAATAAATACTTAAGAGTTGTATTTGCTGAGTCATATGTATGTTTAACTTTTTTAAGAAACTGCCAAATCACTTGCCAAAGTTGTTGAAATGTTTTTTACTACAACAAGCAGTATATGAGATCTCATCATCAATAGTTCAATGCAATTCTTCTTATTTTAGCCATCTGGTTAAGAACATATAGGTAATTCATTACATTTATAATTTTAATTTCCCTGATGATTAAAGATGTTGAATACTTTTTGGGGCATTTATTACCAATGTATATAACTTCTTTAGTGAGGTGTCTTTTTAAAGACTGTCGTCCAATTTAAAAATTTTTATGTACTTTTTATTGTAGGGGTTCATCATAGGGGTTTATTGTGTTGGTTATTTATATCTTGTAGGCACAAATCCTTTGCCAGGTATATTTATTGCAGATATTTATCCTGGTCTACTTTCTAAATTGTGTGTGTATATATATATATATATATATGTATATATATATATATATATATATATATATATATATATATATTTTAAAGATTTTATTTATTCATGAGATACACAGAGAGAGGGAGAGAGAGGCAGAGACACAGGCAGAGGGAGAAGCAGGCTCCATGCAGGGAGCCCAACATGGGACTCAATCCTGGGACTCCAGGATCATGCCCTGGGCCGAAGGGAGGCGCTAAACCGCTGAGCCACCTAGGGATTCCCTAAATTGTATATTTCTCATATACAAATTTTAATCTTGACTATGACTAATTTTTCAAGCCCAAAGTGAGGAATCTCATTATCTAAAATTATGTACAAGTACCTTAAGGCCTCACAGGTGAGTTTCCTCGAATTTAGTTGCTCTAATCAGAAGGACTGTGATCTACAAGGACATGTTATCTGCCTCCCACACACCCAACATACAAGTATAAGATAAGAATGAAATAACTACTATAAATGTTCTATTTAAGGAGGAAGGAAACTCAAGGCATATATGAATCTCTGGTCCCTAGCAATTCTGAAATACATACAGGTACACATTTCTAATTTCTTGATTAGAGCTCAGTTCTACTGACTTGAAATAACTTACTATCACTCTTGGATCTACAATCTAGGTTCTTGGTCCCTTTTTCTGCATTACCTGGCTCATGTTTGCAGCTGAAGAATTCCTCCAACTAATTACTACTTGTTCTAGTTCAGGATTATAAGACCTTCCTTTATTTTATATCATAATTTTCCCCCAAAATATGGGGATGGCTCTGCTAATACTGTTATCTTTAAAACCGGTATGAAAAAAAATAATAAAATAAAACCGGTATGATTCCTATGAATCTTTTTTTTTTTAATTTGATTGCTTTATATACAAGTCCTAGACATCAATCTCAACATATGCACTTCATGATATTAGAATCTTATAAGGTGGCTGTGGGATGCTGTCATTAAAATTATTTGAAACCCTAATGTGTAAAGGAGAAGATATTTGAGACACACCCATAAGAACTTTATAGAGATGCCTTTTTCTCTAAGACATAACCTCTACTCTTTTTGAAAACTTAACAAAAATTTTACTCTTGTGCCCTTGACTTTGTCTTTAAACAATGTTTTCCTAACATAACGCTGAGTTTGATTATTGCTCTGAGGTCTTCCCTAAATTTGAGAATTAGAGATGCTGTAAGTGAAGTCCTAACTCCTTTAACATTTCTTTGTCTATATTATCTCTCTCTCTCAAATTTTGCTATAGATAGAAGGAAAAAGCCAGGTGGTACCTTTACTACTCTGCCTTGAAATCATCATCACTGACAACCTCCTCAGGGGGCATCAGGCTTTTCCATGACAATCTCTTCAAAATACTTAAAACTTTTGCCTGCTGCCTCATCCTGAAGTCACTACCAAACTTTTAGATCTTTATTATCACACTACTCCAGTTGTGAGTACCAAAGTTTTTAATAGTTATCCAATGCTGCACACACACACACAAAAACAAACTTAGTGATTTATGATTTAGATCAATGATTATTATGTAGCTCTTAAAATTCCTGTGGGTCAGAAATTCAGGAGCAGTTCAGCTCAGTGGTTCTTACTCAAGGTCTCTCGTGAAGTTGCAATTAAATGGTTAATGGGTTGGAATCATCTCAAAAGCTACTATACTCCTATGACAGTTGCCTGAGATAGGGAAACCTAAAACTAGATAGAGGTTGTACAAGCTGTCTCTATCTTTTATCTGTTTGTGATGATCCCTCAAGCATAGAAGTATTAAGATAGCTGGGGTGCTTATATACTCCCTTCAGGCTTCCATAGTGCATTTCCTACAAGAGATTGTCAGGCAGCAATCCTATTGTCATCTAAATCTAGAATCAAGTCATCTAGCACCACATCCACCATAGTCTATTCATCAAGGCAGTGTCAAGGTCCAAAGGAGAGTCTACAGCCCTCCTAGTTCAATGGAGAAGTGTTAATACTGAATCATAAGAAGAACATATGGTATAAGATATATATTGGATGGGCCTTTTTCAGAAAATACAACCTATTACATGTCCTGAATTATTTTGATTGATATTTGAATGTTAAACTAACTGCATTCCTGAAATACATACTAATGATAAATTTTCTTTTCCTATAGTACTTGATTTGATTTGCTAGTAGTTAGTAAATTTTTTAATGCTTGGGAACTATAGATCTGTAATGCTACGTTTTTGCAATATCATTGTTAAACCTTGGAATCAGGATTATGCAGTATTCATAAATTATTTAGGATGTGTTTAGTATTATATTTTTCCTTAAATGTTTGAGACAGTTCAACAAAGAAAACATCTGGACCCACAATCACCTTCGTCAGAAGTTTTCAAATAACGATTGGTTTTATTTAATAAACACTGGGTTATTCCAAGTTTTTGTTTCCTTCTTTCACTCTGATAATTTATATCTTTAAAAGATTGATCTATTTTAACAAAGTAGTTATATTTATTGACAAAATTTATTTTTTGCAGTAGTCTCATCATTCTCTTAATTTCAGTAGATTTTACAGTAATAGTCCCCTTTTCATTACTGGAATTGTGATTATTATTTTTTCTTGATCAATCTAGAAGGTTACAATCTTACTGATCTATTGAGAGGATTAATTTTCTCTGTTGTTCGTTTCTGTTTCACTGATTTCCACTCTTCATTGCTTCATTCCATTTAATTGCTTGTAAATTTTTTCTTTTCTTTTGTACTTTAAGATTGAAGCTTAGACCATGATTTGAGACCTTTCTTCTTGTCTAAAATAGGCATTTAAAGCTACACATTAAAAATATAAAGCTACATGTTTCATTCATCCTCTGTATTTTGATTTGTTTTGTTTCTACTTTCATTGAGTATTAAAAATATTATTTCCTTGTGATCTTTTCTTTGGCCCCTAGATTGTTTAAAAACAATTTTTAATTTTCACACATTTGAAGTATTCTATAATTATCTTTCTGTTTTTTTCTACTTTAATTACACTGTTATTAAAAAATGAACTCTATATTATTTCTTTCAATACTCTTAAATTAAAAAGACTTACATATGTTCCATAATATTGCCCATTTTTTGAACATTCCATGTATATTTGAAAACAAAGTGTATTCTACCACTCCATGAAGTGTTGCCTAAGTGTCAGACCAACTTCATTGAGAATGATGATCAGAACTTCTATTTTTTTCTTTTTCTTTCAGTTTACTTTTTCTATTAATAATTGAGATATAAAAGTATCTCCAATTATAATTACAGATTTGTCTGTCCTGTAATTCTCTGATTTTGCTTCATGTATCTTGATTTTCCTTTATAAGGTGCACATATATGTCTCCTTGAAGAGTTGACCATTTATCATTACAAAATGTCCTTCTTTATCTTGAGTGATATTCCATGCCTTAGAACATACATTTTCTGGCTACCCTAGCTTTCTTATGGTTAATATTTGTATGGTACCTTTATCTATCATTGTACTTTTAACCTACATATTTAAAATGAAGCTCTTATTTTTTTAAGCATTTTATTTATTTATTCATGAGAGACACAGAAAGAGAAGCAGAGACACAGGCAGAAGGAGAAGCAGGCTCCTCGCAGGGAGCCAGATGTGGGACTTGATCCTGGGAATCCGGGATCACAACCTCAGCCAAAGGCAGACACTCAACCGCTGAGCCATCCAGGCATCCCTAAATGAAGCTCTTATTAAAAGCATAGAGTGAGGTATTATTTCTTTTATTTTTGTTTTTCCCAGTCTGACAATGTGCACCTTAAATTGAGGGATTTTATCCATTTACATGTACAAACTTATTGATAAAGTTCAGCTTACTTCTAACATTGTCTCCACCCCCCATTTGTGCCATCTATCTTTGTTTTCCTTTTTTCTCTCCTCATTACTTCTTTTAGTTTAAGTGTTCTTTGTGTTATTAGGGTTTCACTTTATCTGGACTATTGTCTCATTAGCTGTACCCCCTTTTTTTAGCTTTAGCAGTTACTTTACAGTTTGCATTATATAATCAACTTATCAAAGTCTACATTCAAATGAATATTACATACCACCTCACAGGTAATAAATCTATAACAACATGTTTTTACTACTCTTGTCCTTGGCTATTGTAGGTATATAATTTACTTCTTCATCTGTTACAAATCCCATCATATCTCACAATTATTTTGTTTTAAATATTTGATTTTTAAAAATAAAAATTTAAAAGAAAATGTCTTTTATATTTGCCCACTTATTTCCTAGTTCTATTACTTTCATTTGTATGTATAATCCAAACTTCCATCTCTTGAAGAACCCCTCATTCGACATTCCCTTCAGTGAATGTTCTATAGTGATAAATTCCTCTGATTTTTTACTTTTAAATGTCTTTATTTCAGTGTCATTTTTGGAGAAGTTTCACTGATTACAGAATTTTAGTTGGACATGTTTTATTATTTTTAGTATTTTAAAGATACATGTTTTCTGCCTTGCATTGTTTCTGATGAGAAATACAATTATTTTACTTGTTTTATTCTCTCTATTGTTATGTATTTTTTTTTGCTGCTTTTTAAGATTGCTTTTTTTTAATCTTTGTTTTCCAGCAATATGACTATATAGTTCTATAGGTGGTTTCTGTGTGTGTGTGTGTGTGTGCTTGATAGTGAGCTTTTTGAATCTGTGAGTTCACATATTTTGGAGCTATTATTTTTTCAACTATGATTTCTGCTTCAATTTCTTTCTCTTTTCTTCCTTGGGCTCTAGTTACATATATGTGAGAATTCTTGCTATTGTCCTATATGTCACTGAGATTGTGTTCATTTAATTTTATTCTGTGTTTCACTTTCGCTATTTCCCACTGCCATATCTTTAGATTTTTTTATCTTCTTCCCTGCAATATCCAATTTGCTACACAATATTTCAGATAATAATCTTTAATTCATACATTTTTAAAAAAATTCTAGAATTTCTATTAAATATTTTGTACAATTTCCATTTCTGTGCTGTGCTTGCAGCATCCATTTCCTCATTATCCCCATCATTTCCTCTGTCTTTGTCTGCTAACTACAACATCTTTGTCATCTCCTAGTCTGCTTTAACAACTGGGAATAAAATTTCCATGATATGATGCACATTTTGTTTCTTCTTTGCATGTCTAGTAATTAAGAATGAAATTTGGGTGGATATTGTGAATGCTCTTTGCTAAAAGCATATATATATACATAGAGAGAGAGAGAGTTTTGTTATGGCAGACAGTTAATTTACTAACAGTTCATTCATTTTTCAGTGAATTTTAAAGCTTTGATAGGGTGCATATAATGTAGCTCTGAAAGGTCTTGAATATTCTCCTTTCTAAATTGAGGCTCTGATAAAAACAAATTGCTATCAATACCTGAATATTTCAATGAGGTATCATGTGCTGCTTATTATTTGCCCACCAACTTACAGAGATGTCTATGGAGATTTCTATGGTTTCCTCTTATGCTTTCCCCTTTCTTTTTTTTTTTTAAGAATTTATTTATTTATTTATGAGAGACACATAGACAGAAGCAGAGGGGACAGGAGGCTCCCCACAGGAGCCTGATGTGCGGCTTGATCCCTGGACCCAGGATTACACCCTGAGTCAACACTCAAGACAGATGCTCAGGCAGACGCTCAACAGCTGAACCACCCAGGCATGCCTGCTTACCCCTTTCCTGAAAATTTCAGCTTCTTCAGCAGCCATTTACTCTGATTTGTGCCATTTCAATGAGGTTCCTCTTCTCTGTTTGGAGACCACATTTTTGTATCTTTTCTGGAAAGTACCTTAGGCAAAAGACTGGGTCAGTCATGGCACTTATCTCACATGTTTTCATTCTCTGAAGGATCATAGCTCTGTACTGCCCATGTTTCATTTTTATAGTTTTTATGGTGGCAGGATTATTCTGATATGAGTAATTCAATTGTGGTAAGAAGTAGAAGTTGCTCTTGATCAGATTTTACTTTGCATTATAGTTATTCTTGTATATTTAGTCCTTTTGTGAGACTGTAAACAGCCTGAAGGCAGTGTTTATGTATGTTATTCATCCTTGTTTTTCCTCCAGTACATTGTACACAGCCATTTATTATGTTGGTTATTTAATTCTATTAAATATTTACTTTAATTCTATTAAATATTTACTCAGTAGATATTTTGCTTGAATAATTGAAATAAACAGCACAATAAACAGCATTTTAAAGATAATTTCAAAGACCTTAAAATTCATTACACACAAGAATTTTCTTTCATGGATTAATGTTTTTCTATTTTGCAACAATCATAGGAATACCCAAGTTTCTAATCTGCTCCTTCTTCCTCTCCTGATTCAAAACTTTTATTATAATCAGAAAGCACATGAAAAACTAAGAAATGTGGAGAAAAGAATCATTGACAAGCATTTGGTAATATAACTATTTATTAGGAGCCAACTAGAATATTCCTCTTTATCTTTTGGGTTGCTTTGCAGGCTGTTATTCTCTAGAGCTGCTAATGTTCAACATGAATAATTTTTCACAGTCACAGAAACAAAGTCCGCACTATTGATGATTATGATAGTTCGGTGGTCATGAAAACTCTGATGAAGAAGGTCAGCACAGAACAACTATGTTACTGGTATAAGTCCCTCATCAAAAAAGTGCTGCATATGAACATAGAGATTATCCTTTAAGCTAGAAAATACACATGAGCATTTTCTCATGTGCTTGTTGGCCATGTCTGTGTCTTCCTCTGTGAAATTTCTGTTCATGTCTTTTGCCCATTTCATGATTGGATTGTTTGTTTCTTTGCTGCTGAGTTTAATAGGTTCTTTATACATCTTGGATACTAGCCCTTTATCTGATAGGTCATTTGCAAATATCTTCTACCATTCTGTAGGTTGTCTTTTAGTTTTGTTGACTATTTCATTGGTGTGCAAAAGCTTCTTGTCTTGATGAAGTCCCAATAGTTCAATTTTGCTTTTTCTTCTCGGGCCTTCATGGATGTATCTTGCAAGAAGTTACTATGGCCGAGTTCAAAAAAGGTGTTGCCTGTGTTCTCCTCTAGTATTTTGATGGAATCTTGTCTCACATTAAGATCTTTCATCCAATAAATAAATAAATAAACAAATAAATAAATAAATAAATAAAAAGATCTTTCATTCATTTTGAGTGTATCTTTGTGTATGGTAAAAGAGAGTGGTCTAGTTTCATTCTTCTGCATGTGGATGTCCAATTTTCCCAGCACCATTTATTGAAAAGACTGTCTTTTTTCCAGTGGATAGTCTTTCCTCCTTTCTGGAATATTAGTTGACCATAAAGTTGAGGGTCCACTTCTGGATTCTCTATTCTGTTCCATTGATCTATGTGTCTGTTTTTGTGTCAGTACCACACTGTCTTGATGACCACACCTTTGTATTACAACCTGAAATCTGGCATTGTGATGCCCCCAGCTATTGTTTTCTTTTGTAATATTCCCTAGCTATTCGGGGTCTTTTCTGATTTGACACAAATCTTAAAAGAATTTGTTCCAACTCTCTGAAGAAAGTCCATGGTATTTTGATAGGGATTGCATTAAACGTGTAAATTGCCCTGGGTAACATTGACATTTTCACAATGTTAATTCTTCCAATCCATGAGCGTGGAATACTTTTCCATCTCTTTGTGTCTTCCTCAATTTCTTTCAGAAGTGTTCTATAGTTTTTTGGGTATAGATCCTTTACCTCTGTGGTTAGGTTTATTCCTAGGTATCTTATACTTTTGGGTGCAATTGTAAATGGGATGGACTCCTTAATTTCTCTTTCTTCAGTCTCATTGTTAGTGTATAGAAATGCCACTGACATCTGGACATTGATTTTGTATCCTGCCACGCTGCCAAATTGCTGTATGAGTTCTAGCAATCTTGGGGTGGAATCTTTTGGGTTTTCTATGTAGAGTATCATGTCATCTGCAAAGAGGGAGAGTTTGACTTCTTTGCCGATTTGAATGCCTTTAATGTCTTTTTGTTGTCTTATTGCTGAGGCTAGACTTCTAGTACTATGTTGAATAGCCTTGGTGAGAGTGGACATTCCTGTCTTGTTCCTGATCTTAGGGGAAAGGCTCCCAGTGCTTCCCCATTGAGAATGATATTTGCTGTGGGCTTTTCAGAGATGGCTTTTAAGATGCTGAGGAATGTTCCCTCTATCCCTACACTCTGAAGAGTTTTGATCAGGAATGGATGCTGTATTTTGTAAAATGCTTTCTCTGCATCTATTGAGAGGATCATATGATTCTTGTTTTTTCTCTTGCTGATATGATGAGTCACATTAATTGTTTTACGAGTGTTTAACCAGCCTTTATCCCCGGGATTAATTTACTTATCCCGGGGATAAATCTTACTTGGTTGGTGAATAATCTTCTTAATGTATTGTTGTATCCTATTGGCTATTATCTTTTTGAGAATTTTTGCATCTCGGTTCATCAGAGATATTGGTGTATACTTCTCTTTTTCGGTGGAGTCTTTGTCTGGTGTTGGAATTAAGGTGATGCTGGCCTCATAGAACGAGTTTGGAAGTACTCCATCTCTTTCTATCTTTCCGAACAGCTTTAGTAGAATAGGTATGATTTCTTCTTTAAACGTTTGATAGCATTCCCCTGTGAAGCCATCTGGCCCTGGACTTTTGTGTCTTGGGATGTCTGTGATGACCGCTTTAAAGTTCTTCTGCTTTGAGTTCTGCTCGAATCTTTATTAACTCTCTTCTTCTGCTGGGTGTAGGATCTATTTGCTGTTTTTTTTCTCCGGCTCCTTTAGGTGCAAGGTTAGCTTTTGTATTTGAGTTCTTTCCTGTTTTTGGATGGATGCTTGTTTTGCGATGTATCTCCCCCTCGCGACTGCTTTTGGTGTATCCCAAATATTTTGAACAGTTGTATCTTCATTCTCACTAGCTTACTTGAATATTCTTAATTCTTCTCTAATTTCCTGGTTGACCTTTTCATCTTTTAGCAGGGTAGTCCTTAAACCTCCACATGTTTGAAATCCTTCTAAACTTCTTCTTGTGATTTAGTTCTAATTTCAAAGCATTATTGTCTGAAAATATGCAGGGGATGATCCCAATCTTTTGGTATCAGTTCAGACCTGATTTGTGACCCAGTATGTGGTCTATTCTGGAGAAACTTCCATATGCACTTGAGAAGAATGTGTATTCAGATGCTTTTGGATGTAAAACTCTGTAAATATCTGTGAAATCCATCTTGTCCAGTGTACCATTTAAAGCTCTTGTTTCTTTGGAGATGTTGTGCTTAGAATATCTGTTGATTGTAGAAGGCGCTACATTCAAGTCACCAAGTATAAGTGTATTATTATCTAAGTATGTCTTAACTTTGGTTATTAATTGATTGATATACTTGGCAGCTTCCACATTCGGGACATAAATATTGATGATTGTTAGGTCCTCTTGTTGGATAGTTCCTTTAAATATGATATAGTGTCCCTCTTCATCTCTTACTACCGTCTTTGGGATAAACTTTAATTTATCTGATATGAGGATGGCTACCCCTGCTTTCTTGTGAGGACAATTTGAATGGTACATGGTTCTCCAACCTTGCATTTTCAGGCTGTAGGTGGCCTTATGTCTAAAATGAGTCTCTTGTAGACAGCAAATAGATGGGTCTTGCTTTTTGATCCATACTGAAACCCTGCGCCTTTTGATGGGGTCATTAAACCCATTCATGTTCAGATTTACTATTGAAAGATATGAATTTAATGTCATCATGATACCTATTCAGTCCCTGTTTTTGTGGATTGTTCCCTTGGACTTCCTCTTTCTATTACAGAATCCCCCTTAATATTTCTCTAATATTTCTTGCAGAGCTGGCTTGGTGGTCACATATTCTTTCAGTTTCTGCCTATCTTGGAAGCTCTTTATGTCTCTTTCTATTCTGAATGAGAACATTCCTGGATAAAGTATTCTTGGCTGCAGGTTCTTCTCATTTAGGACCCTGAATATATCCTGCCAGCCCTTTCTGGCCTGCCAGGCCTCTGTGGAGAGGTCTGCTGTTAATCTAATATTTCTCCCCGTAAAAATTAGAGATTTCATGTCTCTTGCTGCTTTCAGGATCTTCTCTTTATCTTTCGAATTTGCAATTTTCACTATAAAATGTCAAGGTGTTGAGCGGTTTTTATTGATTTTAGGTGGGGATGTCTCTATCTCATGGATCTGAATGCCTGTTACCCTTCCTTATTTAGGGAAGTTCTAAGCTATGATTTGTTCAAATACATATTCTGGACCTCTGTCCCTTTCAGCGCCCTCAGGAACCCCAATTAAATGTAGATTTTTTCCTTTTGAGGCTGTCATTTTTTTCCCTTAACCTATCCTCATGATCTCTTAGTTGTTTTTCTTTTTCCTCAGTTTCCCTCCTTGCCATCAACTTGTCTTCTATGTCACTCACTCCTTCTACCTCGTCAACTCTTGTCATTAGGACCTCTAGTTTGGATTGCATCTCATTTAATTCATTTTTAATTTCCACCTGATTGGATCTAAATTCTGCAGTCATGAAGTCTCTTGAATCCTTTATGCTTTTTTCTAGAGCTACCAGTAGCTTTATAATTGTGCTTCTGAATTGGCTTTCTGACATTGAATTATAATCCAAATTTTGTAACTTTGTGAGAGAGAGGACTGTTTCTGATTCTTTCTTTTGAGGTGAGGTTTTCCTTCTTGTCATTTTGCTCAGTGCCAAGTGACCAAAAAAAAAAGTTGTACTGGAAAAATGAGAAAAGAAGAGAAGAGAAATAAGAAAAAAAGGAAAAAGAAAAAAAGAGAGAAAAGGTGGGGAGCAAACAGAAAACAAAAAACAAGGGGGAATATCCTCTGATTCTATATACTGTAAATCCCTGACTTCCCCTAACTTTCCAGTGCTGCTTGGTCAAGAACTTCCTTTTCCCCTGTCCTTCTAGCAGGTCTTCTGTGGAGGGGTCTGCTGTGCTGATTCTCAGGTGTCTGCACCTGGGGGAGCTGCTCAGTCCCCTGCCAGGTGCCCGGCTCAGTGGGAGTTGTTTATCCTGTTTATCCTATAAGGACACTGTGAGGCTTGGTGGGAGTTGTTTATCCTGTGAGGCCATAGGAGGAACAACAGTGGCGGCGGCCAGCTCTCCAGCCCTAGAGTCAGCTCCTGTAGTTGCTACTACAGCTCCCAGTCCGCAGGGGCCTGTATGCTCCGGGGGTGGTGGCCCCCAATCTGCACAGCTTGGGTAGCCCAGCCGCAGGAGTGTCCTTGCTGTCTTGTGTCCTCTCAGCCTCTGCCGGTCCCAGGGGGAGTGCCAGATCCTGGGCTGTGTCCCTCACCTCCCTGGGCTCCAGGGCCTGTACTGCTGGAATTGCGCTCCCAGGCCACCCAGCCCCTCCACAGCGGAGCTACCCACAGATCTGCTCCTGAGGCCCCACCAGCCAGGCGCTGCAGCTCTTTAGGAAGCTCTGTTGCAGGGTGTGGCAGGCTCTCCCCCAGGGCGCAGTCCTTTGTTAGTGCCTCTGGGAGCCTGAGGGCATCCCCTCCCCTCCTGGGATCCTGTTACAACTCCCTGCGAGGACCTTTCCATTCAGGAAGACTGGTGAAGCTCCTGCTTCTCAGCTTCTCTGGAGGAGGCTTTCCTGTCCTGGGGCACTCGCTGGGGGGCCTTAGCCTGGCTCCTCGTGGAGCCCCTCCCCCTTGGATGCTTTTTTATTTCTTTTTTTTTTTTTTTGTCTTCTTACTTTCATAGAAGTGCAAACTCTTCTCACTGTATCATTCCAGCTGTTCTCTCTTTAAATCTCAAGCCATATTTGTAGGTTTTTCAGGATGATTTGAAAGTTATCTAGGTAATTTGTTGGAGACAGGTGACTTGGGGACCCTACTCTTCTGCCATCTTGCCCCCTCCTCTCTCCCTTTTTGCCTTTTTAGTTAACTCTTGTCAACTTTCTTATAAATTTCACACAGGAATTGTCTTTTATACCTAGACTATTTCTGAATTCCAAAGTCACATTTTCTACTACATACTAAACTCTATAACTTGGTTTCTAAGGACAAAATTTTCTTATACATGCCAAGTCACAAACGAAATGAAAGTAATAATATACTGCTTTCTCTCTTACCCTTCTTATCCTTTCTATAAACTAATTCAGGTTAGCTTTGAGAGTTGGATTTCCAGAATCATTCTGACCTCCTTTCTTTCTCTCTGCTCTCATATTCTAGTCACTTCTCAATTCCTTAAACATTCTCTGACAAATGTCTTGGATATTGATCCTGTCCATTGATTCTCATTTCTTTCCGGATTTTGGACCAAATCATTATTGGAATACATACATATCCACACATGAGAGAAATAATTTCATTAAGACATTTATAATTCCATGATTATCTAGATTTTAATAGTTTTGTATACCTTATGAAAAAAATGTTATTCATTACCTCTCCCTCCAAAGAAGAAAATGCAAACTGAAATGTGGGTAAAATATGAAAAAGAAGATACAACAAAGGGGTGGTCTGGGAAGCTCAGTAGTTAAGCATCTGCCTTCGGCTCAGGTCATGATCTCAAGTTCCTGGGATTGCACTCCATGTCAGAGTCTCCTCAGGGGGGAGCCTGCTTCTCCTTCTCCTTTTGCCTGCTGCTCTCATGCTTGCACAAACACTCTCTCTCTCTTTGTAGCAAATAAATAAAATCTTTTTTTAAAAAAGGAGATACAACAGAATCAAACAAATTAGTTTATTTACTCATTTCCCTATTCAACAATTTTGAGTATTCACCATGTCCTTAGTACTTCATATTATTAATATAGCCTCTAATTAATAATAAAGCCTTCTCAATTGTTATTTAATTGAAGAGATGGTTTTCTTTAAGATTTTATTTATTTATTCATGAAAGACAAAAAAGAGAGAGGCAGATGCATAGGCAGAGGGAGAGGCAGGCTCCTCACAAGGAGCCCGACCATCCAGAACTCTGATCCCAAGACCCCGGGATCATGACCTGAGCAGAAAGCAGTTGCTCAAGTGCTGAGCCAACCAGGCATCCCAAAGAGATCATTTTCTTTATGCAATTCATTTGTTTAAATGATTATAAATTTCATGAGGAAAGGGGGTATAGCTTATATAACTGAAAATATTGCTATTCTAGGAAATATATAAATATAAGGCATGACTTTCTTTTTGCAAGATGTGTAAAATCTATTTGGAAAGGTAAGATTAGCAAGTTTAAAAGAAAGAAAGAGGAAAAATAAAAGAAACAAAAAAGAGGAAGGGAAACAGGGAGAGCAGGACAAAATGAAGGAGGGAAGGAAGGAAGGGAGTAGAAGGAGGACAGGAAATCCCAGGAAATGAAATTTATGGTTTGAGATATATAGATTCTACACCATGCTAGTGCAGACTGAAGTCATGAGAGAGGGGATTTAAAAAAAAAAAAGTAAGTTAGGGTATGAGGTGAAACTTGAAAATAGACTATCAAATGGAGGTCATTCCAAAGTGGAAGAAAAATGTGTATAATTGACATGAAGAGAAAAAAAAACAAGCAAACAAATGAAAAAACCATTTGTGATATACCAAAAAATAGTCTTTTTAGGAAATAGAGGAATAGTTTGGAAAGAAAAGACAATGTGTTGGGCCTTGAAGGACAGTCTAAAGAATTTGGACTTGTTCAGAAGGAGTGACAAATTAAATATATTTAAGAAGAATCCTCCAAAAACTTACAACTAAATTAAAAAGGAAAATCTACTTTGACATTGCCCTTCGTAGTTTGTCATAAAATTATGCTCTGTGGCAATATGATAACATGCTTTATGAAAAATAAAATAGTTGAAAAATGTTGATTTAGATAGGTAGATTGTTTTTTTTTTTTTACTGCAAAACTTCTGAACTTCAAATTTTCAAATACTCATTTTTAAATTTCCAACTATGTCAAAAGGCATGTGCTATTTTTATACTTATTTGATCATGGGAAGTGGGAGCACAGTTTGTGAAATGCTATAATAGGTATTCATTTAAACATTAAGTTTACAAGGATCTCACAAGTCATTTGGTGCTACTATCTATCTGCAGTATCAAGACCAAATTGTCCTGTGAACTTCTTTGAGCATTTCAAAGATAAGACTTCATGGGGTCCAATGACAATTACTTCATTATCTCCCAAGACAGCCCTTTCACAGCTCTACACAGCTCTAATATTAGTGAGTTCTTCTGTATGTTATCTTTCTCTAATAATCAATCATAATTCTAGTTCTATTAATATTTTTTTAGAAAAACTCCTTGGTAGCATATTATTGAAATTCACACAATTTCATATAAATATCAGCCATGTACTTGCCAGAAAAGTTTTGGCCAAATCAATGTGTTATAGTCTACTGCCCCAACAATGTGGTGTGAACAGTAGGTTTATCTAAGTCTTGTTGTAAATATGAATTTGGACCTCCACTTCTTATTGCTATTTTATAAACTTAGACACAACCAGAAAGTTTGTTTCCAATGACTGATGAAAAATTTAGCAATTCCAATTCCCAGATTTAAACAGTCATGAAGACCAATCTGATTCTGCAATAATTTTATCCCCCAAATAAAGGATATGCCATCTCCTTGTTTGTGAGATGGACTATGGGATGCCAGATGTTGCTCTCTAGAACTCTCTCTTTTTATTTTACTTTTCTTGCCTCATAGAGTTTTCAGAGATAACTTTTTTTTTTCTCAGAAATAGAGTACTTATCTACTCTATACACTTAAAATTTTCATTTTTACTTAAGAATATTTCTTTGACATATACAGCATAGAAAAAAGTGGTGGAACTAAGTTTTATTAAAAAGAGGAAAACATATAAGCTTCAGAAAATAGACAACAATTAACTTCATAGAACAGGGTGCTTTTTGATAACACTATTTTGAATTACTACATCATTTTCCATAAAATATTACCATTTCTATGTAATACATGGATAAGTGTTTTGTAATGTGGTGATCATAATTTATAAAAAGATTTTTTTGTAACCAAGATGTTATAAATATAATTTATTTTAAGAATTACTTGAGTGAGGATAAAATAAAGGATATCTGGCAAAGTCTTATCCAAGTATAAACATTTTAATAGCAATTTTTGTTCACAATAAATTCAGGTTATATGATTTATATATTATGTATATAACATATTATTATGTATAAAGAAATATCTTCAAATATATAAACAAATATAAAAGATGGTTTTACTTCTATAAGGATGAAGAAAATTTAAAAAAAAAAGAATCCAAGCTATTTGTATAAATGCGTTTGACACAAGTAAATTCAGTGGGTAACACATACAAAACATTGAGTCTTTTAGCAAAGTGCCATGTGAGAATGCAGTGTTGACAAATTTGTTTATTTGGATCTTAACTACATTTATTTATTATCAAACACTACTGCTTTTCTGAAAAATGGAAACTTTACAGACATTGTGAAAACAGAAATATGCCAAAAAATTATTGTAATGATGAAAATAGTTTAAAATGTAATGTACAATTTCATATTAAATCAAAGTCAGAGTATTTTTTGGCCTGGTTTGCTAATGCTTTCTGCAACCGTAAAATTTGGCTGCAAGAAGGCAATACAATACTGGTGAGAAAACACTGGAATTATCACTATTTTTTTAAAGAAGAAAAGAAGAAGCCAAAGGAATATTACCAATGCATGTAAAACTGAATGTTTATTCCCATAACAGTTGAAGAACTGCAGTTATTTTGGAACAGAAATACAGCCTGCAGACAAGGAGCGCACCATTTTTTGTTAATGTCCTTAGGCATGGAAAGGCCGCCCCTGGCAAGGGTCCGGAAGGCCCTGCAGGCAAGGCTGCCTCTGCTCAGGGCAGTGTTCACACTGGCTCCTGTTCAGTGTGGGCTGGGTCTCGCCTTGCGAGGTGGAGGGGAGGGGGCCAGGAGGCATTGAGGCACAGGTCAAAACAAAGTAAAACAAATGCCCTGCTTTTCTTCTTGATATAGCTCTCATATTCATTATTAAAACCTAGAATTCATCATCTTAATGAGGGGTACAAGGACCTAAAGTTCTTGTGAGAATTCTCTCACTAGCAACGCTTCTCTTTTTTCTGGCCTCTCTCTTGGCTGACATAGTAAGTTTATTTCCATGAGAGACTCTGAAAAGAACTTGACTTTAAAATATTAGGTTTGTTTTTCCTTCTGCTCTCCTTGGATTTCTTTCCTAAGAAAATAGAGAAAAAAATATATTTCTGTTGCAAAGTCATCGTTTCCTTGAATCTAAAAACCTTAAAAATACAGATGCCACAGACATGACAGTCTGGAAGTTTGCAGATAAACAACCAACTTGAATTATTATTATTATTTTTTTAATTTTAAGGTGTATTTTCTCTTCATTAAAAATGATCTTGTAATAATTTCCCCCTTAATTAACTTGGGAAAAAAATGTACTCCTTTCAAGTTTAAAGTTTCCATTTCATGGGCAATAATCCTTGTCTATCCTATCTTCTGCCAGTGTTCTCTATTTACAATGATGCTAGTTTATACAATTTATATTTAGGTTACATTAATGAGCATATTCAAAGATTTTATTTTGAGGGTTTAATTATTTTAAATTTCATATTTTTAAATATGCTTTCAGAAAAAAACTCGAATTTTTATTTTATTTTATTTTATTTTATTTTTTGTTTCGGTGAGTCAGGGTTCTTTAAGAGCAAGAGTTAGTTTTGTTTTCATAGAAGACTTAAATCCTATTTGACTGCTTTTTTTGCAGGAGTCAGAGTAAAGTTTATCTCCCTCAAAACTTCAAACTGGTAATTCAGCTCTGTATAATAAATAATTCTGTTCTGACGGTTTAACATTTCTTGATAAATCTAGCAGCAATTATGGGAATAGGTTTGTCATTTGCAAAAACTTTTTCAGAGGAAGTTAATATGTAATAGCATATTGCTAGAATCAGTGGAAAATTTGATATTTTATTTCCCTATATACACAACAAGCTGGTTGAGCTATTTAGTTAAAAATACATCAGCAGTGTTCAAAATTGAAGTATGTGTATCTAATTATGTGCATAAACAATAAACCAAAATTGCAACATCTGGTACTTTTGTGTAATCCTAAATACCTGACATTATGTTTCTCTGTGGGAGTTAGCATTTTGGACAATGGTACAGTAATACTTGTGGGACTCAGCTGACTGGAGGCTGAGAGAGGATGTAGATCTTCCTGTTCTGTTTAGTTTTCAGGAACTCAGGAGACTGCTTTTCTGGTTCATGTTCATTTTTCTCCTAGACTTCTGTACACTGATCACCTGCATTTTTTTTCACATCCATTCTTTCAAAAACCCAGTTGGTATTGAGAGGATTGTGTGTAATTCTTCTCTCCTATTGTAATAATTATTCCCTTTTTTAGAGTTAATATGCCGGTTGTCAATTTTTCCTCCTTCTTCCAAAGATCCATCTGCAGGATCATGTTAGAAAGGAATATTAGGGACTAATTTGGAAAAAAGGAAAGTGACACTTGTTGAGCAGCTACCATGAGGTAGGAACTACAAAAGTTTTTACCCAAATTGTTTAAGTGATCTTCCTGTCCCACAGTATTCAGATGTGGAAAATCTGAACTCACAAGAAAAACTGCTGTCTAACGCAGAGGTAAAAATCATTTACCCAAGTTCTCATACTTTCGTTGCTAGGGTTGAGTTGGGGCAGGGAGGGGAATGAAAAGAGAAAGCCATCATCATCATAACAATAAAAACAACATGTTCATCTGATAGAACAAATGTGTTTGTAATTCTAGATTCATTTCTTTAGCTGTCATTTAAGCCAAATTCTATTTTTACTTTCAGTGTAGAATTTGCAGTTGCTCCCACATAAAAGTCCACATGTGACATATTTTTAAATATATACACAGAATCCTATCACAGTGCTACTCCCTATTACTCCCATTTACCCCCCACACACACACAGACACACACACATGCACAGACACATGCATACCCAAGTGTGTTTAGTATTAGAATTCTCTGCAATGTGGGCTAGAGGCACTTTTTGGAATGATCCATATTCAAATCTATTTTCTGCTAACTGGACAAGGCTACTCCCAGACAGTGTGGGAAGTGACCAGAATGTCAGACAGTGTGAAAGCCATTTCCATCTGGGCTTTGTGGCCTCTATTCACTGAGCCAGAGGGAACTGCATGAACCAGTGGAAAGAAATATAGAATTGCTTGCAAGAAAAGTAAATGAGAAACTGTTGGACAAGACAAGTGGTAAGGAGCAGAGGGACCTTGACACTGTTTGAAAATAGATGCTTGTAGATTTCTGGTGTAGGGAGGCAGGACAGAGCATTCAAATTTTTTTTGAGCCCTTCTGTTTTCACAACAATGAAAACAAGAATGTGTCTAAAATGTCTTCTATCCACATGAAACCATAGAGACATAGCAACATAGTATATTTTCTAGTCTTTTTTGCTTAATAAATTTCCATCTACTGCAAATTATTCACAATTTTGTATTCCTTTTTTTCTGAAGTATTCATAATATTGTTTGTCTCTTTTAGATTCATTCGAGATTCAACTGGTCTGGAAGAATTCCTCCAACAATTCAAGCTGTCTTTGAACATAATTTCCTTTTTCCTCCTCTCTAGTTAGCCTGTCTAGAACATTTTAACACTTAAACTTCTACAATTATTTGCAAGACACATTTTTCCTTATCTCTATCTCTTATGAATCCCTCAGCATTTAAAGTTTACTTCATTTATTTGGCTTTCATTTTTACATATACTAGTTATTTGTGATCTGTGTTCATATTTACCTTTACTACTATGTTGTAACATCCTTGGGGCATGGAATATAATTGAGACCACATAAATACCATTTATGCACTCAAAACTCCTACAGTGCCTTGATGTAACATCATTCTGGCACATGCTGCAGAATAGATGAGGTCTTTGGTTAGTTTATTCCTAGGTATCTTATGTTTTTGGGTACAATCGTAAATGGGATTAACTCTTTAATTTCTCTTTCTTCAGTCTCATTGTTAGTGTATAGAAATGCCACTGACTTCTGGGCATTGATTTTGTATCCTGCCACGCTGCCAAATTGCTTTATCAGTTCTAGCAATCTTGGGGTGGAGGCTTTAGGGTTTTCTATGTACAGTATCATGTCAGCTGCAAAGAGGGAGAGTTTGACTTCTCCTTTGCCAACTTGAATGTCTCTTATTCCTTTTTGTTGTCTTTTTGCTGAGGCGAGGACTTCTAGTGCTATGTTGAATAGCAATAGTGAGAGTGGACATCCCTGTCTTGTTCCTGATCTCAGAGGAAAGGCTCTCAGTTTTTCCTCATTGAAAATGATATTTGTTGTGGGCTTTTCATAAATGGCTTTTAATGCTTTTTTAATGCTGAGGAATGTTCCCTCTATCCCTGCACTCTGAAGAGTTTTGATCAGGAATGGATGCTGTATTTTGTCAAATGCTTTCTCTGCATCCATTGAGAGGATCATATGGTTCTTGTTTTTACTCTTGTTGATGTGATCTATCACGTTGATTATTTTACGAGTGTTGACCCAACCTTGCATCCTGGAGATAAATCCCACTTGATCATGGTGAATTATCCTCTTCATGTACTGTTGGATCCTATTGGCTAGTATCTTGTTGAGAATTTTTTGCATCTGTGTTCATCAGGGATATTGGTGTAAAATTGTCCTTTTTGGTGGGGCTTTTGTCTGGTTTTGGAATTAAGGTGATGTTGGCCTCATAAAACGAGTTTGGAAATATTCCTTCCTTTTCTATCCTTCGGAACAGCTTTAGTAGAATAGGTATTATTTCTTCTTTAAACGTTTGGTAGAATTCCCCTGGGAAGCCATCTGGGCCTGGACTTTTGTGTCTTGGGAGGTTTCTGATGACTGCTTCAATTTCCTCCCTGGTTATTGGCCTGTTCAGGTTTTCTATTTCTTCCTGTTCCAGTTTTGATAATTTGTGCATTTCCAGAAATGCATCCATTTCTTCTAGATTGCCTAATTTATTGGCATATAGCTGCTCATAATATATTTTTAAAATCGCTTGTATCTCCTTGGTGTTGATTGTGATCTCTCCTCTTTCATTCATGATTTTATTAATTTGAGTCTTTTCTTTTTAATATGGATGGCTAGGGGTTTCTCTGTCTCATTAATTCTTTCAAGGAACCAACTCCTGCTTTTGTTGATCTGTTCCACAGTTCTGGTCTCTGTTTCATTGAGTTCTGTTCAAATCTATTATCTCTCCTCTTCTGCTTGGTATAGGCTTTATTTGCTGTTCTTTCTCCAGTTCCTTTAGGTGTAAATTTAGCTTGTGTATTTGAGTTTTTTCCAATTTTTAAGGAAGTCTTGTATTGCAATGTATTTCCCTCTTAGGACTGCTTTTGCTGTAGCCCAAAGATTTTGAATGATTGTATCTTCATTTTCATTAGTTTCCATGAATCTTTTAATTTCTTTAATTTTCTCGTTGCCCCATTCATCTTTTAGTAGGATGCTCTTTAACGTTCACGTGTTTGAGTTTCTTCCAAATTTCTTCTTGTGACTGAGTTGAGTTTCTTTTTTTTTCTTTTTTTTTTTTCTGAGTTGAGTTTCAAAGCATTGGTCTGAAAACATGCAGGGGACAATCCCAATCGTTTGGTATCATTGGAGACCTGATTTGTGACCTAGAATGTGGTGTATTCTGGAGAAAGTTCCATGTGCACTTGAGAAAAATGTGTATTCAGTTGCATTCAGATGTTAAGTTCTCTATAGATCTGTGAAATCTATCTGGTCCAGTGTATCATTTAAAGCCCTTGTTTCTGTTTCTTTGGTGGTGCTGTACTTAGAAGCTTATAATTTGTAGAACGTGCCATGTTAAAGTTTCCTATTATTAGTGTATTATTGTCAAAGGATGTCTTTAGTTTGGTTATTAATTGATTGATATACTTGGCAACTCTCACACTAGGGGCATAAATCTTCATGATTGTTAGTCTTCTTTTTGGATAGACCCTTTAAGTATGATAAAATGTCCCTCTTCATCTCTTACTATGGTCTTTGGGATAAACTTTAATTTATCTTATGTGATGATTGCTACCCCAGCTTTCTTTGAGTACCATTGAATAGTATATGGCTCTCCAACCTCTCATTTTCAGGCAGGAGGTTTCTTTAGGTCTAAAATGAGTCTCTTGTAGACAGCCAATAGATGGGTCTTGCTTTTTTATTCAGTCTGAAACTCTGTGTCTTTTGATGGGATCATTTAGCCCATTCACGTTCAGAGTTACTATTGAAAGATATGAATTTAGTGTCATCATAAAACCTATTCAGTCCCTGTTTTGTGGATTATCTCTTTGGATGTCTCTTTCTTTTACAGGGTCACCCTTAATATTTCCTGCAGAGCTGGTTTGGTGGTCACATATTCTTTCAGTTTCTGCCTATCCTTGAAACTCCTTATCTCTCTTTGTATTCTAAATGACAGCCTTGCTGAATAAAGTATTCTTGGCTACATATTCTTCTCATTTAGGACCCTTAATATATCCTGCAGCTTTTTCTGGCCTGCCAGTGTCTGTGGAGAGATCTGCTGTTAATCTGATATTTCTCTCCATATAAGGTAAGAGTGTCTTTTTCCTTGCTGCTTTAAAGATTTTCTCTTTGTCTTTGGAATTTGCAAGTTTCACTATTAAATATCAAGGTGTTCAACAGTTATTGATATTTTGAGGTGGCAACCTCTCTATCTCCTAAATCTGAATGCCTGTTTCCCTTCCCAAATTAGGGAAGTTCTCAGCTATGAGTTGTTCAAATATGCTTTCTGGCCCTCTGGCCCTCTCAGCGCCCTCTTGAACCCCAAGTATACATAGATTCTTCCTCCCTGAGGCTATCATTTATTTCCCTTAACCTTTTTTCCTAGGCTCTTAATTTTCTCTTTTTACCCGAGCTTCCTTCCTTACCATCAACTTGTCTTCTATATCGCTCACTCTTTCTTTTTCTTCATTAAGCCTCATTGTTAGGACTTCCAGTTTGAATTGTATCTCATTTACTTGATTTTTAATTTTGGCCTGATTAGATCTAAATCCTTCAGTAATGAAGTCTCTAGAGTCCTTTATGCTTTTTTTCCAGACCCACCAGTAGTTTTATAATTGTGCTTTTGAATTGGCTTTCTGACATCAAACTGTAATCCATATTCTGTAACTCTGGCAAACAGTACGGTTTCTGCTTCTTTCTTTTGTGGTGAATTCTTCCTTTTAGTCATTCTGTTCAGTGCAGAGTGGCTGTATGAGTGGGCTAAGTCAAGAACATCAACCACAACCTAAATAAATCTCACCCTAGATGATTCTGATGAGGTCAGTGACCAGAAAATGAAAACAAAGATTAGAACAAAATAAAACATATGAACCATTAAAGTGAAAAACAAATTTTAAATCAAAGTAGTATAAAGAAGGCCAAGAATCTCAAAGAAGAAAAAAAAGAAAAAGGAATAAAATAATAAAAGAGACAAAAGCTAAAGTTAAGAGAAAAAAAGAAAAAAAGAGAAGAAAAAAATGTGGGAAGAACTGGAAGATGGTGATGGTGAAGAAGTTGTAGTGGAGGGAGAATGTAGTCTCCTAGTCTACCTGTGGGGTCCTAGAGGGTTATCTTCTTGGTTCTGAGTGTATTAAGTTCTGTATGTTAGAAGAGGCTCAGTACCAAAGTTATATAAACCAGCAATACTTGTAGAAAGCCCCAACATTGACCACCAAAACTTAAATGAGATAACAGAGGGGGGAAGAATGGGAATGAAGAGAGAATATAGTCTCACAGAATGAACCAGCACACTATACCACTTGATTCTGGGTGTATTCTGGTCATGTTTTAGAAGGTGGTAATTTCTGCCATTGTAGAACATAGTTGGCCAGGGAAAACAAAACACACACACACACACACACACACACACACACACACACAAACCGTATCTCGTATATCTCCCAAAATTAAATTGAGTTGGTTGAAGGGAATCTAGAATGGAAAATATATCTAAGACATGTAATTGTAGAAATATGAAAGCCAAAAAGAAAGAAAATTAAAAATGAAGAGCTGGTAAAATATTCTAGCAATGTGGGGAAAAGAGAATAAAATTAGAAATTTTTAGTCTGACATAAAAAAAAGATTTGTTAATGGAAAAAGGGGGGAAAAGAGGGGTACCCTCTAGTTCTATGTACTATAAATTCTTCGACTTCCCCTGGAGCTTTCCAGTGCTGCTTGGTCAAGAATTTGCTCTTTCCCTGTTCTTCCAGCTGGTCTTCTGGGGGAGCATCTGCTGTGCTGATTCTCATGTGTGTGCCTGGGCAGAGATGCCCTGCCCCCTGCCATGTGCCAGGCTCACTGTTTATCCTGCGAAGTCTTTGTTCCCTGGAAGCCCTACCTCTCTCAGGCACATGGGGAAGTAAGGAGGGAAAACAACAATGGTGGCAGCCAGATTTCCAGCTCTGGAGTCAGCTCCTCTCCGTAACTACCACAGTCTCCCAGTCTGCCCTGGCCTTGATGTTCCCGGGCTGGAGTGGGTGAGCTGATCTGCACAGCCTACTGTGCGCCTGGTAGCAGGAGAGTCCTTGCTGTCCTGTTCCCTCCTTGCCTCTGCCTGTCCCAGGGGGAGTGCAGAATCATGGGCTGTGTCTGCTCAGTAACCTGGGATCTGGGGCCCTGTGCTGCTGGAATTGTGCTCGCTCCTGGGGCATCCGGCTCCTGAAGGCAGCAGGCCCAGACACATCCATCTGGAGCCACCCACCTAACTGACTGGCTTCCAAATGCCCTGCTGGCTACATGCCAACCCTTTACCGAGATTGGCCCACAGTTTGTGGTGCTTTTCCCTGGGCGCACTTCCTCTATTAGTGACTCCGGAAAACTGGAAGCTTCCCTGTGATTCAATCTCCTTGAAATTGGCCCAAGGAAATTGGCCCAATTTCCTTGCTAAGCGCTCTTCTATTGGGGAAGAATCTGGTGCGGATTTTTAAAGGTCCCTCTTCTCCGGGGCTGGGCTTTCCTGTCCCAGAGGTTTTCACCAGACTGGCTTATCCTGGCTCCTCACAGTGCTCCTCTACAACTTGATTTTTATTTTATTTTATTTTATTTTATTTTATTTTATTTTATTTTATTTTATTATTTTATTATTATTTTATTTTATTTTATTTTATTTTATTTTATTTTATTTTATTTTATTTTATTTTTTCTTCTGCCTTCCTATCTTGCTAGAAGCGAAAACCCTTCTCTCTCTAGCATTCTGGCTGTTTTCTCTTTAAATCTCAGGTCAAATGCATAGGTGTTCAGGATGATTTGAAAGTTATCTTGGTAAGTTGGGGGGACCAGGTGAATTGAGGACCCTTACTCCTCTACCATCTTGCCTCGCCTCCATATTTGGTCTTTAGTTGGGTTATGCTATGCAAATAGCAAGAGCTCTGAGAAGCTGACACATATTTCATACAAACCTTCCAATTAGCTACATTGACTTGTCTTGGTAGTTAAAATTCTAAGTAAAAGGCCAGTTTAGACCCAACACAGTTAAAGCAGTACAGTCTAATACCCTGTACTTTCCATAGACAATTTTTTATCTCTCTGGGGCCAGGCTTCTAAAAACTATGATTTGCTGTCACTCAATTTAACAAAAATTAATATTCCTCAGTCATTCATCAATGTCAAAGGACTTTTTGAGTTTTTATATGCAGCCTTTTAAACATACTCTTAGCATCAATAATTACTTCCATCTTCCTTTCTATCTCTAAGACTGGACTCATCTTTTTCTACCTCAACTTCTCATATCTTGTTCTTCCAATGTCATGACCTCGATCTTTTACATTCTTCCCTAGATTTTTATGGAGATCCAGCTTCATCCTTTCAACTATCCCTTCCATGATTATGATGAATAATTTATCTACATTTTTATTCTTTATCTTTTATTTAAGTTTTCCTCCAATATTATTAGTTCTTACAACACCATTAAATATCTATTGAATATATGGTGTGAGGGTTACAGAAGAAACATAAAACCTATGCTTTGGTCTCCAGGAGCTCGCACAGCATGGAGATTTTTAAAGACCAGATACATAATACACTTACTTTAATCAGCAAAATTCTCCTCAAAAGAAATTTGCATGAAAAAACAAATTTGTCATTTCTCTATATCCACTGACATCTCCTTTCCTCATGCAGTTTATTAAACTGACTTGGGAATTGTCTATTGACTATATCATCTTTGAACTATCATAGACAGTCAATGTATGATGTTCTGCTGATACTTCCTATGAAGTATGCTTGGATTCAACATTTTATCTCTACTTCAGCTGCTTTCATCACACTTAGATTCTTAACATAGCTTTCCAGTGAATTTCTCAAGTTTCCCATTCTCCTATTCCAAATCAACTTATTCCTGATGCTAAGTTAATCTTCTTAAAGTTTTCTTATATGCCAGGAGTTTCTCCCTTACAATGGCATTATGACTTCCTATTTTGTTATATCACCTTCTTATATATGAAAATCTATTTATTCATTATCACCTTACTCACCACTTTGGTTTTATGTGAGTTCTATCTTTTTCAAGAACTTAATAAAAATTCTGCTTCTTCAGGAAGGTTCATTAGGTGGACTGCAGACTAAAATGGTGTTTTTTCTAATCCTGATTTATGAATTATTTATATCAATCTATTTGTTCTCTAGTTGTTCTACATAAATCTATCTTATATGTCAGTCCCCATTTTAAGCCCCTTGAAGCTACAGTGTCATTTGTTGCTTATAAAATAGGCATATTCATGAATTTCCAGATCATATTATTCCTCCCTATTGAGTATTTTTAATTTTAAAATTGGTAGTAAGGGGTGGGGTAAGATGGCGGAGGAGTAGGGTCCCCAAGTCACCTGTCCTCACCAACTTACCTAGAAAACTTTCAAATCTTCCTGAAAACCTATGAATTAAACCTGAGATTTATTTATTTATTTATTTTTTAAAGATTCTATTTATTCATTCATGAATGAGAGACACACACAGAGAGAAAGGTAGAGACACAGGCAGGGGGAGAAGCAGGCTCCTGGCAAGGAGTCCGATGTGGGACTCGATCCCAGATCCCAGGATCATGCCCTGAGCAGAAGGCAGACGCTCAACCACTCAGCCACCCAGGCATCCCTAAACCTGAGATTTAAAGAGAGAACAACTTGAATACTACAGAGAGAAGAGTTCACAATTCTAACAAGGTAGAAAGACAAGAAAAATAAATAAAATAAAATAAAATAAAATAAAATAAAATAAAATAAAATAAAATAAAATAAAATAAAATAATAAAATAAAATAAAATAAAATAATAAAATAAAATAATAAAATAAAATAAATAAAATAAAATAAAATAAAATAAATCAAGTGGGGAGGGGCCCCACAAGGAGCCGGGCTAAGGCTGGGCAGCAAAAGCCTTCCGGGTCAGGAAAGCCCAGTCCCGGAGAAGCAGGAACTTTAAAAATCCACACCAGATTTTTCCTGGACAGAAAGGTGCTTAGCAGGAAAACTGGGCAGAACCACAGGAGGGGCAGAGGGGCCTCCAGTCTCCTGGGGTCACTTACAGAGGAAGTGTGCCCCAGGGGAGAGTGCACCACAGGTCATGGGCCAAGCTCGGTAAAGAACTGGAGCACACACCCGACGGGGTCTCGGGAGAAGCTCAGGTTGTGGCTCTGGGCAGAGGTGGCTGTGCCCTGCTGCCTTAGGGAGCCGTGTCCCCAGGAGCACAATTCCAGCAGCATAGGCCCCAGATCACAGGGCGCCGGGAGACACCGCCCAGGATCCTGCACTCATCCTGGGAGAGGAGAAGGCGGGAAAGGCACAGGACAGTGAGGATACTACTGCTGCCGGGCACCCCCAAGATGTGCAGATTAGAACCCCCTGCCCCCGGGAGCATCCAGGCCAGTGCGGACTAGGAGATTGGGGTAGTTACTGCGGGAGCTGACTCCAGAGGCGAAGAGCTGGCTACGGCCAGTGTTATAGTCCCTCCTGTGTCACCCTGTGCCTGGGACAGATTGGGGCTGCAGAGAACAGGGGCCTCACAGGATAAACAGCTCCCACCGGGCCGTGCATCTGGCAGGGATGGGGCAGCTCCCCCAGGTGCAAACACCTGATAATCAGCACAGCAGGCCACCCCCTAGAACACCAGCTGGAAGAACAGGGGAAGAACAAGTTCTTGACCTAGCAGTTCTGGAAAGCTCCAGGGGAAGTCAGGGAAACGGTATATAAAACGAGAGGATACCCCTCCTTGTTTTTTTGTTTGTTTGTTTGTTTGTTTTGTCTTTGTTTTATCTTTTTTTTTTTTCCAGTACAACTCGTTTTTAGCCACTCTGCACTGAGCAAAATGACTAGAAAGAAGAACAGAAGAAAGAATCAGAAACAGTACTCTCTCCCACAGAGTTACAGAATTTGGATAACAGTTCGATGTCAAAAAGCCAATTCAGAAGCACAATTATAAAGCTACTGGTGGCCTTGGAAAAAAAAGCGTAAAGGATTCAGGAGACTTCATGACTGCAGAATTTAGATCTAATCAGGCAGAAATTAAAAATAAACTAAATGAGATGCAATCCAAACTGGAGGTCCTAACAAGGAGGGTTAATAAGGTAGAATAGGGGATCCCTGGGTGGCGCAGCGGTTTGGCGCCTGCCTTTGGCCCAGGGCGCGATCCTGGAGACCCGGGATCGAATCCCACATCGGGCTCCCGGTGCATGGAGCCTGCTTCTCCCTCTGCCTGTGTCTCTGCCTCTCTCTCTCTCTCTCTCTCTCTGTGACTATCATAAATAAATTAAAAAATTAAAAAAAAAAAATAACAGAACCATCCAGGCACCCCGTGGTGGTTCTTTAAAAAAAAAAAAAAAAAATAAGGTAGAATAATGAGCGAATGACATAGAAGACAAGTTGATGGCAAGGAAGGAAGCTGAGGAAAAGAGATAAAAACAATTAAAAGACCATGAGGAAAGGGCAAGAGAAATAAATCACAGACTCAAAGGAAATATCTGTGTTTAATTGGGGTTCCAGAGGGTGCCCAAAAGGGACAGAGGACCAGAAAGCATATTTGAAAAAATCATAACTGACAATTTCCCTAATTTGGGGAAGGAAACAGGCATTCAGATCAAAGAGATAGAGAGATGCCCCCCTAAAATCAATAGAAACTGTTTAACACCTTGACATTTAATAGTGAAACTTGCAAATTCCAAAGATAAAGAGAAAATCCTTGAAGCAGCAAGAGACAAGAGATCCCTAAATTAAATGGGAAGAAGTATTAGATTAACAGCAGACCTCTCCACAGAGACCTGGCAAGGCATAAAGGGCTGGCAGGATATATTCAGGGTCCTAAATGAGAAGAACATGCAGCCACGAATACTCTTATCTAGCAAGGCTCTCATTGAGATTAGAAAGAGACAAAAAGATCTTCCAGGATAGACAGAGACTGAAAGAATATGTGACCACCAAACCAGCTCTGCATGAAATATTAAGGGAGACTCTGTAAAAGAAAGAGGACACCCAAAGAAATAATCCACAAAACAGGGACTGAATAGGTATTATGATGACACTAAATTCATGTCTTTCCATAGTAACTCGGAATGTGAATGGGCTTAATGATCACATCAAAAGATGCAGGTTTTCAGACTATATTAAAAAGCAAGACCATTTATTACTGTCTACAAGAGACTCATTTGAGAACTAAGGACACTTCCATCCTGAAAATGAAAGGTTGGAGAACCATTTACCATTCAATGGTCTTCAAAAGAAGGCTGGGGCGGCAATCCTCATATCAGATAAAGTTTATCCCTAAGACTGTAGTAAGAGATGAAGAGGGACACTATATCATACTTAAAGGATCTATCCAACAAGAGGACCTAACACTCATATATATTTATGCCCCTAATGTGGGAGCTGTCAAGCATATAAATCAATTAATAACCAAAGGAAAGACATACTTAGATAATAATACAACAATACTGGCAGACTTCAACATGCCGCACTCTACAAATGACAGATATTCTAAGCACAACATCTCCAAAGAAACAAGAGCTTTAAATGATACACTGGACCAGATGGACTTCACAGATATTTACAGGCTTTACATCCAAAAGCATCTGAATACACATTCTTCTCAAGTGCACATGGAACTTTCTCCAGAATAGACCATATAATGGGTCACAAATCAGGTCTTAACTGGTACCAAAAGTTTGAGATTTTCCGCTGCATATTTTCAGATGATAATGCTTTGAAATTAGAACTAAATCACAAGAAGAAGTTTGGAAGGATTTCAAACACTTGGAGGTTTAAGGACTACTCTTATAAAAGATGAAAGGGTCAACCAGGAAATTAGAGAAGAATTAAGAATATTCAAGGAAGCTAGTAGGAATGAAGATACAACTGTTCAAAATATTTGGTATACACCAAAAGCAGTCGCGAGGGGGAGATACATCGCAAAACAAGCATCCATCCAAAATCTGGAAAGAACTCAAATACAAAAGCTAACCTTGCACCTAAAAGAACTAGAGAAAGAACAGCAAATAAAACCTACACTAATCAGAAAAAGACAATTAAAGATTCGAGCAGAACTCAATGAAATAAAGACCAAAAGAACTGTAGAACAGATCAACAAAACCAGGAGTTGGTTCTCTGAAAGAATTAATAAGATACATTAACCAGCCCTATTAAAAACAAAAGAGAAAAGCCTCTAATTCATAAAATCACGAATGAAAAAGAAGAGATCATAACCAGTACCAAGGAAATAAAGATTTAAAAAAATATTATGAGCAGCTATATGCCAGTAAACTAGGCAATCTAGAAGAAATGGACACATTTCTGGAAAACCACAACCTACCAAAACTGGAACAGGAAGAAATAGAAAACCTGAACAGGCGAATAACCAGGAAGGAAATGGAAGCAGTCATCACAAACCTCCCAAGACACAAAATTCCATGGCAAGATGGCTTCTCAGGGGAATTATATTAAACGTTTAAAGAAGAAACAATACCTATTCCACTAAAGCTGTCCCGAAAGATAGAAAGGGATGGAGTACTTTCAAACTTGTTCTATGAGACCAGCATCAGCTTAATTCCAAAACCAGACAAAAACCCCACCAAAAAGGAAAATTATACACCAATATCCCTGATGAACACAGATGCAAAAATTCTCAAAAAGATACTAGCCAATAGGATCCAACAGTATATCCATTCACCATGACCAATTGGAATTTATCCCCAGCACAATCAATGCTCACAATCAATGTGATAGATCATATTAACAAGAGAAAACACAAGAACCATATTATCCTCTCTATAGATACAGAGTATGCATTTGACAAAATACAGCATCCATTCCTGATCAAAACTCTTCAGAATGTAGGGATAGAGGGAACATTCCCAAGTATCTTAAAAGCCATTTATGAAAAGCCCACAGCAAATATCATTCTCAATGGGGAAGCACTGGGAGCCTTTCCCCTAAGATCAGGAACATGACAGGGATGTCCACTCTCACCACTACTATTCAACATAGTACTGGAAGTCCTCGCCTCATCAACGAGACAACAAAAAGAAATAAAAGGCATTCAAATTGGCAAAGAAGAAGTCAAACTCTCCCTCTTTGTAGATGACATGTTACTTACATAGAAAACCCAAAGAGTCCACTCCAAATTTTTAGAACTCATGTAGCAATTCGGCAGTGTGGCTGGATACAAAATCAATGCCCTGACATCAGTGGCATTTCTATAGACTAACAATGAGACTGAAGATAGAGAAATTAAGGAGTCAATCCCATTTACAATTGCTCCCCAAAGAATCAGATACCTAGGAATAAACCTAACCAAAGAGGTAAAGGATCTATATCCTAAAAACTACAGAATACTTCTCAATCAAATTGAGGAAGACACAAAGAGATGGAAAAATATTCCATGCTCATGGATTGGAAGAATTAATATTGTGAAAATGTCAATGCTACCCAGGGCTACACGTTCAATGCAATCCTATCAAAATACCATGGACTTTCTTCAGGGAGTTGGAACAAATCATCTTAAGATTTGTGTGGAATCATAAAAGGCTCCGAGTAACCTGGGGAATATTGAAAAAGAAAACCAGAGCTGGAGGCATCACAATGCCAGATTTCAGGGTGTACTACAAAGCTGTGATCATCACGACAGTGTGATACTGGCACAAAAGCGAACACATAGATCAATGGAACAGAATAGAGAATCCAGAAATTGTCCCTCAACTCTATGGTCAACTAGTATTTGACAAAGCAGGAAAGACTATCCACTGGATAAAGGACAATCTCTTTAATAAATGGTGCTGGGAAAATTGGGCATCTACCTGCAGAAGAATGAAACTGGACCATTCTCTTGCACCATACACAAAGATAAACTCAAAATGGATGAAAGATCTTAAATTGAGAGAAGAATACATCAAAATCCCAGAAGAGAACACAGACAACGGCCTTTTTGAACTTGGCCACAGCAACGTCTTGCAAGATCCATCCATGAAGGCAAGGGAAACAAAAGCAAAAAATGAACTATTTGGACTTCATCAAGATAAAAAGCTTCTGTACAGCAAAAGAAACAGTCAACAAAATTGAAGACTACCTAGAGAATGGGAGAAGATATTTGCAAATGACGTATCAGATAAATGGCTAGTATCCAAGATCTATAAAGAACTTCTTAAACTCAACACCCAAGACACAAACAATCCAATCATGAAATGGGCAAAAGACATGAACAGTAATTTCACAGAGGAAGACATATTCATGGCCAACAGGCACCTGAGAAAGCGCTTCACATCACTGGTCATCAGGAAAATACAAATCAAAACCTCAATGAGATACCACCTCACACCAGTGAGAATGGGGAAAATTACCAAGACAGGAAACACCAAATGTTGGAGAGGATGTGGAGAAAGGGGAACCCTCCTGCACTGTTGGTGGGATTGTGAACTGGTGCAGCCACTCTGGAAAACTGTGTGGAGGTTCCTCAAAGAGTTAAAAATAGATCTGCCCTAAGACCCAGCAATTGCACTGTGAAGATTTACCCCCAAGATACAGATGCAGTGAAACAGCAGTACTCCTGCACCGCAATGTTTCTAGCAGCAATGTCCACAATAGCCAAACTGTGGAAGGAGCCTCGGTGTCCATAAAAAGATGAATGGATAAAGAAGCTGTGGTCTATGTATACAATGGAATATTCCTCAGCCATTAAAGACGACAAATGCCCACCATTTGCTTCAACGTGGTTGGAACCGAGGGTATTATGCTGAGTGAAGTAAGTCAATCAGAATAAGACAAACATTATATGGTCTCATTTACTTGCGGAATATAAAAAGTAGTGAAAGGAAATGAATGGGAAAGGAGAGCAAATGAGTGAAAATATCAGTGAAGGTGACAGAATGTGAGAGACACCTAACTCTGGGAAACGAACAAGGGTTGGTGGAAAGGGAGGTGGGCGGGGGGTTGGGGCGACTGGGTGATGGGCACTGAGGGGGGCACTTGACACCATGAGCACTGGGTGTTATGCTATATGCTGGCAAATTGAACTCCAATAAAAAATATATCAAAAAAAATTTTTTTTTAGAGATTTTATTTATTTATTCATGATAGAGAGAGAGAGAGAGGCAGAGACACAGGCAGAGGGAGAAGCAGGCTCCATGCACCGGGAGCCCGACGTGGGATTCGATCCCGGGTCTCCAGGATCGCGCCCTGGGCCAAAGGCAGGCGCCAAACCGCTGAGCCACCCAGAGATCCCCTATACCAAAAATTTTTTAAATAAACCTGCTTACCATAAAAAATAAAATAAAGTTAGTAGTAATATTTAAAATGTTTACCATTAATGTGATTTCTTTGCTATATTACTTCAGAAGGATTTTTAAAATAAGCAACCTGTAGGTAATAATTTCATATAATTTACTAATTTATCAAAAGTTCTTTTTCACCTTGCCAACTTGACCTACCCCACTGTGATCCAGTTGCTATGAAAGTCATCCCATAAGTAGTGTCAATTAATGCAGGCAGCAAAACATTTTCAACAGTAAGAAGCTCCATTTATTTTTTTTATGTAATTTTTAGGATTATATTTATTCATTTATGAGAGACAGACAGATAGAGGAAGAGATACATGCAGAGGGAGAAGCAGGGTCCCTGTGGGGAGCCCAATGTGGGACTTGATCCCAGAACCCTGGGATCACAACCTGAGCCAAAGGCAGATATTCAACCACTAAGCCGCCCAGGTGCCCCAGGAAGCTCAGTTTAGATTGATGATGAGATTCATTTGTGATAATCATCATTCACATTCACATTATATTACAAAAACAAAAAACCCACATTTGTGAGATTTAGCATTCTTATCTTAACTGACTCATGCAGATAGAGTGATAAACTACAATTTGCTACTAATTTGTGGCCTAGGTTGCAGTCCAATAGCCTTTCTATTGTTACAGTCTCTGTCATATACGTATCATAGAATGTATGTTAGTGTACATTTCTGTGGATAAGAACATGTCAAAGAGAAGCTTGCCTCTTCTCAAAATGTGTTAGCATAAACACATTAAAAATTTGGTGAATAGCTTAATTTGGATCAAATCTTTGGCTTATGGATTCTTGTTTTTTTAATAAATGAGTCAATTAAAATGAGAGTCTTATTTTTTCATCAGATATATGTCATTGCTACAAAGAGAATAATTGTACCATCATAAATAACATTGTTAATAAATTAATTCATGATCGTGCTGTTATATCTAAATACAAATAGAGAAAGATAAAGTATAAATACATATATATGTAGTTTCTTTGCTATATTTTTCTTTTGTAATGTATGTAATAATCTTTATTTTTTTTTTTAAGATTTTATTTATTCATTCATGGGAGACATATAAAGAGAGGAAGAGACACAGGCAGAGGGAGGAAAAGCAGGCTACCTGCAGGGAGTCCGATGTGGCACTTGGTCCTGGGAATCCGGGATCATGCCCTGAGCCAAAGGCAGATGCTCAATTGCTGAGCCACCCAGGCATCCCTGTAATAATCTTCAATGTAAAAAAATGTGGTGAACATATTGAGTTTAGAGAATAGGTGACTTACGGTTAAGCCTAAAAAGCTGTTGGTTGAAGCCATTTGGTTTCTCTTCCAAATTGAAGCAATTTACACATAGATGCTAAGGGAGGCCATCATTTTTAATTATGTGGTAAATCAGTTATTCTGAAATCTTTTTAGTAGACTGCTGAGAAAGGATGCCTTTGGCACAAAGACCATTCTACCGCACAGTTGATTAAGGTCTTAAACATTGTACAACATTTAAAAAATGGAAAAAAGAAGAGAAATACTAAAAAACAAGAGAGAATTGTGACAACTGGGTATCTTGGTTCAGTGACTATTGAAATTATAATGAAACCTTAGCCTCTATCAATAAATAAATTTTTAAAGGCTCCCAGTGAGAAACTAGAATACAGTGGTCTCTGGAACCAGGCTGACTAGCACATATTTCAGTTCTACTCCAGAAGTTTAACTTCTATGGCCATGAGCAATTTGTTTAATTTCTCTGTGAATCAATTCCTTCCTCTGCAAAATGGGAATGATAACCATACCTTCTATATGGCCTTATTAAGAAAATTAAATGAATTCATATAAACCATGGTAAAAAAATTCCTGAAATACAATGAACATCCAAATATTTGATATTGTGGATATTACTGTTTGTAGAACTTTGAATAGAATATTTCAGAAATTCGTTTTGCTTATATGGTGATCATTGAACTTTAACCTCCATAAGCCTATGTTATCAGGGAAAAGTCCATCACAAATTTGGATATAGATAGCTATATTCTTATAATCAAATCCCTTAATGTAATACTGAGTGTAGAGGATGTAATTAAAACAAACAATTGACATGGATTGAGAAGACCTTTTGTCATGATCTTTTCTTGGCTATTAGTTTTACTCTGACCTACCCAGAGCTAGAAAAGCATTGTGTTTGTGGCTCACTCAGCATGGCCAGAAATTTTCATAGCTGAAATTATATGATAGTGCTAATAGTAAATCTGGAGATATCACAATTCCAGAGTTCAAGTTATATTACAAAGCTATAGTGACCAAGAAAGTATGGGACTGGTACGAAAAGAGACACAAATCAATCAATAGAACAGAATTAAAAAACCCAGATATGAACCCACAACTCTATGGTCAACTAATCTTTGGCAAAGCAAGAATATCTAATGGAAAAAAGACAGTCTCTCTAACAAATGATGTTGGTATTAAGTCTATGGCAACATGCAAAAGAATGAAACTGGACCATTCTCTCACACCATACATAAAAATAAACTCAAAATGGTTGAAGGACCTAAATGTGAGACAAGAAACTGTTTTCTCAGAGGAAAACACAGGTAGTAACTTCCTTGACCTAGGCTGTAACACCTTCTTACTAGATATGTCTCCTGAGACAAGGGAAACAAAAGCAAAAATAAATATTCAGAGTTCACCAAGATAAGACACTTTTGTACAATGAAAGCAACAAAACTAAAAGGCAACTTTCAGTATGGGAAAAGATATTTGCAAATAATATATTTGATAAAGTGATAGTATCAAAAATATATAAAGAACTTAAATCTCAATACTGAAAAAACAAATAATCCAGCTTAAAATAAGCAGAAGACATGGAAAGATTTTTTTTTCCAAAGAAGACATCCAATTGCTAACAGACACATGAAAACAACATCACTCATCATCAGAGAAATGCAAATCAAAACTATGATGAGATGTCACTTCACACCAGTCAGAATGGATAAAATTAACGACACAGGAAACAACAGGTATTGGCCAGAATGTGGAGAAAAGGGAACCGTCTTACACTGTTGGTAGGAATGCAAACTGGTGCAGCCATTCTGGAAAACAGTGTAGTGGTCCCTCAAAAAGCTAACACTAGAATTACTCTATGATCCAGCAATTACAGTACTGGTCATTTATCCAAAGGATATAAAACTACTGATATCCCAGTGTTTATAGCAGCATTATCAACAATAGCCAATTATGGAAAGAGCCCAAATGTCCATCAACAGATGAGTGGATGAAGAGGTTGTAATATATATACACAATGGAATATTACTAATCTATCAAAAATAATGAAATCTTGCCATTTGCAAGGATGTGAATGGAATTAGAGTATTATGCTACGTGAAATAAGTCAGAGAAATACCAAACCCTATGATTGCATTTATATGTGGAATTTAAGAAACAAAACAAACCAATGTAGGGTGGGGGAGAAAGAAAAACCAAGAAATAGACTCTTACCTACAGAGAAGAAACTGAGGGGAGAGGGTATGGGATGGGTTAAATAGGTGATAGAGATTAAGTAGGTTACTTGTAGTGAGCACCCAGTGTTGTATATAATTGTTGAATCACTTAATTCTATAACTTAAACTAATATTTCACCATATGTTAACTAACTGGAATTTAAATAAAAATTTGAAAAATATGGTTAAGAAGGATTAATGTTAATGTTTCTTTAAATATTAGCTAAAAATTACTAGTGAAGCCATCTGGTTCTGGACTTTACTGATTCTAACACCATATTTGTTATGGATCTGTTTAGACTGTCTATTTCTTCATGATTTAGCTTTGGTTAGTTGTATGGTTCTAGAAATTTATCCATTTCTTCTAGGCTATCCAGTTTATTGACATATAATTGTTCATAGTAGTGTCTGATGGTCTTTATTATGTCTATGGCAACAGTTGTAATATTTCTTCTTTATTCTATTTTTATTTTTAATTTTTTTTAAATTTTTTTTTATTTATGATAGTCACAGAGAGAGAGAGAGAGGCAGAGACACAGGCGGAGGGAGAAGCAGGCTCCATGCACCGGGAGCCTGATGTGGGATTCG
Source organism: Vulpes lagopus (assembly GCF_018345385.1). Classification (NCBI taxonomy): domain Eukaryota; kingdom Metazoa; phylum Chordata; class Mammalia; order Carnivora; family Canidae; genus Vulpes; species Vulpes lagopus. The sequence goes on from NC_054831.1 coordinate 60,051,778, forward strand.
ATCCCGGGTCTCCAGGATCGCGCCCTGGGCCAAAGGCAGGTGCCAAACCGCTGCGCCACCCAGGGATCCCTCTTCTTTATTTTAAATTTTATTTATTTATGCCTTCTCTTTTATGCCTAGTCAGTCTGAGGCTTTGACAACTTTGTTTAAAAATTTTTCTTAATTTCATTGATTTTTTTCTACTATTTTATTTGGTTTATTTTTGCTCTAATATTTATTTAATCTTTATTTTCTTCCTCCTGCTAAATTTGAGGTTGGTTTGTTTGTTTTAGCTTTATGAGGCTTTATTTGAAGTTGTTTTTACTTTTTCTTTTTTTCTTTTTTAAGATTTTATTTATTGATTCATGAGACACACACAGAAGGAGAGAGAGAGAGAGAGAGAGAGAGAGAGAGAGAGGGGAAGAGGCACAGGCAGAGAGAAAAGCAGGCTCCATGCAAGGAGCCCAACGTGGGACTCGATTCCAGGTCTCCAGGATCACACCCTGGGCTGAAGGCAGCACTAAACTGCTGAGCCACCTGGGCTGCCCTTTTTTTTCTTTTTAAATGAGTTTTTCACTATGAATTTCCCTGCTAGTACTACTTTTGCTCCATTCTATGTTATAATATGTTATATTTTCAATTTCATTTGTCTCAAGGTATTTTCGAATTTCTTTCATATTTTCCCTTTGATCTTATTGTTGTTCAAGGATGTGTTGCTGATTACCCCATCTCTGCAAGGTCTCTATGTTCTTCCTTCTGTTGACTTCTACTTTCACTCTACAATGTCCCTTTCTGGGGGAAGCTACAAACTGGACCTTTCCTTCTGTTCAATCTGTACTAAAGCAGAGGGGAGCTATGGTTGTGTATTCCAGGCTGCTAGACTACAGTGGACCCATGTGAGCTCCTGGATTGGCAAGACAGGTCAGCTTTCTCGTGAGGCCCCTTAGAAAGTTGGCTCACTAGATGTGCAAAACTTCTAAAAGCTAAGAACTAGGGGTGTTGTTGTTGTTGTTTTCCTGTATGGCACTCTGCTAGGATAGGAGGACTCTTATAAAAGGATATCCTAGTCTCATTACAGGTTTATGTGAGTGGTTTGATGCAGGAATCTTTCATTTGGTTTCTGAACTTCTCATAAAGGAAATTTGTCCACGAATGTTGCTTAATTGGTGCCTTTATGAGAGAAGGAATGCTTCAAGTCCTCCTACTCAGCTATCTTGCTGAGCCATCCCAATATTCCTTTTAAAATATTAAAATATTGAGAGTCAATTAAAAAATTATCATCCAGCTAATGAGATCTTTTCTTACTGATATATATTACCACTGCTTATTAGTGCTTTCTCTGTTTATCATAACAACAGATCTCCACAGATTCTCTAAGTCCAGCCTAAATAGCAAGACTATCCAATAGTAAATGCTATAGTAGGTAAGATTAATAATATGCGTCTTACTACCTCTTATTTCAGACATACGTGCAAGTGTTTTGTATTATAAGATGCTGTTCCTGTTTATAACCCTCTCTATCAGGATTTCATTAGGTTCAGTTTATAGAAATGGTTTCTAATTCTAGCAACATTAGAATTGCAAAGTTTATTACTTGAAGGTCTCTCTGTGTTATATAATTCACTATATGTTGATAGCTAATGATTTCCAAAGCATGAAACCAACATGCTTGTCAGTAGTTAGGTGGCCCCACCTCCAAATCCTAAAATTAGCAACTCCTATGTTATTAAAATGTTAATTTCTAAGAAGGACAAAATGGATCCGTTCAAGTCATGATGTATATATACAGGGTTGGCAGGAAGATAAAAGTACAATGGGATATCCCTGAAAGCTTTGATGAGTTCTAGCTGGAAGGCTTAGCAACATTTTACATTTTTAGGAATTATATTTTTATGTTCTTTGTGTGAAAACAGTAGGCTCTGAATTGCTTTCATATCTTCTTAAGTAGTGGGTTCTCTGTTATCTCAATTGAAATTTTAGTGACCATAGTTTGGAAAGAATTAATGTTCTGAATAGCTCTTATGAGATCCATGGGATTGTTCTTTTATTTTCCCTTGTGACTGTAATCTTTAAGAAAGTTACCTTAAAATTAATTTGAAATGCATCAAAGACAGCACACTGAAATATGGTCATACTTTCATACTGTTATATAGTGTATGACATTTAAAGAGGTAATATCATGGTAATAAGGGGTAATTAGAATACATACATTTAAATGGGACGAAGAAATGAAAATATATTATTCAACTCAATGAACAAGGAATTTTGATGATTGTAAACAACAGTTGAAGTACAAAATAACTTCAGAATTAAAAATTAACAAATTCTAATTAGCAGAAAAGAAAAAACAACCAATGACAAATAGCTTTCTTTGAAACAATCCCAGGTGGTTTTTAGTATAATTTTACCCGGCAAAAGAAACAGTGTCCGTGATTTCCAAGGTCTTTTTGAACCTTTCTATTTTATCACTCTGATTTTCCTTTTTCAAGGGCACAACATAAATTTTGAAAGACATAGTTATAAAGTGCAGTTGACATCTATGCACTTATGACTTTTCTTTGTCTGACGTGGCTCAGTTATATAGGTGATAATGCCCCTGCAGAGTTGGCATGCTGCTTGATTTTTCTCTCTAGTACATAGTTGAGTAGATATTTAGAAAAAATACTGAAGTTGACAAAGAGAAAAAGTATAAGGGCAAGGGTAAGCATGTTCTTTTTTGAGCTAAACAGTATTAAGCCTCTATAATAATCCTACTTTACAGGTTGGTGCCATTCTGTAGTTTATTATTTTTTTAAAATATTTTAAAATATTTATTTTATTTTACAATTTTATGGATACATTTATATAATGTTTCTTCATGTTCATTTTGAAATCAAATAAAAAAAACTAGTTCAAGTTTTACAATTTAAGAAAAATTAAACTATTATTCAGAAAGATTGTCAGAGAGGACAGGTTTCTCCAACTAATTTTTTAAAATCTTACTTAAAGCATTTACTTGGTAAAAATATAGATAGATAAAAGTACTTGTATTTGTTTGTTTTAAAGTTTTCATCCAACAACCCCTATGACATTAACCACCCCTCTAACACATGACAACTTGATGTAGTTAGTAAAATGTAAAAATTTAGTTTAGATTAGGTAACTCCATGATCAACTTTTATAAAATGAGTATAATTTTACCCCTGCCAATGTCATGAAACTATTAAACTCCCAAATTAACAAACCTAAAAATTACCTTGAATAGTATTAAGAGCATTAATGTGTAAGATAGCATGGAGGTTAATTTTTTTAAAAAAATACCTTTATATAATTGTATCTCCAGAAAAAATGCATGAGGAAAAGGAAAAATGGGTTTTAGAATACAACTCCATTATTCAGTGGTCTAAAATGTAATTTTCAAGTCATTTTCTGTTTCTGATCTCTGTTTTCCCATATGTAAAAGTTGAATGAAATTTGCTTATTAGGATATATTATATATTAATATAATATATTAATTATATTAATTAATATATTATAATATTAATATATTATATTTGCTTATTGGGATATATTATATATTAATATAATATATTAATTATATTAATTAATATATTATAATATTAATATATTATATTACATATTATATTATTTATTAGTAATATATATATTACTCTTTTTAGAGCCTTGCTGTTTTAGAGACACACAATGATAGTTTCTGAAGCAGAAATGTACACTGGAGACAGACTGAGAATATATCTTATTCATCTTTTTTTCCTCGGGACCTAAAAAAGTGTTCCATGTATAAGAGACATTTAACAAATAGTCAATTATCCAAACATTAAATGTTTAGAACAGTCAAAATATATTTATGAAAAAGTGACCTTGTATGATAAAGAGAATATACAAAATAAATACAGTATTATAAAATAGACCTGACACAAATTAATTGCAAATATAATTGGTTGTATTTTTTTAATAATAAATTTATTTTTTATTGGTGTTCAATTTGCCAACATACAGAATAACACCCAGTGCTCATCCCGTCGAGTGCCCCCCTCACTGCCCGCCACCCATTCACCCCCACCCCCCGCCCTCCTCCCCTTCCACCACCCCTAGTTCGTTTCCCAGAGTTAGGAGTCTTTATGTTCTGTCTCCCTTTATGACATTTCCCACACATTTCTTCTCCCTTCCCTTATATTCCCTTTCACTATTATTTATATTCCCCAAATGAATGAGACCATATAATGTTTGTCCTTCTCCGATTGACTTATTTCACTCAGCCAGTTTGTTTTGATTTTATAAGGTCCTCTGGAGAACACAAAGTAAATTTGCCAAAAAAAAAAAAAAAAGCTTCAAGTATATTTCTTCTTGATGAGTTTTTAAATCATTCACTCTTTTATAAAGGGAAGATAGTAGAGTAAGAAGGATTCCAAACTCTTTCTCCCTTCATAACTAGTAAAATAAACCATCACCATCTGAACAAAATAAAACATGCATCAAACAAACGAACTTAAGGATTGAGTAGGCAGCTTGGAAGAAATTAAGGATAAACTTTTGAGAGTAAGAAATCCTACATGTCACCTGGTAATAGTATTACCAAGAAAGCCTGTCAAATCTTGCCATATTCTAGGTATATCATACGAATTCAGTGCAACAAATGGAGATGGGTATTTTAAGCAGAGAGAGATTTATTTATTTTTTTAAAGATTTTTATTTATTTATTCACGAGACACACACACACACACACAGAGAGAGAGAGAGAGAGAGAGAAAGAGAGAGAGGCAGAGACACAGGCAGGCTCCATGCAGGGAGCCGACGTGGGACTTGATCCCGAGTCTCCAGGATCAGGCCCTGGGCTGTAGGCAGTGCTAAACCGCTTAGCCACCGGGGCTGCCCTGCAGAGACATTGAATACAAGAAATAGAAAATTTTTTCAAGGACTGAAATAAAAGGAGTTGGGACTAGCAGTGGATTTATTTTGTTCAGAAAATATGCAGGGGACAATCCCAAACTTTGGTATCGGTTAAGACTTGATTTGTGATACAGTATGTGGTCTATTCTAAGAAAGTCCAAGTGCACTTGAGAAGAATGTGTATTCAGTTGTGTTTGGATGTAAAGTTATGTAAATATCTGTGAAATCCATGTGATCCAGTGTGTCATTTAAAGCTCCTGTTTCTTTGGAGATGTTGTACTTAAAACATCTGTCATTTACAGAAAACACCATGTTGAAGTCTGCCAGTATTGTTGTATTATTATCTAAGCATGTCTTAACTTTGGTTATTAATTGATTGATATGCTTGGCAGCTCCCACATTTGGGGCATATCAGTGACTGTTAGGTCCTCTTGTATGGTATAGTGTCCCTCTTCATCTCTTACTACAGTCTTTGGGAAAAACTTTAATTTATCTGATATGAGGATGGCTACCCCTGCTTTCTTTTGAGGACCATTTGAATGTTAAATAGTTCTCCAACCTTTCATTTTCAGGTTGGAGGTGTCCTTAGGTCCTAAATGAGTCTCTTGTGGACAGAAAATAGATGGGTCTTGCTTTTTTAATCAGTCTGAAACCCTGTGCCTTTTGATGGGATCATTAAGCCCACTCACGTTCCGAGTTACTATGGAAAGATATGAATTTAGTGTCACATAATACCTATTTAGTCCTTGTTTTTGTGGATTATTTCTTTGGGCTTCCTCTTTCCTTTACAGAGTCCCCCTTAATAGTTCTGCAGAGCTGTTTTGGTGGTCACATAATGTTTCAGTTTCTGCTTATCCTGGAAGCTCTTTATGTCTCCTTCTATTCTGAATGAGAGCCTTGTTGGATAGAGTTTATTTGGTTGCATGTTCTTCACATTGAGGACCCTAAATATATCCTGCCAGCCCTCTTTGGCTTGCCAGGTCTCTGTGGAGAGGTCTGCTATTAATCTAATACTTCTCCTCCCCATAAAGTTTAAGGATCTCTTGTCTCTTGCTGCTTTAAGGATCTTCTCTTTATCTTTGGAATTTGCAAGTTTCACTACTAGATGTCGAGGTGTTGAATGGTTTTTATTGATTTTAGTGGGGGATCTCTCTATCTCCTGGATCTGAATGCCTGTTTCCCTCCCCAAATTAGGGACGTTCTCAGCTATGATTTGTTTAAATACATTTTCTGGTCCTTTGTCCCTTTCTGCACCCTCTGGAACCCCAATTAAATGTAGATTTTTCCTTCTGAGGCTGTTATTTATTTCCCTTAATCTATCCTCATGATCTTTTAATTGTTTTTCTCTTTTTCCCTCGGCTTCCTTCCTTGCCATCATCTTGTATTCTATGTCACTCACTCTTCTATCTCATTAACCTTCATTGTTAGGACCTGTAGTTTGGATTGCATATCATTTAATTGATTTTTAATTTCAGCCTGATTAGTTCTAAATTCTGCAGTTATGAAGTCTCTTGAATCCTTTATGCTTTTTCCAGAGCCACCATTAGCTTTATAATTGTGCTTCTGAATTGGCTTTCTGACATCGAATTGTAATCCAAATTCTGTAACTCTGTGGGGTAGAGTACTGTGTCTGTTTCTTTCTTTTGTGGTGAATTCTTCTTTCTGCTCATTTTGCTCCATGCAGAGTGGCTAAAAACAAGTTGTACTGGAAAATGAAGGGAAGAAAAGAGAAAAACAAAGGGGGGGGGGGACAAAGAACCAAAAGAAAAACAAAAACAAACACACAAAACAAAACAAAACATCAAATAAAAACCAAGGATGGTGGGGGGTTCCCTGGGTGGCTCAGCAGTTTGACACCTGCCTTTGGCACAGGTAGCGATCCTTGAGTCCCAGGATCGAGTCCCACGTCAGGCTCCCAGCATGGAGCCTGCTTCTCCCTCCTCCTGTGTCTCTGCCTCTCTCTCTCTCTCTCTCTCTGTCTATCATAAATAAATAAATAAATAAATAAATAAATAAATAAATAAATAAATAATAAGTAAATAAAATAATAAAAAAAGAATTTAAAAATTGTTTTAAAAAAAAAACAAAAACAAGGATGGGTATCCTCTGATTCTATATACTGTCAGTCCCTTGACTTTCCCTGGAGCTTTCCAGCGCTGCTCGCTCAAGAACTTGCTCATCCCCTCTCCTTCCAGCTGGCTTCTGGGGGAGGGGCCTGCTTTGCTGATTCTCATATGTGTGCACCTGGGGGAACTATCTTGCCCCCTGCTAGTGTACTTCTCAGTGGGACCTGCTTATCCTGTGAGGCTCCTGTTCTTTTGCAGCCCCTCTCTGTCCCAGGCACAAGGTCACACAAGGAGGAACAACAAGACTGGCAGTGGCCAGCTCTCCAGCCCTGGAGTCAGGAGTAACTCCCACAGCTCCCAGTCTGCCCTGGCATGTATGCTCTGGTGGCTCGGGGCCGCCCAGTGGCAGGAGTATCCTCGCTGTCCTGTGCCCTCCTGGCCTCCACCTGTCCCAAGGGGAGGGCTGGATCCTGGGTTGTGACCCCTGGCGCCCTGGACTCTGGGGCCTGTGTTGCTGGAATCACACTCCCAGGGCCACACAGCTCCCTCTGCAGGGAGCCGCGGCCTGAGCTGCTTCCACGCCCCCATGGCACATACTCTTCAGCCCTTTAGGGAGCTGGGCTGGTGGTGTGTGGTGCGCTCTCCCCGGGGAAGCACCTCCTCTGTTAGTGACCCCAAGAACCTGGGTGCTCCACTGCCTGTCCTCGGATCCTGCCTGAGTTCCCAGCTAGTGCCTTTCCATCTGAGAAGATTGGTAAAGTTCTTACTTCTCTGGGACTGGGCTTTCCTGTCCTGGAGGCTCTCGTCACCAGGCTTTAACCTGGCCTCTCATAGGGGCCCCTCCCCCACTGGATTCTTTTCTTTTTTTTTTTTTTTCCGTCTTTTTATCTTGATAGAAGCACAAACTCTTCTCACTGTAGCATTCCAGCTGTTCTCTCTTTAAATCTCAGGCCAGATTCATAGGTTTTCAGGATGATTTGAGAGTTAACTAGGTAAGTTGGTGGGGACACGTGACTTGGGGACCCTACTCTTCTGCCCTCTTGCCCCGCCCTCGGAGATAATCATATAATTTTTATCCTTTGTTTTGTTAATATGGCATATATTAGTTGATTTGCATATATGGACTATCCTCGAATCCTTGGAATAAATCCCATTTACCTGTGATTAATGATTCTTTTAATGTATTTTTAAAATCAGTTTGCTAATGGTTAATTGATGATATTTGCATCTATGTTCATTAAGGATAATGGTCTATAATTTTATTTTTTTTGCAGTTTCGTTGGTTTTGGTAGTAGAGTAATGATGGCCTCATACAATTAATTTGGAAGCATTCATTCCTTTTATATTTTTTGAAAAAGTTTGAGAATTGTTGGTATTAACTCTTTTTTAAAAAACATTTGCTTAGAATTCACCTCTGAAGCCATCTGGTCTTGGAATTTTATTTGTTGGGAGTTTTTGATTGCTGATTCAATCTTGTTACTAGTAATAAGTAATAACTAAAATTATTAAACTCCTAAAAGAAAAAAATAGGCTATAAATCAATCTTAGTAATATTCTTCTGGAGGTTTTCCCCATGGAAGACAAATAAAAGCAAAAATAAATAATTGGGATGATATTAAATTAAAAAGTTTGACACAGTAAAGGAAACCATAAATAATATGAATAGGTAATCTACTGAATGGAAGAAGATATTGCTAAGAAGTTAACATCCAAATATTTAAATAACTCCTACAACTCAACATATACACAGAAAAATCTGATTAAGAGGACCTGAATAGATGTTTTTTCAATGAAAACATACAGATAAACAAGACACATGAAAAGATGCTCAGCATCACTAATCATCAGCAAAATCCAAATCAAACTTACAATGAAATATCACCTCACACCAAGTCAGAATGACTGAACTCAAAAAAAAAAAAAAACCACAAAAGGAAAAGAAAAGAAAAGAAAGAAAAGAAAACAAAAAAAGAAAACAAAAAAAAGAAAAGAAATAAGAAATGTTGCTAAGGATGTGGAGAAAAGGAAACTCTGTATTGTTGAATATATAAATTGGCACAGCACCCTGGAAAATAGTATTGAGGTACCATAAAAATAAGAAAAGAGGAGTACCATATGATCTAATGCTTATATATCTAGGTAGTTACACAAAGAAAAGTAAAACATGAATTCAAAACGGTGCATGCACCTCTACATTTTTTGCAGCACTGTTTACATAAGGTAAAATATGGAAGCAAACTAAATGTTCATCAATAGGTGAATGGATAAAGCAATTGTATTATATATATACAGTGGAATAAATTAATGAAAACATTCACAACAACATGAGTGGATCTAGAGGGTAATATGCTAAGTGAAATAAGTCAGAGAAAGACAAATCCCATATGATTTCAATGACATGAGGAATCTAAAAACAAAAACAAAAACAAAAAAAAACAACCAATAAGAGAAACAGACTCATAAATGTAGAAAACAAATTAGTGATCACCAGAAGGAAGGATAGGAGACTAGGTAAACTAAATGAAGGGGATTAGAAGTTACAAAATCACTAATGAAAGAGGAGAAATAACAAGCAACACCAAAAAACACAAACAATTGTAACAGAGAATATTCTGAAGACCTACATGCCAACAAATTGGAAAACCTAGAAGAAATGGATAAATTCTTAGAAGCTTATGATCTATCAAAACTAAAGCAGGAAGAAATGGAAAAATTGAATGGACCAATTACAGGCAATGAAATTGAATAATCAATAAACCACCAATAAAAAGTCCAGGACCATATGAATTCTAACAAACTTTTAAAGATGAGTAATGCCTATTTTTCCTCAAATTATTCCAAAAAAGTACAAGAGGGAGGGAAAGTTTGACTAAGGGTTGCTACAAAAATATGACTTGTAAACAAAAAACAAAATGTAAAACAAAACATAACAAAATGAAAAAACAAAAGCAAAGCAAAACAAAACTCATAATATCTGCAAAGTGGAATAAAACAAGATCTACTCGTATTGAGTCTTCTTATCCAGGAACGTAGAATATCTCTCCACTTAATTACTTCTTTTTTACTTTGTTCATCATAATTTTATAGTTTTCATCATATAGATCTTCTACACATTTCTTAGATTTATATCTACAAATTTTATTTTGGGGATACCAATGTAAATGGTATTATGTTTTAAATTTCAAATGTAAAAAATTTCAAAAAAGTGTACTCTTTAATCTCCATTCCCTGTTTCACTCATTCCACCCACTCATTTCCCCTATAGTAAGCATCAGTTTGTTTTCTATTGTTAACGGGTTCTTTTTTAGTGTCTCTCTTTTTTTTTTTTTTTCATTTGTTTTGTTTTATAATTTCCATATACGACTGAGATCATACAGTATTTGTCTGTCTTTGACTAATTTCACCTACCATTATACTCTCTAACCCCATTCATGTCATTGAAAATGGCAAGATTTCATTAGTTTTATAGTTGAATAATACATTGTGTGTGTGTAGAATTTCCTTATCCACTCATCCATGGATGCTACTTGGGCTGTGTCCATATTTTGGCTATTGTAAATAGTGCTGCAATAAACATAAGATTCTATGTATCCCTTCAAATTAGTGTTTCTGAATTTTTTGTTGTTGTTGTTGTTGTTGTTAAATTCTCAGTAATGTAATTGCTGGATCATAAGGTACTTCTATTTTTAACTTTTTGAGGAAACTCCATACTGTTTTACACAATGGCTGTACCAGTTTGTATTCCCACTGATAGGGCAAGCGGGTTCCTTTTTCTCTAAATCCTTAACAACATTAATTGTTTCTTTATTTTTAATTTCAGCCATTCTGAAAGATATGAGATTATATTTGACTGTGGTTTTGCTTGAATTTTCCTGATGATGAGTGATGTTGAGCATCTTTCTATCTGTCTGTTGGCCACCCCCATGTCTTCTTTGGAGAAAAAAATGTCTTCTACTCAGTTTTTAATTGAATTATTTGTTTTGGGGGTACTGATTTTTGTAAGTTCTTTATATATTTTGGGTACTAACCCCTTATTAGGATATATGATTTGCAAATGTCTTCTCCCATTCTGTAGGTTGTCTTTTAGTTTTATTGATTTCTTGGCTGTGAAGAAGTTATTTATTTTGACTTAGTCCCAAAAGTTTATTTTTACTCTTATTTCCCTTGCCTTAAGAGACATATTTAGAAAAATATTGCTGAGACTGATGTCAGAGACATTAGTGTCCTGTGCTCTCTTTTAGAATTTTTATGGTTTTATGTATCACATTTGGATCTTTAATCAATTTTGAATTTACTTTTGTATATGGTGTAGGAAAGTGGTCCAATTTCATTCATTTGCATGTAGCTGACCAGTTTTCCCAACATTTGTTGAAAAGACTATCTTTTTCCCATTGTATATTCTTGCCTCCTTTGTTGAAAATTAAATGACCATATAATTGTAGGCCTAGTTCTGGATTTTCTGTTCTATTCCATTGATCTATGTGTCTATTTATATGCCAGTACCATACTGTTTTAATCATCAAAACTTTGTAAAATAACTTGAGATCTGGAATTATGATGCCTCCAGAGTTTTTCGTTTCAAGATTATTTGGATATTCAAGGTCTTTGTTGACCTAGTAATGACCTTTTATGGACCTTTGTTTCCATACAAATTTTGGGATTACTTATTCTAGTTCAGTGGAAAATGCTGTTGGTATCTTGATATATAAAGTTTGATTTATATCAAACATATATGCATGTATAAATTTATCCATTTCTTCTAAGTTGTCCAATTTGTTAGCATATAAGTTTTCATAATGCCCTGTTACAATTGTTTATATTTCAGAGATGTTGGTTCTTATTTTTTCATAATTAGTGATTTTATTTCCTCTCTCTCTCTCTTTAGTCTGGGTAGAGGTTTATTGATTTTTAAAAATTCTTTCAATGAACCACCTCTTGGCTTAATTCATCTATTCTATAACATTTATTACTGTTCCATCTTTATATTTTCTTTCTATTCCTGGATTTGAGTCATGATTGCTCTTGTTTTTCTAGCTACATTAGGTGTAAGGTTAGATTGTTTATTTGAGATTTTTCTTGCTTCTTGAGTTAGGCCTATACAGCTACTTCTGCTGTATCCCAAAGATTTTGGAGAGTTGTGTTTTCATTTTTATTTGTTTCCATGTGATTTTTAAAATTTCTTCTTTGATTTCCTTATTGACACTTTCATTGTTTAGTACCCTGTTAATTAACCTCTGTGTGTTTTTGCTTTTTTCAGATTTTTTTCATGTAGTTGATTTCTAGTTTTATAGTGTTGTGGTAAGACAAGATACATGGTATTACTCTGATTTTTTAAAATTTGTTGAGACTTGTTTTTTGGCTGATATGTTATCTCTTCTGAAGAATGCTCTGTGTGAACTTGAAAAGAATGTGCATTCTGCTGTTCTATAATAGAACACTTTGAATATATTTCTCTTAGTACAATACTCTCTAGTTCCATCCACTTCTATGCAAAGGCAAGATTTCTTTCTTTTTGATGGTATACCATATATAAATATATATCTCCTCTTTATCCATTCATCGGTTGACAAAATCTGGGCTCTTTCCATAACTTCATTATTGTGGACATTGCTGCTATAAACATTGGAGTGAATGTGCTCCTTTAAATCACTATGTTTCTATCCTATGGATAACTAGGAGTGCGATTGATGAGTCATAGGATAGCTCTATTCTTTTACTTTTTGAGGAATCTCCATACTATTTTCCAGAGTGGCTGTACCAGTTTGCATCCCCACCAGCAGAGTATGGCGCTTCTCTATTCTTCATATCCTTGGTAACATATGTTTTTTTATTGTCTTGCTAATTTTAACCATTCTAGCTGGTGTGAGATGGTATCTCATTGTGGTTTTGATTTGTATTTCCCTGATGGCAAGTGATGTGGAGCATTTTTCTGTGTGTCTGTTGGCCATCTGTATGTCTCCTTTGGAGAAATGTCTGTTCATGTCTTCTGCTCATTTCTTGACTGGATTGTTTGTTTTGGGGGGATGGTGGAGTTGAGTAATTCCTTGATAGATTTTGGATACTAGCCCTTTATGTGATAAGGCATTTGCAAATATCTTACCCCATTCTGTAGTTTGCCGTTTGTTTTGTCAACTGTTTCCTCTGATGTGCAAAAGATTTTTGTCTTAAAGATGGTGGAAGAGTAAGGGTTCTCAACTCACCTGGTCCCACAAACTTACCTAGATAACTTTCAAAACATCCTGAACATCTACAAATTTGACCTGGGATGTAAAGAGAGAACAGCTGAGAAGTTACAAAGAGAAAAATTTTCACTTATAACAAGGTAGGAAGGCAAAAAATAAAAAAGAATAAAGTGGGGGAGGAGTACCAGAGGTAGCTAAGGTAAAGCAGGGTGTTAAGAGACTCTGGGACAGGAAAGCCCAGCCCTGGAGAAGCATGAACTTTAAAAATCAGTGCCTGGGTTTCTCCGGTGGGAAAGTGCTTAGCAGGGAAATTGGGCAAAATCCCAGGAGGGACAGTAAAGCCTCCAGATTCCCAGAGTCACTAATACAGGAAGTGTACTGGGGGAAAGCACACTGCACACCATGGTCCAATATTGGAAAAAGGGGGAACGCCGCAGCCCTCAGGGCATTTGGGAGGAACCAGTCGGCTAGGTGGGCCAGCTCCAACAGAGGTGGCTGTAACAGGGCCCCAGATCCTGGGGCACCCAAGGAGACAAAGCTGGCTATCCTCTGTTCCCCCTGGGACAGGAGGAAGTGAGAAGGGCACAAGACAGTGAGAACTCTCCTGCCACTGGGTGCTGCCAAGCTGTGCAGATCTGTGCACCCAGGGCATCCCTGGGAGCATCTAGGCCAGTGTGGACTGGAAGACTGCATTAGTTAGTAGGGGAGACCTGACTCCAGAGCTGGAAATCTAGCAGATGCCATTGTTGTTTTTCCTCTTTGTTTCACTGTATGCCTAGGCTGCTAAGGAACAAAGGCCTCACAGGATAAATAGCTCACACTGAGCCAGGCACCTGGCAAGGGGCAGGGACACCTCTGCCCAGACACACACATCTGATAATCAGCACAGCAGGCCCCTCCCACAGAAGACCAGCTGGAAGAATAGGGGAGGAGGAAGTTCTTGACCAAGCAGCGCTGGAAAGCTCCAGGACCGAGGGAAACTAGCATATAGAATTAGATGGTTCTATTGTTGTCGTTCCATTCTGACATGCTTTTATATCAGACTAAAATTTTCCTATATTTTTTCTCTTTTCCCACCTTAACTACCATATGTTCCCAGATCTTCATTTTTATGTTTGTTCCTTTTTGACTTTCATATGTGTACAATTACATGCCTTAGATATATTTTTCACTTCTGGATTCCCTTCAACATGTTCAATTTAATTTTGGGAGATATATGAAATATGGGTTTTTCTTTGGTGTTTTTTTTTCTGCCTCATTTTGTTCTACAATGGCAGAACTTAGTACCTGCTAAAACATGACCAGCATACACCCAGAACCAAGTGGAATACCATACTGGTTAATTCTATGAGATACTCTCTCTTCATTCCCACTCTGTCCCCCTTTTTTATATTGTTTATATTTTGGTGGTCAGTGTGGGAGATTTCTACAAGTATTGCTGGTTTATATAAATTTGGCTCTGAGCATCTTCTAACATAAAGAATGTAATATATTCAGAACCAAGAGGGTCACCCTCTAGGATGCTTCAAGTAGACTACTTTCTCTCTCCACTACCACTTCTTTGCCACCACCATCTCCCAGCTCCCCTCTATTTTTTCCCTCTTTTCTCTTCTTCATCTTTCCTTTAATTCCCCCCTCCTTTTTTTCTTTACCTTTCTTCTTCTTCTTTTGGGGTTTAGCCTTTTATTATTTTTTTACTGACTTATTTGAAAATCTTTTTTTTTTAACTTTAAGGTCCATTTGTTTTATTTTCTTCTGGTCTTCTTTTTCCTCTTCTGGTTTCTGACCTCTTCAGAAAAATGTAGGGTGTATTTTACTTAGGCTGTGGTTGATATTTTTGATTCAGCCTGCTCATACAGCTGCTCTGCACTGCATGAAAAGATTAGAAGGAAGAATTAATCATGAAAGAAAGTTCTGGAAACACTACTCTCTGACACAGAGTTACAGAATATGGATTACAAATCAATGTCAGAAAGCCGATTCAGAAGCACAATTATAAACCTACTGGTGGCTCTGGAAATAAAAAAAAAGGACTCTAGAGAATCTGTTACTGTAGAATGGAGATCTTATAAGGCAGAAATAAAAAAAGAAAGATTAAATGAGATACAATCCAAACTGGATGCCTTAACTGCTAGGGTTAATGAGGTGGAAGACAGAGTTGGTGACATAGAAGACAAGTTGATGGTAAGGAAGGAAGCTGAGGAAAAAAGGAGAAAACAAAAGGCTAAGGGAAATAAATGATAGACTGAGAAGGAAGAATCTATGTATAATTGGGATTCCAGAAGAGGCTGAGAGAGAGAGAGGACCACAAAGTATATTTGAACAAATAATAGCTGACAACTTCCCTAATTTGGTGAAAGAAACAGGCATTCAGATCCAAGAGATAGAGAGGAACCCCCCCAAATCATTAAAAATCTATCAATGCCTCAACATTTAATAGTGAAACTTGCAAATTTCAAAGGTAAACAAAGTTCTTAAAGCAGATTGAGACAAGATATTCCTAATTTATATGGGGAGAAATATTAGATTAACAGCAGACCTCTCCACAGAGATCTGACAAGACAGAAAGGGCTGGCATGATATATTCAAGGTACGAAGAGAGAAAAAAATGCAGCCAACAATACTTTATCCAGCAAGGCTATCTCTCAGAATAGAAGGAGAGATAAAGAGCTTCCAGGATAGTCAGCAAATGAAAGAATAGAGGAACCCTGGGTAGCTCAATGGTTTAGCACCTGCTTTTGACCCAGGATGTGATCCTGGAGTCCTGGGATCAAGTCCCACATCGGACTCCCTGCGTGGAGCCTGATTCTCCCTCTACCTGTGTCTCTGACTCTCTCTCTCTCTCTTTCTCTGTGTGTGTGTGTCTCATGAATAAATATATAAAATATTTTAAGAAAAGAAAGAAAATGAAAGAATATGTGACCACCAAATAAACTCTGCAAGAAATATTAAAGGGGGACCCTAAAAGAAAAAGAGGAAGCCTAAAGAAATAACCCACAAAAACAGGGACTGAATAGGTAATATGATGACACTAAATTCATATCTTTCAATAGTTACTCTGAATGTGAATGGGTTAAATGATCCCATCAAAAGATGCAGGTATCAGACTGGATAAAATAGCAAGACCCATCTATTTACAGTTTACAAGAGACTCATTTTAAGATTTTTTTATTATTTATTTATGAGAAACAGTGAGAGAGAGAGAGAGAGAGAGAGAGAGAGGCAGAGATACAGGCAAAGGAAGAAGCAGGCTCCATGCAGGGAGCCTGATGTAGGACTTGATCCCAGGTCTCCAAGATCACACACCGGGCTGAAGGTGGCTCTAAACTGCTGAGCCACCGGGGCTGCCCAAGACTCATTTTGGACCTAAGGGCACCTCCAGCCTGAAAATGAAGGGGTGGATAACCGTTTACCATTCAAGTGATCTTCAAAAGAAAGCTGGGGCAGCAATCCTCATATCAGATAAATTAAAGTTTATCCCAAAGACTGTAGTAAGAGATGAAGAGGGACATTATATCATACTTAAAGGGTCTATCCAGCAAGAAGACTTAACAATCATGACTATTTATGCACTAGTGTGGGAACTGCCAAGTATATCAATCAATTAATAATGAAAGTAGAGATACTTTGATAATAATAGACTAAGGGTGGGAGACTTCAACACGGCACTTTCAGCAAATGACATATTTTCTAAGCACAACATCTCCAAAGAAACAAGGGCTTTAAATGATACACTGGATCAGATAGATTTCACAGATATTTACAGAACTTTCCATCCTAATGCAAGTGAATACACATTCATCACAAGTGCACATGGAACTTCCTCCAGAATAGACCACATACTGGGTCACAAATCAGGTCTGCAATAATACCAAAAGATTGGGATTGTCCCCTGCATATTTTCAGACCACAATGCTTTGAAACTAGAACTCAATCACAAGAAGAAATTTGGAAGAAACTCAAACACTTGGATGTTAAAGAGCATCCTACTAAAAGATGAGTGGGTCAATCAGGAAATTAGAGAAGAATTAAAAAGGTTCATGGAAACTAATAGGAATGAAGATACACCATTCAAAATCTTTGGGATACAGCAAATGCAGTCTGAAGAGCGAAATACATTGCAGTATAAGCTTCTCTCAAAAATTGGAAAAGACAAATAAACAAGCTAAACTTTCATCTAAAGAAATTGGAAAAGAACAGCAAAGAAAGCCTGCAGCAAGCAGAAGTGAGATAATAAAGATTTTAGTAGAACTCAATGAAATAGAGACCAGAAGGACTGTAGAACAGATCAACAAAAGCAGGAGATGATTCCTTGAAAGAATTAATGAGATAGAAAAACCCCTAGCCAGCCTTATTAAAAAGAAAAAGGACTTAAATGAATAAAACCATGAATGAAAAAGGAGAGATCACAATCAATACCAAAGAAATACGAAGGATTTTAGAAACATATTATGCACAGCTATATGTCAATAAATCAGGCAATCTCAAAGAAATGGATGCATTTCTGGAAAACCACAAATTACCAAAACTGGAATAGGAAGAAATGGAAAACCTGAACAGGCTAATAACCAGGGAGAAAATTGAAGCAGTCATCACAAACCTCCCAAGACACAAAAGTCCAGGGCCAGATGGCTTCCAGGGGGAATTCTACCAAATCTTAAAAGAAGAGATAATATTTATTCTACTAAAGCTGTTCTGAAGGAAAAAAAGGGACAGAATACTTTCAAACATGTTTTATGAGGCCAGCATAACCTTAATACCAAAACCAGATGAAGACCCCACTAAAACGGAAAATTAAAGACCCATATCTCTGATGAACACAGATGCAAAAATTCTCTTCAAGATACCAGCCAATAGGATCCAACAGGATATTAAGAGGATTATTCACCATGACCAAGTTGGATTTATCCCCAGAATACAAGGTTGGTTTAACACTCAAGAAACAATCAATGTGATAGATCATATCAACAAGAGAAAAAAACAAGAACCATATGATCCTCTCAATAGATGCAGAGAAGGCATTTGACAAAATACAACATTCATTCCTGGTCAAACTCTTTAGAGTTAGGGATAGAGGGAACATTTCTCAGCATCTTAAAAGTCATGTATGAAAATCCCACATGAATATCATTCTCAGTGGTGGGAAAACTGAGAGCCTTTCCCCTAAGATCAGGAACACAACAGGGATGTCCACTCTCACCACTGTTATTTAACATACTACTAGAATTCCTAGCCTCAGCAATCAGACAACAAAAAGAAACAAAAGGCATTTAAATGGGAAAAGAAGGCAAACTCTCCCTCTTCACAGATGACATGATACTGCATATACATAACCCAAAAGCCTCCACCCCAAGATTTCTAGAACTCATACAGCAATTTGCCAATGTGGAAGGATACAAAATCAATGCCCAGAAATCAGTAGCATTTCTATTCACTAACAATAAGACTGAAGAAAGAGAAATTAAGAAATCAATCACATTTACAATTGCACCCAACAGCATACAATAACTAGGAATAAACCTAACCAAGGAGGTAAAGGATCTATACCCTAAAAACTAAAGAACACTTCTGAAAGAATTTGAGGACTACACAGAGATGGAAAAATATTCCATGCTCATGGAATGGAAGAATTAACATTATGAAAATGTCAATGTTACCCAGAGCAATTTACACATTTAAGGCAATTCCTGTCAAAATACCATGGACTTTCTTCAGAGAGTTGGAACAAATTATCTTAAGATTTGTGTGGAATCAGAAACGACCCCGAATACCAGGGGAGTATTAAAAAGAAAACCATATCTGGGGGCATCACAATGCCAGAATCAGGTTGTACTACAAAGCTGTGGTCATCAAGACAGTGTGGGACTGGCACAAAAACAGACATAGATCAATGGAACAGAATAGAGAACCCAGAAGTGGACCCTGAACTTTATGGTCAACTAATATTCGATAAAGGGGGAAAGACTATCCACTGGAAGAAAGACAGTCTCTTCAATAAATGGTGCTGGGAAAATTGGACATCCACATGCAGAAGAATGAAACTGGACCACTCTCTTTCACCATACACAAAGATAAACTCAAAATGGATGGAAGATCTTAATGTGAGACAAGATTCCATCAAAATCCTGGAGGAGAACACAGGCAACACCCTTTTTGAACTTGGCCACAGTAACTTCTTGCAAGATACATCCACGAAGGCAAAAGAAACAAAAGCAAAAATGAACTATTGGGACTTCATTAAGATAAGAAGCTTTTGCACAGCAAAAGAAACAGTCAACAAAACTAAAAGGCAACCTACAGAATGAGAGAAGATATTTGCAAATGACATATCACATAAAGGGCTAGTTTCCAAGATCTATAAAGAACTTATTCAACTCAACAGCAAAAAAACAAACAATCCAATCATGAAATGGGCAAAAGACATGAACAGTAATCTTACAGAGGAAGACATAGACATGGCCAACACGCACATGAGAAAATGCTCCGCATCACTTGCCATCAGGGAAATACAAATCAAAACCACAATGAGATCCCACCTCACACCAGTGAGAATGCGGAAAATTAACAAGGCAGGAAACCACAAATGTTGGAGAGGATGTGGAGAAAAGGGAACCCTCTTACACTGTTGGTGGGAATGTGAACTGGTGCAGCCACTCCGGAAAACTGTGTGGGGGTTCCTCAAAGTGTTAAAAATAGACCTGCCCAAGACTCAGCAATTGCACTGCTGGGGATTTACCCCAAAGATTCAGATGCAATGAAACACCGGGACACCTGCACCCCGATGTTTCTAGCAGTAATGTCCACAATAGCCAAACTGTGGAAGGAGCCTCAGTGTCCATTGAAAAATGAATGAATAAAGATGTGGTCTATGTATATAATGGAATATTCCTCAGCCTTTAGAAACGACAAATACCCACCATTTACTTTGACGTGGATGGAACTGGAGGGTATTATGCTGAGTGAAATAAGTCAATCAGAGAAGGACAAACATTACATGGTCTCATTCATTTGGGGAATATAAAAAATAGTGAAAGGGAATAAAGGGGAAAGGAGAAAAAATGAGTGGGAAATATCAGAAAGGGAGACAGAACGTGAAAGACTCCTAACTCTGGGAAAAGAACTAGGGGTGGTGGAAGGAGAGGTGAGTGGGGGGTGGGGGTGACTGGTTCTCACTTGATGGGATGAGCACTGGGTATTATTCTATATGTTGGCAAATTGAACACCAATAAAAAATAAATTTATAAAAAAATTCTGGAAGAGATGACCGAAAAAAAAAGGAAATGAGGTCAATTCCTTGATTTCTCTTTCTGCTTTCTCATTATTGTTGTATAGAAATGCGATATATTTCTGTATGTTAATTTTATGTCCTGTGACTTTGCTTCATTCCTATATCAGTTCTTTTTTTAAAAAATTTTTATTTATTTATTTATTATAGTCACAGAGAGAGAGAGAGAGGCAGAGACACAGGCAGAGGGAGAAGCAGGCTCCATGCACTGGGAGCCCCACGTGGGATTCGATCCCGGGTCTCCAGGATCGCGCCCTGGGCCAAAGGCAGGTGCTAAACCGCTGCGCCACCTAGGGATCCCACGATATCAGTTCTAACAATTTTTTTTGGTGGAGTTTTTGGGTTTTCTACAGAGAGAATTATGTCTTCTGTAGATAGTGAAAGTTTGACTTCATTGTTGCCAATTTGTATGAATTTTATTTCTTTTTTTGTCTAATGACTGAGGCTAGGACTTCAAGTACTATGTTAAAGAACAATGGTGAGAGTGGACATACCTATTTATTCCTGACTGTAGAGGAAAATTTATCAGTTTCCCCCCATAATCCCTCCATGATATTTGGTGTGGTTCTTTCATATATGGCCTTTATGATGTTGAGGTATGTTTCCTCTACGTCTACTACTTTAAGGGTTTTTATCAAGAATAGATGCTGTATTTTATTAAATGCTTTTCCTGTATCTATTGAGAGAATCATATGGTTCTTGTACTTGTAAAATTTCCTGAATTTTATTTATTTATGCATATGTTTAATAATTAATTAATTAATTAGATTTATATTTTAAATAAATAAATAATCAACATAAAGTATGATATTAGTTTCAAAGGTAGAATTAAGTGATTCATCAATTGCATATAAAACCCAGTGTTCATTACATCAACTGCCCTCCTTAAGGCCCACCATGCAAGTATTTATTACTTTTTTGAGAAACCTCCATACTGTTTTCCAGAGTGGCTGCACCAGTTGGCATTTCCACCACCTGTATAAGATGGTTTACCTTTCTCGGCTTCCTCCTCAATATCTGTTGTTTCTTGACTTATTAATTTTAGCCATTTTGACCAGTGTAACGTGGTATCTATTTGTGGTTTTGATTTGTATTTCCCTGATGCCAAGTCAGGTGGAGCATTTTTTTATGTGTATGTTGGCCGTTTGTATGTCTTCTTTGGAGAAATATTTGTTCATGTCTTCTGCCCATTTCTTGACTGGATTCTTTGTTTTGTGGGTGGTTGAATTTGGTAAGTCCTTCATAGATTTTGGATACTACACCTTTTTCTGATAAGACATTTGCAAATATCTTCTACCATTCTGTAGGTTATCTTTTGGTTTTGTACAGTTTCTTTTGCTGTGCAGAAGCTTTTTATCTTGATGAAGTCCCAGTAGATTATCTACTTTTGTTTCCCTTGCCTTGAAAAGACATGTCTGGCAAGATGTTGTAGCCAAGGTCAAAGAGGTTGCTGCCTGTGTTGTCCTTTAGGATTTTGATGCATTCCTGTCTCAAACTTAGGTCTTTTATCCATTTTCAATTTATTTTTGTGTCTGGTGTAAAATAATGGTCTAGTTTTATTCTTCTGCATGTGAATATCCAATTTTCCCGGCACTGTTTGTTGAAGAGACTGTCCTTTTTCCATTGTATAGTCTTTTCTACTTTGTCCAAGATTAGTTGGCCATATAGTTGAGGGTAAATTTCTAGGTTCTTTATTCTGTTCCATTGATCTGTTTCTGTTTCTGTTTCTGTGCCAGTACCATACTGTCTTGATAATCACAGTTTTGTAAGAGAGCTTAAAGCCTGGATTTGTGATTCTGCCAACTTTGGTTTTCTTTTTCAATATTACTGTGGCTATTTGGGATATTTCCTTGTTCCATACAAATTTTAGGATTGTTTTCCCAGCTCTGTGAAAAATGTTGATGATATTTTGATAGGGATTACATTGACTATGTAGTTTGCTCTGGGTAGCTTAGATATTTTAACAATAATTGTTCTTTGAGTCCATGAGCATGGGAGATTTTTCCATTTCTTTGTGTCTTCCTCTATTTATTTCATTAGTGTTCTTTACTTTTCAGACTATAGATGCTTTACTCTTTAGTTAGATTTTTTTTCCTAGATATGTTATAGTTTTTTGCAATTATAAATAGGATTGAGTAATATTCCTTTGTATACATATACCACATCTTCTTATCCATTCATCTTTTGATGGACACTGAGGCTCCTTCAAAAGTTTGGCTCTTGTGGACATTGCCGCTATAAACACTGGGGTGCAGGTGTTCCGGCATTTCATTGCATCTGTATCTTTGGGGTAAATCCACAACAATGCAATTGCTGGGTCATAGGGTATAT
Organism: Vulpes lagopus; assembly: GCF_018345385.1. Classification (NCBI taxonomy): domain Eukaryota; kingdom Metazoa; phylum Chordata; class Mammalia; order Carnivora; family Canidae; genus Vulpes; species Vulpes lagopus. The sequence continues at coordinate 60,074,511 of NC_054831.1, forward strand.
CTATTTTTAACTCTTTGAGGAACCTCCACACCGTTTTCAAGAGTGGCTGTAGCAGTTCACATTCCCACCAACAGTGCAAGAGGGTTCCCCTTTCTCCACATCCTCTCCAAAATTTGTTGTTTCCTGTCTTGTTAATTTTCACCATTCTCACTCGTGTGACGTGGTATCTCATTGTGGTTTGATTTGTATTTTTCTGATGGCAAGTGATGCAGAGCATTTTCTCATCTACTTGTTGGCCATGTCTATGTCTTCCTCTGTGAGATTTCTCTTCATGTCCTTTGCCCATTTCATGATTGGATTGTTTGTTTCTTTGCTGTTGAGATTAATAAGTTCTTTATAAATCTTGGATACCAGCCCTTTATCTGATATGTCATTTGCAAATATCTTCTCCCATTCTGTAGGTTGTCTATTAGTTTTGTTGACTGTTTTTCGCTGTGCAGAAGGTTTTTTTATCTTGATGAAGTCTCAATAATTCAGTTTGCTTTTGTTTCTCCTGCCTTCATGGATGTATCTTGAAGGAAGTTGCTGTGGCCAAGTTCAAAAAGGCTGTTGCCTGTGTTCTCCTCTAGGATTTTGATGGAATCTTGTCTCACATATAGGTCTTTCATCCATTTTGAGCTTATCTTTGTGTATGGTGCAAGAGAGTGGTCTAGTTTCATTCTTCTGCATATGGATGTCTAATTTTCCCAGCACCACTTATTGAAGAGACTGTCTTTCTTCCAGTGGATAGTCTTTCCTGCTTTGTCGAATATTAGTTGACCATAAAGTTGAGGATCCACTTCTGGATTCTCTATTCTGTTCCATTGATCTATGTGTCTGTTTTGTGCCAGTACCACACTGTCTTGATGACCACAGCTTTTTAGTACAACCTGAAATCTGGCATTGTGATGCCCCCAGCTCTGGTTTTCTTTTTAATATTTCCCTGGCTATTCAGGGTCTTTTCTTTTTCCACACTAATCTCAAGATGATCTGTTCCAAGTCACTGAAGAAAGTCCATGGTATTTTGATAGGGATTGCATTAAATGTGTAAATTGCTCTGGGTAGCATTGACATTTTCACAATATTAATTCTTCGAATCCACTAATATGGAATATTTTTCCATCTGCTTGTGTCTTTCTCAATTTCCTTTAGAAGTGTTCTGTATAGGGTATAGATCCTTTATCTCTTTGGTGCAGGTTTATTCCTAGGTATCTTATGCTTTTGAGTGCAGTTGGAAATGGGATTGACTCTTTAATTTCTCTTTCTTTAGTCTCATTGTTAGTGTATAGAAATGCCACTGATTTCAGGGCATTGATTTTGTATCCTGCCACACTGCCGAATTGCTGTATGAGTTCTAGCAATCTTGGGGTGGAGGCTTTTGGGTTTTCTATGTACAATATCATGTCATCTGCAAAGAGGGAGAGTTTGACTTCTTTGCCAATTTGAGTGCCTTTAATTTCCTTTTGTTGCCTGACTGCTGGGGCTTGGACTTCTAATACTATGTTGAATAGCAGTGGTGAGAGTGGACATCCCTGTCGTGTTCCTGATCTTAGGGGAAAGGCTCCTAGTGTTTCCCCATTGAGAATGATATTTGCTGTGGGCTCTTCGTAGATGGCTTTTAAGATGTCGAGGAATGTTCCCTCTATCCCTACACTCTGAAGAGTTTTGATCAGGAATGGATGCTGTATTTTGTCAAATGCTTTCTATGCATCTATTGAGAGGATCATATGGTTCTTGTTTTTTCTCTTGCTGATATGATGAATCACATTGATGTTTTACGAGTGTTGAACCAGCCTTGCATCCCAGGGATAAATCCCACTTGGTCGTGGTGAATAATGTCTTAATGTACTGTGGATACTACTGGGCAGTATCTTGTTGAGAATTTTTGCATCTGGGTTCATCAAGGATATTGGTCTATAATTCTCCTTTTGGTGGAGTCTTTGTCTGGTTTTGGAATTAAGGTGATGCTGGCCTCATACAATGAGTTTGGAAATATTCCATCTCTTTCTAACTTTCCAAACAGCATTAGTAGAATAAATGTGGTTTCTTCTTTTAACATTTGGTAGAATTCCCCTGGGAAGCCATCTGGCCCTGGACTTTTGTTTCTTGGGAGGTTTTTGATGACTGCTTCAATTTCCTCCCTGGTTTTTGGCCTGTTCAGGTTTTCCATTTCTTCCTGATCCAATTTTGGTAGTGTTGTTGTTGTTTTTTTTTTTTTTTTTTTTTTTTTTTTTTTTTTTTGTAGTGTTGTTTTTCCAGAAATGCATCCATTTCTTCTAGGTTGCCGAATTTATTGGCATATAGGTGCTCATAATAAGTTTTGAAAATCGTTTTTATTTCCTTGGTATTGGTGGTGATCTCTATTTCTCTTTCATGATTTTATTAATTTGAGTCTCTCTTCTTTTCAATAAGGCTGGCTAATGGTTTATCTATCTTATTAATTCTTTCAAAGAACCAACTCTTGGTTTTGTTGATCTGTTCCACAGTTCTTCTGTTCTGTATTTCATTGAGTTCTCTAATCTTTATTAACTGTCTTCTTCTGATGGGTGAAGGTTTTATTTGCTCTTTCTTATCCAGCTCCTTTAGGTGCAAGGTTAGCTTTTTTATTTGAGTTCTTTCCAGTTTTTGGATGGATGTTTGTATTGCGATGTATTTCCCCTTCAGGACTGCTTTTGCTGTAACCCAAAGATTTTGAACGGTTGTATCTTCATTCTCACTAGCTTCCTTGAATATTCTTATTTCTTCTCTAATATCCAGGTGACCCTTTCATCTTTTAGCAGGATGCTCTTTAACCCCCATGTGTTTGAAATCCTTCCAAACTTGTTCTTGTGGTTTAGTTCTAGTTTCAAAGCATTATGGTTTGAATATATGCAGGGAAAATCCTAATCTTTTGGCATCAGTTAAGACCTGATTTGTGACCCATTATGTGGTCTATTCTGGAGAAAGTTCCATGTGCACCTGAGAAGAATGTGTATTCAGTTGCGTTTGGATATAAAGTTCTGTAAATATGTGTGAAATCCATCTGGTCCAGTGTATCACTTAAAGCTCTTGTTTCTTTGGAGATGTTGTGCTTAGAAGCTCTATCAGTTGCAGAAAGCTCTGTGTTCATGTCTCCAAGTAGAAGGGCGTTATTATCTAAGTATGTCTTAACTTGGTTATTAATTGATTGATATACTTGGCAGCTCCCACATTAGGGCATAAATATTCATGAGTGTTAGGTCCTCTTGTTGGATAGATCCTTTAAGTATGATATAGTGTCCCTCTTCATCTCTTACTATAGCCTTTGGGATAAACTTTAATTTATCTGATATGAGGATGGCTCACCCTGCTTTCTTTTGAGGACCATTTGAATGGTAAATGGTTCTCCAACCTTTCATTTTCAGACTTTAGGTGTCCTTATGTCTAAAATGAGTCTCTTGTAGACAGCAAATAGTTGGGTCCTGCTTTTTTAATCAGTCTGATACCTGCATCTTTTGATGGGATCATTAAGCCCATTCATGTTCAGTGTTACTTGGAAAGATATTAATTTAGTGTCATCATAATACCTATTCAGTCCGTTTTTGTGGATTGTTTCCTTGGACTTCCTCTTTCTTTTACAGAGTCCCCCTTAAAATTTCTTGCAGAGCTGGTTTGGTGGTCACATATTCTTTCAGTTTCTGCCTATCTTAGAAGTTCTTTATATCTCCTTCTATTCTGAATGAGAACCTTGTTGGATAAAGTATTCTTGGCTGCATGATATTCTCATTTAGGGTCCTGAATATATCCTGCCAGCCCTTTCTCATCTGTCAGGTCTCTGTGTAGAGACGTCTGTTGTTAACCTAATACTTCTCCCGATAAATGTTAGGGATCTCTTGTCTCTTGCTTCTTTAGGGATCTTTTCTTTGTCTTTGGAATTTGCAAGTTTCACTATTAAATGTCAGGGTGTTTAATGGTTTTTATTGATTTTAGGGGGGGGATCTCTATCTCTGGGATCTGAATGCTTGTTTCCTTTCCCACGTTGGGGACGTTCTCAGCTAGGATTTGTTCAAATACACTTTCTGGTCCTCTGTCCCTTTAGGCGCCCCCTGGAACTCCAATTAAATATAGGTTTTTCCTTTGGTGGCTGTCATTCATTCCCTTAACCTTTCCTCATGATCTTTTAATTGTTTTTCTCTTTTTTCCTCAGCTTCCTTCCTTGCCATCTGTCCTTAACTTGTCTTCATCCATCAATCCTTCCACAACTTCTCTTCTATGTCACTCATTCTTTTTTCTACCTCATTAACCCTCATCGTCAGGACCTCTAGTTTGGATTGCATCTCATTTAATTGATTTTTAATTTTGGCCTGATTAGATTTAAATTTGCAGTCATGAAGTCTCTTGAATCCTTTATGCTTTTTTCTACAGCCACCAGTACCTTTATAATTGTTCTTCTGAATTCGCTTTCTGACATGGAATTTTAATCCAAATTTTGTAACTCTGGGAGAGAGTACTTTTCCTGATTCTTTCTTTTGTGGTGAGTTCTTCCTTCTAGTCATTCTGCTCAGTGCAGAGTGGCTAAAAAAAAGTTGTACTGGAAAAAGAGAATAAAAAGTGGGGGTAAACAAACAAAAATCAAAGAGGGGTTTCCTCTGACCCTATATATTGTAAGTCCCTATACTTCCCCTGGAGCTTTCCAGAGCTGCTTGATGAAGAATTTACTCTTTCTCTGTCCTTCCAGCTGGTTTTCTGGGGAGGGGCCTCCTGTGTTGATTCTCAGGTATGTGCACCTGGGGGAGCTGCCTCGCCTCCTGCCAGGTGCATGGCTCAGTTGGAGCTATTTATCCTGTGAGGCCCCTGGCCCTGCTCAGTCCTAGGCACAAGGTGACACCAAGAGGAACAACAACAGTGGTAGCGACCAGCTTTCCAGCCCTGGAGTCAGCTCCAGCAGTAACTACCACAGTCTCCCAGTCCGCAGGGGCCTGGATGCTTCAAGGTCAGGGGGTACTGAGCTGCACAGCTCAGGGCCGCCCCGGTGGCAGGAGCATCCTTGCTGTCCTGTGTCCTTCCAGCCTCTGCCTGTCCCAAGGGGAGTGCCGGATCCTGGGCTGTGTCCCCCCGCGTCCTGGGCTCCAGGGCCTGCGAGCTGGAATTGTGCTCTGGGGGCCACGCAGCCCCCTCCACGTAGAACTGCCGCCTGATCTGCTGCCTGGGCTGCTCCTGTGTGGAGCCCCTGCCTTTGCCGCCACCTGAGCTGCTACCATGCCCCGCAGGGTGTGAGCTCCAGCCCTTTAGGGAGCTCGGCCTGTGGTGTCCCTGTGCTCTCCCCTGGTGTGCACTTCCTCTGTCAGTGACCCTGGGAGCCTGAGGGCATCACTGCCCCTCGTGGGATCCTGCCTGAGTTCCCTGCGAGTGCCCTTCCATCCGGGAAGATTGGTAAAGTTCCTCCTTCTCGCTACTGGGCCTAGCCTGACTCCTTGCAGGGGCCTCTCCAGCTTGTATGATTGATTGATTGATTGATTGATTGATTGATTTATATTTTCTGTCTTCCTACCTTGATAGAAGCGCAAACTTTTCTCACTGTAGCATTCCAGCTGTTCTCTCTTTAAATCTCAGGCCAAATTAATAGGTTTTCAGGATGATTTGAAAGTTATCTAGGTAATTTGGTGGGGACAGGTGACTTGCAGACCCTACTCTTCCGCCATCTTGCCCGCCTCCTGATTCAATTTCTTTATTTAACTAACAAAGTCTGTTAGTTCAAAGTCTGTCAGTCTGTTCAAATTTGTTATTTCTTCTTGTTTCAGTTTTGGTAATTTATATATTTCTAGGAATTTACTCACTTTTTCCAAATTGCCCAATTTGTAATTTTCATAATAGTCTCTCATTTTTTTTTTTGTATTTCTGTGGTATTGGTTGATATCCCTCTTCTTGCATTCCTGATTTTGTCAATTTGGATCCTTTCTATTTTCTTTTCAATAAGTCTGCCTGGAGTTTCATCAATTTTATTAATTCTTTCAATACATCAGCTCTTAGTTTCATTGATCTTGAACTTTGTTACCTTTTGTTTGTCTGGGAGACTATCTCTCTTCTCTTCTGAATGATAGACATGCTGGATTGAATAATCTTGGCTGCATATTTTTCCCATTCAGCACTTTTAATATATCATGCTACTCCCTTCTGGCCTTCAAAATTTGTGCTAAAAAATCTGCTGCGAGCTTTATGGGGTTTCCTTTGTATGTAACTGTCTTCTTTTCTCTTGATACCTTAATTTTTTTTTTCTTTCACACTACTTTTTGGTATGCATCTTGATGTAGACCTCCCATGGTTGACTTTTGGTGGGGAAGGATCTGTTTATCCTGGATTTGAATATCTGTTTCCTTCCCCAAATTAGGGGAGTTTTCAACTATTATTTCTTCAATTAAATTTTCTGCTCTCTTTTTTCTCTTTTCTTTTTCTTAGATCCTTATAATGCAAATATATATACTGAGTTTCCTAAGAATATTCTCAATTTACCTAATTTTCTTCCCTCTCCTTTCCTCAGTTTGATTACTTTTCATTTTTCTAGGTAATTAATTCATTCCTCTGCCTCAGTTAGCCTGCTATTTATTCTAGCAAGTATTTTTAATTTCATTTATTATGTTCTTCATCTCTGATTGGTTCTTTCTTATCTCTGTGTTAAGTGTTTTACTCATGTCTTCCACTCTTTTCTCAAGTTCAGTATCTTTATGAGTATATCTATGATCATTACTTTTAATTCTTCATCAAGCATATTGTTTATATCCATTTCAGTTGGGTCTCTTGCTGTGTTTCAGTTTTGTTCTTTCATTTGGGACATGTTTATCTGTCTCTTCATTTTGTCTGACTGTGCCTGTTTTTCTATGTTAAGAAAGTCAGCTACTTCTCTTGTTTTTAAGGATAGTAGCCTTATGAAGAATGTGTCCTGTAGTGCCCTGCAGTGCAGTGTTCCCTTTTCCTCAGAACCTGATACTTCAAAGAGTGTCTCCTTTGTGTATGTTCTGCTATTGAGTCTTGGCCTCTTTATTATTCATTCTATTTGTACGCTGAGGCTCTCTTTGCCTATTGTTGGCAGGGTTTGAACCCCATCGGGGGCTGGATGCATTTTAACATGGTGTGTGGGGGAAGTCTGCTTCTAAGTTGAACCTTGTTCTCAACACCACCAGAACTTAGGTCCTACAAAACTGATGGATCCAGAGATGCACTGACAGTCTCTGCACTGGTCTTCCTGAGAAAGAAGACTACTCTGTCAGCATAAAGGTAAGTGTAACGGTGAAGGGCCAATCACTGAAAGCATGTAGAAATGGATAGTCCTTTCTGTAAGCAAGTTAGGTAGCCTTAGTTTAAACTGGTGAAGGAGCTAAAGGCACTTGCCAGCTCCATTGTTCCTGGAGGTATCTTCTCATGATCCCTGTCTTTACGCGCCTTGCTCTCAGATGAACAAATCACTGTCCATCCCAGCTCACTCTGGTGTTCTACACCGTATCTGCATGGACTCTTTTCCTGATATTGTCTTCTTAAGGGTATGGATTCCATTTCCTAACACCCTCTGGTCTCTCTTAGAAAGGAGCTTGTCAATTTTAAAATTCCAAGCTTCAGTCCCACTGGTTGTAAGAACTCACAAAATTCTGTTCCTCTCACTTTCAAAGGTAAATGTTAAGGGGATTTTTTTACATTTGTGGGCTCTCAGATGTAAAAGTCTGTTTTTTTCCCTTCCTAGCACCCCTGGCTCCTTCCTCACCATGAAGAGGCAAAGTCCATTTCACTCCAAGGCCCAATCATTGCTCTTCCCATTTTCTTTGATGTGGCTGCTTGTCTACCTTTAGTTATGCAGTTTGTTCTTCCAGTCTTTGGGTCATTTTCTAGGTTCTTTAGACTTATGTGAGTGTTACCTGATGTGAGTTGTATCAATGGGACAACGTGAGTTTAGAGTCCTCAAAATCCACCATCTTCCCAGCCAAGCCCAAATTTTCTTTGTTTATTAGCTCCAAGAATTATTATTTTTTATTTTTTTCAATTATTATGTTCTGAATTGGTTGTTTTGTAATCTGCAAACAAAAACTGTTTACTCCCTCTTTCTTGATCTGTGTGTCTTTTCTTTATTTTTTCCTTCCTTCTTTTTTTTTTTTTTTTTTTTTTTTTGCCTAATTGCATTATTAACACTTACAGTGTCATGTTGAAATGCGGTGGTAAAAGGGAGCATCCTTTCCTTGTTCCTGATCTTTTCAGGAAAGGTTTGAGTTTCTCACCATTAAGTATGAAGTTAGCTGTAGGGTTTTTTTTTTTTAATTTATTTATGATAGTCATACAGAGAGAGAAAGAGAGGCAGAGACACAGGCAGAGGGAGAAGCAGGCTCCATACACCGGGAGCCTGACGTGGGATTCGATCCCGGGTCTCCAGGATCGCGCCCTGGGCCAAAGGCAGGTGCCAAACCGCTGCGCCACCCAGGGATCCCAGCTGTAGGGTTTTATTTCTTTTTATTCATTATCAAGTTGAGGATGTTCTCTATTCCAAGTGCACTGAAAGTTTTTTATTATGAATGGGTGTTGAATTTTGTTAAATACTTTTTATGTATCAATTGATATAATCATATGGTTTTTCTTTCTTAGTTTATCCTGTAATGACTTTTAATAACAGATTTTCAATTGTTGAGACAACAACCTTGTATACATGGGATAAAGCTCGCTTGATCATAGTATATAATTCTTTGTATACATTGTTATATTCAATTTGCTAATATTTTGTTGATGAGTTTTACATCTTTGTGTATTGGATTAGTGGGCTGCATTTTTCTTTTCTTGGAATGTCTTTGTCTCTTTTGATGTTAGACTAATGCTGTCCTCATAGAATGAATTAGGAAGTATTCCCTCTGCTTCTAACCTCTGAAAGAGATTATAGAGAATTAGTATAATTTCTTTTTTAAACACTTGGTGGAGTTCACCAGTGAACCAATGTAGGCTTAGTGCTTTTCTTTTTGTTTTTTTTTTTTCTTACAATTTCCATCTTTCTACTTATAGCACCTATTATTGAATGCTGTGTCCTTTACACATGAGATCCCTTAGAATATTTATAGTTGTTTTAAATTCCTATTCTGATAATCCAAATATCTCAGCTAGGTCTGTTTCTGAACCTTTATCTTTTTAAATAGCATTTTATATTCTATTTCTATAACTTGTGGAGTTTCTTTTTCCCTTATAGCCAGATATGTACTAAGTAAAAGGAACTGCTATAAATAGGCCCTTGGTAGTGTGTTGGTAGGTGTGGGGAGATGAAAAGTGTTCTATAGTTCTATGATTCAGTCTCAGTTTCTTAGCTTATGCTTTTGGATTTTGCAAGTATCTTTCTTTTAATTAATTTCTCTTTATCTAAGAGAGGACGACTAAAGTAAGCTGTTTCCTTTCTCCCATGTAAAAGGTAAGTGCTCACTGCAATTGGGTTTTTCCCCTCCCACAGATCAGTTAGGCTCTGATATAATGTCCTAGCAGATTAGGCTCTGAATAACTAATTTCTCTTGAGGACAAGCCTTGTTAAGAAAACGAGTGGTCTGGGCAGCCCCGGTAGTGCAGCGGTTTAGCGCCGCCTGCAGCCCAGGGTGTGATACTGGAGACCCGGGATCGAATCCCACGTCGGGCTCCCAGGGCATGGAGCCTGCCTCTCCCTCTGCCTGTGTCTCTGCCTCTCTCTCTCTGTGTCTCTCATGAATAAATAAATAAAATTTAAAAAAAAGAAAAAGAGTGGTCTGCAATATTTCAAAATAGTTTTATTTCCCTTCAACTGTAGGAAGCACAAGGGGATTTTTCTCTATTTACTCCAGGAACCTGGCCAAGCTTCTTGGAGATGAATGTCACAATATTCTGTGGGACCTCTTATGAATGAGTCTTTCTGGAATGTTTAACTCTCAAAATTGTCCATACTGAGACTCTGGCAAATAGTCAATTACAACTCTGATTTTCCTATCTCAGCTCTGGTCCTCACAGAAGTATCTGCTCCTGGGTCTCTGCACTGGTAAACTATCTTCTCTGCATTTGCCTGTATCTCTGGTACTTGAGACCATGGTTTGCCCTGTGTTGTCACTTTTCTTATGGGCTTTGGATGAATTGATTTTTCAGTCTATTCAGATTTCAGCTTATTAGAAAAGAGTGGGGACTCCTCAGCTTCTTCTATGTGAAATCGTAAGCTGAAAATCCTTTAATGTTTTTCATAAATATTTTACCATTAAAGACAATTTTAAGGAAGTCAAATTTCTTCAAACAACAACAACAAAAAGTTTCTGATATTTAACAATCCCCTCCATTTTATTTAATTTTGATGTTAAACAAAAATCAATGTTATGTTTTTTTTTTCAATGTTATGTTTTTAAAGTCATTCCATTTTTCTTGGAGTGAGGGGATGATTCTTCTATATATAAAGGTAGGAACTGACCCAATATTTCTTCTATTTACACTTCCCTATTTTTTTCTTTTTTCAAAACTATGATTAAAGCTGCCTAGTAACATAAGAAGTTGAGATAAGAGTAAAATTCAACCTGATATCTTTCTTAAGCACTATGAGAGCATTTTACATTTTCCTGGAAGCCCCCACCCCCTCCTTTTTAAAAGTACAAATTTACTAGTATGAAGCAGATAAGACAAATCAGAGTGATTGGCTTCCTGAATTAATATTGGTGGACAAAACAATATAAAAGACTATGCTTAATGTCTATACTTAATGAGGAAAGATTTAAATACATGTACACATACTAACATGTATGAATCCAAACTTTCTTTATGAATTATTTGATATTGGGAAAATTGTATGCGACAAGTTAAGTTTCATAAGATTTTAAGTCCAGGTAGGCAGAGACCAGATCTGTTTTAATATTTTCTAGTATCTAACACAGGCAACACCCTTTTTGAACTTGGCCACAGTAACTTCTTGCAAGATACATCCACGAAGGCAAAAGAAACAAAAGCAAAAATGAACTATTGGGACTTCATCAAGATAAGAAGCTTTTGCACAGCAAAGGATACAGTCAACAAAACTAAAAGACAACCTACAGAATGGGAGAAGATATTTACAAATGATGTATCAGATAAAGGGCTAGTTTCCAAGATCTATAAATAACTTATTAAACTTAACACCAAAGAAACAATCCAATCATGAAATGGGCAAAAGACATGAAGAGAAATCTCACAGAGGAAGACATGGACATGGCCAACACGCACATGAGAAAATGCTCTGCATCACTCGCCATCAGGGAAATACAAATCAAAACCACAATGAGATACCACCTCACACCAGTGAGAATAGGGAAAATTAAGAAGGCAGGAAACCACAAATGTTGGAGAGGATGTGGAGAAAAGGGAACCCTCTTACACTGTTGGTGGGAATGTGAACTGGTGCAGCCACTCTGGAAAACTGTGTGGAGGGAGGTTCCTCAAAGAGTTAAAAATAGACCTGCCCTACGACCCAGCAATTGCACTGTTGGGGCTTTACCCCAAAGATACAGGTGTAATGAAATGCCGGGACACCTGCATCCCGATGTTTCTAGCAGCAATGTCCACTATAGCCAAACTGTGGAAGGAGCCTCGGTGTCCATGGAAAGATGAATAGATACAGAAGATGTGGTTTATGTACACAATGGAATATTACTCAGCCATTAGAAATGACAAATACCCACCATTTGCTTCAACGTGGATGGAACTGGAGGGTATTATGCTGAGTGAAATAAGTCAATCGGAGAAGGACAAACATTATATGTTCTCATTCATTTGGGGAATATAAATAATAGTGAAAGGGAATTGAAGGGAAGGGAGAAGAAATGGGTAGGAAATATTAGAAAGGGAGACAGAACATAAAGACTCCTAATTCTGGGAAATGAACTAGGGGTGGGGTGGAAGGGGAGGAGGGCTGGAGGTGGGGGTGAATGGGTGACGGGCACAGAGGGGGGCACTTGATGGGAAGAGCACTGGGTGTTATTCTGTATGTTGGCAAATTGAACACTAATAAAATAAATTTATAAAAAATATTTTCTAATATCTAATACATGATGCATGCTCAATAAATATGGAATAAATGCTTCTAGACCATATTACACATTCATAGAAAGCTCTCAAAAGTTGTAGATATAGTTTAGAAACCCTATAAAGCATCCTAACAGCAAACTGGCTCTTTTGGGGTCAGAGATAATATTCCTGTGAAGCAGTTGGGTTTTATACTCAGAAAAACTCTATTGACAGAAAAGATGAAAGTCTCTAAAGTTATGGTCCCAAAAATAACTCTCTTCTTTGTGGGAAATTTAGAAAAATAAAATAATTGGAAATAAGTAAAAATCATAACAAAAATGTGGGCATTAAAAATGGTTCTTATTTGTAAAGTGAATAAACTGGAGTTTTTCTTCTTTCTCATCTTTTCTAGTGTCAAATATGTGAGAGAAATTAGGAAGCCAAGCATAGATGACTAAGTCCCAGATACTACAGAAATCTATAGGCTCTTAAAATATTATAGGTGAGGACTTTTAGAAAGGAGAGCTCAGGAGTGCCATACAAGATTGGTATACCAGTGAGAAAACCAAACCAGGAAGACATTAAATCTTCAGCCACTAAAATTGAGATAATAATATACAGATGACCAGATACTTATTGAAAGCTATTTCGTTTTCTCAGCATAATACCCTACAGTTCCATAAGTCAGTTGGAGAAGGACAAACATTATACGGTCTCACTCATTTGGGGAATATAAAAATTAGTGAAAGGGAATAAAGGGGAAAGGAGAAAAATGAGTGGGAAATATCAGAAAGGGAGACAGAACAGGAAAGACTCCTAACTCTGGAAAATGAACTAGGAGTGGTGGAAGGGGAGGTGGGCAGGGGGGTGGGGGTGACTGGGAGATGGGCACTGAGGTGGGCACTGATGGGATGAGCAATAGGTGTTGTTCTGTATGTTAGCAAATTGAACACAAATAAAAAATAAATTTATAAAAAAAAGAAAATGGCCAAAAATAAATAAAAATAAAAATAAAATGCTTACCCTGTCATAATAAAATAGCTTATAAAAATATTAAGCTACTTTTTAATAAAATTTATAGCATAGCTTAATACATTTAAAGACTTATAGACTTAGAAATATAATTTACTCAAGTACCTTTGCCTATTGGCCCATGGCCCATAGTTAAAGTCTGTTCCTTTACCACAAACAATATCCATTCCCTAACATGGAGGTAAATCTTGTAATTTGCAATCCTCACTGCTCATTTCTCCTTCAATATTTACTTCTGTTTCTTCTGGAACAAGTCCTATATTACAGAATATACAGTACAGTGTCAATTACTTATAATTACTGTCTAAAGATTTCTAGGTCAGTAGTTCTAAAAACGTTTTGCTCCTGGTAACTCTTTACACTCTGAAAAATTACTGAGGATACAGAGTGGTAATTTTTGGTATTATCTCTACCATAATTTACTGTATTCAAAATTGGAACAGCAATTTTTTTAAAAATTTTATTTTTAAAGTAACGAAGAACTCATGGCATGTTGACACAATGAAATGTTTAATAATAATTAACTCATTATATTTCATTTAATAAAATTTAATGCAAATATGATATGAAAACTAATTTATAAAAATTAAATGAAATTTTAATTCCATTTGTAAAAAAAATAAAGTTATTCAGTTTTTACATATAGTACATTACACAATCTTAATGTCTTTTAAGTAATGTTATTTTGTAATAATTAAAATTTTCACATTTTGTGGAAACAGTGTTTACATGAAGAATGGATTAGTGAGTGCTTGTCTGTCATAGTCAATATTTGTAGGAAGAAGGAATAGAAATGGAGAGAACTAAAGCCATATTCCATAAAATAAATTCTATAAAGATATTTATAGATATATTGATATTGTGCCTATGTTGTCTTTTTAGCTTCCTATTGCATGCCAATTTTCCTTGGGTAGTGCATTAAATACATGAATAGGTATTATTCACATATGTGATATTTCAAATACCAAAATAATAATAGAACTGTATTTGTTGTTTTGAGGGCACGATGATTTGGCAATAGTTATACTTCACGATGCTTCATTAGGTGTCTAGCAAAGAAGATAGAGATCAGGGAGAAATTCTCTAAAGTAAAACAGGCAGTGAGGGATGCAACTTGCTCATGTAAGGGGTGAATTTGGCTGTGTGAGGCAAAATAACTAAAGGATAAGCCAATTTCTTGTCAAGCATATCAAAATTTCAAATGACATATGAAACAAAAAAGGCTGGTATCTTCTGTGGATTTTAATAAAAATAAGGAGGTCAAATGAAAAGTGGCCAAATTACATTCTTTCCTAAGATTTAGAAATAAGTTCTTGGGGAGGAAAACTAATAAAAGCTCAGAGACTGTGGAGGGTTAGACAATTTAGTAAAATAGAAACCCAGAGTAGGAACCAAGTCAGAAACAATGTCATATGTACTGGGATCCTGGTACAGAAGAGATAAGTCAGGAGAAAGAAAGGGTAAGAAAAGAGATGAAAAACATGTTTTATATATTTATAACTGTAAACATGTATCCACAAATGAAAGGAACTTTTTGTGCTGAAACAATGACAGAACAAATGAAATTCTAATGGTCTCAAAGAATTTAAGTGCTGCCAAATGCCTGACATAGTACATAGGGATGACTGGGAATGAAGACATTTAATCTGTACTTTTAATCTATCTTAATTTAAGAAATTGAGCACAAAACTCATTTTTTTCTATTTCAAATATTCCTTAAAAGCATTATTTAGAGATATTTATCTCAATTGGTAAAATATTAAAATTATACCAGAACTTTTTTCCCCCTTAAGTCTTCATTATCCTGTAATATAACTCACTATCTTGGCTTGCTTTTGGGCAAAAATGACTCATATCTCAAGTGCTAAAAAAGCTGTTCACTATATTGCATATATATACATATATTACTCATATATTACAAGCATATATATACATATGTATATATATAATTTATATTACATTACATATATATATAATTAGTAATTAAGACAACTATATGTGCATGAAATGAATTTGGAAATTTACTTAGCAGATTTGATTTTTTAAAAATATTATTTCTTCAAATCACTTAGTCCATAATAGTCCCCTGTGAGCTGCAATTCTAAGAACTTTAATCATGATCCCCTTTTCAAAGTAAGAATCTTTCTCAAGCTTCTTTTCATCAAACAAACTATTTACATGAGATACTTAGAAAGCAGAAACAGGCAGCCCCCGGTGGCTTAGCGGTTTAGCGCCGCGGTGGGCCGGTGGTGTGATCCTGGAGACCGGGACCGAGTCCCGCGTCGGGCTCCCTGCATGGAGCCTGCTTCTCCCTCTGCCTGTGTCTCAGCCTCTCTTTCTCTTTGTATCCCTCATAAATAAATAAATAAAATCTTTAAAAAAAGAAAAAGAAAGCAGAAACAAACCTCAAACAAAGCTTTACTTAACAAATAACAACGACAATGACAGCAACAAAACCTTTAAACTCATAGTTAATACTTTTCAACCCTCATAGATCCAAAGTTTATGTTTGATGTATGTGTGTTTGTGTTTCCAAATTCAAAGGCCTGAACTTTTTCATGAAGGCTTTTCACTAAGAAATTTCAGTTCAGAAAAATAGGCAAGAAAAGTGGAAAGCATTGGAAGATAGGTAAATATTTTCAATTTCAAATTTCCCTTCTCTCCAGTTTCTTTATCATCTATGATGTGATTGAAAGTATGTTACTATAGGAGCTCAAAAATAGAGACTCCTTTCTATCTTGGCCACTCACTTATGTGTGTCCTTGGATATACATAGGACCATATCTCCTAGATACACTACATTAGGAGTTTGAATAAGTCTCTCAGTTTTTAGAAGTCTATGAATCCCAGATGCTCCCTCTTTTCTATTTTGTGAATGGGGCTTATCTATCTAAATGACTCTGGCTCAGGTACAATTTATAAAGGTTAATAGGATGACGTCTATAAAGCAAGTGAATTGTTCATAGCACATTCTTTACTTCCTGTATTTGTGTTATATCTTACAGATTAAGGATGGTATAGACATAACTCACATATGTTTGGTTGTCCTCTCCTTTCTGCGCACATAGGAGACCAGCACCTCTAGCCCTCTTACATGTAGTTTGAAATAATAAGAATTCTTTTCTTTCTCTGCATCCTAAAAGGCCTTGTGTTATGACAATGCAAGTATAGTTAAAAACAGCCTGGACCTCTGTATCACTTGATGAATGAAGCATAGCTGCCCTGAACAGTCCTAATATTTCCAATGAACTAGTTCTCTATGTAAACATTCACATCTAGAGATTCATTTAACTTTCCCCACATCTATGGAGTTGTGAAGAGGAAAGAATTAAACATTTGCCATTGGGTGGTGTCTTAGTCTGTTTGGGCTGCTATAATACGACAGACTGTGGCTTATAGACAATATTTATTTCTCACAGTTCTGGATGCTAAGAAGCCCAAAATCAAGGTGTCATCATATTTGATGTCTGGTGAAAGCCCACTTTCTGGTTTTTAGATGGCTATATTTTCATTTTTCCTCACATGGAGAAAGAGTGAGGAAGCTCTCCCAGGCTTTATTTATTTATTTATTTATTTATTTATTTATTTATTTATTTATATTTTAGGGGCATTAATCCAATTATGAGAAAGAGCATCATCTTCATGACCTAATTACCTATAAAGCCCCCACCTCCTAATCCAATCACATTGAGGATCAAGATTTCAACATGCGAATCTTGGGCAGACACAAACATGTAGTAGATGATTAAATGAAAATTGTCACTGAATAAATGACGTTAAACATGTCTTAACACTACATGAGAAAGGTTAGCCCTGAAGGAAGGGGTTCTAGTCAGAAGTCCCCAAAGCAATAAAGAGACAAAGAAATGATCAAAGTTCTGGCTAAGGAGATCAGGTTTATAAACTTTCTCCATCGTTGCCACTGCATCTTGCTTGGTGACCTGGAATACCATATTCAACAAGTTCATGCATTGTCTTCTTTTGTTAATTAAGTTTCTTATACTCAAAACATTGTAAAATATCACATTTTTAAGTCCACAGGTTATTAAATATACCTTTTCTGATCTACAATGTGGATGAAAATAGAGAGTTGATTCCTATTCATTTTATTTGAATAGCAACCATTGATTTAGGATAAGCTCTGTATGTACTTAATTAATTTTGAATTTTGAATGCATCGGTTAAACATCATCAGGATATTTTGAAGGCATATATACAGAACTAGAAACTCAGAATCTAAATTCTAGCTTTTAAAGTTTCTCAAAAGTTAGTGCCATTAATATTATTAGCTGTTTTGAGGACACCATTTAATTGGTTATTTGTTGCCACCTAACTACCCAAAAGCAAGAGGTTAAAAATGACCACTGTTTTTATTATACCTCAAATGAGGGCCAGTCCTTCTAAAGCCTAAGCCCAGAAATATCATCATGTCACTTCTGCCACAGTGTCTTGGTCAAAACTGTCTTAGGCCAGCCTTAGGGTGGGGTTGGGAGAGCAGAGAAATAGATTCTATCTTTTAATGGGAAAGCTGATGAGAACACATGAATCTTTAATCGTAGTCTCAGACCAAAGGATGACACAAACAAACGTGAAAGCATAAGCTCAAATCAAACTTAGAAAGCCTGAAGCCTGATATAATTCTACCAATAATAAATTACTAAAATAAACTAATCCTCCATTAATACAGTGCCAAGATAGGGATCCCTGGGTGGCGCAGCGGTTTGGCGCCTGCCTTTGGCCCAGGGCGCGATCCTGGAGATCCGGGATCGAATCCCACATCAGGCTCCCAGTGCATGGAGCCTGCTTCTCCCTCTGCCTGTGTCTCTGCCTCTCTCTCTCTCATTGTGTTCCTATCATAAATAAATAAAAATTAAAAAAAAATACAGTGCCAAGATAAAAAGATTTCTGCATTCCACTAGAGAACTTTAACTGTCATGAACAAATGCAACATTAAAATTTAATGCTTTATTTTTAGAAAATAACAAAAGAATTCAATCTTTGAATCTGTCCTTCAGTATTTATCTTACTATTCCTTTTCACTTTTAGAAATCATTTGCAAGAGTTCTGTGTATGATTGTCTACTTCTGTAAAAAAAGGAAATATTATCCAACATGTCCAAAGCTATGATAAATTTTGATGTGAAGAAAGGACTAGCAACCAAGGTACACTGATATCAAATTATATCAACCTAAAGAAGTGAGTGAAAAATCTGCAAGTATCTGCAACATCAGAGACTCATATTAATTCTTGAATTAATAAAAAGGACTTTTCTTCACACTTTTTCATGTTTCTCCATAGTTCCTACGTCTGTGTCATGTTTTAGTGAATCTCAGAGGCACTAACACCATATTAAAAACAAAAAAAGGAAAAATTGAATTTAGAAACAAAAATACATTAACAAGATATGTTTTATGATGAGATATAAATATGTACACACAAATGCCACACACATACACACATATAATAAATTTATTATTGTCATCTTTCTATGCTTTGTAATCCATAGTACAAGGTTATTTTTGTTCAGAAAAAGTTAATCTCTCATTTCTGTTGTATAGTATATGGTTGGTGGGTCATACAGGGAAAAAAGCTATTCCTTAAAACATATTGTTTATATGATATAATAAAAAGGAACTCTAGGGAAATGCATGCTATATTTTCTGAGAAACAATATACAAAGAACATCGAAACTCATAGTTTGGTTACTATTATTGAATATTGAAGAAGTCAGTCTCATTATTTTTGCTATGATTTCAACCTTACTAAAGAATCTAGATCATTGAAAGATTAGTTTAAGCCTCCTATATAAAATAGTAAAATGAATAAAGGAAACAATTCATCAAAAATAATGGCTATATATGCAAGCACTTAATTAGTTACAAATAATGCATACTTTCAAATGCATTTTTAAAATCTTAATCTTCATATGATACTTCATAGCCAGATATATAATTACTATAGCTTCAAACAAAGCACCACCCACTGATTTGCAATGGAAATAATGATCCCATAAATAAATACTTAAATTTATAGTACTTTTTGATGGAAACATTTTATTTAATGAAGTCCATTTACATTAATTACATATATGTACATATATATGTAGAAGTATACAGGTGTTACAGATACATTTGTATGTCTTAAATTTACATTTCTCAAGTCTTCTATTTGAAACCATTATAGGGCTCATTTAGCACAGGTTTATTAGAAGGTCACAAGGCATAAGATTTATAGGAACAGTGACTTTTGATATTGGAATTTCATAATATCACAGGCACTTTTCACAGATTTACTTACTGTAGGGCATTTTGATTTCTGCCTTCTGTCTTGTGTAAAAAATGCATATGTCCATGTATTAGGAACATATATAAATAACAAAAATCTATTTGTGACTGTGATTTTTGTTAGCAAATTAAAATAGAATGAAGTATAGGTTTTGAAAGTCACAAAGGCTTTAAAAATTATGCTTCTCAGGGTCCATGCATCTGTATATGTGAGATTTTACTTTTCTTACTTATTATTTTCATTATTTATCTGTTTTTTAATAAGTATCATTATTGAACCACCTGTTGGATTTTGCAGCCATCCCCTTTCCTTTTCCAATGCAAGTGTATAAATATACATGTAGGTACT